>NC_140486.1:43386099-43986099 GCF_964271855.1 Acomys minous | reverse complement strand
CTGAGCTCTCACTCCAGTTCCATGAAGTCTGTGTAATCTTTACATCTACAAAGCCATGGCAACAATGGCGCTACGTCAGAAGCCTGTTATAAAGGACTCACATTAACATGGGAGAGGTATCTGGCCAGCGTCTGGTGTCCAGTTAGCACTCAACACCTGTTAGCTAAATTGACTAGAAGGAGTGCTGAAAGCATCGAGGCAGCCATTCAACAAGCACGTGCATCAGCAGTCCAGGCAGAACGCAGAGGCTGTAAAAGAAGCCTTTGAAACCTCCACCTTCAAAGTGTCCTTAGCATCTAGCGGGGAAATCCTGAATGAGCAAAGGCTTAGTGAGCAAAATAAACAAAGAGCAGGGAACCCGGGCAAGGCCGGTGCCATGAACTCGGGCTGATGGAGTGTGGCATGAGGGGTGACGGGAGAATCCAGAAGTTTGGGTGTACACATTCTACCAAGACCTCATGAGCCCTTCTCCCTACTGTCAGGACCCACATCATTATTAAGATACAGGGATGTGGGATCAACTTAGCCACATCTGTGGGTGGCAAAAAGAACAGGGGTGGGTAATTGAGAGGCTACATTCACATGGGGGCGCTGACTTAAAAAACAAAAAGGAGTAGGAGTCCTGACTGATCATTTTCTTTTTCCATTTCTTCTCTTTTGTAACAAATAGTTCAACAGCTAGAAAGACGTCTAATTTTCCAGATTCCCGGAGCCCCACTGTCTACACCACATGGGCGTTATCCACCCCCTCTGTGTCCTCCCAGGGTAGTTTTTCAGAAGGTGATAACCAGCAAAGCCGACCCTTCAAATCTGTCTTTGTGCCCACTGCCGTAGTTAACCCTGAGCGGAGCACAGCTGGCCCAGGGACTTCTGGACAAGGGTCTCTTCGGAAAGGGCGGAACAGCATGAGAAAGAGTAAGTATATGAATAAATTAATAAAAAAAAAAGAATTGCAAAAAGAAAAAAGGCCTGAACCAAAAAAAAAAAAAGATTAGATGCGCCAAAATAGGAAAGATGTTTTCTTCAAGGCTGGCAAATACAAATAGCCAAAACACTTAATGTAACATTTATATAATTCCTGATTGTGTCATGGTTCTTCTTGCTATAGGTAGTTTATTGTATATATGTGTGATAATATAAATGTATATGTAAACAATTTTAAAAGTTTAAAAAAAAAAAGTAAGTGGTGACAGATAAGGACGTGCCTAGAGCTAACAATGGGGGTTCCAACCGGGACACACTGGAAGTTTCTCACAAGAACAACAGGTTATTTTTGAGCTCAGCCTTTGCAAAGGATAAGTCCCAAGGGATGAGTGCTTTTATTGAGTGTAGCCTAGGCCAAGTAAAGGCCACCGTCTGGGCCTATTCATACACACATGGTGAATAAGGTGATACCAAGCTGAGTGGCAGCTTGTAATTGGATTTTCGCCAAGAAGATGATGCTTGTTGTTGTTGTTGTTTTGCTTTTTTGTTTTTCAAGTCAGAGTTTCTCTGGGTAGCCTTGGCTGTCCTGGACTCACTTTGTACACCAGGCAGGACTTGAACTTACAGAGATTCACCTGCCTCTGCCTCCCAAGTGCTGTGCACCAACAAGTGCAGCTTGGGGGTGATGCTTTTATTTAATAAATTTAAAAAAACAAACAAACAAACAAAAGGCTAGTATTACTGGCCCAGTGATTCTCTAGACTGTTCTAGGGACACCCCTGAGAGGGCATGACCTGGGGTTCAAAGATGAGATTCTGGAGACAGTACTAAAAACCCCTCTTTTCTGCGATGCTGTTTGTGTGATGCTTGCAGAGAGGTGGTTCTTTAAAGGGTGATGCAAAAGCAGGGCGAGCATCCTGACCCCACCAGGCCCAAAGTTCTCAAGATTGATGGAGACACCTGGCAGCCACACTCCCTGCACTGTCCCATGACTTTCTTTTCCCCCTATATAACATCCACGCTGAGCGCACGGCAGCATATGCAGACCTCTCATTAATACCGTACCGTTATTAGTACCTTAACATCTTAAGCCTCTGCATGACATTTCATTTTCGGGGATTCGAGAAAGATCTCAAAAGCTCATTGGACAAAGCAACATGATTCCTTCCTGTCACAGTCCAAGTGTGGGATGTCCCTCCACAAATCCGGTCCTGTAGTGTCTCTTGCAGTCTCAACAAATGACCGAACGCGAGCTGCAACACTGCTGATGGAAGAGTAGCATATTGGACAGCATGCCACAAGGAACTTCCCCAAGAACGAAAGAAAGCAAATGTCTTATGTGTGCCCACTTTTTGTACCCCATAATATGAATAGCCTCTTAAACGTGTCCAGCTGTACCTCCTTCTTCAGCTTTCAACCCCTTCTTTTCTGTCCCTGCCCCCCCCCCATTTCACTATAACAACCTTGTACAAGTTGCCACCCTCTTTATTTTCCTCATTGGTAAGATGTAAATAATAATCATCTTATAATCTCTTTGTTATACAGCGTTAGCATAGTATTCCTATGAAACTTAACTAATAGACAAATTTAACATGTAACAATACAATGTCTACCACAAAATAAGCTGCCAAGAATATGGCTACTTTAAAAAAAAGTTATTTTATTGATAAAGAAACTTTAATTATTACTAAATAAATCATTTTAGTACTACTGCAACCAGGTTATCTTTGGTCCATCTACATCATGAATTTATTTGGGGTTGAAATGTTCCCTCAGCCTAGACCACTTAGCAATGCAGAGAATTGCACTTCCACTTATGCTAGCTTGCATTTTTTAGCACACGCCCTCTGTATTGCTTCGTAACTCTTGATTGACCTGGACCTTTGTCTGCTTAGGTTATAAGCACACGTAATAAGAGAGCATTATATCTTGAAAATTGGAAACAGACATGATAAACAGATAGGCAAGAAGCCAAATTTCCCACATATCCATGGGTGCCGAGGACACAACTCCCAGTTGCTGTTGCCTTCCCTAGTTCCAGAGACTTTCCTTCCTTTTTCAAGGTGAGGCAGGTCAAGCGGTCAGTCTCCCTGTGCCACTCAAGGGGCTGTCAGTGAAAAACAAATGTCTAAATAGAGAGGTCAGACTGAAAAACTGGCAGCATGCTTGTAGCAAACAGCCAAGAGGACACCTGGGCTCACTGTCCACACCGCCTTCCTGTTTGGTGACGGTTCACAACCACAACAGTGAGTGTGGACTTGGCTCAGGTCCTCTACGCCAGACACAAATGACCAGCTCAGACATGTGTCCAAGAAGGGTCAGGAAAGACCATAGTGGATAATGTTTGCTCTCTAAATGCTTGGAAACCCTTTGAGAACTGGCCCCCAATGCTTTGCAAGACTAACTCCCAATCTCTTCCCCAAAGGCAGGTAACCTCGATCCCCTTGGTCACCTATAGAATTTATGCCTAAAGGATGAGGCCTCCTCCTTAGAGTCTCTCAGGGAGAACTTGGAGGAAGGACTGTCTCAGTAAAGCACAAACCCATACTGTCAGAATGTGTTGCCAGGGTGCGTTGCTGTCCTTCACATAGCCATGACAGCCAGCGAGCATCAGTGCTGTCCGGCAGTTTGTGTAGCTTGTAAGATGCAATCCACACTCTGTGGTAGTTGTGAGCCTTCATTGAGCAGGAAATAAACACAGACAATGCACACAGGTGATTCTCAGCGGCTGCCCCTCCCCCATGCCTAACGTTTCTATTAGCAATTTCTTCTTCGGCAAGCAGATGGTAACGTCCTCTCCCTGTTTGGCTTTCCTCCTCCGTTGTCTGCTCGCTTTACGTCCCTCAGTTTCACCTTCCTCTTTGGCCTGTCTGCCTCTGTGTCTGCTTCGCACTGCGAAACTTTGTGCGTTTGTCTCCCTAGCCATCCTAAAGGGCTAGAGGGAGAGAACAGGAGAGAGTGGGAGAGCGGAGAAAGAGAAATGTAAATTGAAGCAATGTACCTTCAGACACCTCACACAGCATTCAGCTAGAGGGTTAGCTGCTGCCAGCATCCCCAAATGGCACAAAAATAAATAAATAAATAAATAAATAAATAAATAAATATAATTTTTTTAAAAAGCTCACCTTTGAAAGACTCCAGGGGACTGTGAGCACAGTCACATCACATTAGGGAAGCACTTCTCTACCTATTCTGGGATATTGGGGTACACCGCATACTCAACCCACATGCAAACTGTTGTCAGCCATCCTATTGCTGATAACTGCTCTGTCATCCCCCCAGATGGATCCCTGCAGAGACCAGTCCAATCTGGGATTCCCACCTTCATGGTGGGCTCCCTCAGGCGCGGTCCCACCATGGTGATCCGGCCTCAGAAGTTCCAGTTCTATCAGCCACAGATGATGACCTCTTCCACCACACCGATGATGGTGGAGATGGGGTCCAGACCCATTTCCACGGGGGAGCCTGCCCTGACCTGCATCAACAGAGGTAGCAAGACCAGGATCCACTCAGCAGCCAGCTCTCTCATCATGGAAGGCAAAGAAATACCCATCAAGAGTGAGCCTCCACCCAAGCCACCAGCATCTGCCCCACCCTCCATCCTAGTGAAACCAGAAAATTCAAAAAATGGCACCGAAAAGGTAGGAATGGAGTGGCGCCGGGAGCCTGACTCTTTAGCCTCCCAGCTTTGCACATCATGAGACTGTCATGCTGGTGAGCATGGCCAACCACACTGGCAGCCTCCAATGAGAGCTTCACACAGGACACACCCCCGTCCCACCCACACCGTGCATGCCTTTTCCTTTCCCACCTCCATCCTTTTATACATGCTTCTTTTGATATGCAGAGACAGCCGGGAGAAAGCATGGCTTGATTTGGCGGCTCCAGTCAAAAAGCTTCACCCTTTTGGGGCTTTGTTTATTAATTCATTATTTACTTATTTGCCTAAACCATAGAAATAATAATACAGGGATGGTTATATTATTTAATATGTAATATAGCCATAAAATAATAGAGATGGCTGAGCAGTAAAGAGTACTTGTTCCTCTTATAGAGGACCTGGGTCCAGTTCCTAGCACCCCCATGGTGACTCATGGCCACCCACAACTCCAGTTCCAGGAGATTTGATGCCCTTTTTCTGACTTCTACGGGTACACACATGGGGTGCATACAGACATGCAAACAAAACACACCCATATACAAAAAAAATCAAAACAATGTTAAGTAAATAATAATAATGGCCATGCATAGGCTGGGGGATGAGATTAAATGATGTGAGCTCTGTGAAACGCTTACACGGGGCTTGACACATACTTTCTCAGATGACAGGAACAACTAAGACACAGGAGAAATTAGGTGACATCAAAGTCACATCGAATGATAATTGTAACCGCTAACTTATTGTGACCTCTGTGGCATCCATCGTCAGGTCTGTTACCATCTAGTCTGGAGATTTTTTACACTAGAAGGCATGAATTTTTTATAAGATCCCTGAAGTAAGAGATGGTTAAAAGGAGAGAGTGACATTAAAGGAATCATGTGATGTTCATCACAGTCCTTCTGCTTAGTGGGCATCACCACACCCATCAATCATACCACACACTAGTGCCTTCGCCACCGTCGCACCATCCCCATGTCCTATAAACAAATGGGATGGCACATCCTTCTCTTTGTTAAGCCTTGTATTAAATATGAAATATGCTAGCAGACACCATGCACAGTACCCTATGTGTTCCATCTCATTTAGCCCTGATCACAACCCTCTGGGTAGGTAGTATTTTCATCCTCATTTACAGTGAGTTAAACAACATGTGCAAAGCCACCAGCTGACATCTGTATCCGATCCGAAAGCCCAGGCTTTTCTGCTAAGCTCGTCAGGAAATACATGTGGAAAAGTTAATGGCGATTGACAGAAGGTTGGGAGGGCTTTACTCCAGCTTCCAATGTTATGTAATCTAAGTAATTCCCTGCCTCAGATGTCTAATACCCCCAAGTCATTTAGCCAGTCCCAAGGTCCCACTGGAAACAGTGAGACTCAGAAAGTACGGGATACACTTGGAAACAGAAAGGGTAGGACTGCATGGAACAAAAGAAGCAAAGCTCGGGAAGTGCCAGAGAAGAGTGCTTTATGAAGCCCTGGAGTAGTGGTTGGCTAAAAGAAACACCTGCAATTGCCAAGCAAGATACATGGCCACCTCAGAGACATGAGAAGGAAACAGAGAGAGAGGTCCTCAGCACAGCCAGGAGCTGCTAGAACTGACATAGGCCCAGAGTCCCAGATCTTAGATTTCTGAGGTTGGATTTTAGGTTTTACTTTGGTTTTGAGACAGATTTTTCACTATCTAGTGCAAGCTGACCTCAAACTCACAATGCCCCGGCCTCAGCCTCGAAGTGCTGGTGCTACCTGACTCTGAATCTCCCGTCTTTTAAAAAGACACAGGAGATGCTGGCCTGCGTGTTTCATCTCATGGTCTTAATGAGTGGGGAGGTCGGTCAACATCTGGAAGGCTAGCTGGCAGCAGGTGCCCAAGAACCAGCTCTGTGATGAACTAGGGTGACTATAGAGACCTCAGAGTGGGGTCATCGGGGGAGGCCGTGAGGAAGAGCCAGGCATTGAGAGAGACCTTAAGGAAAAGCAGAGCGGACAGGGGAAAGGTGACTGTTCCTTTTCCAAGACTACTGCCAACCCCACTTCTCCCAAGTTATGCATCATTATTCTGAAATCCTTCCGCCTCAAGAAAGGCCTCCCTGGCTGCCTATTAGGAGCTACTCCCCTGCCTCGGCAGAATACTCTTCTCCCATCACAGGCGGTGTTTACAATTTCCTGTTGGGCGGCGTGGGTTTGTTCACGCTCGGATCAACGGCCCCTGACAGGGCATGTCACATCATGCACAGTAGACACAAATACTTGCTGAGTGAACACCACATAAATGAGACATTTTAGTAGCGAGACGACAACAAGGGCTTGGGCATGGGGCACACAGCTCACCCATGATTTTTTGTTCTTCTATTTTTTCAGCAAGTCAAGACAGTGAGATTCCAGAATTACAGCCCTCCTCCCGCCAAGCATTGTGCCTCCCACCCCACCTCTGGAAAGCTGGATCAGCCAGCCACCGTGAAGGGGTCCCAGCCTGAAGCAGTCCCCTCCAGTGGAGAGATGACCATTCTATTCGCCCACCGAAGTGGCTGTCACTCTGGACAACAGACAGACCTTCGGAGGAAGTCGGCTTTTGGCAAGACCATGCTCCCAGCGTCCACTGCTTCAGCCACACAGACCATAGTTCCCAGCAAATGATTCTTCAGGTGGCTTTGCTTAAGACACAAAGAGGTGATTTGCATGTAAATACCATCTGCCTCCACTAATACAGGCATCCTACTGTTCTTTGAAGGATAACATCTCCTTGATCTCCCATTTTAACCTGCCAGTATGGGAAGGCAGGAATTCTGGGTTGGCCTTCTCCTTTCTTTTTAGCTCTGGCTATCCTGGAACTCAATCTGTAGACCAGGCTGGCCTCGAACTCAGAGATCTGCCTGCCTCTACCTCCCAAGTGCTGGGATTAAAGGTGTGCTCCACCACCGCCCAGCATGTTTCTAAACCTAGTGATTTCATACAGCCAAGCCAAAGAATAGGGACAGTGTCAATGCCTGTGCCTTCAGCATGCAGGGTGTGGCCTCTCTTCCTATGCGATCACACTATGGTGGTGGTGAAACTGACCTCATGGCCATCCCCTTCTCTTCTCATCACACTAGAACAGCCTCAGCCATCCTCTGAAGCCATAGCTTTTTCCCTCCAGTGTCACAACTCTAGAAGCAAAGTGAGAATTTGGGGGAATGGTATGAGAACAGACCATTTTGAAAATTCGGAGAGCCCACTAAAACTGAAGGGAGTTATTTTCTGAGTGTATTGCAAACAGGGCCAGAGAGAATGTTAACTACCAAACGCCAAAGGATTATCATGAGTTAAGCCTCTTGGCCTGTTTCTTCCCAACATTTCTACCCAGTAGATAAGCAGGGAGCCCGGGAAGGCAGATAAGGGACATGGAACGGTGTTAGAGACTTTTCATCCTTCCCTTCAAAGCAAGATGTGCTTGAAAGCAACTTTGGATGGGCAGTGTGTTTACATCTGTATTCTGCTTGCATTCCAGCATTTTGTTCTCTCTGGTTCCTAGCCATCTGGGGCAGATGACTAGTTTCCCCTATAGGACAGTAGGGAAGGGCAGGACCGGCTACTGCTTAGAGGAGAGCTGCTGTCAAAGAAAGTGGACAGAGAAGGCTGGAGACAAAAAGAGAGACCAAAATAAAGGAAGAATGATTCACGAAACAAATATAGAGGAGGAGGGGCGGGAAGGAGGGAAGAATGAGTGGCTGGGGGAAGAATAAAACAGGTGTGGTAGAAGCAACGTTTCCACTACTCACAGAAGAGGGAAAAAAAGACAAGAGTCTGCCATGGAAAAAGGGTCGAAACTAGGCGACTCCACACAGATGGGCTCCAGTGAGCAGGGTCCAGCCAAGGGAGCCTTGTCAACAGGGCAGGGGAGCAGTGGGAGGCAGCTCTGAAAGCCGGGGCCATGCTCTAAGACGGCCCATTAGTTCTCATTAAATGTAATTGTTGTGACTTAACATTCATCACATGCCCATCAATGTGGACCCTTTGATGCATAAATGCCATTTGTTACCAGGGCTGGGTGCCACTTAAAAAAAAGAAGAAGAAGAAGAAAAAGAAAAAGCAGGTCTAATTAGACATTTCCCGCAGACAGTTCTTGTAGGTCTCTAGATTTCGAACATACATCTTTTACCTGCCCACGCACTTGGCAAACTGAATTATCTGTAGGCTTTTCCAGACCTTAATAGAATACATCAAAACTGTAATCTTGCCAAGGAATACGACATATGTACTAGAGTTTTGGGAGTGGTGGGGTTCACAATATCGTGTTCTTGCCTTTCCATATGACAGTGGTTCATGTAGACGACATGGAACCAGCCTACTGGACTGCACCTTCTTGAACTTAGGATGGCTATCCAGTTGGAGAAGTGGGACAGTCACAAGGACAGAAACACACTATGATTTGTCCAAGTATGAGCCTCACCTTTACCCCAGAAAAGCATTCTCACAAGGAGTAGTAGCCATGTAGCGTAATGAGCCAACTGAATGTCCAGCCCATTCTTCGACAGCAACAGGTCTAGTTGATTTTTTTTTTGTAATGTTGTGGCTATCAAATAGGTCATTTAAAGGACAACAGAGAGGAATGCTCATGAGATGGAAATGAATATGGAACATGAAACAGAAAAGTTTCCCCATACACTATGTGTATAGGGTAACATCCCTACAGAATGAGCATTGTTCCAAGGACCGCCACCTTCATGGCAGCAAACCCTTCATCCATTCCCAGAATCCAATGCCTCCCCAAAGCATAGCGCATCTTGTAGAGCTTTGTGAGTGCTTGAACTGGGTAGGCTGATAGTTCCAAGTGAAAGTTGATTTCACGAGCACCTTTTGCTCCTCTATTCCATGGATATGTGTCTTGACATTTACCTCTGTGCTGGATACAGGGATGGGAGCCATGCATTGATATTTTTGTCCACTTCCTGTAAAACTTTGTAGGGCAACCATAGCTTTTCCTGTTATAGGGCCAAGGAAATGGAAGCTTGAAAATTGGCCACAGACTGGCTGAGGCAAGGATGGGAACCCAAACGATCTGACAGCAAAGCTATCAGCAAAGGGGACCATGTGAGCCAAAAGGCTACCCTTGACGCCAGAGCAATGAGGCCCAACTGCTACAAGGCAACATAGTTCAACTGTGGCTACAGATTCAGAAAAGGCCAGCAGGCCTGGCTGAACAGGGTTCAGGTCTCTAGGCCATGCTACTTAACCAGGCAGGTATTCCTTTGTGTAAATACAGTAATCGTACCCGCCTCACTGGACAATTGTGGGGGATTACCTGAGATAACAAAACAAACAATGCTTAATGGATACTTACAAGTACTTGACTTGGTTGCTTTAAAAAAAAAAAAATAGGACTGCTGCACATAGTGGCTTATAGCTGTAATCCCAGCACTTGGAAATGGGGGTGGGGCAGGATGTGGGAGGATCTCTATATGAGTTTGAAACTAACCTGGTCTACATAGAAAGTTCCAGACCAGCCAAGGCTACATAGTAAAACCCATTCTCAAAAAAAAAAAAAAAAAAAAAAAAAAAAGACTTTAAAATCTATGATGAGAATTTTCAAAACAAAGATCTGTCCAGCACTGTGGAGTTAAAAGGGAACCCCGCCCCTGCCCCCGCCCCCTCCCCCCCCCCCCCAGCACTCAGGAGGCAGAAGCAGGCAGATCACTGTGAGTTTGAGACCTGGTTTACAGATAAACTCCAGGACAACCAAGGCTAACACAGAGAGACCCTATCTCGAAACACACACACACACACACACACACACACACACACACACACACACACACACACCATAAAAAAAGGGGGGCCAGGTGGCAGGGGTGGGGGGATCCCTTCTAGTCTCAGGTCAAAAACACAGTCTGAATCCTAAAGGGAAAACAAGAGTCAGACAAAAAGCTTTGGCAGTTGGGCTTAAATGTAGCAGTCAAGATATGTTCCACCAACAAGTCTACTCCTTAGTAGAACATTGCGGAGACCCAGCACTCCAAGTCTGAAGTGAAAATCCCCTCCCAGCTAAGGCATGCAGGCCCTGGAACATGCACCATTGCTTCAGGCTAAGACCCTGGCACCAAAGGGGTTAACAGTAGGGTTTGTTTGGAGGAAATGAGAGGACAGCAGGGTGCCACCACCACCGGAGGACCACACTGAGAAAAGGGACCAAGCATCATCAAGATCCTCCATCAGAGCTCACCTCCTTGCTTTCTTGCATGGGTTCCCCCTCGCCCCCCAACCCTTCACCCAATTCTTGGAGCAGAGGACTTTGAAGTAGTGTCAACTTGGTGAGTCCAGAAACGGACCCAATGACTCTGAGCCTCAACGTCCCTTGAAAAAAAGTCGGGATGTCCATCCACACCAGATCGACTTCCTGGTGCTGCGGCCGCCTGAAACAGCTGGGTCAGGATCAAATCAGCCACAGGTCTGTCAGCTTGCCAGTCCCACAGGCCAGATCCACTCATGCACGTGACCCATGCTTGGCTGAGGCACACTTGCCCTTCAGACTCCATCTCTCAAGTCATAGCCCTCCTCCAAAGTTAGAGCTGGCTCACTAAAGATGACTTGTCCTGGGGTTCTCAGATTTAGTATATCGGTCTTAATCTGGAAACTTGGGGCTTCGATGATCTTTAGGTGAAAACCAGGCTCTCTTAAGTTTTTAACAAGCCTCCCCCCACCCCCAAAATGGCTCAGAAGCACCTAAACTATAAGGACCTCATCTCTCACTATCATGGGCAGAACAGAAATGCCATTCAGCAGGAGTGTGGCTCACTGGTTCTTAGAATATTGAAGTAGGTCTGTACTAGTAAGTGAACTGCAGGTTCTCAGAGCTCTTTGCAGCTTCTCCCATCCCACAGCCAGGTCTCCACCCCCACCCCTCCAGATCCCTCTCCTTCACTCTACCACCCAGTAGCTAGACAGATACAAGGAGAAAAGCCCTTCTTCATTCTGATTGGCTAGTGCCCCATGTCTGCTCACTGACAGTCTGACTGTTGCCCCATGATACAGAACAGGGCCAATGAGGTCACTCAAAAGCAGAGAGGACTGCCAGAAGGGCCTGGATTCTTCCCAGCCCTATCCTGGCTCAGGAAAGGAGATGACTGGGTGAAGATGGCCTACGCCACTGAGCCTGCGCCCTCCAGCTGACACTTCCAATAAGCATAAGCAATGCTGGCCTGCAGGCTTCCCGTTTCCTCCTCACACACGGTATTGTCTCACAGAGATCACTAGACACCCACCTTTATCCTTTCACCCCTGCCAGCCACAGGCCTGCCACACACCTCTGGATCCCTTCCTGGGACAAGAAGCATAGCTAAGGTGCCCTCACGGCTCCCCTGCCAAGACCTCACATCTAACAGGCTGGCCCATGCAGCCCCAGGGGTGCCAAGGCTTCCCTTGTTCATGCCTGGAAAGGAAAGTCTCCAGTCTGCCCTTTTGTTAAGAGAAGAGACTGTTCACAGCTCCAGCAGCTTCTGACGTGGCTGGGAAGGACAGTGGCTTAGGGTATGCGTTTAGGAGGAAAGACCGGACCAGTTCATGGTGAAGATTGTTGCTGCAGGTTGGTGTCATTGGGAATAAATCACACAAGGACATTTTGCTTAAAATAGAGCAATCGTAAATGATCAAGCTGTCTGCCAGAGTTATGTCCTAGACCAGAGCAGAAACAAAATGTTCCCAGGAGGCCCTCAGTCCACTGATCTACACTTTGACAAATAGAAAACAGCAGAGCAGAGGTGGTATCCAGGGTACACATTCCAATCACACACCAGGGAAGTGGGGAGCAGGAGACAGTGTGGCAGACGGTGAAGTTATCCATCAGTCAATTTGGGGGAGGCCTTAGAAGTGACAGGGACACACTAGTTAACAGGAGGCAAAATAGCATGGGATTTCTTGATATTTCTCAGGGGCTTCTCTTGCTGTTTCCCCTTTTACTTATCAAATGTTACATATATATAAAACATACTTAAATAGTTTCATGATTACATGATACCATAAAATAACTATATCTGGCACACAGCTTTTTAAAGAACAGGAAATAACAACGCTATTGAGGTCCTACTGTGTGCCTCTCCCCCTCCACTATTCCTGCCAACCACAGTTCTGAATTCCATGTTCATCTTTGCCTTGAGCTGTTCCCACATGTGGGCTGTATGGAAATCTCATACATTCCCTGCAGAGATGCTCAGTAAACAGTCAAGTGAGTGCTGCGACACCATGCTGTGGACACTCTGAGTATTTGCAACCTCATCTGGCTCCTGCTGCTGGGATTCCGTAGCTTTGATTTGCTGCTGGGAACAGATTAACCGACGTGTCTGATTTTGACATGATGCTAGCTGCAGGAATTTTTCAAGAACTCTTCCAAGAACAGCTGTTTGTTGCTTCTAAGTGGAGGCCATGCCTAAACTGTTGGAGGATGGGATTTTTAATTTATTCTTATTTTTATTTTTGGCACCTCCATTCTGAGCCATTGCCTAGCACCTCTGAGTAGCCAACTATGGAAACCAAGATGGCGTGTTGAAATCTGAAACTTAAAGTGTCTTGGTAGTGGTGCAGCTGAGATGCTCCTGCTGATGACGACAACAAGACCATGGTCATGCTGAGATCAATGATGGTGACTATGACAATGACAAATTCCCATAAGAGCCCTGTGTAGCATGCTGAGAACATGTATTTTGGTTCCCAAACTGCAGCTCAGAAAACAGACTCAGAATGTTGTGGTTCCAACAAAATCAGTTGGATGTGGAGTAGAAACTAAAAGGCAAAAAACCAAAATAAGACCAAACAAACAAAGGTATCTAGTGAAAGAATCTCCACCATCATTTACTCAGCACCAACAACGTGCCAACGGCTCTACATGTTTCATGCATTCCATCTAAATCAGCCCTGCTCTGTGAGACCTGTTGCTTTGATATCACACCATTGTAGAGAGTGGAATTAAGGCCCAGAGTTCAACTGACTTGTTCAAGGCCACAGGAACCACAATCCGTACATAACTCTACACCAAAACCTCAGTCTTAAATCAGAGCGGCTATAAGCAAACGTCTAATGTGGTTGAGGTTGGAAAGGATAGACCAAGGGGCTAGGGTTGCTGGATCGCTAGGATTGGGTCAGAGTCAGGCACAGGGTACATCTCAGCAGGGAAAGCCTTCCCAGAAAAACAAAGTAAGATCTTGTCCCAGGGGCAGGAGTGAGGCGGGGCAGTGGTGGAACAACAGTGAGCATGGCTGCCTTCTAAGAAGTCTGGGCTGGAAGGACGTTAACTGACAGGGTTCTGCCTGGAGAAATCCTGAAGCAAAGCTGCCCCTCCTGTACGAGCTGCCAGCCACAGCCGAGCCCACGCGACAGAACGGACCTCAAAGCACAGAGGTCATTTTGCATTCCCCAAATCACTCCCTCTCCCCAACATTATCCCGGCCTTGCCTGTCCTCTCACTAAACGACACAAAGCAGATTCCCAGAACAAGAGGGACATGATTTCCAAAGGATTCCTACTTTTCTCTCCTCCGGGAACAAGATGGATCACAGAGGTACCATGTTCCAGCATCCCATGCCGTGCTTAGTTCAAAGGCAGCCCCCCACAGATGCAAGCTGATTACGCAAACGGGGTCACTGCTGGTGGACAAGAACTGCAGCATGCTAAGGACAGAGGGGATGTCAGCCGGGACCGACGAGACTGACGGAGACACAAGAGGCATTTGCAGAAGCTACTTTGTGCATGGTGTGAAGTTTGTGTGGCCACCTTGGAGCCAATACTAGGTTGATGGACACACGTAACGGGAGCCACTGTGATGTCAGGGTTTGACTGCCATAGATCACGCGGGTCCTGCATGCCAGAGGCATTCCCACAGGCCTTCCCATTGAAACTAAAGGTTCCTAGACCACATGAGGAGATTGTCAAAGCTATTTATTGGCATTCAGGACAAATAAGCACACAGGAAGCCTAAGGAGACAGCCATGAACAGCCTGGTGGGGATTAAATAAGGTAATGGGCCTAATGTCAGTAGCCCTGTGCCCAGCACACAAAGAGTGCTCTGTAATGCTCTCATTATTATCCACATGCATTTTTTTTCACTTAATCCTCAGACTCACCCCATGGGTTAAGTACCATGTTCCCTCTTCACAGATCAAACAAGTGAAAGAGATAAACCATTCGTTCATCTAAGGTCACAGTTAGGAAGCAGCAGGTGACCTCATTTTACCTCTGAGATAAGCTGGTGAATTCATGAGGCTAGCAGTAATAGGACAGTTATTCCGGAATGAATTTAACACTGTAGCCTTCACCAGTCTTTTCTATCTATGCTCCATCCCCACATCATTTGATGGAGGTTTAATGTCTAGGGCTATCTGTAGCCCCAAATGCAACTAATAGGTTCACTGGTGGTGTCTCCCCTAGGGACTTGCAGCTTTATAGGGCTAACAAGACTTAGTAAAGGTCCATTCTGATTTGCAAATGGGTCTGACAGGACAAGCGTCCAGCTGGCTGATGATTTTAGTAGCAACTCCTCCTCCTACTCCTCTTTGATGCCAAGTAACAGAAATCAAATGTCTGTGACACCCTGCATAGCTCAGAAAATTCATGCGCCCACCAGTTAACCGCTGCTGGACATGCCATCACCGTGGCCTACGGAATCTGGGCTGAAATGTGAAGGCCAGAAAGGAGCTAGATTTGCAGTGTGGAAAAGAGGGTAGGAGTTAACCCCACAGTGCCAGGAAGATCCCGGGCTGGGTTCCACTGACCGTCCTCCATTCAGCAAGCACCTTTGATCACACAGTAATGATTGCTTTTGAAACGAGGTCTCTCTATGTAGCCCAGGCCATCCTAGAACTCTGTATGTAGACCAAGCTGGCCTTTAACTCATAAAGATCTTCCTGACTCTGCCTCCTGAGTGCTGGGATTAAAAGTGGGCACTACCACCGCCTGACTGCAGTAATTATTTCCTGAAAGGACAGTGGGAAAGGAGACCAATCTCTTTGCTGACCATAGAGACCTCTGTAGGAAGACTGGGCCCTGAAGATGCTCACTGAGTTACCCTGGCAACACAAAAGTTGTGTCCCTTTTCTTCCTGCCTCCCCCCATCTCTAACCCATTCTTGTCCCCATCTCTAAAACAAGAGGTGTGGCTTGAGCACCAGAATTCCAGAACCTCAGGGTCTTAGGTGCTCATTTCCCAAAGGAACCAGCTCTCAAGGCTAAGGCAATGACTGTTGGGGGGCGGGGGTGGGGATGGGGGTCAGAAAGTCCAAAACGGCTTTTAGAATTGTGTAGCCAGGTATGGAATGTCATCTGTTTCTTGTCGCCAGGATGAATGTTCCCCACCCACCACTGCACTCAGAAAATGCTCGGTGATGAGTGTCTGCCCTTCCTCGCCTTTCTCCTTTTCTCTCTTTCTCCTCTTTCCCTTTCTGGCATTGCCCAGGCTGTAAAACTGGAAAACCTGGATTTATACAAAGTATTACTTGCTGTGTGACCTCGGACAGTCACTTTATATCTCTGACAGTTCTCTCATCGACGTAAGGGAATTAATAATACCGACGTGTGTGTGTGTGTGTGTGTGTGTGTGTGTGTGTGTGTGTGTGTGTGTACCTAGCTGTTGTTATTCTGTCCTATAAGTTAAAATGTGTGACTTTAAGAAGTCTAGGAAGGGCTGGAGAGACGGCTCAGAGGTTAAGAGCACTGACTGCTCTTCTAAAGGTCCTGAGTTCAGTTCCCAGCAACCACATGGTGGCTCACAACCGTCTATAATGTGACCTGATGCCCTCTTCTGGCATGCCGGCGTACATGCAGATAGGACACTGTATCCATAATAAATAAAGGAATCTCTTTTTTTAAATAACTCTAGGAACACTAACAAAGGATGTTTTCTTTTTAGTGGCGAAAAGAACACTAGTTAGCCACGTCACAAGGACCACTTAGTGATCTGTCCCCGTATATGGGATTTTCCATTCCTTAATCAAGAAGTAAGATGATGACGAGCAGCCTTCAAGGAGCATCTTCCACATATAATAATGTCTTCGAGCCAATAATTCTAGAAACATTGCCAGTGGGCAATCTTCTGTTCTTAGATTGACTCTTTAAAATTCTTCCCATAGCAAAGTACACAGTCTTCATGTTCCCAGCAGGGACTCTTAGGACTACAAAGATTAGCATCTACAGCATCACAGGTTGGCGACTGATGGAGTTCAGGGGACGATAAAAAGCAATCTGAATCCAGTGTGTGCCTGCTAACTGCTCGCCATCTCATCTAAACGGTCAGTGATAAGTTTGCCTCAGACATCAGGGCTTTCCTCTTCCCATAGGTTTGTCTTCTGTGCCCTCAGTAAGGAAAGCATCACTACCTGCCTAATGCTGACCCCCCTGGCCTGTAGCACCAACCAGGGCAGCTTCGCAGTCCTTCCCGATTCTAGCCGAGGAAAATGTACCTCTCCTCTAATAATGGGGTTTTCAGGTGCCTATTAAAATGTCAATTGCTCTCAGAGTCAGAATTCTTTCTACATCATTTGCTACAACCTGGAATATCAGATTAATGTGGCAGTGGCCTTCCCTTGACAGTCAATCCTTGCTTATGGCTTCCCAGGCCTTGCACTAGCTCTCAGAAGCACTACATCACAGCCAATGTCGTTAAAAGGGCTAACAAACCAGCACTATTTTCATGGGAGTCACACACAGTGATCTCAAGTAACCTTGCCTTCCCTCCCAGAGGGACAGTCCTCTTGGCTGGCCTCCCCTTCCCTCCCTCCCCCCACCCCCACCCCACCCTGTCTGCTCCCAACCCCCCACTCCCCCAGCTAACACCAGGACTAACTTGGAGACCACAGTGGACATTTTCTGGGTTGGGGGCATCTGGCTCTTTACTGACAAAAGCCCAGCATGGATGCCAGATACCACCTTAAAGTTAAGATGTACCTGAGACAGACTGCGTTCTTCTCTAAGAGATAAAATTCACTGGGTGTGGTGGTACATGTCTTTAATACCAGCACTCAGGAGGCAGAGGCAGAGGCAGGCGGGTCTATCTGAGTTCAAGCCCAGCCCTATCTACAATGTGAGTTCGGGGACAGCCAGGGCTGTTATACAGAGAAACCCTGCCTTGAGAAAAAAAAAAGAAAAGTAAAAGACAACTCAGCACCAACTCCGTGTGACTCAGCAGCGACACCGTGATACAGCATTCAGCCGGGGACACGGAGGTTTTGTTTCACACATGCTCCTTCTGCTAAATGTGAAGCCACCTACCTGGCACGAGTGTTGGTTCAAGTCGCCATTGCGCTGAGTGGAGCATGTTTGCTGATGAGGAACGGCTGCACTAGGCATGCAGCCCCCTGAGAACTCTGAGAAGCTCGGCTTTGAGGCCAGAAGAACCTTTCTGGAGCTCGGGTTCCGTTACGTCTTCCAATTTCCGGTTCCACAGATTACAGTTCTTTAGAGACATGGTATTTGGGTTAGGGCCCCAATTTTGGCGTGGTAAGACCCCACAAACATCGCTTACAACATCTATCTGCCCTCGCTACATCTTCCAAAATTAAGCCAAACTAGCCTGCTTGAATCCCTGGTCGGAAGTCAGGCATTTGGTGAAAGTAGGCAGGGGCATGGAAAACAATTTCTACTTAATTCCAGTTTTACTGGCTTTTCTTGGACACTCGTGAGTAAGCTGAAGCTGAGTGTGTAAGAAGGCAAGCCTTAGAATTGGTCAGACTGTTTCTGCTCGTATTTTCAGTTTAGTCAATTTGGACTTCATTTGCACTGCAGATCTTAAGCAATTGCCCTATTAGGTTTTCATTGTTGCTTTCAAGTGTCCTGTTTTCCTTTGTTGTGCATCCTGGGAATGGTCCTCCATATCAGCTGATTCCTTCTGTGCCCATTCAGGCCACTTGTCCTCTCTGCTAAGAGGACACCACAAGTGCATGGTGGCGCTTTCTCCTAAGGAAAAGTCTCAAAGACTGGGCAGCAAAGGGAGAGTCAGCGGAGCCCACTTGGCTGCACGAGGACGGCTAGGGTGCAGGTTGGGTTTGGTGTTCAAAATAAAACTCTTGAGGCCTCGGGGAAATTCTAGGAGCTCATGAATTTTAACTTATTTCCAAAATAATTTCAGACTTACATAAATGTTTCCTAAAATTGTACAAAGTATCCCCGTGCACCCTGGCAGTAGGTTCCCCAAACGTTAACATGTTACTGTGCTGGTTTTGATTCCCCCCCCCCCCACCATTGAAGAGGAGATTCAGAAACAAATGGCAAGTTATGGCTGTACATGTCAGAGTTCATTTCCCTAAAGACAAGGGTGTGCTCATAACAAGACCTCAACGCAACTAGGGAAATCAGGGCATCGGCTTTGTATAATACTATTAACTAGTCTGTAGGCCTTATTCAGTTGGTGTACTAGTTTTTTTTTTAATTGTCCTATTTTCCTTTATAGAAAATCTTTACAAAATTCTTGTCTAGGATCCTTTCCAGATCCACGTATGGAGCATGACTGTCGCAGCTCTCCATTCTCTTTCAATCTGGAACAGCTCAAGATGATCTTGGTATTTTGAAAAATATCAATTTTTTAAATAGGATGTCTCTCAGGGTGTGTCGTCTATGTCTTCATCATTAGGCACAGTCATTCACTTTGGACGGTAACAGGCTAATCCAAAGGATCAAATGTGATCTCTATATCCATGCTGATACGAAGGGAGAAATGTGTCGCTACAGAATACAAGTGCTAATGGTAGAGAAGCTGGTAGAATTAAGACACGACTGCTTGGCAGCCACTACATTAATAATTGGCTCAGACAAGAACCATCAGTGAATGCTAACACCAGGTGGGCGACAGCTTGAAGAAGCAGGGAGCATCTCCTCACAAGATGTTTATTAATCACAAAGGGGGAGGTGACAACTTCATAGTTGAGGGATCAAAAGGTCCATGAGTGGCACCAGCCCAGGGAACACATGATCCAAAGCACTCCCTGAAAAGACAGATGGAACATAGCCTTTCCTGCCCAGAGTGTTTGGGTTTTAAAGAACTGCAGTTCTTCTTCCAGGCTGCACCCTGCCCTAATGGATTCTGCAATCTTGTTTTCATTTTCACAGAGCCTGTCTTGGCAATCAGCTCTGGAAAAGCTAGGAACATTTAGGATGCGGAAGGAAGCAAACAACCTGCTGGATAGAAGATGCTCAATGAAAGACTATGGGCCATGCAAGATTCTTCGAACAACAGGGATGGCACCGGAAGACCAAGAGTCCGGCCTCCAAGACAGGGAGACATGTCTTTAGCCCCTGAGCCAGAAGGCAGGAGAACAAGAGATCCACATGCTGTTGTAGGTCACACATCCTGTTTTGCTCGGCCTGTTGTCAAAGGCATATGTGACCTTGTCAGTCACCAATGCTTGGCACTTCACCAACAAATGAACAACCCTCATCCTAGGCCTTCCAGCCCTGCGGCTGCCTGTTTCTTCAGCTCGTGACTGAGGGCAGTGCAAGGCTGACATGACTTTCTGCTCTCAGGTTTGATCCAGAGAGGTTGCTGCTTAAACACAGTGTCTTCTAGGCTTTACCCCTCCCAAGACTCCCTACCATGAAGCCAGCATGTTACCCCGCCCCCATCTTTTCCTGTGATACCGTCTGACTCAGAAGGTATCTGTTAGAACAGCGCTTTGTGAACCTTTTCCACTTGAAACCTCTTTGCTTGAAAAATGTTTATGTAACTTTGGGTAGATAGGTAACTTTTAAAAGGAATATAAATCAAATACTAATAAATCATAAAAAATGTATTTTAAAACTTCTTTGGTATACATATAATTTTACCATTTATTAAAGGCTAAAGCAAATTTGCATACTAATTAGATAGATGTGTTCTTTGATTGCTACATAAAGAATTGAATTTTACCAGGCATAGTGGCACATGCCTGTCATCCCAGAACCTGGGAAGTGAAAGGACCTGGAGCATTGGGAGTTCAAGGTTGTACTCAGCTACATAATGAGAGTTAAGTCCAGTCTGGAATATATGACATCCTGTCTTAAAAACAACACAAAATTTTGGATAAGAGCTTGATACTGAGTGGCATAAAGTATATTCATTGTTTTCAGAGTTGGTCAATATTTTGATTTTATGATCATCAAGGCTGAGTGTTGCTTTGCAAAAATATATAGTATATAGTGACAGAACTATATTTAGAGCCATTTTATAAACTATTAGAAATGATGACCTAATCCTGAACCAAAATTAATTTAATGATTTTTAAGAAACTATCAGCAACCCACTGAACAATTTTTAAATGAAACATTCTAACACAATACAACCCAAAGGCATGCTGATTTGATGCTCACATACTCAAGAAGGATGATACGAAAACAAAAGTCTTTGTTTTCCATAATCAACAGGAGCAGAGAATTTTGCATGCGAATTAAACATGACGAGATTCGCCGATACTCTCTAAGCCACGGTGCTCACACAGCCGCCATCCATGGGCATCATCACATAGCGTGTGTGCACACTCAGCACACACTCACATGTCCAAACCTGCAGCCACACTGAAGCCATGCAAAGGATGCATCACGAGCGTGGAAACCATTTGTGTTTGCATAACCCCTGACACTTATTTATGGAAGCCCAGGCAGGGTGGCAACCAACAGCTTAAGAAGCTGCGTGTTACAGCACGGTGGTAAAGGAAATGAAAAACTGTGCCCAAAAACCTCAGATAGGAAACCCCAGGCTCACAAGACAGATAACACAGAGAATCATATCTACAGACAATGGGCTGTTGAAGTAGAAACAACTGTCTAAAAATCAAGCCATTGGAAGACAGTCTATTCCTCTCTCTCTCTCTCTCTCTCTCTCTGTGTGTGTGTGTGTGTGTGTGTGTGTGTGTGTGTGTGTGTCTATAATCTAAAACACAAATTTCAAATTACTCATGCTAACCTGAGGGAACCGTTGCCCAGAAAAGTGGAATTCATAAACAGTCCTGAGGTTATTTTAAGCCGTACATTTCCATGCCCTCCTTTCAAGACATTGCTAAGAATTGTTCTTAAAAATGACACAGCACCCTAGTCAGAGGTGATGATGGAGTACATTGGTTGTTTTAAAGTTCGGGATCATAATTTGACATTGAAACATCCCCTGCTCACTCTTCCATCTGGTCCTACTTGTAAACAGGAGCGAGCACAGGCCAAATTGAGGCTAAGGGAAGAGATAGACCTTCAATGACGCGGCAGCTGTGAGCCACCAATACCTGACTCTCAGTGAGTGTGCTTGCCAGGGTTACCATCACAGAACTCCACATTTGGAAGGAATTTCAATTTGATAAATAGTATATTAAAAAGTTGAATGTAGGGCTGGAGAGATGGTTCAGAGGTTAAGAGCACTATCTGTTCTTCCAAAGGTCCTGAGTTCAATTCCCAGCAACCACATGGTGGCTCATAGCCATGTACAATGAGATCGGTGCCCTCTTCTGGCATGCGGGCAGAATACTGTATAAATAATAAATAAATCTTTATTTTTTAAAAAGTTGAGCATAAATGAGCTGTCTACATAAAAATTAGGAGCCAGTAACCATATGTCTACATATTGTCCACATCCCCTAGTTCACTTGAAACAAAGATGTTCTCCAACTGTCAACCACGTGCACAACAGAAATTTGTTCCACATTGTTGGTGTAATCTTTTAACCTATTCTATTGGGTTCTTATACCTACCACCCTTTCAACGCATGTTCCACTCTAATCCCTTCTAATCCCCCAATATTAGGTAAAAGAAGAAGAAGATTAGAGGGAAAGGGTGTGTAGACCTCTGTGGACCATTTCCTGTTGGTTAGGGCTATGGGTTCCTTGGGGCACGTCCATTCTTCATTGTCAGGCTAGCTCCAACATCTGCTCTTCAAACTGCAGCAACAGCAGCGAGCAGCAGCTGCAGGGGACACTCCTTCTTCAGCCCCTCCCCCTCCCCCCCCCCCCGGGGCTCTCACATTTATACCCTCTCCAGAGTCCCCAGAAAGCCAAATATAAACTATCTGCAGCTGGCAGAACCACGCCCCTGCTAATGCATGAGGCAAATCACAATCACCTGCTGTGAAGCAGCCTATTATCCCACACCCAGGATTAAAACAAAAACAAATTCATATAACATAACTGGGTTTTTGAAGGAGCCAAAATTCTCACTACCCCACATTTTTATGCATGCTGTTGTTTTGTTTGTGGAAACATTCTATGGCTCTTAAGAAGGGTTTCATGAGGATCTAGCTCATCTTTTGAACTTGGTTATGCAGAAGACCAAAATATGTGACACAAAAGATGAGTTAGCCACTCATTCCTAGCCAAATCTAGTATCTTAGAAAAACCTCCTCACTTTCTAAAGTACTCATGTCTCGACTCAGTTCCATTATACAGATTACTAGTAATCATTGGTCAAAATATGGTAGGGTGACACAGCACAGCAAAGGGGTATGTTTGAATATTATAACAAAGTCAAGCCCATAGTTTGGCCTATGATAAATTTCTAATTATGAAAGTCTGAGTTCCATCTAAGATCATTGATTCTTAGTTCTGCATTAAGAGCAGTGACACGTAGGTGGAAAATAAACCAAGAACATAGACTGGGAGAAATATTAATTTCTCTGCAGAAATTTAAACAGAAATACTATAGCGTTCTATCTTACTTTTTTAAAAAACCTAGTGTTTTTTTTTTATGGTTTTTTGAGACAGGGTTTCTCTGTGTAGCCTTGGCTGTCCTGGACTCACTTTGTAGACCAGGCTGGCCTTGAACTCACAGCAATCCACCTGCCTCTGCCTCCCGAGTGCTGGGATTAAAGGCGTGCACCACCATGCCCATCTTAAAACTTAGTGTTTTTAAAAGGCCAAAAGAAGATATTTCTGAGTTAATATATTTGCAAATAATGTTCATAACTGGGGTATCACGCAAAAGTCATTACAGAATGTTAAATAAATTCTAGCTACATAAAATATATAAACAGATAAAAATGATTTCACAGGAAAATGGACACTTAAAGACATCCAAACTTTGCACACATTTGTTCCAAAAAAAAATTAGAGTATTCCAGAAATGCAACTATTGTCCTCAGTTTATTCTGTAAGTAGAAGAGCACCAGGAAGCTTTCTGTTGGCTTGTGTCCTGGGGTTTGTGACGCATGACATTCTGTTCAGGTGACTTTGGAACTTCTTTTGCCTGTGTGTTGGTATCACAGACCCACAGGGAGTCATCAGAGCTTTGCTGCAGTTGGCATCCCAGTAAGCCAAAAGGAACTTCTCTAATACAATAAGCAGGCTGTGCCTTCACCACTGGGTAATTTTCAGATTTGTACCACAAATTTCACAGGCATCACAGATTGATTGCTCAGAGTTGGGAAGTTCTTGTCTTGTGTCCTCAGTCCACCTGACAGATAGAAAAAAGCCAATTGTAGCACCAGCCAATCTATATACACTGTCCCCTAGGGCCATGCCAGGGTCTCTGCTCTGCCCAACTCACACAGCTGGTAGGCAGATGCAGCTGATGGATGTTTAATATCAGTTTTTATCTGTCATGTGAGTGTCTGGTATTGGATAATGGTGCTCATAGGGAGCACACATTTTTGTCAGGTTCCTTTTCTTGGCCTTGACATGTTCTTTTAGAGAAAATCATAACTTATGGCCTGAAGCCATCTCCCTTCAGGATCACTCTGTACTATGTGCAAAAACAAGTGTCCTATCAATTCTGTTTTGTGTTCTATGATCCTAAGGTAGACATGGTATTTTCAGATCCCAGAGTTTGACTTGCCTGGACCTGTCTCTAATGAAACAGTTTGTTATTTATTGATCAGAAGCAGCAAATGGATAGGGGGCTCCCTCCATGAGAGGGACACACACACACACACACACACACACACACACACACACACACACACACACACACATACACTCACACACACTTTATATCAGCCAAGAGGTAGACTGGACCAGAGACTTGTGCATGAGCCGCCATCTTTGTTTACTTCAGACAGGATCCATTGTGTGAAAAGTGCAGAGATTACTTCAGGCTTCTTTGCCAAGACTAAGTATTGCTGCTCATCTGAGCCTGTATGTGGTTTAGCACAAAACAATTTTAAAAATGGGTTTATTTTCATTTAACCATCTTGTCCACCAGGCATGATTTTTTTTCAGTTGTTGGTTGATCATCATGGAGCATTTAAAATTTTTTCCCCAAGAGGTCTCTCCTAGCAACTGCTCTGAGCATCCAGAAGTGATTTTTATGGAAATGATTAGGGACAGGGACAAGGACAAGTAGCACTGTCAAGGCTGACCATGTCGGATTCACCTCTGTAGAAAGAGCTCTGGTTTGAACAACCATGTGGGTTCAAAAGGGCTAAGAGCCCCTGAAAAAGTCACTTGCATTTTTGTGGCTTGGACCTCTTTTTTGAAGTGCTCCCCAGGAAGCAATGTTGAGGATTGAATAGCTCAGAATATGAGGAGCACTTTAAACTTGTTAGCGTTAGGCCATTGAGATGGCTCAATCAATAAAAAACACTTGCTGTACATACCTGATGATTTGACCCCTGTAACCCATGGTAAAAGGAGAAAACTGACTCCCAAAAGTTGCCCTCTGATCTCCTAATGCACTCCACACAAACACCATGAGTAAACATACGACACACTACACAAGAGTGTTTGCTACATCCACATACCAGCTATCCTAGTAACTGATTTTATTTTCAATGATGGCAGGTCTCCTGCCTCAGTCCCCCAAGTGCTGGGGTGTAGGTATGAACTATCATTCCTCTTTAACTGTTTTGACCTTGTGATTAGAACACGCTCTTCAGCACTGAGCTGTTGACCTGGCAAGACCTAGAGGGCATACACACTTCACAAGGTAGGCGGCTGCCACACTAGCCTTTTAGGGCTTGTGTACAAATTGTCACAGACTTGGTGTCTTGAAACAACAGAAACTTATTCTGTCACATTTCTAGAGCCTGAAGTCCAACAGCAGGATAACGGCAGGACCAGGTCTTTTCCAGACTCCTGTGGGGGAAGATTCTCTCCCTCGCCTCTTCCAGCTTCAGCATCCCTTAAGCAGTCCTCACCTGGTAGCATCAGTACCCCAGTCTCCAGCCCTGACCTTACACATGACTGTCTTCCTGTGTGTCTCAACTCTACCTCTTCTTTACAGGATACCCCTATGCCGGATTAGGTCCTACCATACTGACCTCATCTTAATTTCATCACATTGGCAAAAAAAAAAAAAAAAAGATTTCCAGGTAAGATTTCCCTTCACGGCACAAGAGGTTGGGTTTCAACTCACTTTTTTGTGGAGTGTAGGAAAAGCAGAGAACACAATTTCACCCACAACAGTTGCCCAATTATGCTTTTGAGCCTGGAGTAAGGAGCCTGGAGAAAGGAGACCACAAGTGTTGGAGAAGAGTTCAAGGTCAGCATGAACTTCAGACTTTCTACTTGTGCAACTAAGACAGAAGGAGCTGGGCCAGGGGAAGAGTGAGACTCCCTGTTTCACAAGTATTGGTGCCTAGTTACTCACGCCCTACCCATCACTAATACTATGAGGAAAGTGGATTGATACAATAGATACAGAGTAATTTTTCCTGCCTCACAGGCAGCTCTCATGAAAGGAAGGCATCAGAAAGCTAGGAGAGACGTTATCCCAAAACCCAGGGGGAGAAAATACACACCACTCACCTCTAGAATGTACTGTGCATGGCTGGACTAAAAGAGTAAAGTCAGAAAATGCTCAACACCCCAGAGAAATCATAATGCAACAGAGACACTTGTGAGCAAATCATTTATTCTCCTATTCCAGCAAAAACCTATGGAACACAAAAGAACAATCTTTCTGAGACAGGTTTTGGAGGAAGGTGTAAGAGAGTGAGGGAGAGGAGGAGAGCTATCAAACCAGGCTGTCCTTGGGTACAGGGACTTCACAGATTTCGTAGAGTTTGGAGGCTCTTATCTTGAGTTCTCGAGCCACCTGACAGAGAGAGAAAGGCCAGCAGCAATGCACCACCATCCAGTCTTCACAGAGGGTCCCCTAAGGCAAGATCAAATTATACAGGACCATTTCTGTTTCTCAGGAACCTGTGTTATGTTCCTAACCGGCCCACCCCACCCTCTGTTTCCAAGAGCCCCAAACACTTAAGTCAACACTTAGGACACTGGACAGCCCAAGTGCCAAGCAGTGGCTGGTCAGTACCTACAGTTCATAGCTGTGCCCCTTCATTTTTGACAAGTGTCTCTTACTAAAACCTTCAATTTTTCTTTAAGGTGTCATTTAGATCCAATGTGTGTGTGTGTGTGTGTGTGTGTGTGTGTGTGTATGAGTAGGTAATAAACTAAAATGGCGCCAAAACCCCATAGTCATAAGGAAAAGTAAAAGGTAAACCTCACCTCCTCTCCCCTCCCCTTCTGTCCTCTCCCTTCGCCTCCCATCCCCCAGAGCTAGCCACAGCCACTCAACTACCTGCCTAGAGATAATCATTGGCTACCAGCTATATTTCCAGGCAAACTTTGCCAGCCTAAACATTATACATGTACCATCATTTTATATGAATAGTTACATAGGTCTGTGTCTTGTTTTATTTACATAAAAAGATATTTTAGAGATCATCCCACAATATACCTAGATACTGAGGAGAGAGGGGAGAGAGGAGAGAGAGGAGAGAGAGGAGGAGAGAGACTGAGCGTGTGTCTCTGTGCCCAATGCAAAATGTTCCTTTTTGAAAACCATCTGTGTCTATGTCTACGCCACCCAGCTCTCCTCACCCTCTCATGGACTTCAGTCTTGGCTTTACTGAAATTTAAGGACCTCAGGGAACCTCCTGAGTAAAATCTACATGTATCACATGGGCTACAGTTAAGGTCAGACCTCACAAGTACATCCTCCAAATTAAGTTTGATTCCATCTGCTATGTCTTGAAGTAATAAGAGACATATGTGTGGTTTTATTTCTGTAGATGGAAAGGGATAGAAGCTATAACCTCTTATTTCTATACATCAAAGCACATCTCAGGAAGCATAAATTGGCAGTGATTGGACCAAGCCTATGGACCAATAGCCTTCATTATAATTTCTTCTTGGAAACATCTTTCACTATACAGCATTTTAGCTAAGTAATAACTCCTAGTAAATAATGAAACCAGAACTTTTGTCCCCCACAGGTTTCCATTAAGTGTGAACATTTTAAGCATCTTCACCAATACAACCATCGCCACCCCCTCTCGCGTGTCACTTTGGGGAATCATAGGTTTGGGAAGCATCCAAGTTCTCATAAAGACTGAGAATCATACATACTTCAATTGCCCTTACCTGTATCTTATGTCTCTCTCTGGTGCCAATTCTCAGTGCAAAGGTAGACCCTGGTAACAGTGGCCAACAAAGACACTCTCCATAATGCCTGGCAATGTCACACTCAAGACACATGGGACAAAACAGACCACAGAAACCTGTCAATTGCACATAAAAGAAAATCAGCTTTCTCAGATATTCAGGGAATGGCTTCACATCTTAAATAGATTCACAACCCTGTGCTGTCAATTTCAACACTGCATTGTCTGCCTAAAACCAGAGACGGGGAATGAATAGACAATTCTTAAAACTCAGAGTTAGAAAATTGCCATTCCTTAGCCGCATCAAAATTGTGTTCTTTTGTTAAGTATTGCCAAAGCTGAACCTGACACAATTCTGTCAGCATTGACTATGGTAACTGTTTTTTTTTCCCCCTGTCAAAAATGGTAAGTAATTTTTGAATAATAATTGATGCTTGTTGTGTTCATCTGTCTGATTTCAGTGCATAGCATGGACCTAGAATACCAGAATACGCTTGAATAACAGACCTCCCTTTCTATAATAACGATAGAAAAACACACTGACTCTGTTTCTTACTCTTATCAGGGTTTTATTCTATTTCTCAAATCAGAGGTTATTCTTATTTTTGTTAGCTTCACAGAGCCACTGACATTTGTTCATTTTTATCTGTAAACTATTAGGGAATCGGACCCTTGAGTGTCAACTGGAAACGGCTTCCTCTTATGAGTTCATTGGCTGTTAGCTATTGATATGGGTTGCCACACAGCCTAAATGGACTTTCTAACAGGAATTCTATCCTAAAGACATTTGAGGCCACAGAGCCTTTTGAGAATGTAATGGCAGTTGGGAACTTGGTCCAGAAGAGAAAAGAAAATGCATGCACACGGGCAGGAAATTGTGCATTCCCATCCATGGAGTCCACGGAATCACTAAAACCTCTTAGTGGGATAGCACCAGATAGATTTCCAAAGTGGCTGTACTAGTTTGCATTCCCACCAGCAATGAAGGAGTGTTCCTCTCTTCCCACATCCTCGCCAGCATGTGGTGTCGCTTGAATTTTTGATCTTAGCCATTCTGATGGGTGTAAGATGGAATCTCAGAGTTGTTTTGATTTGCATTTCCCTGATGACTAAGGAGGTTGAGCATTTCTTTAAGTGTTTCTCAGCCATTTGATATTCCTCTGTTGAGAATTCTGTTTAGTTCCAAGCCCCATTTCTCAATTGGGTTATTTGGTTTGGTGGTGTTTAATTTCTTGAGTTCTTTATATATTTTGGATATTAGACCTTTGTCAGATGTAGGGTTGGTGAAGATCTTTTCCCAGTCTGTAGGCTGTCACTTTGTTCTCTTGACAGTGTCTCCTGCTCACTTATATCTGCATACTAGCCCAAGGGGCATGTCCCACGAAAGCCCTCACTTACCAGGAAACTGGGACAGAGGGGAGGACATCCTAATGGGACTCTAGATGAGAGAAGCATGGGAGAATAGCAAAGTAGAAGGATCCAGAGGGACCTAGAAACCTACAAGTAGAACATTATGATAGACAGATTTGGGCACAGGGGTCCCGCTGAAACTAAGGCACCAGCCAAGGACAATACAGGCGGTAAACTTTAAACCCCTACCCAGATCTAGCCAATGGTTAGAACATTCTCCACAGTTGAGTGGAGAGTGGGGTATGACTTTCTCACGTACTCTGGTGCCTCACATTTGACTATGTCCCCTGGAGGGGGAGACCTGGTGGCACTCAGAGGAAGGATAGCAGGTTACCAAGAAGAGACTTGATACCCTATGAGCATATACAGGGGGAGGTAATCCCCCTCAGGAACAGTCATAGGGGAGGGGAATAAGGAGAAAATGAGAGGGAGGAAAGAATGGGAGGATACAAGGGATGAGATAACCATTGATATATAACAAGAATAAATTAATAAAAAGAAAAAGAAAAAAGAAAAAAAAACCTCTTAGTGGGCCACAAGTTAAGAGCACCTGACATGCAGTTTGGATGTTATATCATCTAATACTGTGAAAAGATGACAGCCCTGATGATTTCAAATGATTAGGGCTGTGAAGAAAAAAAGTGTCATGATGACCAGTCTTTGGAAATACACCACCTTAGGGTTATCATTGCTGTGATGAAAAACCATGACCAAGCCAACTTGGGGATTAAAGGGTTTATTTGCCTTTGTTTTCAAATAACTGCTCATCAGTGAAGGAAGTTGGGACAAGAACTCAAACAGGGCAGGCACCTGGAGACAGCAGCTGATGCCAAGGCCATGGAGGAGCTCTACTTACATACAGGCTTGCTTCCTCTGGCTTGCTCAGCCTAATTTCTTATAGAACCCAGAACCACCAGCCCAGGGGCGGTCTCACCCACAATGCTCTGGGCCCTTGTCAATCTATTACTAATTAAGAAAATGCTCTACGAGCTTGTCTGTAGCCCTGATCTTATGTAGGCATTTTCTTAATTGAGGTTCCCTCCTCTCAAGATGATTTTAGCTTGTGTCAAGTTGACATAAAACTAGCCAGCGCACACACTAAACATTTTAATCAAGGGTAATTTTATATTCACAAATGAACAAATCTTAAGTGTTCACCTTGGGTGAGTTTAATAATTGCATTCACCTATATGTCAGGAGATGTGGGATGCCGCCCTCACACAGCGTTTGTCGAGTTTCTATAAAGTAAATCCCACCCTTCCCACCCTTATCCTAAGGGAAACACAGCCATGACTTCTATCACTATACGCAAATTTTTCCCCTGCCTATCTCTCATCTCAAGAGAATCACATTTACTTGTATAACTATTTTGCTTTTGCGCAATACCATGGTTTTTGGTTTGTTTGTTTTAGATTTACTCATGTTATATGAACCTGTAGTTCTTAGTGTTGAATAAATAGCATTTCACTGTATGATTATTCCACAAACCATCTATTCTCCCACTAATCAACATTTCATAGCTCCATTTTTTATATTAATACCACTATGATTTATGTTTAGTCATATAATTCTTTTGTTTGTTTTATTTTGTGATACAAGGTTTCTCTACCTAGTCTTGGCTGTCCTAGACTCGCTTTGTAGACCAGGCTGGCCTCAAACTCACAGAGATCTGCCTGCTTCTGCCTCCCCAAGTGCTGGGATTACAGGTGTGTATCACCATGTCCAACTCTTATTTATATAATTTTTATATGGACATTTAAGTCTATATATGGACATGCCTCTAATTCTTTTTTTAAATAATAAATGCCTTCATTTTATTTTATTTTTGCTTAGAAAGCTTTTCTTTTATTTTTTCTATTCTTTTTTAATTAATTAATTTTTAAAAATAATTTATTCAGATTACATCTAAATTGTTATCCCCTCACTTGTATCTTCTCATCCCCCCCCTCCCTTTTTCACCCTATTTCCCTCGCCTAGACCTGTGACAAAAGGGAACCTCCTCCCCCTCCATATGATCACAGCCTATCAGGTCTCATGCGGATAGCCTGCTTCCCTTTCCTCTATGTGCTGCCAGGCCTCCCCACCAAGGGGAAGTGGTCAAATAGGGAGTACCTATGTCAGAGTCAGTCCCTGCCCTCCACCCAGTTAAGAAATGGGGTTCAAAGCTAAATAGAGAATTCTCAACAGAGGAATATCGAATGGTTGAGAAACCCTTAAAGAAATGCCCAACATCCTTAGTCATCAGAGAAATGAAAATCAAAACGACTCTGAGATTCCATCTTACACTCATCAGAATGGCTAAGATCAAAAACTCAAGTGACAACACATGCTGACGAGGATATGGAGAAAGGGGAACACTCCTTCGTTGCTGTTGGGAGTGCAAACTTATACAACAACTTTGGAAATCAATCTGGCGCTTTCTCAGAAAATTTGGAATAATTCAACCTCAAGACCCAGCAATACAACTGCTGGGCAGATACCTGAAAGATGCTCCACCACACAACAAGGACATTTGCTCAACTATGTTCATAGCAGCCTTATTCATAATAGCCAGAATCTGGAAACAACCTAGATGTCCCTCAACCGAAGAATGGATAAAGAAACTCTGGTACATTTACACTATGGAATACTACTCAGCTATCAAAAACAAGGGAATCTTGAAATTTGCAAACATGCCTCTAATTCTATGTGTGGACATACACTTTCATTTTATTTGAGTAGTCTCCTGATAGTGGAGTTGTTAGGCCATATGTCTACTTCTACAAATAAAGACAAATAATTGTCCAAAGGGTTTGAACCATTCTGTACCCTCTCCTCCATCAACGTTCAAGACTTCTAATGGTTTCACATCCTCGCCAGCACTTGCTATTGCCAGACTTTTTATTTTAACCACTGTAGCACGTATACAGTGTTAGTCACCGCAGCTTCCGGTGTGTCAGAAGCAAAGGTACAGTAGGTTCCATGTAGCTGAAAGCAGAATGAGTGTAGCCTCAAGTAATCCTGAGACATTTTAATCTGAATTTTTTTAAAAAAAATCCTGACTCTAAGCATTTAAATGATATGGCTCCCCAGAAGTAGTGTGTTTGCCTAGAATGCGCCAGGATCAGGCCCCAGCACTGAAAAATAATTCCCAAGCAGACAGGGACAGTTAGTCTGAACAATTTTGAAAACAGCAAAATTTACAGCAAGCACAGAGGTCTCCTAGCATATGCAACCTTGAATTAGGGCAATTTGAAATCATGGCACGTTCAATGAAGATTATAAAATACTGTAAATTTCCACAAATAAAGCAATTAATGAAATTTTACCTAGTTGTGAAGCTGGCAGTCAAACACCTGATCGATTCTGTTTACATGCCTCTGTCCGCATTCTGTAAGGAAGCTGATTGTGCCTTGCTTGGCGCTTCTGTGCCATATTTTCAGGGCCCACATGGCTGCTCTTTTTATTATTATTTTGTTCAATCTTTCTATCAGATAACCACGCTACTATAAGTGTGCTTTTTAGATATTTGTCTTGCTTTTTTACTGAGGTGACAAAACACCATGACCTCAGCAACTTATAAAAGAATTTGGAGGCTCATGGTTCCAGAGGGCTGAAGTCCATGGCCATCATGGTGGGAGCATGGTGGCAGACAGGCAAACACGTGCTAGAGCAACACCTCACAGCTCACAGCTGATCCACAAACAAGAGGCAGAGAGAGCTAACTGGGAATGCTGCAGGTTTTTGAAACCTCAAAGCCCACTCCCTAAAACCAAGTGGCACCTCCAGCAAGGCCACGCCTCCTAATCCTTCCTAAACAGTTCCACCAACTGGTGGGGGGGAGGGGCAGGGGGAGGGCAAGCATTTAAACATGTGAGCCTATGGGGGGGCACTCAAACCACAACACTCAAATTTAATCACTTTGAAATAGAATTCAGCTGTAGGGGTTTTTTTTTTTTGACCAAGTTTTGAAGCTTAAACTTTTATTTCGTAATAGCCAACATGTAATCAGAGTTCACTGTGTGCCAAGCTCTTGCTGAAAGCATTTTGTACATGTTAGTTCATACAATCTTTGAAATAATCATACAAACTAGATGCTTTCAAGGCCTACATAATAACCACAGTGTTTGTGGGACTGAAATAACAGGATCATGAGTTCAAGGGCAGCCTGGGAGACACAGGAAATGCTAACACAGCCTGTGCTTACTAAGACCCTATCTCAGAAAACCAATCCACGAATAAAACGGGTCCTCTTACTATACCCACTCTACAATTAGTTCACCTAATTCCCAGAAGAATTAAGTAACTCCCCCTAAGTTTATAACATTACTAGTAATGGACAGGGACCAGACTTGCATTCCAGGAGTCTGTCCCCCAAAAGCCTACTACTACATGTATGTCCATATGTTCTCATGTTTTACATTTCTGTCCTGCCATAACACATGTGGGTTTGTGTGTTCCAGGACAGTATGCCCGTTATCACTACACTTATCCCTGTGGGATGGTCTGAATTCATGTGAATCCTTTCGGAAGGACCCTCTGAGTCACGTGTCACACTGGTCCGCCTGGTGAGGCGTGTAGTTGGTGATGAGAATGCTGAGACTCGAGCCCAGGAAGGGATGTACAAGAGCAGAAGGAGGATGGCATCCTTTTCCTAAAGGGGAGGCTGTGCAGTGATGTCTAAGGCCAGCGTTGGTATGTAGAATATTGGAAGGGCTCTTTAAAAAGAACCATATGCAAAAGAAGACAAAAGAGAGGGAAATGGCGCAGTGCATGAGCGGGTAGCCTGCTGAAAAGGAGATGCCAATGGGCAACAGTAATGTCATTTGAAAGGCATATGGATCCATCCATATCCACTACCCACTCACAGGAAACGCCCTTTTCTAACATATGCTTGGGGACATGGCGTAACAATATGTGCATGCGGAAAGTGGCCTAGTCGCATTAAATGTAGCTTTGCACCATCCATTAAGATTTAAAGCCCTCCAAAAATGAATACTTTCACCTATCAGCACCTAGAGTACTGCTTAAGCAACTGCACACAAAGGGACCTGCAAGGATAGTCGCTGCAGCACTGTCTGTATCATTAAATGTAAACGCTTAAGTGTTCTTCAGTGGGCTAAAGACCCAATAAAGCGCGAGTGTGCAGCCACTAAGAGGAGGTCAAAGGACTAGAGAGATGGCTCAGTGGTTAGGAGTGCCTGCTGTGCAGCCACCTGAGGTTGGACCCCAAGCCAGCATGCATACCTGAAACACCGGGACTGCAGCAGACGGAGACAAGAGGAGCGCTGGGGCTTGAGGACTGCCAGCAGGCTCTGGGGTCATCGACAGACCCACTCTCAAAAGGGAAAAGAGGAGCGTAATGGAGGAGGCTATCAGAAGCCCTCCACTGCCCCCTGCGCATGCACAGTGGGTACACTGCACACTTGCACACACACCATGCACACACATAAACTTTTTTCTAAAAGGACGTGGCAAAAGATCAAATACCAATATAGCTAAGTATCTAAGACTAATTTGAATTTTAAAAATTAGATTGTATAATGGGTACAGTTTAATACCATTTATGCTCCGCTTAAAGAGCTACAAAGCAATAGCCTATATTGTTAATGGATACACAGGTAAATATAGAGAAAATACCTGGAGGGAAATGTTCCAAATTGATTTTTGTTGTTGCTCTAGTTTACAAGCACAAATTGGTTTTTACAAAGAGACATGGATCCTTTTTCAGTAACTTCTCATTTTTTTATAATGTGAATGTATGGATGGGTAATTAGTCATATATTTTCCTCTTTAACAGAGCTCAAGGTCAATAGGGGTTTGTGGCATACTTTCAGCCTTTTCTTTTTTACACCTACAAGTTTGGTGGTTACCCAAGCTCCCTCAGCCTGCCTAAACCCAGGCCTATTCTCTACCTTTGGGTGTGGAATTCCATCCTTCTGGCTCACAGGCAAAAGACAAGAAGCTGTGGTGTGGAGGCCCAGCGAGCAAGAGGAGGGTCGGTGGGTGGAAACTTGAGCTCGGCACATTTCAGTTCTGTTGTTGCAAAGGTCTGGAACCTTCCTTCTGATAATTACATACTTTAGAGAGGAATGGAGCATGCGCATGTGTTGCCAGTAGAAGTGTAAATTAGTTCACCTTCCAGAAGGAAAGCTGCTGGGCAACACCTACCATGATTTAAAGAGGCATGCTCCATTTGGCCAACAAGTTTAGCCATTAGCACTTACCCAAGGCAGAGATCCTCACACCACGCAAAAAGGACATCTGGACAAGCATATTCACACAACATTGGTTTGAATGAACCGCATAAAGGTCCACCAGCAGGGCTTTCTGTGTAAACAAACTTTGGTACAAGGGGACTCATAAAGCAATTTAAGAAATTAGCTCCAGTTGTGCTTATGTGGTATTCATGACCTAAATGTGTGATGAAATTAAAGCAGAGATGTAAAGTAATGTGTATTTACGATTCTTCCATTTGTGTAAATTATGTACACACCTAAGTTAAGGAATCTGGGGGGGGAGGGTGCACTAAAATACCCACTATGTGGACTCCATCTGGACTCATAATGTAAGACTAGCTACCTCTAGGAAGAGCAAGGTGGGCAGAAAGTGGAACATAATACTCGCTTCCCCTGGGGCCTGGGGCCCCCGATACATGGCAGCTGAGCTCAGCACTGCCTCCATGTGCTTTTGCTCTAAGCCAGAGGTCCGTCATGGATCTAGAACCTCTGGACAACTGAACTAGTGCCAGAAAAGATCTCAGTCTACAAGGCGGCGGGGTGGGGGGGGGGCTCTCCTTTTATATCATTCTCGTCGTTATAAGAGCAACACATAGGGACTGGAGAGATGGCTCAGAGGTTGAGAGCACTGACTGCTTTCCTAAAGGTCCTGAGTTCAATTCCCAGCAACCACATGGTGGCTCACAGCCATCTATAATGTGATCTGATTACACAGAGAAACCTTGTCTCAAAACAAGCAAACAAACAAACAACAACCACAAAAAAAAAAGAGTAATACATATTCTTCACATGGAGATATAAAGAGCTAATTAAAAATTAAGCATATTTGTTAGCCTGCCATCTGGAGACTTCTGCTGTAAATGTTTGTATTTGGATCCTTCTATACTTTATTTCTAAATGCTTTCACCTCCTCCAGATGGAAACTAATGAGCACAGATTTGCATTCATTTGGCTTCTTGAATCCAAAACCACATGTGAGCCAGATGTGGTACCATGCACCTTTAGTCCCAGCAGTCAAGAGGCAGAGGCAGGTGGATGTCTATGAGTTCCAGACCAGCCAGGGAAATGTAGTGAGACCCTGCCTCAGAAAATAATAGTTGAATAAAAATAAAACTGTACACAAAAGATATTTTTACCCATTAAATGGTACTCTGCTTCGTGACTTTTCACGGCTGTATAATTCAGTGGATGGTGCGATATGTCTGCTGTTCCAAGCTCTCCTACAGTAACCAGGGCTGCAGTTTTAATGCTCCTGGTAAATTTTGCAGAGAATTTATTGCATTAGATTGAGGTCCTAGAAAGCTATCATAACCCTTGAGGTTCTCCTCTACCAGTTCACACTGTTACTTCTAGTGGATGAGGGAAGTTATTTTATGTGTCTTTGTCAACCATGAATTCTATCATTAAAAAAAAAAACCTTTGAAAATACCACTTAGGTTATGAATGTGCCTACATTGTTGAAAAGCACAATTTTTTTCCAACTAAGGAGACACTAGCTTTCGGGAATCATTTACTTTCTGACCTTGCACTGGAACAGCTTTTCCATGTACTGACACCTTGGGAGAGAACATGGTAAGGAAGGGTTGAAGTGAAAAGGAAGCCCGTACAGATTTTCCTGTCCCTGCAGACACTGAAGAGGCCGGTGCTCCAGTCCCCACCAGTCGGAACAATGGCCGTGACCGTGGTCCTGCCACTGGCTCCTCCGCGGGTTGGCTGCTTCACCACGACACCAGCTGGTACAAGTCTCCTGGGAAGTGAAGGATGATTAACTTAACAAAGGTGCTGCAGAATGACAGCCATTGATAAAGACAAAACAATATAGAGGAGAGCAGAGACCCAGGGTGCCAAGGGGCTCTCATTCATAATCCAGGCTGACTCCGCCAACTCCCTCTTACAGCATGCCTTCTCTAGGGGCTTTTTTTTTTTTTTTTTTTTTTTTTTTGTCCCATTAAAGAGCAACCTGTCACTCAAGTTCAATGTCCCACCTACCACTTCGGTGTTTGCCAGCGTTTCGTAATAGTTAAATTCACAAACTTGAAACAAAGGACATCAGGTCAGATCCCAGGATGCCCCTTCATGGTGGCATGACCTCAGCTAAGTGTCCTGGGGCTTACTGTGTCAACTGAAAGCATACAATTAGCTTACTGTCTGTCCCCAGAGGGAACACCATAAGGTGAGGCAGGCTATAATCCAAGAGTGGTATGCCTCTATTAAAGAGAGGATGACAGGGAGCTGGGCTGAGTGAGCCGCCGGTAACCTGAGCAGGCTACTGGAAGTCTCGGTGCAGAACGTCCCAAAGTGCACCATGAGTTTAACTTGGAGTTGATTTTCCCTGAAAAGGAATGGATAATTCTGCTTTCTGTACTTCTAAATTAGGAACCAAAGGCTCAAGGGACTGAGCTGCAACAGTGAGGTGTGGGGTGGGAGGGGGATCAGGGGGAGGGGGAAATCCCTCTTTCTGTGGTAGAAAACTTTGCCTGAATTTCAGCCATGGAAATGGCACCAGGCATTCCGGTAGATGAAGGTAAGCTGCTTCAAGTTTCATGGGAAAGTCAGGTCAACTTGGAGTCAGTGGCACCTAGAATGAGTCTGAGCCTGTACTGTGTTGCCTCTCCTACAGCAAGCCCCATGAAGTGTTTGCACCTGATCTCTGATGTGCGACAAAATAACCAAGACACCATTTCCCCAGGCACCAGTGTTCCAGTAGGTCACCAGGCTCTAGATGCCCTAGAAGTCAAAGTGAAACGTGTCTGAGCAATCATAAGATTTTGTTGCTCTGGGGAGCCCTTTTGGACCTCTGAATTGGAGAGATAAAATCAATGAGATGTTATGATGTCGTGATATGTCTTTTCCATCACACCAGTGCTGCTTGCTAGGGTTGAACATGAAATGTCCCCCAACAGACTTCGGTTGAAGGTCTCCAGATGATGGTGTGATTTGGGGACAGTCTGGAAACTTTAGGTGGTAAGGGCTATTTGGAAGAAGTGTTTCATTTGGGATCAATGCCTTTGCAAGTTGCCTTGTGAAGGGGCCAGTCATGCTTTTGCAGGTTGCTTTTGTAGGGGCCAGGGACCAGCCCCTTCCTCCTCCTCTGTTTCCTGTCTACCCTAAAGTACACACTATCTTCCTTCATATATTTCCACCATATGATCTCAACATGAGCCCATAATCAACGGGGCTAAAAATATGAGTTGAAATCTCCGTAACCATAAGCCAAAACACAAAATTCTTCTTTTCAGTTGTTTATCTCATACATCCTGTCACAGTGACAAGAAAGCTAACAGCTCCCCCAAGCACTACCAAACAAGACAGCTTGTTGAAACAAGTTCCAAAGCCTTGTCCCAGACCAACTGCACAGGTCTCCAAAGAGGAGATCCAGAAGTCAGCACCATTTCAGGTTCCTAAGTCTTAAGGAAGCATTCTGCTACCACCTAACACCTTGTGCAGCGAACCTGGAGGCCACCAGTGACTCACCAGCTCGATGTCCATGTAACAGAAATGGCAAGGAAACAGGACAGGAGGTAAGCGAGAAGGGAGGATGCTTGAAACACACCTGGACCAAAGATCCGATGAATCATCTGGAGGATGCTAAGCAAAGAGCTGGGAATGCTACCCAAGAGCTCAGAAGGAAGGCTGGGCTGGAGTCACTGCTCCAGAACTGTGCATCTCTAGCCATTTATCTGGTAGGCATTACAGATGATATGCAGGGTCCAATTAGCAATTTAAGTCTGGACATGTTCTCGAGCCTTTGAAAAAGTGTAAAACATAAACTAATGCTAAATCAAACACTAACAGTTAGCATTATGTCCATTTCATTGTAAAATAGAACTCATGAATCCCGCTGTTGTTTGGTGCATTGGTTTTGGTTTTGAGACAGGGTTTCACTATACAGTCTTGGCTGGCCTCTGCCTACTGAGTGCTGGTTTATGTCACCATACTCAGTCTAACTTGCAAATAATTTACTACATTTGAAAACACGTTTGAGTTTTGTTTCTCAAAAAAAATTCCCAGAGGTATGGCTGCTGAAAAGCAGCAGCCAGTGGCTAATTGGTTACTTATAACCAGTTAACTTCAAACCAGACTTATAAAATACCCTTTCATTTGCCACTCAGATCCATGTGAAGAAAAAGAGAATTATGGCATGTGTATATGCTTTTGTTTGTTCTGAAGGGAGTTGGGGGTTGTTTCTGTGGACTGATATGTTCCCCGAAATGCATATTGAGCTCCTAGCCCCCAGTGTGGCTATATAATGCTGAGAACTCATAGGAAGTGAAGTTCATTGGGTCAGCAAGGAGGGATCCTCGGCTAATGAGACTGACCAAGGGAAAGATCTCTGCCATATACAGAAAAAAAAAACAGGAAAGCATCCTGTGAGTTGGGAGAGGCCTCACAGAACCCAACCACACTCCCCCAAGCCCAGACTTTCAACCTCCAGAACTGAGGAAATTGGTTCTCATTAACTCCACCTGACCTAGGGTCTTTTGCCACAACCACTGATGAACATTTGAAACTGGTCCTGAAGCATCTGCTTTTGTACCAGCCCTATCCCATCTCTCTCCGCGTGAGCTCCTTGTTGCCAGGAGCACATGCTGCTGTTCCTCTTTGCGTGCCCAGCATCCAGCACACTGCTCTGAAACTGAGTGCGTACCGATAAATATTTGCTGATTGGATCAAACGGATTCACTGTCTCTTCTATTGTATTTGAGTCTTTCTCAAATCCAGCTCCTCTGAGCTAAACTATGCTACTTGAACTGTGTTTCAATTCTGTAGTAGAGGACATAACTCTCAGGTGTGAGCTGATGAAATAAAAGCAGAGGGGAGCCTGAAAAGCTTTCTACATCGCTCTACACAATCCAAGCATTTCCTTCCCGACATGATGCCTACCACTGAGGCTTCCATCATTATGCTAAGAGCTTCAATCATCTCTGATTTTAGTGGAGGGATTTCTGAGGGCTGAGCACCTGGATAAGAATTTTCCCTGAAATGAACCATTTACAGCTTGCAGCCCTAGACAAGAATTTTTTTGCTTCTCTCTTAAAATTATGTGTATAACACCTTTTATCACAGCAAGGAAGCCAGTCTTCTATCTACTCCAAATCAAGTAACTAAAAAGGTAACTTTTACTTGTTGGAAAAAATTACTCTGTGTGTGTGTGTGTGTGTGTGTGTGTGTGTGTGTGTGTGTGTGTGCGCCTAATTTTGAACTCAATAAGCACTCTACTCTAATACTCTAAATCTTTTGGTGATCTTACATTAAAATGTTTAGATTTATAGATGCTGGCTAAGATATTTCAGTTTAAGCTTACTGCTCATCTGTTATAATTAAAATAACAACACCAGCCCTTCCCTGGGCCCTTTCTATGTGACAGGCATTTAGTGGCCCCATTAAGAATCTAGGTATGACAATGCACACCTGTAATCCAGCACCTTGGAAAATAAGGCAGGAGAATTTAAGACCATCCAGGTCTGCATCACAAAATCTATCCTAAGAGAACAAGGGGCAGTGAGGGGGGAGGGGGGAGGGGGAAGGAGGGAGAGTCAAAGCAAGAGCAAGGGGGAGGGGTGGCTTATCTTATTCTGGGGCTGCTATAGATGAAAGTACTGTAGCTTCTTGGGCAGCTTGTCTGCCTATAACCCCCAAGGGATGCTTATGCCACAATGAAAACAGGAACAAGCTCGGACATGATGGATGCAGCTGATGCCCACAGCACTGTGCTAGTCAGAGAAGTTGTCCATTCACAGGCAGAAAGAGCAGGTTTGTGCTCACTGAATCTTGAATCTCAAATCTGGCTCAGCTACATTCTAGTTCTAAGTCTAAGAAAGACTCCATCACTGCCCTCAGCTCTGGCCTCGCCCTTCTTCTCCAACTGTGTCTGAAGAACTCTCGCTCTTGGTTGTCATGAGCACTCAACAATATCATGTACTGTGCATGGTAGGCATGCAACTGATGGCAGCTACTGTTAACATGACTTCAGCATACAGGGTGCAACATGGGCATTCTTTGCTTTCCCTGAGGAACAAAGAAGGCAGAGAAATCTGGGTCAGTCTTGTTTTGTTGTTGGTTTTTTTTTTTTTCAGTTGATGTATGTGCTATCCTTGAAATATAGTCAGAATGAACAACCATCTCAATTTTGCAGGATAGAGATTTTACTAGGATAAAAATACTAGGTGCCAAAAGCAAGATGGCATTGAGAAACTGGAGCGAGATGGCAACTCTGCTTGTCAAAAGCAGAGAGAAGCTTTAGGGAGTGGGGAAGGGGAGGGGAGGTGCTGGCAGCAGTCAGTTTCATCTGCTACTCCTAACTAGTAATGCTGGCAGATTGGTAAAGTATGCCCTCCCGCTTTCCGGCTTCACAGGTTGAGTAGGCCAGTCTGGGCAGTTTCTGCTAATTCTTTAATCAAATTCACAATGCTATGGGTTTATTGTGCCTTCTACGCAAGCCTCCTTGTTTACTTCAAATTCTTTTTAATTTGTTTGGTTTTTCTTTCTTCTTTCTTTTTGTTTGTTTTTGTTTTTGTTTTTTCGAGACAGGGTTTCTCTGTGTAGCCTTGGCTGTCCTGGACTCACTTTGTAGACCAGGCTGTCCTTGAACTCACAGAGCTCCACCTGCCTCTGCCTCTAGAATGCTGGGATTAAAGGTGTGCACCACCATGCCCAGCCTTGTTTTTGGTTTTTCAAGACAGGGTTTCTCAGTGTAGCCTTGGCTATCCCGGACTCACTTTGTAGACCAGGCTGACCTGGAACTTACAGAAATCCACCTGCCTCTGCCTCCTGAGTGCTGTGATTAAAGGCGTGTGTCAAATCTCTGATATTTTTATGTCAAAGGAATGGAAATTATGGGCAGCTACCCCCCACTGGAAAAAAAAAAGTTTCACTTGGCTAGGATGGGATGTTTGAAATTGAGAATGAAGAAAATTCCTTTAACTCAAGTGGCTCTTCTCCTTCCATAAGCCAAACACAGTTGCCCCCTTTTCAGGTACACATAGCAGTAGGTAACTCCCACTTTCCCCGCAGGTCACTCTCCTTTCCCTGGCTCCTTTTACAAAAAGATGGCTAGACGGTCCAACTAACAACAAAACCTGGGTGAAAAGCCACCTAACTTCCTACCTCAAGTTCGAGATCAAATGCTCGTCTTCAGATGACAGGAGTGAGAAGAGCGGTGTGTGTGTACTAGGTAAGGAAGTGTCCTTGTGCCACCTGGAGAAGTGACGTCTGAGCCAGTTCATTGTGAGAAGTGTCTTGTCATCCGGCTACCCTTTCCCTTGGACAATAAGACTGACTCTAAGCTCAGCTTCACACCAATGTGAAGGATGCCTTTAAAAGAATGTTACCTTGCTATTCTGGAACCTGAGGTCATAGCAGTCTAAGAGACATTGTATCTTTTTAAAGAGGAGTATGGTACCTAAAGGAGGTCTGTCCTTTTTTTCTAATTTGAAGGGAGAGACTGCTGGAGCTACAACATAAACACAGAATTTAAAACAAGGGACCCATCTTTAATAGGACAATGCTTTAAGAGCTTTACTCTACTAAGCGCCTTCTTACCCACCATGTCTCCTGTCACAGAAGCTGCTCTTGTCTACCCTACTAGGCAGCAAGTGGGTAAACCCTGAAAGATGAGGCAATTCCATACTTTATCCAAAAGCAGGGACAGAAAGGTCTTCCAGCTTGAAGACCAAGAAAAAAGGTCTTCAAAGGATCAGAAAACCATTAAGACAAAAGATTAAGGATAGACTATCCCCAACATAGAGATGCATTGAACCATATAATTACAAAGGGAGAAGGGACCATATCATACATCCCTGGAAGAATCTAGAAGTATCCAAAATGTGTCTGCAAGTTTTGAGAATGATTTTAGAAAAAAGGGAAGTGGCCTGCACAGATAGCTCCAGAAATGATGTCCAGGAAGATGCTTCTGAAACAAAATGCTTGGGATGCTGTCATCACCATTAACAAGGGGGAATTTCTAGGATTTATCAAGTTTAGAAATGGAATAAACAGATAATTTATTTTCAAATGGCACAAAAAGTATGTTTAGCCTGAATTTCAACAAATCTCTAGACGTGCTGCAAACTGTGAGCTATCTTAACTGTTGTTAGCCAAGTGAAACAAAAAGTAATAATAATCAGATGAACTTAACCCAATATATTCAAGACAATAATTTGGCACAATCATTTTTTTAAAAAATGTTTGATTTTATGTGTGGGTGCTGTGACATGAATGTCTGTGTGTCATGAGCATGCCTGGTGCCCACAAGGCCAGGAGAGTGTCAGATCCCCTGGGATCAGACTCACTGACAGTTGTGACCCACCATGTGTGTGCTGAAAATAGAGCCAGGTTCTCTGGAAGGGCAGCCAGTGTTCTTAATCACTGAGCCATCGATCCAGAACTGCCAACTATTATTTTAAAATTATTATTAAGATATCTTGCATTCTTTTTGCATGCCGTGCCTCTATAAACTCTAGAACATAAACTACCATTACAGCACACCATGATCTGGTCCAGCTACAATTCAAGTGCTCTGAAGACTCCTGTGGCTAGTGGCAAAGCCCTGAGCAGCACACCTCTGAATTTCCTATCCCAAAAAACGTTGAGAGGAACGAATTACCACCTCCAACTGCAAACTGAAAATGTGGTAAGTACTTCTTTATTACATTCTTTTAGATCCTTAGAAGGGTCATGTTCTATCCTGGGTTTGGGTTGTCTTTCTCACATGCACTTATTATAATGTGTACAGCACACCAGTGAACAATGAGAAACTTAATTGAAATACCCCAGTTTAGGGGTATTCTAACAATGGTTCTCAACCCATGGGTTGTGATCCCTTTGGGATCAAATCACCCTTTCAGATATTCACATTATGATTCATAAGAGCAGCAAAATTACAGTTATGAAGCAGCAATGAAAATGATTTTAGGGCTGGGGGTCACCACAGCATTAGGAAGGTTGAGAACCATTGCTCTAAGGTAAATGTAATGTTCAAGACACTAAAGAGAACAGTGAATAAGCAATTAGTGTTAAATCCATACATTCTTAAGCATGTAAAATGAATATATTTTTAAGAACTATATCAAAATATATTTTTAAAATTAAGCCATTAACTAAAGGTGGTGCACACCTTTAATCCTAATGTTTGGGAAGCAGGGGCAGGCAGATCTCTGAATTTGAGGTCAGCCTCGTCTACAGAATTCCAAGCCAGCTTGGATTACACAGAGAAACCCTATCTTATAAAACCAAAAATAAAATATAAAAGTAAAAATATATTTACTTCGAAAATGTATAGTGACTATTAAAAATGCCCAGATTTACCCTGAAATCCAAGAGCTCCTATGAGAAGGCCCCATCTAATTACCTGCGTCCAATTCCCTTCTCATTCCTAATCATAAACATCCCGTATTGAGCACCATGTTCAGAGCAAGCAGGGTCCGCAGCCGTTACCACAGATTCTTATCTGCAAGCCTCAGGAGCTGGGAGTGGGGCCCTGCTCTCCTTCAGCTGCTCATTCAATCCCATCCTCGTCCTCTTTCTTCTCACACTGGTCTGTGAAGTCTCACCTGACTGCAGTGTAGGTAACATCCGCCCACCCCATGTTCCTCTCGTCTCCAGGCCTGTCTCGTGAGGTCCCCTTGCTCTTTACTGCTCCCACATGTAGCTACACGCCCCTCTCAGATCCTTGGTATTAGCTGCTCCCAGGTACCTGCTAACAGGAGTACAGGAACATATACCCTTGAACCTGTAAGCTAGCTCACTTCTACAAATTTGCTCTGGTTATACACTTCCAAAACTATGCACCACATATTCATAAGGTTATTTGCCATGTTTCCTTTCTTCTCAGAGTTATTTTCACATGTCTGTGTGTGCCTGTATCAATTTATGCATACTATGTGCACTTAGGAGCCCAAGTAGGGCAGAAAAGAGTTGTCAGGCCCCCTGAAACTGGAGTTATAGGTGGTTGTGAGCCATGATGTGGGTGCCAAGAACCAACCCTGGGTCCTACAAGAGCAGCAGGTACGCGTAGCTGCTGGATGATGCTCCCCTCTAGCCTCTCACTACATATTCTTAACAGAGTCTACAGAGTAGTACCTGCAAACAGCCTCAGTGTCTATTCTAGGAGCCTAGGCAAGTCCCCCTTCACACCATTATGCAGTAGGGTGGAAGGAAGGAGAAGAGGGGCAGGGCGGGGGGGGGGGGGGGGGCGGGACAGGGCGGGGCAGGGCAGGGCGGGGGGGGGGGGGGCGGGACAGGGCGGGGCAGGGGGGGGGCGGTGGAGAGAAGCATGAAAGACAATGCTCATAACAATGTAACCTGAATATGTTGTTAGCGTTTAAGAAACCAAGTACAAAAAAAAAAAAGAAACCAAGTACAAAATGATTGTATATATAATTCTATAGAAAGATATTTACATATAACTTTATAGAAAAATATTTTCTCTTACTATTCATATTAGAAAAAATTGAAATATAAATTAACTGCCTGTTTTGGAAAGAAAAACAGAAGATATAACCAAGAAATTAAATATTAATGTTTAGCCATTAAGTGGAAATGTGGTATAAAACGTTTGTGAATGAATAGTTTTGACTTCAAACCATGTATTTTACTTATTTAAAGAAAGAAGGAGGTAGAGAGATAGTTCAACTGTTAAGAACACTTGCTTCAGGGCTGGAGAGATGGCTCAGCGGTTAAGAGCACTGACTGCTCCTCCAGAGGTCCTGAGTTCAATTCCCAGAAACCACATGGTGGCTCACAACCATCTATAATGGGGTTTGGTGCCCTCTTCTGTCATACATGCAAATAGAACACTCATATAAATAGATAAATAATAAATAATTTAAAAAAAAAAAAGAACACTTGCTTCTCTTGCAGGGGACCTGAGTTCAATATCTAGAACTGGCTCCCAATGGCCTTAACTCCTACTCCAAGGAAATGAAGCCTTCTTCTTCTTCTTCTTCTTCTGGCCTCCAAGCTCCATTAGGTCAGCTAATGTGAGACCCTGTCTGAAACACAAAAATGGACCAAGAAGGAAGGAACCTGGCACTTCTGTGTAAAGACTAAAAACTCCTAGGAAACAGCTATTATTTGTTTAAAAAAAAAAAAACAGACATGGTACAAGCCATTCCTCTTAGAGGCCAAAAGTTGAAAAAAATGCAAGTTTATTAGATTAGGAATCAAAGGTGAGTTGGTATAATTATGATTACACGCAGAAGCCAAGAGCACCTGGATTAGAGAAGAAGTCTATTTAGATCTAGTTTGAGATTCTCAGAGCAGAGGTTTTCTAGAAACCATATTAAATCTCCAATCTGCACGAGCTCAGTGAACCAGATAGACCATCGTGTCACCGATATCCGCGCGTAGCCCGTTCTCAGTCAGGTGAACTTTCTTGCCCACTAGGTCCACATGGAAAACAGCATTCTCAGATATGGGTGTCTTCTCGCTGTGCTCTCTTCCTAGCACTGGAACTCGTCGAGGCCCCAACAGAGGATCGTCAAACCTCATCAGTTTCACTTTGGAAAGATCTACAGCAGAAGAGATCACCAACGTGAGCATTTTACATACAGTCCTTGGCACAGCCTAGTTCTAACAGCCACACACAAGCATTTTCATTAGATTCTTCTTCTTTTTTTTTTTTTTTTTTGAGACAGGGTTTCTCTGTATAGCTGTCCTGGAACTCATTTTGTAGACCAGGCTGGCCTCGAACGTAGAGAGGTCCACTTGCCTTTGCCTCCTGAGTGCCAGGATTACAGGCATGTGCCACCACTCCTGGTGCATTTTCATCAGATTCTTAAGACCCAGTGTCAGAAGCAAAGCTAGCATCTAGTAAACCTCATCCTCTTCCAGCTTTACACCCGAGCCAAAACAGATTCTGTGTAACAAAGCTGCAATGTCAAACCATAGGGAGGAAGAACAGTGTCTTTTTAAGTGCAGACCTATGGTCTAAATCATCATTACACGCTTCAACAAAGCCCTGGTGCTCCTGGATGTGCTCAGCTTGGGAAAGGACCTTCTTTGAGCTATTTTTGGAGAAGTCACAATCACTGTGAGAAATGGAACTACCTGTTTCTTCTTCTGCTCAGGAGGCAAGAAGTGTTTGTGGCACGTGCTGGTGAGAGTCAGAAGGAGGGGCAGCTCTGAGGTGAGCTCTAACCTGACTGCCTTTGGTCGACTGTTGTGCAAGCTGGTAATATGGCTCCTGACACACACACACACGCACACACACACACACACACACACACACACACACACACACACCAGCCCAATACCAAACAAGCACTTGTCCTATGAATAAATTGGTGTTTTAACAATCAGGTTGACAACTATTTAAGTAATTCTGAGACTTCTCAACATCAAACAATTTTGTTTTTATAGGGTAGGAAAATACAGACACAAATGCTCATTCTGGGTCTATGTCCTTCTAAGCACAGTGTGGCCATTTGTGCTTCACCTGCCCCTCCCCAAAAGACATTTCCTATACTACTTCTAAGCTTTTTCTAAAACAGATTGCTGGGTGGTCTGTGAGCTACATTCCTTCTCGGTGTCTCAAGAGGACACAGCTTGGCTTTGTAAGAGGTACGGAGATAAAGTAAGACATTAATGCAGCTGGCAGCCAGACCCAGAATACAGCCTTCCAGGCATTCTGTTCTCTCTGGGAAACAAAGACTGAAAGGCTGAAGTTTAGAGAAGAGCTCTTGGAGCTTACAGAGAGATTACCTGCATCGGCCATAAAAGCGAGCTCTGCCTGGGAGTGTTCAGTCTCTGCAGAGACCATACACAGCCTGCTCCAAGACAAAGCACAGCCCTGACAAGTAAGATAGGAGAGAGACCGGCAGTCTCCACCATGGCCTTCATCTTATTTGAGTAGATACAATTCACTGTCACAACTACTGCGATTTCACCTGTGCATCAGGGGCACCAAATATTTTGCTACAGACGTAGTAACAAGTTCTGCCAGCAGGTTTTATACATTCACTGCAGCCCTCTCTAACAGTCTTCCTCCATCACTTCAACCAATTCTAATTCAAATTATTTCAAAGAAAGCTTAACACTCAGTAAGGCTTCTATGTGACAAAACACATTTGCTTTGATGTTTTACCATGTAGTTCATTACTGCCAATAAATTTATAGGGCTTTCTTAGTGGCCTTCCCATCTATTCTTATCCCAGATCTCTCTCATCACTAAAAACGTTGAAATTTTAAGTTTGAAACGGCACAAGATTTAAGGCACTTAGAGGAAAGATAAGAGTGACTGAAAGCCCCTAGGGACTGATAATATGACATGAAGCCTCTCACCTCCAAGTTATTAGTTCATACGTGGCATGGGTATGAGTGATTTAAAGTCATTATCATCAAGACTTGCTCAGTGGCCTTTGTAGAGTGAAATGATGGTTTGAGTCGAGTTCATCCTGGTCCTAGATCATAATCACCCGCAATACAATTGGAACTAATTGGACTGCTCGCTGGCTGGTGCAGCAGACCGACTGTGAAGTGTGTATTGAACTGCTTTTCTATCTCATATACTCAATATATTCATATCAGAGCAACTCAGGGCCCATGGAAAGCATCAAGGTTAGATCTCATCTCTGGATTCTCACACAAATGTCAATTTCAAACTTTGCTAATGCTTCTATCCATTTTACAAAATTTACAGCAGTTATTAAGACCAGACTTAAAACACGGTATGATAGGGCTGGAGCGATGGCTCAGTGGTTAAGGGCACTGACTGCTCTGAATGTTCTTTTAGCGGACCAGAGTTCAAATCCTAGCACCCACATGGCAGCTCACCATTCTCACATAAACATATATGTAGCCAAGACACCAATGCACATAAAATAAAGGTAAATAATTTTTTTTAAAAACACAGTATGATATTATCCACAGCTGGTATGAGTAAAGACAGGAACTATGCCAGAGGTTCCATGAGAAAAGACAGCAGAGAGAAACAATGCCAGCACATCTAGGAGCAACTCAGCTCTCTGAGTGTCTTAAATAGAAATGCTAGTTTAACATCTTTGGGGGGGGGGGGGCTACATTTATTTATTTTGTGAGTGTGAATGTATACACATGCCATAGCGTGCATGTGTAAGTCAGAGGACTCTCTTCTTCCACCACACCATGGACACCAAACTCCCATCAGCTTGGCAACAAATGCCTTAACTCACTGAGGCATCTCACTGCCCCTGATTTAACACCTCACATACAGTTTTCAATGTAGAGATAGATCCTCTAGGATACCACAATCTAGGGTCCACACAAAATCCATTTTCTTTAAAATCCACTCTAGTCTTTCAGGGCTACACATTCTTTCTATTACAAAATCTGATTAAGATTGAACATAAGCAATACAATATAAAGAGGCATAGCATGGCTTCCTAGATATTCATTTTTCCAAATTTTCCAGTCCTGCTTATTTGTTCCAAAGGCATTTCTACCATTCTGTGGTATTTCACTAAGAAAACATAATAAATACCTATATGGGCTAGAGAGATGGCTCAATGCTTAAGACACTCCCTGCTCTTGAAGAAGACCCTGGTTCAGTTCCCAGCACCCATGTTGAGTGTCTCCAGTTACATCTCTTTCTGGCCTCCATGGACATCTGCACTGGTGAACATACATACCCTCGAGCAGATACATATACACATAAAATAAAACATATACCTTTAAGAACATGGATGGATCTTGGAAAACACTGTGTGTGTGTGTGTGTGTGTGTGTGTGTGTGTGTGTGTGTGTGTGTGTGCTGTATATGTACACACTGGTACACTCACATGTGCACACGTATGTGGTGGAGGACAGAGGTCAACGCCGGGTGTCTTCCTCCATCACTCTCCACTCTACTATTTATAAAGGGTCTCCTCTGAACCTGAGCTTGCTGCTTCAGCCAGATTAGCTGCCTACGTGGGACCCACCTGTCTACACACACCCCTAGGGATTGGGGTTACAGGCATCGCACCTGGGTTTGCTTGTATGAATGTAAGTGCTGGGGATTCAAATTGAGACCTTTATGTCTGCACAAGCACTTTATAAACTGAGCCATCTCCCCACACCAACCCGTTCTGCTTAGTGAAATAAGCTTAAGAAGAAAGAAAAAAATAGCTGGGAGGCGGTGAATTCAATGCCAACCTGGTCTACAGAGTAACTTCTAGGTTAGCCAGGGATATACAGAGAAACCCTGACTTGAAAAACAAAAATAGAAGGGAAAAAAAAGAAGGAAGGAAGGAAGGGAGGGAGGGAGGAAATAAGGAAGAAAGGAAGGAAGGAAGAGAGAGAGAGAGGGAGGAAGGGAGGGAGGGAAGAAGAAAGAAAGAAAGAAAGAAAGAAAGAAAGAAAGAAAGAAAGAAAGAAAGAAAAAGAAAATATTGCTGGGTAATATTTCTAGCTACTCAGGAGACCAGGCAGGAAAAGTGTTTAAGTTTGCTCAGGGCTAGAGTGAGCTATCATATCTTTTAAAAAAATGAAAAGCTTACATCTTAAAAAACAAAACAACAACAAATTATTAATAAAGTGTATCTAATCTTTAAAATAAACTATAGATATGCCGTGAAGTACCCAGAATAGGTTGAGAGGTAAGGAGTGGTCGCGTGAGACTAGAGGGAAGAGGCACAGGGCTTCAGTTGGGAATAAGGGAAGCTCTGTAGGCTGGACAATATGAACACACTCAGTGACCTGAAAAGTGACTCCAACAGCCAAGCATGGTGGGCCACACTTATAACCCAGCACTCAGGAGGCTTGGAAATCCAAGGCCAGCCTGAGCTACACTGAGTGACTATCTCAAACAAACAAACCAAAAGAGAAAAAGAAAACTGGCATATTTTATATTTCTCAACATTGTACTATAATTTAAAGCCATGTTTATAAATCATAAGCCCCTCACCTAGTCTTCTCCGTTTAATGATTACGTATGGTGAAACACACTTGCCTCCATTTCACAAGGCCCATCCAAGCAGCATCAGCTCCATAGTGTGTCTGTAATCAGCACAGCTGGAGCTCTCACTCCCTATGGCCTGCACGGAAGCTTCCCTTTTCTTACAGACTCAGTAGTTTCTTCTTCCATTACAGATTAAGTGCTCCAATAGTTCACTCCCCTACCCTTTCACTACATGCAGCTCCTACAGTGCTCAGTGGAATCTTCAAAACCGCAAGATATACAGGATATATACTGTTTCTACACACCACCCAAGGTCGACTCTCAACAGATGTCCAAAAGACAGCAAAAGACAGAGCAGAACACAAAACACATCCACATCCAAGAGTGGATTGCAGTTCCTGGTTTAACAGAATCACCGCTCTGCATACAGTTCAGTACATCGGGCTGCTGTAGAGATTTACAAATATCTTTAGTATTTATGCTGGTGTTTATGCTGGGCTGGTAGGATGGGCACACTGGGTGGGTGAACTCCCAGACCTGGCAACCTGAGCTTCATCCTCAGAAGCCATGTAACTGTGAGAGCAAGAACTAGCTCTACACACCACACACATGCCCCGCCTCGTCACATCACACAACTCCACACATTACATACATGCCCCACCTCGTCACATCACACAACTCCACACACCACACACATGTCCCGCCTCGTCACATCACACAACTCCACACACCACACAAATGCCCTGCCTTGTCACATCACACAACTCCACACACACACACATGCCCCGCCTTGTCACATCACACAACTCCACACACACACACATGTCCCGCCTTGTCACATCACACAACTCCACACACCACACACATGTCCCGCCTTGTCACATCACACAACTCCACACACCACACACATGCCCCGCCTTGTCACATCACACAACTCCACACACCACACACATGCCCCGCCTTGTCACATCACACAACTCCCCACACACACACACATGTCCCGCCTTGTCACATCACACAACTCCACACACCACACACATGTCCCGCCTCGTCACATCACACAACTCCACACACCACACACATGTCCCGCCTTGTCACATCACACAACTCCACACACCACACACATGCCCTGCCTTGTCATATCATACAACTCCACACATTACACACACGCCGCGCCTTGTCACATCACACAACTCCACACACCACACACATGCCCCGCCTTGTCATATCACACAACTCCACACACCACACACATGCCCCGCCTTGTCACATCACACAACTCCACACACCACACACATGCCCTGCCTTGTCACATCACACAACTCCACACACCACACACATGCCCCGCCTCATCACATCACACAACTCCACACACCACACACATGCCCTGCCTTGTCATATCACACAACTCCACACACCACACACATGTCCCGCCTCGTCACATCACACAACTCCACACACCACACACACATGCCCTGCCTTGTCACATCACACAACTCCACACACCACACACACATGCCCTGCCTTGTCATATCATACAACTCCACACATTACACACATGCCGCGCCTTATCACATCACACAATACAACTCCACACACCACACACGTTCCGCCTCATCATATCACACAATAAAAGACAAATTTTACACCAATGGAAAATAATCCAATTCTTTTTTCTGAGACAGGATCGCACTGTGTATCCTAGGCTGGTCTCTAGATTGGCCTCAAACTTTTGGTCATCCTACTTCAGTCTCCCAAATGCTGGGACTATAGACATGTGACGCCAAGCCCAGACTCAGTCACTTTTAATTACAATTTAAAAAAAAAAGAAGGCCACCAAGATGGCTCAATAGGCACAAGCCTGATGACCTGACAGCTGTCCTCTGAAGTACATGCATGTGCATATAAACACATAAATAACGAATAAAAGTGATTAAAAATTATTTTAAAAGAAAAGTGCTAAAGATATAATTCAGTAGGAGACCTCTTGCCTAGCATATACAGAAACCTGTATACAAAACTGCAAAGAAATGAATTTTTAAAAATTTAAATGAGAAGGCCACACACTTGTAATTCTATCAGTTAGGAAGCAGAGGCAGAATTGCCACAAGTTTAAAGTCAGTCTGGTCTACATAAGGAGTTCTAAGTTACCTAGGGCTTCACACACAAAGCAAAGGGGAAGGAAAGTCATAGACAGCGTGACCGGCCTCTCATCTTCCTGGCAGGACCAGGTCAGAGTGATGGCTACTTTTCATTAATTTGACTGCATTAAGATCAAGGAAGCACAGATCTGGTTATGTTTGCAAGAGCATCTCCAAAGAGGTTTAACTTAGGAGAGAAGACCTACTGTGAATGTGAGGCACCACGCCATGGACTAGGGTCCCAGACTGACTAGGAAGGAGAAGAGGAAGACAGCTGGGCACCAGTGTCCTGCCTTCTGATTCCTGACAGCAAATGTACTGTGACCAGCACTTCAAGACCCCATGGCAGCAGCAGAGGGCTGCCCTCGCTATCAGGCTTTGCCATCATGGACTACATATACCCTCAAGCTGGGAGCCAAAAACCAACCCTTCCTCTCTTAAGCTGTTACTTGTCAGGTCTCTTTTCATAGCCACAAGAAAAGCAGCTAATACACTGGGCCCTGGAAAGGGAAGCCACAGCACTCAGGCAGCAGACGCAGGCAGGTCTCCCTGGGTTTCAGCCAGCCTAGCTGCCATGTAAGACTCTGCGGAGACTGAAACGGACATTTATGTTGAATTTAATCACAGAACATATATCTTAATCTAGAGCAGAAATTGAGGTTATTTATGGATTTTGCCTGGATAAACACTGTTTGAAAGAAAAAATTATTAGCTTTGGTGTCAGATGTTTTGATTTCTAAATGGCTTGAAATTTTCCAGCTAAACAAACTTTACAAGTTACTTAACCTTTGTGAACCTCCATTTCATTATGGAATAATGATAATGGTACTTACATTGAAAATTGTAAAAAGATTAAAAAGCTAATGCCTGGAAAGCACTCAAAACTCTTATTCTATTTCTCCTCTTTCCCTAGGAAGAGACCCAGATGGACAGTTTAGTCTAGAATACTAAAGAGTATTCTAATTCTGAATTATCTCTAAGAGACATAACTCATTTATTGTAAAATTTAGAACCAGTATACCAGGATTCTGAAAAAATGTCTAATTCACTGTACTGACGACACTGAAAGAGAATCTCCTTGGCACTTATGTGACACAGCAAAGTTACCTAGCTACCTAGCCCCAAACAAGCCCAAAAGAATCTAGGTTTCCAGTTCTGGGCCAATTCTTCTCCCATGGTGTTACACTGCTGTCCTTAAGCAAGTCTTCTCTGTGCCCACTTACAACTAACGCGTCAATACAGGCGCTAACACTAAGTGGGAGTTTCAAGGAAACCATTTTACCTTTGATTCCTCGGTCCATTTTCATCAAGCGTCTGATTATAGAGTCACAGCTATCTCCTTGCCTGATATCGATTTTGGCTGAGAAGTGGCCATTGGATGGCTGTGGATTTACTAGGGAAACTGGCACACCAGGCTAGGAGAGCAAAAATGTAAGTTATGATGTATCAAACTTGAATAGTGCCAAAAACAAGGGTAATCTCTACTATACTTCAATACTCACTAAAAGCATTTCTAATTCTGTGTTGTAAAATCATGACCAAGGTACAGTCAAATATGAAACAGTGTAAAAACTGTGTAAGTTCATGTTTTCACCCACATGCCTTGGTAAAGCAGATTACAACTGCATGTATCAATGCTGATGACAGACTATAAGAATAGCAGTATTTTTTCTTCAACAACTACCATATTTGTTCAACTTTTATACTACAGGTCAGGCACGGAAGACACACTTTCTAGACATGACTTCCGTATCACCAAAGAGATTATTACAGCTGCATAAAGAACTTCATTTACTCATTGCTGCCATCCAAGTGGCTGCACTTTTGCTAGCCACACTGTGAGACAATGAGAGAATCTTTACAAGATGAGAAACTCAGAAGGTCTCCATAACTGATTACCTTTCTCTTTCAAAACAAAGCACCGTGGCCAAAGAAACAACATTCCTAAGTTGTCTAGTAGGACAGTATGGAGTCATAAATGTAGTCCAAATATGAAATGATTCTTGGAGGCTAAACAGAATGTGTAAGACCTTTATACTTATACCAATAATGACCAAAAAGGTAGGGCACAATTCCACAGTAATTAAGATGATGCATCTGCCTGGCTTACACAAAAAAGCAAACAGCCTTGCATAACAGTTAAATAGTCAGAATGGGACATTTGAAAGCTTTGTCACTATTTAAAAGTCATAGACACATCTAGTTTCTTTTAAGAAAAACCAGGTCCAGAACATCTTACTTTGTTTTTTAAAACTACAAATACTAATACTGCATAGGAATAAAGTAGGGGATGGCCAGCATGGCACAACCCAGACCATTAGGACACCTCAAGTCTTGCCTAGGCCTAAGAGGCAATGATTCAATGTAGCTCCTTCAACTTACTTCTGTTCTGAAGACATTAAGCGGCTTCCCGGGACAGCAATCTTCCCTGACTTTATCTTCAGCTTCAGAGGCAAACTTGACTTCTATATGTTCCAGCTAAGTGGATGGAACCAGAAGTTGTCAGTAGCACTTAACACAACCACCTCATCTCATTAAAAGCAAACTGGTTTTTCCACTTAATATGAAATGATCTATACAACTGTACTGTTTTCCTTATAAATGTTAAGTGAAATCTACAATGTTATCAACATTCATCCTAGCTGTCTCATGCCATGGCTCCTTATACAGTCGTGGGTGGTCCTCTCTATTTCAGAGTCTGGTGTCTACCTGCCTTCCACCTAAACAAGTTACATAAGTAGAAGGCAAGTTCAGTAACCTAACATGTGCAGATCCCAGTACATGCCTCTGCCCTGTGCCTACTGTCCACATGGAAGACCCAAGCAGAGTCTCTGTATATAGATGAGCCTTTAGAGATAGACATAAGACAGATGTCTATTAATCTTTGACCTCATAATCAACAGGCTTAGCAAGCAGGAGGCTGTGGGGTCAATGACCAGCACCAAATGCACAGTACTAATGAATAAAACAGCTTGTCATGTAGAAGTCTCCTTATCTCTGTGTTCCATGACAGAGTTCTCAGTCACTGTAAACCTGCGTGGGTTTTGTGCCTTCTTATCCTTACAGCCACATTCTGAGTCTTCTACCAGTACTCTAAAGCAACTTAGTTTCCCTTTTGCCTGGGCTAAGGGAAAGCATTCTTGGACTCTGTGTAAGTTGTGACTGAGACTGCACCTACATTTCAGTCTACATATTACAATTAAGCCAATTCTGTGACTCTGAGGGCTGAGGGTGGGACAATTCAGAATGCAGCATGACAGGAAAATTTTTAAGGCATCTAAATACAAAGTGTCACTCTGGTTTGGGGGCTTTGGGTTTTTTTTATTTTGTTTGAGTCTGTGCCCACTAGGAATTCTCTTGACTGATTTAAAGACAATTTAGGGAGAATCCCAAGGCCACACTGACCATGTTTTAATGTATAAGGTAACTGATAAATGAATAAGGTAAGAAATCTGTAACTTTTATATCCATTCATCTGCTTTCATCTCAAAAACATTTATTAATTATTCATTTGGTAAAATTACTAAACATAGAAGAAGTTTATGAAAAATATCCTAGCTATAGATTAGACGGTGCTTTTTATGGAAACCACAGTAATTAACTACAATCCCTGGCCCTCTTACCTCAAGAGAATTCGTTAGGTAGACTATATTCTCCATAAGTACTGCCTGCTCATCAAATTCCAACTGTAAATCCAAGACTCGAGGCCCTTTCTTCTCCATGTTTTCCTAATAGACAAATGGTTTTGAAAAACAAAATCACATTAAAGACATGTTAAAAAATAATCTATTTTTCCTAGGTAACCATTCTCTCAATTGATAAAATCTTTACATTTCAGCAGGTAAAGGAAAGGCCTTTGACTCATGGTCTCTTTACCTGTGTTTGCTTGTTAATCAAATTACTTGCTCAGAATAATTGGCATTTACAATAAAATGAGATTTAAGGCAGTACTGAAAAGACTAGAGATGTGGAGTTTTCAGATGTTGAAAAATAAATGTGGATTTACAACTGTTTATTTAGATGATTTACTGTACAAATAAAAAAAATTTTAAAGTATTGAAAAAACTCCCTTGGAGAATTAACATAATAAAAATGGCCATCCTACCAAAAGCAATCTACAGATTCCATGCAATCCCTATCAAAATACCTACACAATTTTTTAAAGACATTGAAAGTTCAATTCTGAACTTCATATGGAAAAACAAAAAACCCAGAATAGCTAAAACAATCTTGTACAATAAAAGGTGTCCGGAGGAGTCTCCATACCTGATCTCAAACTGTACTATAAAGCAATAGTAATTAAAACAGCATGGTACTGGCACAGCAACAGGCTGGTTGATCAGTGAAATCAAATCGAAGACCCAGATATGAATCCACACACATATGGTCACTTGATTTTCGACAAAGAAGCCAAATCCATTCGATGGAAAAGGGATAGCATCTTCAACAAATGGTGCTGGTCTAACTGGATGTCTATGTGTAAAAAAATGCAACTGGACCCATATTTGTCACTTTGTACAAAACTCAAATCCAAGTGGATTAAAGACCTCAACATAAAACCAGAGACACTAAGTCACTTAGAAGAAAAAGTGGGGAAGAGCCTGGAACATATTGGCACAGGAGACAACTTCCTGAACAGAACACCAACAGCCCAAACATTAATGTCAACAATTAATAAATGGGACCTCATGAGGCTTGAGAAGCTTCTGTAAGGCAGGAGACACTGTCAAGAGAACAAAGGGACAGCCTACAGACTGGGAAAAGATCTTCACCAACCCTACATCTGACAAAGGTCTAATATCCAAAATATATAAAGAACTCAAGAAATTAAACACCACCAAACCAAATAACCCAATTGAGAAATGGGGCTTGGAACTAAACAGAGAATTCTCAACAGAGGAATATCAAATGGCTGAGAAACACTTAAAGAAATGCTCAACCTCCTTAATCACCAGGGAAATGCAAATCAAAACAACTCTGAGATTCCATCTTACACCCATCAGAATGGCTAAGATCAAAAATTCAAGCAACACCACATGCTGGCGAGGATGTGGGGAGAGAGGAACACTCCTTCATTGCTGGTGGGAATGCAAACTAGTACAACCACTTTGGAAATCTATCTGGTGCTATCTCAGAAAAATGGGAATAGGGCTTCCTCAAGACCCAGCTATTCCACTCCTTGGAATATACCCAGAAGATGCTCCAGCACACAACAAGAAAATTTGCTCAACCATGTTCATAGCAGCCTTATTCATAATAGCCAGAACATGGAAACAGCCTAAGTGTCCCTCAATAGAAGAATGGATAAAGAAACTGTGGTACATATACACTATGGAATACTATTCAGCTATTAAAAACAAGGAATTCCCGAAATTTGTGGATAAATGGATTGAGCTAGAAATGATCATAATGAGTGAGTTAACCCAGAAGCAGAAAGACTCAAATGGTATATACTCACTTATATCTGCATATTAGCCCAAGGGGCATGTCCCACAAAAGCCTTCACTTACCAGGAAACTGAGACAGAGGGGAGGACATTCTAGTGGGACTCTAGATGAGAGAATCATGGGAGAATGGCAAAGTAGAAGGATCCAGAGGGTCCTAGAAGCCTACAAGTAGAACATTATGATAGGCAGATTTGGGCACAGGGGTCCTGCTCAAACTAAGGCACCAGCCAAGGACAATACAGGCGGTAAACCTTAAACCCCTACCCAGATCTAGTCAATGGACAGAACACTCTCCACAGTAGAGTGGAGAGTGGGATATGACTTTCTCACATACTCTGGTGCCTCACCTTTGACCATGTCCCCTGGAGGGGGAGACATGGTGGCACTCAGAGGAAGGACAGCAGGTTACCAAGAAGAGACTTGATACCCTATGAACATATACAGGGGGAGGTAATCCCCCTCAGGAACAGTCATAGGGGAGGGGAATAAGGGGAAAATGGGAGGGAGAGAAGAATGGGAGGATACAAGGATGGGATAACCAGTGAGATGTAACAAGAATAAATTAATAAAGGAGAAAAAAATGAAGAAAAAAAAAAGAAAAAGAAAAAACTCCCTTGATCTAATTTTTTTAAATTTTATAAGATAGCAAATATTAAAATTCTCAAAGATATTCCTGCAAAGCTTACAGAAATCTGACACTGTCATTCTATATAGGTATTCAGATAATCTTGTGATATTCAACAAACAACTTCTTATTCTTAATTTTCTTCAACATTAAATATTGCTGCTGAAAGCATAACCTTAGTGGCCCAACTTCATAAGCACAGCTACAGCTGTGCAATATAGTGTGCTCCATTCATGGGACAGTGGCCCCACACTGTTCCACCTGTCCACTGCTTTACTTTACCATCTGCAGTAGGTCCGTGCCTTTGTATAAGGAGTGTCAGTTACTGACCCATGCATACTGCAGGTGCTCCTCACCTGCCCTTCTCTTGTGGGACACAGCACACCAGGCAGGTGCCAGTACTAGTCTTTGCTTCTCTACCTATAGAAGCACAACCCAAACAAACTCCCAGTGTTTATACAAATTATCCAGCCTTGGCTAGGGATGTCACATGGTGGCAGGATGCTTCCCTAACATTTGCAAAGCACTACATCGAAATGCTAATGGGGGGAGGGGGTGCAGGGGGGGGAGGGTCATCCAGTCTGTGGTACTCTGTTATAGCAGCAGAAAATGGAGTAAGACATCACCTATGTTCTGTCTCCTTTCCCATAAAAGTACTAGAAAGTCAATTTCTTTAGACGGCTCTCGTGTAAACCACATTGGTTTTCAAATTACTATGTAATTACTTGAAATTTTTATCCCCCTGCCTCCACTAACCATGTACTGGAATTATAGGTATGCAGCGAATCTGGTTTAATGTGGTGCTAGGGATCAGACCCAGAGCTTTGGGCATGCTAGGTCTACAAAGGGAGTTCCAGGACAGCAAGAACTACACAGAGAAACCCTCTCTGTGTAGTCTCAGACAGAGGAAAAAAAAAAAAAAGAGGCAGAGGCAGATCTCTGTGAGCTTGAGGACAACCTGATCTACAGCCAGGCATAGATGCGCACACCTTTAATCCCAGCACTTGGGAAGCAGAGGCAGGTGGATCACTGTGAGTTTAAGGCCAGCCTGGTCTACAAAGTGAGTCCAGGACAGCCAAGGCTACACAGAGAAACTGTCTCAAAAAACAAAAACAAACCAAACAACAACAACAACAACAAAAAACCTGATCTACATAGAGAGTTCCAGGCTAGCCAGGACTACATAATGAGACCTGTTTCAAAAAAATAATTAATTAATTAAAAAGAAAAGAAAAATCTGACACTGAGCTTAAAAGATCAATAGTCACAGATCTATCCACTAACCCAGCTCTAAGCAATATTACTGTAATTCATGCTGCTCAGCTAAGGCCATAGAAATGTACAAGCATGGTTCCAGTCCCAGGATCTACTGATGATACCCTAACATAAGCCAAAAGAATGCATTTCTTCCCCAAAATTGGAAAGGAAGGAACGCAGAGCATGGGAATAATTCGGTGCAGCCTCTAGGTTAACTTTCTTCTGGAATACTTATTTTCACATAGTCAGCAGTTCTACAGGTAAATTCAAAATCTGACCATTCCTGTCTCACAATCACTAACTGAAAAGTGCTACTGTAGCACGTCACTGAGGGAGACTGTGCCCAAGGCTTTTTGCTTTCCCTCTCCTGTCCTAGCTAACCATTTCTCAAGTGGCCGCAGCTGTCCAGTGTATATACCCACTTACCTTAATCATGGCGACAAATGGCATAACTTTCTTCATGTATTTCTTCAGTTCTGGTAAATTGCCTAGTTCACAGGCAATGACTTTGTTATCAGGCAATTTTCCACCATTGGCCTAAAAATAGGAGCAGGAGAGGGGTGTAAAGAGACTTATTTAAAATGTGATGAAAGACCACGGGTATGCCTGCAGGGACTACAGACACAGAGGGTGGCCTCGGCCAGCTGTTACAGAAGGGTGCTCAGCCTGGCAGCATCAAGTGAGAGTTCGGCTGCTGATGCAGAAAGGCCTTCCTCTCCGAACCAGAGATGCATGCTTGTCAGTCCAAATGAGAAACAGCGCGGTGCACTGAGTATTTATCTTCCTTAGTGAAGGCAGCCCTTCAGGGAGACACATTTACCTGGTAAAAGACTGACACAGTCTTATAAAGAGCTTGTCTTCAAGTCCAAAAAGCTTATCATTTCATTGGTCATATTAAAATGGAAGAGCAATGCATTTCCTTTTTTGTTTATAAAGGGGTTTATTGTTGTTCTGTAATACTGGGACGTGAACCCGAGTCCTCACCCATGCTAGGGGAGCTCCTACCTCTAAGCTTTGCCCCACCTCACACCCTGTAATACATATAACTACTTCCCCCCAACTGTGTGTGTGTGTGTGTGTGTGTGTGTGTGTGTGTGTGTGTGTGTGTGTACACCCATGGAGGTAAGGGGCTCCCCTGGAGCTAGCAGGCAGTTGTGAGCAGCCAGCCAAAGGTGCTAAGAACCAAATCTGGGTCCTTGGCAAAAGCCATCTCTCTAGCCCTAAAATATGATTACTTTGTTAGGGCTGGAGAGATGGGTCAGTGGTTAAGAGCACTGGCTGCTTTTCCAGAGGTTCTGAGTCCAGTGCCCAGGAATTACATGACAACTCACAACTATCTATAATGGGATCTGATGCCATCTTCTGGTGTGCAGGCATGCGTGCAGACAAGCCTTAAAATACAGCAGTAAATAAATCTTTATTTAAAAGAAAAGAAAAATATGCTCCTTTACAAATGTGAAAAAAAAAGACTGTCTAGAGTTTCTGATGCTAAAAATAGTATCATTTCTATCTACTCCAAAAAAAGAAGAAAAACAAACCATTTATCATATGTCACCAATGTATAGGCTCGTATATGGTGCACAGACATACACACATAGAGGTAACATATAGTTAAAATTATATACATATACAAACTTTAATCATACACATAAAATAATTAATTTTTTTTTAAGAAAAGTTAGAGCTGGGTGGTGGTGGCTCACATCTTTAATCCCAACACTCGGGAGGAAGGACTCTCTGTGAACTTGAGGTTTGTTTTGTCTACTAAACAAGCTCTTAGCTGGGCAGTACTACACAGTAAGACCCTGTCTCGAAAGCAACAACAAACAAACAAACAAAAAAGCAAAAGGTTAAAACTAAGTTTAAACATTGAGCCTCCTACAAACAGAACTATCTCATTTCACAGTCATCCTTAAGAGACTGTCCCATCAGCAATTACAAAATAAGCATCAATTTCTTAAACTGTAAAGAGCAAAGCTTCAATTTACTCCAAATGTTGTAAGAGCTGAGCTTCATAAATTCAATCACTGTTAAAGTCTGAATAAGTTCAAAAGGTAAATTCCATCCCTGTGCTTCGTCATTCTAACTATACATGCAAAGAAAAATTAATTACAAACAACTAAGCTTGCTACATTTTTTTTGTAAGACAGCTTCAGAAATGTTGAAAAGGGTAGCATTCCTCTCGGCATCCAGTATAAGCTACCAAGGACACCCTCTGCCTGGAGAGAATTGAAAAAGGCCACCTGCCTGCTCCCTCCCCATCACTGCTAACATTCTAAAACCAAAGCAAAAATAGCCTCAGCAGACAACAATACTGAGGGAAATCAACATCACCTCAAAGTGGCTTCGCAGGACCGACAAGGTGACATGCTGCCAGAGAGGGTAGTTCTTTGCCACATAGATGGTGCAGTGTGAGGGCCTCTGTGGTGGCTGCTTGTCAGTCTTCTGCACAGGAGAAAAGAAAAGCACAGGTTCTTGTGTGAACCAAAGATAAGAACACTCAGCTCCTAGACCATCACCCTTAACAGTTAGAACATATGTGCTCCAGACCTGTAACAGAACACATATGCTCCAGACCTGGAACAGTTAGAACATACGTGCTCCAGACCTGTAACAGAACACATATGGCTCCAGACCTGGAACAGTTAGAACATAGGTGCTCCAGACCTGTAACAGTTAGAACACATATGCTCCAGACATTTAACAGTTAGAACATATGTGCTCCAAACCTTTAACTATTAGAACACATATGTTCCAGACCTTTAAAAGTTAGAACATACATTCTCCAGACATTTAACATTATAACATACATGCTCCAGACCTGTTACAGAACATACATGTTCTAGACCCTTAACAGTTAGAACATACATGCTCCAGACTCTTAACAGATAGAACATACATGCTTCAGACCTCTAAGTTAGAATGTACACGCTTTGGAGCTGAATCCACAGTACACACAGCACTACCCATTTTAATCACTTAGTTTTCAGGAGTTTGCTATGTGACAACATATCCTAAAGAATGATCTTTTTTAAAAACTGTTTAAAAGATGACTTCACCTTCCCTTTAGGTGGCATCATGTAATTCTTAAGCCGTAATCTAAGGTCATGTGCTACTTCCATGAGGTACTGTGAGGAACGGATCAAGGATTCATCCACAGGACCTGCCACAGGCCATGAGGCATGCATAATTGAATCAGGCTGGAAAAAAAAAAAAGATTGAGTGAGATTAAACAACACTTGCTTTCCAGGCCTTGCTTACAGTTTTACACCACAGCTACCATCTGTAATCGAGTGCCCCAAGTTCAAACCTGACTACACATAGCACACTTCCACAGTCCCTGATCTAATGTTCCCTGGAACTCAAGCTGTGAAGTCTGACTCTACATTCTTAATTAGCATCCATTTGTACAAGCATATTAATACCCACACACATATGCTCACTTTCAAAGAAAATTATGTAATGCTAATTTGCCTAAATTTAATCATTATTATATAAATTATGCACGCTCTCCGCTTTTATCCTATTAATACATCCAGTATTAAAAGTATGGCTATTCAGCACCTAGATCACTAGAACATTTCTGCATGTGTTTATAGACTGAAAAACACAAATGCCTGGTTAAGGAGACTGGAAAGAAACACAAGACAGGCCAACCTACTGATCTGCAAGCCTAGGAGAAATAACTGAATTTATCTTCACACTATGAATGCTGACATAGCATCCTTGCTCTATACATAAGCCCTATATATGCTAGGAGTTTTACATAAAACAAGAACGTTTATATAAACATACCCTTATATTTTTGTTTATAAGCACTTTGCTCTGTTATTTATAGGTCTCTTTCTAAAATATTTCTACCCTTTTAACCACTGGAAGAACAATATTACACAAGCATTCAAATGTATATCTGAACATACTCAAACAGTAGAAAACATGCATAGTATCATATACAAATGTATATGTATATATACAACCACAAATATAGTATCTGTCCTGTACGGATCTTTCTTTCTTTTTATTATTATTAATTTATTCATATTACACCTCGATTGTTAGCCCTTCCCTTGTTTCCTCCTATTCCTCCCTCCCTCCCACATCCCCCCTTCTCCCCTCCCCTTTGTCTGTGATTGAGGGAGACCTCCTCCCCCTATATATGCTCTTAGAATATCGAGTCTCTTCTTGGTAACTTGCTATCATTCCTCTGGGTGCCGCCAGTCCTCCCCGTCCAGGGGATATGGTCAGAAAAGGGGCACCAGAGTTCGTGTGAGAGTCAGAACTCACTCTTCACTCAACGGTGGAGAATAAAAAAAAATTTTTTTAATTGCTGTTTTGTCTGTATGTCTATGTGAGGGTATTAGATCCTGGAGTTACAAATAGTTGTGAGCTGCCATGTGGGTGCTGGGAACTGAACTCAGGTCCTCTGGAAGAGCAGTCAGTGCTCTTAACCACTGAGCCATCTCTCCAGCCCCTGTACGGATCTTTCAAACTATTAGAATTATGATGATAAATCTCCTATTATTATTCCTGAACTTCTCATAAGTAACAACATTATCGCAACACTTATTTACTAAGGCCAAACCATACCTCCCAGGACAGTTTAAACCCAATGGTGTACCTTTCCCAGCAGTGTCCAGATGTGCTCACACAAATGTGGACAGAATGGAGCCAGAAGGATTGTCTGAACTTCAATAAACCGGAACACAAGCTCTCTGTGCATCCCTTCTGTGGCCAGTTCACGGTATTTGTCTTTAGCTGCCTACACAAAATTTCAAACGTTTTGTCATTTTCCTCATCTTCTTTAAAATAAAGGTAAAAAATTCATTTTCTTGGTTTTAATGCATTAAAGAATAGTCTTTTAAAAGCTATAAAAATTTCACATTATTTTTAAAACTCTATAATATAAAAACAATCTTTATCCAGAGAATATTATCTTTATATTAATAATCTCAAGAAAGGCTAGGAATGTAGTTGAGTAGCAAGCCTACATGTCTAGCACATGCAAGGCCCTGGATTGAAAATAAACCAGAAAATTGTTCCAATTGTTCCAATTTTCTTGATCTCAAGGGGAAAAAAAAGTCTCAGAATTTTTCGGATTTCTGAGACAGGGTTTTACAATGTATTCTAGGCCTGCCCAGCCTCCATTTTTATGAGCATGCTCTTTTTTTTTTTTTTTTAAACGAGCATGCTCTTTGATCCCGGCTAACCTCAAACTCATAGCAATCTTCCCGTGTTACTCTTCCAAGTCCTGGGATTACAGGCAGGAGCCCACATGCTCAGCTAACTTGTTCTTCCCTCTTTGTTTCTTTTTCTTTTTCTTTTCTTTTCTTTTTTTTCCTAAGGCATGTTTATGTCAGTGTGATGTAAAGCTAGATCTCTGAACTATTTTCTATGGTCAGGCTTTGAGCAGTGCCCAGAGCAACAGCGACATAAAGGAGTATGAATGCAAAATTTCTATGCTCAGCATTTGGCCTTATTTAACCACATCTGAAAACCAAGTTACATAAATCCCAATGTGACATTTTACAAAACTGATTGAGTAAAGCTACATGTGGCCCTTGAAATGCCAAACTTGGAGAAATACTGACACCTAGTGGACTTTCAGGATGATGGCAACCAATTTTACACCTTTGCCTTGGTACTTATCCATTTAAAATGCTTTTGTGCATCAGGACATGGTGTGCCTAAGTGGAGACAGGAGGACCTCTCCTTATCGCCCAGGAGTAAAATAAGAGCAGTTTTCTACCTAAATAGATACATAGACATAATGTCAAAGAAAACTACTTTAAAACTACAATTTAACAGAAAACTTAGAAACTCATTGAAAAGATTTTCAGTCTTTACTTTAGACATGCAATTATTTCATAGCAAGAAGAAAAAGAAGGAAATACACTGAATTAATGCTCACATGTTTTAGACACCAAAAGAATAGCATACCTGAAACTCAAAAAAACCTGTTTTCAAAGCTTCTTTAAACATCATCTTTTCATAGTTTTGATCTGTTTTTATAATTCCTGCATTCATTTCACTATTGAATAGGGAAAGAAAATCTATTCAGTTTAAAGGCAACTATATGTTTTATGTATTTCATATTATCATATATTTTACTTATGTTATATAAAACTGCCACATAGATGAATAACCAACAAAATGAATATGACACCAAAACATTACAAATTGTTGAATACAAGGACCAGAGAGCTGGCTCAGTGAGTAAAGTGTCTGCTGTACAAGCCTAAGGGCTTGAGTTCAAATGCCAAGCCAACTGACGCAGAGGCTGTGGTGCACACCTGTGCTATCAGTGCACCAGGGAGAGATGGGAAGCCAAAACAGGAAAATTCCAGGAAGCCCCCTGTCCAGCTGGCCTGGCTTACCCAGAAGGCCCTGTCTCAGACAAGGTGCAAACCAAGCACCAAATCCCGAGGTTGTTTTCTCTTCCTCACATACAGAGACTTTTAAAATTTTTGGTTAAAAAAAAAATGCCTAAGACAAAACTGCTGCTTTGTCCTCCCTAAAACTGTAGTCTATTTGTCTATCTATTTGTATGCAATGCCGGCTTTTACTACTCAGTACTCCTATTTATAAAAACACACTTAACAGTATTTTGTTGTTGTCTGTTAGGTTTCTTGGTAGAGCTGGGCATGGTGGCCTGTAATCCAGGTACTTGGAGAGGCTGAGGCAGGAAGGCCAACCTAGGGTAGTGTGAGACCTTGTATCCTCCAAACACTTTCTCCAAGAAAACAATGTTAATGATGCTTAAACAAACTATTATAGGACTGGAGAGATGGCTCAGTGGTTAAGGGCACTGTCTGCTCTTCCAGAGATTGAGTATCGTTCCCAGAAACCACATGGTGGTTCATATCCATCTGTAATGAGACTGGGTGTCCTCTTCTGGTGGGCAAGCACACATGCAGGCAGAACATTGTATATATAATGAATAAATAAATCTTAAAAATTAAAAAAAAAAAAAAGAAAGAGCTGGGCATGGTGGCACATACCCTTAATCCCAGCACTCAGGAAGGACAGGCAGGTGGATCTCTGTGAGTTCGAGGCCAGCCTGGTTTACAAAGAGAGGTCCAGGACAGCCAGAGGTGTAACAGAGAGAGACCCAGGATGGGGGAGAACATGACACACTATAATAATCACCTGACTAAGGTGACACCATGTTAAGTAATGGATACCAGCTATTAGGAAACACATCTCTCATCATCCCAAATTTAATTTGACCTGACCTGGCTCTGGTATCTTTTATTTTTTTGTCTCTGACCTACATATACTGTACTTCGAATACCTTCTCTTGCCAGGGATTATGTTTTCTCCTTTCCTTGTAAAACTACTGTCTACTTCTTCAAGAAACCCAGAATTCTCATATCTCCCCTGAATCCTCCTTATACCTATTACTGAATTCACAGCTAGTGTCACAAGTCTTACTCATCTTTTAGCACCAGCACTGAAAATCCTTCCTGGCACAAGGCCAGCAGATATCTTGAATGTTTGTAGAAGGTATGTCTCCTTTTCTCTTAACCTGTTTTTCTTGTCACCATTTTACCCCACTGTAATGTGAGACAGCGAAGAGGTTTTGGAGATACAGACAAATTCACACCCCAAGTTTCCTTCACTGCATCAAGGCATTCATCTCTAAAGCTGAGGCAGCTATGCTGTTAGTACACAGGGTTGCTTTGAGGCCAGAGTTAGAAAAAAGTACTTAGCACAGGTAAGTCCGAGACAAATAGCAACTGTTTCTATTATTTAACTTATTTTAGGATAAAGGAAAAACAGACCCCTGGAAACCAGACTCGGCAACTCCCATGGCATAGCGCTGGCCCAGGATTACCTAGCAAACACACGATCATTGAATGAATTGGCAGGTCCACTTCTGAGGCTGCTGCAGTTGGCGAGCATTTCTTTGACCCACTCTACCCATGTGTACAGACGGAGGATACCTGCATCTGCCATGGCTTCCACAAAGTTGGCATCTTCTACAGTGTCACCAGCATCAGCCAAAGCCAGGCGCATTCCTGAAAGAAAACAAAATCAGTCACTTAAAAACATGGTTACTGAAGCAGGCGTGGTGGCACACACCTTTAATCCCAGCACTGGGGAGGCAGAGGCAGGCAGGTCTTTATAAGTTCAAGGCCAGCCTGGTCTACCAAGTGAATCCAGGACAGCCAGGGCTATTACACAGAGAAACTCTGTCTCGAAAAAAACAAAAACAAAAACAAAAACAAAACACACTTGGTTACTGACCAGGTAGTGATGGAACACACCTTTAATCCCAGCACTTGGGAGGCAGGCAGATGTCTGTGAGTTAAGAGGCCAGCCTGGTCATCAGAGTGAATTATAGGACAGCCAGAAACTCTGTGTATGAAAAACCAAATATATATAATTACATATATATGGCCAGGTATGGTAGCAAGCACCTGTAATCCCAGCATTTGGGAGCTAGACGCAGAAGTTCTTGGCCACATAGAAAGTCTGAAGGCATCCCAAGCTATGATGTAATGTCTCAAAACAGACCAAAAAAAAAAAAAACCAACCCACACACTCACATTCTAGGAAAAAATTATGCATCCAGTTGGTACACTGCAATCCTTACATATAAATTAGGAAGTAACAAATGTTATATATGATTGTCCTGGACCAACAGCAAAACTAAGACTCTCCACTACTTGAATTACTTTTTCTCCTTTGTATCACATTTGTATTATTTGTGTGCATTTGTACCAGTTTGCCCACGCTCAGTACAATGTGTTTCTTCCCAGGCATGTTGAGATGATAATGTTACTGAGGCCTGGTTCTTGCTCTGAGTAGTGAGACAAGCAACTAAGGCTGAGCCTTCAGGATTAAGAGCATCTGTGGGAGGAATCCCAGGGTGGCAGTCTTCATTTATATTGTATGGGATGATGTGCCTGCTTGATGAGTGGGTGTCCCACATGAATATGGAGATGCCCTGCAAACAGTTACAGGGTTAGAGGGAATTTTGCAGTCTTTAAGATTAGTGTTCAAGAGTCGAGATTATCAGCAGCAGTGGTAGAGGTTGCCTGGCCTCTGCTGTGTGTACTGAGAAACACATCTGAGGCCAAGATGGCAGCCACGCAGGAAGCCGCTTGTATAAAGGAGCAACTGTAACAAGAAAGGGAGATGGCAGCAGCAGCATTTGTGTTAGCCTCTTTTCTGGAAATAAATTAGAAAAAACGAGAGGATGAGATGAAGGTACAGGCTTGCCACATCTGAAAGCTTGAAGGACAGAAGAAAAGATTAGATCTATGCTCAAAAGTTCTTGGGTCTAACAACCTGGAACCCATGGGAAGGTTCACAGTGAGGAGGATGGGCAGAACATGGTAAAAAAAAAAAAACAATAAAAGATACCCCTCAAATCCAATCTTTTGTAGAAAAAAGGAAAACCTGAAATCTAGTGTGCAGATGGGAGCATGTGATCCAGAAATTCTCAGCTCTTGAACTGCTGAGAGCTCAAATTTTGGGAGATTTTTTAAAACAAGCAATGACAGCCTGTCTTGCCCTGGCTTATGAAGCTGCAAGACATGGGAGCAGACGGGACCAGTCTGCGTGCTGTGGAGGCAGAAAATGAGTAATGTGATCTCCCATCCCTGCTAAGGCACAGGCTACATAACCTGTGGCAGTGTGAGGGCAATTAGTCCCTGGTGGACTGGCCAATGAAAGCCGTTATAAAGACTTGCTTATCTCCATCTCAAGTCCCCATAAATATCAGCAATAGGAGAACCGCAGAGGAGGAGGGGCAGACACCATTAAGAAGGTAGGAATGAAAGGAGCTGTATTTGAACTCCAGTTCACTGGGCCAGATAGAACTGTGTTCACAGAGGAGTAAAGAAAGGGCTAGTCAAACATGGACCTCAAGGCTGGTCTGGAGCTGAGTCCTTTGGTGGCTTTGGCAGCTCTTGGTGACTTAGACCAGCATAGAAAGGTACCGTAAGAACAAGCAAGAGAAATAAGAAAAAGGTAAAGCAGAAGGCAGAGGTCTGTCAGGGCTACTCAAAGACAAATGCGGCAAGATTAGCACTGAGATGGAGTTCCTGAGGAAAGAGTTGACAGAAGCCAAACTGTGCGAAGGAGCAGTTCACAAAAGACATCCATGATATAACAATACAAGTAAACACAACCAAGCCTGTCCCAGGGGTAGGTCATTATCCTCCCAGCCTAGGGATGGTACATTTCCCACCAGAAAACAGTTATACTAGGGGTAGAGACGGTTTGCCCAGTCAGGAACTTCCCCAGTGGCCAGGTGTGGTGAATGGAGAGCCAACAAGCCACTATGCCAACTCAGGGCCACTCTTACCAAGGGAGCCAGTAGGTACACCACGGGAAAGCAGGGCCACATTGACCTTGGCCTCCAAGTCAGTCTAAGCAGATCAAGTCAGGACCACTGAGTGTATTAGGTGTAGAAAAAAGTAGAAAGGCTCCATGGGAGAGCTCCAGGATGTGGACATATAGTGGCTCAGAGAGAATGACTAGGGGATGGAGGGAGCTAATTAAGTCAGCATCTCTCTCCTATCCATGCTCTGTACCCAACATTCATCTGTGGAGCAAGCAGTTGATCCAAATGGAATCTTTCCATGCAGTCTTAGAGCCTGCTTAAGTTTGACTTCTTAGTTATGAACTTCTGGGCTCACCTGACACTCGCTAAGGACAGATGACAACAGAATTCAGAGTGCTTCACCAAGGTCATCTTTGTAACCTCACTCTCTGTCACATGATGGTGGCTCAAGACGTTGCCTTATCCTGTCTACCCTCTGGTTTTGTTATATAGATGACTTAACGCTAACCTGAGTGTTTGGCAGGTTGGAGAGACAACCAGGCATAATAGTGCTTCTAACTACTCTGTACCCAGCTGGGCCTGGGTTAATTAAAAGACAGAAGATGCATACATGGTTGACTCTCCCACGGGCCATAGGTTATTGAATAAAAACCCCAGTGCCCGGGATGGGCTACCTTCCTGTGACTTGTTGACCAGGGAAGCCCCTGAGGCCCCACACGCCATTAAAGCTATTGCTACTGCTGTTGGTGTACGCCAGGACTAGATGTTAAGACCTCATGGCCAAAGACACCACATATACATGCTTTGACTGTAGGACATGCAGATGTGAGTTGGGAATGAACTGAGAACTCATACCCTGCTGGCTGCTGGTGGAACACTGTCTCCAGCACTCCTCCTTGTGTATGGACTCTGTGTGCTGAGACACCGGCACGCCAGGCAAGGCCTGCCTGCTTGTGCAATACTGGCTCAGCTGTCACGGGTAAGATCAACAGCCTTCCAGCTGGATTTAAGGCCTGCTCTAAAAGAGGAAATTCATGTCTGGTACTTTAAGCCAGGACAAAACCTGTCGCTGGAAAGGTCATAAGTCCCAATGGGAAAGAAACTTCTATGGTTTTACTAGATGGATCAGATGTGCATGTCAAACTACCTTCTAAACATGTTCACACCCATAGATCACTGTTATCAGCCTCAACTCATAACCTCTGGTAAAGCTTCTGAAAATTCAGGAGAATCACCCACAAGTTTGCCAGCCAGCTAGTCTGAAGCAGAGTGGAAAAATAAGAAAGACCTTGCCTCAAAGCAAGGTGAAGAAAGAATCAACTCCAAAAAACTGTCATCTGTTCACTGTAAACAATGTTGTTGGGGGGGGCAGGGGTTGTCATCTGACCCCCACATAAGTAGGCACCACAGTACGAGCATGCTCACATTCAGACATACATCAGATACAAATGCACAAAACATTAACATTTTTAAAGTCTCTAAACACATTTAGTTTTTTCTTGAATAGATTTTATCAGCAATTCTCATGTTTTAACTTAAATACTGTACAGCTTAGCCACAAAGAAAACATGAGTACTTAAATTTTTGTTAAAAGAAAAAGAACAAGCAACAATTTCAACTGATCTTCTGCAGCCCTATCTGAGTAGCAGTGAGGATGAAAATGTGTCCTCACCATCAGCTGAAAATTTGTCAACAGCTTGGCTCAAAGTGAGGAAGTTGCCTGTAGATTTTGACATCTGAAGGGGAAAAAAAAGGTAATGGTCAGGCATTAATAACAGCATACATAATTAAAACAATCCAAATCAAGTTAACCAGACTGGTCACGATGGCTTAAAAGCAGAAGACTCTGAAGTGGGGAGGCTAAGGAGGGTGACAGGACTGAAGAGAGGCAAGCCCTGACCCTGAGGCTATCAAGTAACTGTCTAGGTTCCCAGGCTCCAAGCAGCTAGGACAGGGTCTCACTAAACCTCCATAAGGCTGGGCTAGCCAGAACTGACTCGCATGTAACAGGGAACACTGGCTGCTTACAGAGAGAAGAGGCTTGCTGACCCAGAGTCATCAGCAAAATAGATTCACTCCTGAGGGTAGAGTGAGGCTTTCAGGACCTTCAGCAGCACTTAGAGAAGCAGCAGTCGCAGCAGACTTAGGAAATGCCCTATTCTAAAAGGGCCTCTGTGGGAAAGATTAAGCTTTGTCGCAGGTAGAAGCAGTCTTGGCGGGCTTTACCCTTGGGGCACACCATGAATACCTTGTGAGAGACTGTTTGGAGCCTTCCTGGGCTTGGAATTCAGGAAGCCTACCTAGGAACCCCACCGTGGCTATTGTTGTCCTAATTGACCCTCAAAGGGAGAAGGGACCGCCCTTTACATATGACTGAGAAGGTGGGGGAGAGAAAAACAAGAGGTAGAAGGAGAAAAGGAGAAGGCGCGGAGAGAGAGGAAGGAACTGGACCAGCTCGTGGGACAGAGACACCTAAAGACCCGTCCTGCCAAAGGATTCCAAGAGGTTTATTCTTCTATCCCTTTAACCTTTTTTTCCTTCTTGTATATGCTAGTTGGGTTGTATAATAAAGTTTAATTGTTAATAAACTAAGCCAACAGGCCTCACTATGTAGGCCTGGCGGGCAGGGAGCTCTTTAAGAGCTGTAAGTCACAGTATCAAGATGCCAGGCACTCTCTCCACTTGTTAAGAGGCATGTGAAAGGTCACAGTTCTAAGATCTTTATGCTTCCTGTCCTTAGCTTCTTTCATCTCTCTCCTCCATCCTAATTTGTATCATCCTCAATACCAACATCATAACAAACCCAGTACTATCTGTTTTGTTTACTCAAAGATTAAAATTTAGTTTATGCTATTAGTCCTAGAGAGTTTACGTTTTTTTTTTCTTAATTTGAACTAACTCATATTTCTATATCTTTTTTTCCTCAGCTGAAAAGCCTTGCCCAGAGCCTCACCTTCTCTGAGTTGAGCAGCAGGTGTCCATTTGCTCGAACAGCCACAGGCCACTTATCACTTCACAGGCACATGTCGCAACACAGAAAATAAAAAGTAAACAAAGTTGCAGTTTCTCATGATACCCTAAAGTAAATGTTAACAATGAGCAGTTTGTTGAGACAAGGCCATGTAGTATAATTGCAGGTGGCTTTGCTTTGCAGTTCTAGAGCTCATCCCACAGAAGTGCTCCCTGTGCTGTGCTCCTGATTTCAACAGGAAGCAACAGAAAGGAACCAAAGGACTGTCTCTGTGAGGTATGAAGACAAATATAGCAACTATTTTAAGCCATAGACAGGACTCAAGTATGAACACCAGAAGATCTTGAAAATATGCTATTATGCAAAAGAAACGAAAGATCATTATGGTTACCTTTGCATGAATAAAAATACATAGCTTTCAACTCCCAGAATATGCATAAGTGTTTGTTCCAAAAGAAAATAGAAAACAAAACAGTATAGCAAAGTGGAGGGGAGTAAGTACAATGGTGGGTGAAAGGTCACAAGCAGTCTTTTATCTTTACACACTGCATTATGCACTCTACAACCTGTCTTAGGATTGCTGCATTACTTCACCAAGCAGATTACTAGGCCCTGGTGACCTGAAATATAGAGCATACTCTTTGGGCTGTTGGTATAAGACAGGAGAAGGCACACATTCTGCATTAATGCATGCTGGACAAATCCAGCTAACCCCTCCTTAGCCATTCCTTTAGACTTGAAGCCTTAAGATGCCCTTATTGACCATCAATAAATGCACCCACACAGACTAAGCATTCACCTTTGTTCCGGCCACATGGCCACATGGTTGTAAATGTAATACGAGAGGTGATTTGGAATCAGATCCTTGCCAGAGGCTCGAAGGTCCACTGGATACCAGAACTCAAACTCCTGCTTCAACTGATCCAGCTTTTCCTTTGGGATCTGAGTCTTAGGAAATGGAGCATCCTTGAAGAACACATAATCCCAAACATCCTTAGTCATCTGCTGGGGTCTGCGTTGAAATAAAGTGAACCAACACAGTATTATTTTGAAAGAATCAGAATTTTCACCTAATCATGAATTAAGATTGAAATTAGTTACAATATCAAACAAGAACAAACAGATCCTAAGAATGGAGAAGGCATGGGGTGGGGAGCTTAATCAGCTTTCTCAATTGCACAGCAAAAAAAGCAAAACATAACAAAAAATTGCTAAGCAAACTCTTTTTTTTTTAAAGACAGGATCTCACTATGTAGACCAACCTGGCCTGCAACTCTTAGAATGGCCACCTCTGCCTCCTAAATTCTGGGATTAAAGTGAATGCCTCTTGCTAGCCAAATTCTTGAGAAAAATAAAGACAAAAGAATGGATTTCTAAATACATAAACCAAAATGTCACAACATGTGCAGTTGAACCACTTCTTTTCCTCAGCTATGTACCAACCTGATGCCCAGTGGAGACTCGGCCTGCCCGTGCAGGTCACCCCCCTGCAACAGGTGTGCAACTGTGTAAAACGCCATGTAAATGGTGGAATCGGAGAGTGACTCAATCAGCCACTGCTCGTCCCAAGGCAGGCGAGTGCCTGCAACACAAAGAAAAAGATTCATGTTGACCGAAGCCAAGAGACGGCCACTGGTAGACGCCACATCTTCAGGGCTGCTTACCTAGGAAGCTCTACTGCTGTTGTGGGTGTGGTGTTTGTCGTTTAGCTTTGTTGGTGATGCTAGGACTTGAGCCCTGGGTCTTGCATACTGTAGACAAGCACTCTACCACTGAGCTACATCCAACACTAAGAAGCCCTAAACTCTCCTTTAATAATTTATAAAGATAAAAGAAGTGCACAAAACCAAAACTAGGTGAACGCCTGGAGTGCTTTAGTAAAAAAATGTCACACAGGGGTAGAGAGAGTTCTTTAAGTAAGAACACTTGCTGCACACACATAGAAGCCAGAATCTGGAACACAGCACCCATGTAGAATCCTGAATCCCCTGGCCCTGGCACTATAGGGGGAGCCAGGAGGGTCAATGGGACTCTGGCTGTTGGCCTGGCTCCAGGATCAGCAAGAGTCTGTCTCAAAGAAGTCAGGTGAAAGTGATGGAACATGACCAGGCATCCTCCACTGGCCTCCACACGTGCACAGGCATGTACACCCTCCTCATAAATGTGTACATACCATATACATACACCATGCGTGCACATACAAACAGATCATAATATAAAAGCCATGTGGATCAGAAGGGCTATATCTAACATTAGGTAGATTACAGAGAATCACATCCTAGTTTTCCTCATCTTCTAACCAAAGCCTATCACTTCCAACGTAGCAAACACCAGGAGAAAGGGGGAAGAAAGGCAAGGAAAAGGGTGTTTTCTGTCTATCTGACAGAAGTATGGGGAGTCTGCTGACCTAAGCCGTAAGTTCTTGAGCAAGCATGTTCTTGTAGCCAGTCTAAGGATGCTTCAAAGTTCTTCCTGCTCTCCTCGCAGAACCTAAGAAGAACAAAGGCCACGGTGTGTCCTCTCCTCCATCAGCCTCACTCCCTGTCCCGCTTATTTTCTCCCGTCTTACGTTTCCATGTTCTTCAAGCCCTGAAAGGTCTGTTTCTTCCAGTTCTCTTCTCCATAATCCAAGTACCTGGGAATGAACAAAGTAAACTTCTCTTAATGTCAGAAACGACCAAAGTGACTCAGGGAATTTTCTTGTGGTAACAGGGACTAACCACTGGTCACACAGGGCCACAACACACTCGTCTGCAGACCGCGACAGCACTTGTTTTTCTGGCTCCATGTAGATAAGTGCATCTCCCTAAATGAAGGAAATAAAGACATGGCAGCTGTCACATCCAATCAAGCTGTCCCCTCCCCAGGCCCGGTGCTGCCTTTCCCTGCAACACCTGCTTTCTAAACACTTCATCAAGTGGACCACTGTGCAAGCTGCTCACCATGTTAGCACTTTCTAATCAGGACTGAGAGTTGGGCTATCCTATCTTTGTTATAAAAATACAAACAAACAAAAAACTAAATGCACGACACCAGTTCTTAAAAGAAAAATAAATATACAGATTAAACATGAAAAACCTTATTATAAGATTTAGAGCAATAAAAAAATTCAGTTCCAAATAGAAAATTGACCAATTTATTTACTCTTGGTTTTTTGAAGCAAAGGTTTCATTTGGCCCAGGCTAGCCTCAAACATGCTATGTAGCAGAGGTCGATCCTGAACCTCTGTTCCTCTACACTACAACGTGGGCTCTACAATATGAACTACAACGTGGTTCTTATTTATTTTTACTTGATGTAAACATCTCTCTTTTTTCTTTTAAGGCTTTTGAGACAGGGTTTCTCTGTGTAACAGTCCTGGCTATCCTGGACTTTCTTTTGTAGACCAGGCTGGCCTCGAACTCATAGGGATCTGCCTACTTCTGCCTCCCAAGTACTCGGATTAAAGGCGTGTGCGACCGCGCCCCGCGTAAATATCTCTTAATACAGTGTAAAGCCAAACACTTATGCTAGGATAATTTTTAAAACTAAAATCCAATATTATTTATAAAAGGACTCACTACTCTGTACTTACAATGCAATTCTTCAATCTAAATTAAATAGCTATACTTTTGGTCTGCAAACAGTGAATCAGAAATAGACATTTAACTCCCTCTAAAAACTCCAATAGCTGACAATAAAGAAGATGAAGGATGGACTAACTCTACAGAGACCAGTAGAATGGGAAAAGAAAAGGCTAAGTGAATAACTGTTTCAACAGAAATAAAGGCAGCTGAAGCTGGGCATGGAGCTCTGTAGGAGAGGGGTTGTAACTATGTTCAAGGCCCTGGGTTCAAGCCCAGGCAAAGCTAGCTGAATCTTAACCAGAAGAAAAAGCTGAGGAGAAACCGCACTTGCACTGGAGAGTCTCCAAAAGCTCAGGAATGAATGTTATGGCATGATTTTGCAACTGGAAAAAGATGACACTGAAAAGAGGACAGACCAATGTTTAAAAAAACAAAGTGTACTGATTAGTTTGTATTGTCAATTTAACACATGCTAGAGTCGCCCAGGAAGAAGGAACGTCGACTGGGGAATTCTGTACATCAGGCCGGCCTGTAGGCTGTCTCTGGGTAGCACCATCCCTAGGCAGGTGGGCCTGAGTTATGTAAGAAAGCTGGCTGAGCATGAGCCAGTAACCTTCCTCCACAGTCCTACCTCTGTCCCTGCTTCAGTTCCTGCCCTGACTTCCCTCAGTGTTGGACTATTACTTGGAAGTGCAAGTTAAAATAAACCCTTTCCTCCTCAGGTTGCTTGGTCATGGTGTTTATCTCAGCCACAGAAAGCAAACTAGGACACTCGCCATGTAGACAGTAACTGCCCCCAAGCCCATGCCAGCAGTATGTCAAAGGCCTATTATCTGGGGCAAATCTCTAAACTATAGGGCAAAGTTGAGAACACAGAAAAATTAGAGGATTACTTGAAAGGAGCACATCAGCTGCTGGTACCATATCTACCAATCTCCCATTCAACTTAAAGAACTGGATTTATAAAAATAAAAAAATAAAAAAGAATTGGATTTATGTTTACCAGAAAGCTACTAGAGACATAACTTTATTACAATAAGCAGGGAAAACAGAAGAGGAGCCACGGAATTAAAGCAAAGAGACTAGATTCGAGTTTTAAAATAGGTTGTTAAGTACATGGGCAACTACTAATTCTAAGGGAAAACAAAAACTGGAGAAGAAAATACTATATATCACAGTCGGATTAGCCTGTCTCAAAAACAATGGTGACTAATCCAGTATACATTATAAACAGCTGGGCATGGTGGGACATGCCTGCAATACCAGCTCTCAGGGAGGGCCTGAGTTCAATTCCAAGCAACCACAAGGTGGCACAAAACTGTCTGTAATAGGATCTGATGCCCTGTTCTGGTATACATGAAGACAGAGCACTCATTTATACGAAATAAATAAATAAATCTGTTTTAAAAATTAAAATCTTGATAGTAGGAAGTCAGTGGTTGACAAATACACCTAAGGAAACATCAAAACAAAACTACACTCTGGCAGGTGTGGTAGCACAGCTACAGTCCCAGCCACAGAAGGCTGAAGTGGGAAAAAGACGGTTTTAGTGCCTGGGCTACACTGAGAGACCCTGCCTCAAAAAAGCAAAATAAAGTCAGATGGTGGCGTGCGCCTTTAATCCCAGCACTCGGGAAGCAGAATTGGTGGCTCTCTATGAGTTCAAGGCCAGCCTGACCTACAGAGTTCCAGGACAATTAGAGCTATCACACAGGCTGTCTCTGGAAAAATCAAAAATCAAAACAACAACAACAAAATACACTATAAGCATTTAGATTAGAGATCTAATAGCGAAAGCTGGGCATAATGGCTCATATCAATAATCCCAACACCTGAGAGGCTGAAGCAAGAAAATTTCCAAAAGTTTGTTGCCAGCCTAGACTACAAAGTGAGACCATGTCCCAGAAAAAGAAGAGAGAAACAGAGATAAAGGCAGAAACACAGAAGTATGACAGCTGAAAAATCAGTATTAATAAGTTGAAAGCTGTCCTCTCCAATGGGAAGTTAAAAAGAACATGAAAGGACAGAGTAAATGGCTTTCTGTTAACTGTGTGTGTGTGTGTGTGTGTGTGTGTGTGTGTTCATGTATATGTATGTGCATGTGCATATAAAAGCCAAACACCATCTTTAGGTGCCATCTATCTTTTTTCCCATTGAGGCAGGGTCTCTCCCTGGCCTGGCGCTGATTAAGCAGGCTGGTGACGTGAACCTGGGATCTGCCTGTCTCCACTTCCTCGGCACTGGCTATCAAGCACGCGCCATCACACAATGTGGGATGCAGGGCTGGAATTCCAGCCTGCTGCTTTGTCTTCTCCAACCTGTTGTGTTATGGAGCCAGCATCTAGGCTGGTGGTGCACTCATACTCCTCAAGCCTCTGCCTCCTGGGCACAGATAGCAGCTGTGTTTTTTGAATTTAGTAAGCATAAATAACACTGTCTCTGAATCAGGGGTCAATATGACTGTCGAAAGTCAAAACTTCAAGGGGTAAGGAGCAAAGCAGAGTTCTATCAAAGGAAGACTAAGAAAGGGAAAAAGGATGCAGCCACAGTGCCAAATCCTAAAATGGCCATTGCTGAACCATCCCCAAAGTTTTCTGCACACAGCAGCTTTGCTTTTTATTTTTCTTGTTGTGCGGGAGGAGCTCTGCTGAGACAGAGTCTGTGTAGCCCAGGCTAGCCATGAAGTTGAGAGCTCCCTACCTCTACCTCCTAAACACCGAAATGGCAGGCATGCACCACCACACACACGTAGGCCTTAGGGCACAACCTCATCCCTATTACAGGGCACGGAAGTTAAATGAGCTGCCAACAGGCCGATTTCCTGCCATAAACTCTACTGTCTTTTTACACAGTGCTCTACTACAGAATGTGCTGCTAATAATATTCTTAGGTCTATTAGTTAACTGCTCCTCCCCAACAGCCTCCCGAGGACAGGCCACCACATACAGTGTCAATCATGTTCTTCTGAATAGTCTTCTTCACATTTTGGATCTTCTGTCCTTTAAATCCATCTACCAGCATTATCTACAAGGACAAGGGGAGGAAACATACAAAATAATTAAAATTTGCTTCAAGTTCCCCTGTGTAGGATCGATCATGGAGCATAGCCGCCAACTCTGAATCCCAGTTCTGCCACCCGCTAGCTGGCTGGCCCCGAGTAAACCAATACTCATTGTGCTTTCATTTCCTCGCCTGTATCTGGAGGCGATACTGCCCCCTTTACAGCATTGTTCTGTGAATTAAGTAAGTTAAATACTGGATCTGGGCAGACGGCTCAGCAGTGAAGAGCCCTTGTTGCTCTTACAGAGGACCTGGGTTCAGTTCCCAGCACCCACATGGGAGCTCACAGGCATCTGTAACTGCAGTTTCTGAAGATCTGACCTCCAAGGACACTGAGCACATATGTGGTGCACATACAGACATGCAAAATAATCGTACACATAATAAATACATATTTTTAAGTAATTTAAGTGTTGGCTCCTAATATCATTCAAAATACTTCCATGGTTTGAAAAAGAATGGTCCTCATAGGCTTGTATATGTGAATGCTTAGTCATCAGGGAAAGGCTTGAGAAGCAATAGGAGGTGTGGCCTTGCTGGAGTACATGTGGCCTTACTGGAGGAAGCGCGTCACTGCTGGTGGGCTCTGAGGTTTCAATAGCCCAAGACAAGCCCAGAGTCTTTGTCAGCCATCAGATCAGATACAAAACTCTCAGCTACAGGCTGGAGAGATAGCTGAGAGGTTAAGTGTACTAGCTGCTCTTCCACAGGTCCTGAGTTCAATTCTCAGCAACCACATGGTAGCTCATAACCATCTATAATGAGATCTGGTGCCCTCTTCTGGCATGCAGGTAGAACACAGTTCATAATAAATTAATCTTTAAAAAAGAAAGCCTCTCAGCTACTTCTCCAATACCACACTGCCTGCATGCCACCACACTCCCCATGAGAATGGACTAAACCTCTAACACTGTAAGCAATCCCCAATTAAATGCTTTCTTTATTAAGAGTTGCCTTGGTTGGCTGGGCGGTGATGGCGCACCCCTTTAGGAGGCAGAGGCAGGTGAATCTCTGTGAGTTCAAGGCTAACCTGGTCCACAAAGCAAGTCCAGGACAGGCAAGGTTATATATACAGAGAAACCCTGTCTCGAAAAGCAAACAATAACAACAACAACAAAAAGTTGCCTTGGTCATGGTATCTCTCCACAGCAATAGAGCACTTACAAAGACAGTACACAATTGACTTAAAAAAAAAATTAAGTATTTTTTGTTTATCTAGGAAAGGAGAAATATAAAAACAAAAAACACTTGCCAGGTGGTGGTGGCACACGCCTGTCATCCCAGCACTCAGGAGGCAAAGGCAGGTAGATCCCTGTGAGTTCGAGGCCAGCCTGGTCTACAATGTGAGTCCAGGACAACAAAGGCTACACAGAGAAACTCTGTCTCGAAAAACAAAAAAACAAAAAACAAAAAAACCCACTCATTGATGTCCTTAAAAACATTCATTTCGGGCTGGAGAGAGGGCTCAGCAGTTAAGAGCACTGACTGTTCTTCCAGAGGTCATGAGTTCAATTCCCAGCAACCACATGGTGGCTCACAGCCATCTATAATGTGATCTGATGCCTTCTTCTGGCCTACAGGTGTACATGCAGGCAGAGCTCTACATACATAATAATAAATAAATAAATCTTTAAAAAAAACCATTCATTTCAATTGTAAGTGGCTAACATGTGACATTTAGCCTCCCCATGGAAATCTAAGGCACATCAGCATGGGCAGAACTGAGAGAGGAGGCTCAGAACAGCTATGTTGTCCTCACCTGGCACTTAGTAGGCATCAACAAGTAAATTAATAGACTGAACAAAGCTTATAAGTGCTGGGCATGGTGGCACACGCCTTTAATCCCAGCACTCAGGACGCAGACGCAGGCAGATCATTGTGAGTTCAAGGCCAGCCTGGTCTACAAAGGGAGTCCAGGACAGCTAAGGCTACACAGAGAAACCCTGTCTTGAAAAACCAACACACAAAACTGATAAGCAAATAATGAAATGCCATCTCTCCAGTCCTGGAAAAGGTTTTTGGTTTCGGTTTTGATTTTCAAGACTGGGTTTCTCTGTGTAGCTTTGGCTGTCCTGAAACTCACTCTGTAGGCCAGGCTGCCCTCAAACTCAGAGATCTGCCTGCCTCTGCTTCCCAAGTGCTGGGATTACAGCAGTGTAGCACCACGCCCAGCAGAAAAGGCATTCTTGATGCAGTCAACCTTTAGAGTTGTAGTGTGTAATAACAGGAAATTTTAAGTATCTCAAGAAACTCATTTCTTAGAGGTCCCCAAAGCACAAAAATAAATAAATAAATAATATTTTTGGAAATGTTTCCAGAAAGGACGTGATAAAAACTGCAAATAGAATAAAATGTGTTTGTCTCTTTCAAGTTAACATGCTACAAAAAACTATGTTGAATTTTTCTTGTTCTTTTCTTTTTAAGTTAAAACTAATAGAAGGAACACCAGAGCATACAACTACAAATAAAAACAATAAAATTATTACTTACACCATCATAAAACCCTCTCAAATACAATTTCTCCTTTGCTTCAGCAAGTTTTTCCCGGTCATTCTGGCTCTGAATTTTCAGCTCATCACAAATGGTCACAGCAGGAAGATTTCCAATCCCTGGGATTTCAAGGACTGGCACCTGCAGAGACCAGGAACACCAGAATGTATTCATGCTGAAAGGCAGACACAAATGAGCTGTGTGGATGTGGTCCCTTTGCCATCAATGCTCTGTAAAGTCGCCTTGGATGTTACTATTACCAGGCAGTGACACACACTCAGTGTTTACAGGCACTAGCTCCCTTCCCTCACCCCCTGCCTCACAGGTCACTGAATAACTAAGGCTGCAAGAAGCAAAACAATGTGAACTATTTTTATAGATGGCTTCAAGTTTATATTAAACTCTCCAGTCTTTCCCCCCCCCCCCCCCCGAGGATCGCATCCAGGGAATTGAGCATGCCCAAGCTCAGTCTTCTAGACTGTTCATCAAAGCCATTTGCTAGTACTAACAGGAAAACAAGAAACACCAGGCAGCCCTGCAAGGTGGCAAAATAAACATCCACAAGTTTGGTACTGCTCAACGTGAACTTTACAATGCAGGAATTAACCATACTAAGGAAACAGGCTTAGTGTGAAACTGATGAGGCTAAGGGCTGTTTGTTCCTGAATTACAGGTACCAGGTGGGAAGAAAATGTATATTGTTAATTTTTCTTTTGCTGTTAATTTACAACAGTAAATTATCAATTAAAGTAAGAAAATTCCTTCTTTCATTTTGAAACTCTACCAGCTGTTATTTTGTTACAATCATGTAAGTGTCACTTTTTTCCCTCTGGTAAAGATGTGTGAAGCCTGAAAAACACTCACATACTCACCGGCTCAAACGGCAAGACCATGTCATCTCTAATTCCATACTTTGTTCGTAAGGCCTACAGAAAATTCATAAATAAATGTTAATGCTCAATTTTGTTACTGATATAATAATAAGAAAAGCAAATTCAATTTTTTTTTTCCTGAGGCAAAACCTTACTATGTAGCCTATGCTGGCCTCACACCCATGATCTTCCTGCCTCAACCTCCCTCTTTCCCGACTTCAAACTTCTCTTCCGTCAGTTGTTCTGCCCACACAGAACAATGCTTACCGCATACCTCAAGAAGGGACCTGTGACCCTTTAACACTCAATAGTTTACTCTAATGTGAATGGCCTTTAGGTGTGTCCAATATTTTGCCACTGTAATACAACTTGCTACCCATATTTAGTTCCCATTAATAGCTACGCAATCAACTTACAAAGAAAATTTGTTTTAAATGAGTTTGTGATTTTTCCCACTAAGCCTCATGCACAGCTATCCTGTGACACATGAAATCCACAGGCCACAGGTTGAACAAGCCTGTAGGAACTGCAGTCAACTGCCACAATGCACACAGACACCAAGACGTCACTCCAGTTAAGGGTAACTCTCGGCTGTAATGAAAATCTACATATAAGAAGTTTTTCCAGGGCGGGGAGAATGAGTCAGTGGGTGAGAGAACTTGCTACACAGCATGAGGCACCTATGTGAGAAGCCGGGCATCCTTGTAATCCCAGAGCTGCAGAGGACAAGAGAATCCTCTGGGACTTGCCGGCTACCAATCTAGTTCCGGGTTTTGTGAGTGACTGTCTCAAGAGTAAAGTGGAGAGTGGTAGAGCAGAACACCGAATGTGCTGAGCTGTCCTCTGTGTGGTGGTGCATACAGCACACACACAAGCTTCTCAAGTCTGTCCTAGAACTAAACTCCAACCGCAGAAACACAAACCCTGAAAAGCAGGCTAGAGACAAACATGTATGTGCTTAGCCTTGCCACACAGTCTAGAGACAAACATATATGTGCTTAGCCTTGCCGCACAGTCTAGAGACAAACATGTATGTGCTTAGCCTTGCCGCACAGTCTAGAGACAAACATGTATGTGCTTAGCCTTGCCGCACAGTCGCTCAGCAGCACCTCACTGATACCGTGCTGGATTTAAAAACGATGACATAAAACAGGCACTTACTTGCTTTTTCTTCAAGTCTCTGAGTGCTGCAAGATCATCCGGGGAATCAGAAGGGACGCTCGTGACCACGCCAGTGCCTTATAAAACAGAGTGAAACCAATTGACACAACAGAATGCGATTAGGGAAGCACTCTAAGAGCAAAGTCTGTACCTTTATCCTCCTTAATGGTGAGCATGGGGAGAACGTAGACCACCTTATAGCACGTCAGGGGAGCAGAAAGGGAAGCCCCGAGGATTTCCTGTGTAAAAGAACAGCAAGAAGATGTAGAAATACAGCCATAGTGACAAAAAGTTAAGATAACATTCAAATTTTAAGGTCAAGAAGCTTCTGCTGAAAACAATACAGGAGTAAGCTCCCAAGATCTACCTCTGTACAAAGCAGCTGCTACAGTTAATGACATGGTGAAAATCACAATGATTTTAGATGTTCTTACAACAAAAATGGGACGTCTGTGAGGTACTTACTGTTTGTTAATTAGCTTTAGCTGGTCATTCTACCATGTAATATTGATATGATAATATATCATATTTCAAAACGTAAGTGTACACAACTTCTGTACTAAGTAAACAAAATAAAATATAGAAAAAGCAAAATCTAGTCTATGATTTTAAACAAATGTTCAAAAATAATTTTAAATTATTATAATACCAAACTCAAGCATGTGATATACTAACATATGCAGTGCTTGTGACATTGTATTTCTTGAGAAAAACAGTACCCAAATGGGCCAGCAAGATAGCTCAGCAGGTGAAGGAACTTGCCACACAAGCCTGACAACCTGAGCTCAATCCCTAGAATCTGTATAAGATGGAAAGAGGGAACTGACTCCACAAAGCTGTCCTCTGACCTCTGTGTGTACTGTGGAACGTGCACCTATGTCCCACCTCATACACCAACAATTATAAATAATTGTTTAAAATACTCATTTCCCTTTTCTTTAAGAAATATGAGGGCCAGTGAGATGGCTCAGCAGATGAAGGCATTGCCAGCAAGCCGGACAACCTTCATTGAATCTCTAGGATCCACATGGTAGGAAAAAGTAACTTCCAAAAGCTGTTCTCCATACACACTGCATGACACGCCTTACGCACATGCATGCACAAAACAAGCAACATGAAAAAGGAAGAAACCTGCCAAACACTAAGTTACTTAACACTAGTAAAACGCTAATGCAGCAGTTCTCAACCTTCCTAATGCTTTGACTCTTTAATACAGTTCTTCATGTTGTGGGGACACCATAAAATTATTTCATTGCTATTTTATAACTATAATTTTGCTACTGTTATGAATCATAATATAAATATGTGACATTCAGAATATCTGATATGGGACCCACCCAAAGGGGTCTCACTCAGGTTGAGAACTGGTACATGAAACCTCTTTCTTTCTTTCTTTTTCTGGTATTGTGTTTTTCTTGTAGTTCTGGCTGTCCTGGACTCACTTTGTAAACCAGACTTGTCTTGAACTCACTGAGATCCACCTGGGTGCTGGGGAAAGCATCTTCAATGACAGAAAAATTAGGTAATAAAAAAAAATACACATCAAGGGCTGGAGAGATGGCTCAGCGGTTAAAAGCACTCACTGTCTGCTCTTCCAGAGGTCCTGAGTTCAATTCCCAGCAACCACATAGTGGCTCACAATCACCTACACTGGGATCTGATGCCCTCTTCTGGCATGCAATCACACATGCAGACAGAGCACTCATATACATAAAACAAATAAAATCTTAAAAGAAAAAAGAAAGTAAAATTCTGCATTTCTGTATAATATAATTATGAATTCAAGTTGAGGTAAAAAACGATATTCCTATTGCCTCAAAAAAAATTAGAAGATGTCACAACACTGGGCCTATCTCCTTCTTTTAGAATATCTCATATCTCACCCTGTAGCTCAGGCTACTGTAGAACTCACAGTGAACCTCCTGCCTCCAATCCTATGAAACTTACTGGGTCACAAAAACATGAACATAGAAGAGGGATGAGGAAGGGCATCATTGGAAAGGGGAGGGGCAGGGAGGCTCAATATGATTGACAATAACTGGCATAATGAAATTTATTATTATGTATAGTTAAGACATGCTAATTTAAAAAATAGCAACAATCCCATACCCAGTGAGTGGTACAGTGTGTAATTCCAACAGCTCAGGAGACTAAGGCACAAGGATCCCAATGTCAGGGAAAATCAGAGGTTGCTCAAACCATCCTGGCGAAGTTAGTGAAAGCATGTTTCAAAGTAGAAGAACTAGAGCACAGCTCAGTGAAGGAGCACCTGTGGAGCACTACTCAGTGACGGAGCACCTGTGGGGCACAGCTCAGTGATGGAGCACCTGTGGGGCACAGCTCAGTGACGGAGCACCTGTGGGGCACAGCTCAGTGATGGAGCACCTCTGGAGCACAGCTCAGTGACGGAGCACCTGTGGGGCACAGCTCAGTGAAGGAGCACCTGTGGGGCACAGCTCAGTGATGGAGCACCTATGGGGCACAGCTCAGTGACAGAGCACCTGTGGGGCACAGCTCAGTGACGGAGTACCTGTGGGGCACAGCTCAGTGACGGAGCACCTGTGGAGCACAGCTCAGTGACGGAGCACCTGTGGAGCACTGCTCAGTGACGGAGCACTGCTCAGTGACGGAGCACTTGTGGGGCACAACTCAGTGATGGAGCACCTGTGGGGCACAGCTCAGTGATGGAGCACCTGTGGGGCACAGCTCAGTGATGGAACACCTGTGGAGCACAGCTCAGTGATGGAGCACCTGTGGGGCACAGCTCAGTGATGGAGCACCTGTGGGGCACAGCTCAGTGAAGGAGCACCTGTGGGGCACAGCTCAGTGATGGAGCACTTGTGGGGCACAGCTCAGTGATGGAGCACCTGTGGAGCACAGCTCAGTGAAGGAGCACCTGTGGGGCACAGCTCAGTGATGGAGCACCTGTGGGGCACAGCTCAGTGATGGAGCACCTATGGAGCACTGCTCAGTGACGGAGCACTTGTGGAGCACAACTCAGTGACGGAGCACCTGTGGGGCACAGCTCAGTGAAGGAGCACCTGTGGGGCACAGCTCAGTGATGGAGCACCTGTGGACCACAGCTCAGTGATGGAGCACCTGTGGACCACAGCTCAGTGATGGAGCACCTGCTTAGCACGAGCAAGAACCTATGGTCAATCCATAGTACTTAAGGAACCAAAAGGGAAGAACAGGTGGGCCACAAGCAGGTCCTGGAAAAAAGTACTTATAGTTCAAGGCCGATGTCCTGAGTTCAATCCCACTCCCATGGTGGAAGGAGAGAACAGACTCCTGAAAGCTGTCCTGTAATTTCCATACATGAGCTATGGCACGCGCATGCGCATGTGCACGTGCACACACACAGACACACACACACTAATAAATTAAAACTAAAAAGAGGGAGCCAGGCGTGGTGCACGCCTTTAATCCCAGCACTCGGGAGGCAGAGGCAGGCGGATTGCTGTGAGTTCAAGGCCAGCCTGGTCTACAAAGTGAGTCTAGGACAGTCAAGGCTTCACAGAGAAACCCTGTCTCGAAAAAAATAAAAATAAAAATAAAAATAAATAAATAAATAAATAAATAAAACTAAAAAGAGGAAGAGCAGGAAACAATGTGCTGTTAATACTGTTTCTAAGAACTTCTCAGACAAAATAAAAACTGATGAGATGTGTGAAAACTGTGCAGTTATAAGCAATCACAAGGAAGCTGGCTGGGTACTGACTGCCAAATCACAGCAAAATATCCTATGCATTTGCGTGTGATATATGCATTGCTGAACCATGAAAATATTTCTGGAAGAGCACACAGGACACAGACATCTTTGAATACATCTGAAAAGGAAACTGTGAGTAAGCATGGCTGTCAGCTACCCATGATGGTGCTGTGGACTGACATCATTAACAAGCCAGGACTCATAGCACTAACAAGCTCTCTGCTGACTTGAAGAGGTACCATTCTTATTTTTCTGTCTTTTGACTTTTGAATCTTGTAAAAGCTTGCAAAATATTAGGTAAGGATAGTGGCTATAATCCCAGGACTTAGCAGGCTGAGCTGGAGAACTATCACATGTTCAAGGCCACAATAGGCTACAGGATAAGACTTTTTTTTTTTTTTTTTTTTTTTGGTTTTTTGAGACAGGGTTTCTCAGTATAGGTTTGGGTGTCCCGGACCAGGCTGGCTTCGAACTCACAGAGATCTGCCTGCCTCTGCCTCCCAAGTGATTAAAGGCATATACCACCACACCCAGCTAGGTTAAGACATCTTACAAAACCAAAAGAAAAACAAAATGGCTAGGACTATAGCCCAGTTGGTACAGTGCTTGCCCAGCATGTACGATGCCCTGGGTTCAATCCCTAGCATCACATAAAACTGGGTGTCATGGCACATGCCTGTGATTCCAGCACTCAGGGATAATGCAGAGACTACTATACAGTAAATACAAAGGGGCAACTACACATAATACATATAAAGCATGCAAACTGAATGCTGGGTTTGGCTGGACACAGAGAATGAATCCTTAGGTCAAGTTCAAGAGCAGTATTTATCACGGGTGAAGTTGGAGCAGAGGGCCCATTGGAGGGCTGAGCTCAGATTCCACATGGCAGGGCCTTCTGGAGAACCCTCGGACAGTTTGTGCCCGAGGGGGGTGTGGCTTAAGTTAATGCACATGTGAGAAGTCAGCAAAACACAAACACCCAGCACACATTATCTAATGTCTACTCTAATTACAAGGGATCCTCATGTTTTTCTAGCTACACTGCTAAGACCTTCCCCAGATTATACAATGAAAATCGAGAGTCTGTTCCCAACTTACCTCTCCCATTAACTCCTTCACAACAGGCACCACTCCATTGTCCTTGGTGAAGCCTTGGTACGACATATTCCTGGCTGCCCTCTGGGTACAGATGAATATGTCACCATTTGCTGTCTCAAACCCAATGTATTTCATATCAGGCCGAACCCAGCAGTTTGTCTGTCCAAACATAGTCTCCGGTCTGAGGGTGGCAGCTACTAAGAAGATATTTTTCCCTTTCAGGCCACTAAGAAGAAAAAGTACATGTTTATATTAAAAATGTGGATCCTCTCAGGACTACCTGATTGTTCGGAAGTGACAGTGGCACCTGCAATCTCAGGACTCAGGAGGCTGAGGCAAGAGCACTAGGCTGCAAGACAAATCCTGTCTCCATGAGGAGAAAAAAAAAAAAGCAAAGAATGCCAGTGTGGTGGCGCACGCCTGTAATCCCAGAACTCTAGGAGGCAGAGGCAGGTGGATTTCTGTAAATTTAAGGCCAGCCTGGTCTACAAAGCAAGACCAAGACAGCCAAGGCTACATAGGGAGCCCTGTCTCGCAAAACAAAAGAGCAAAGGCTGGAGAGATGGCTCAGCGGTTAAGAGCACTGTCTGCTCTTCCAGAGGTCCCGAGTTCAATTTTCAACAACCACTTGTGAAATGAGATCTGGTGCCCTCTTCTGGCATGCAGGCATACATGAGGGTGAAATACTGTATACATAATAAATAAATAAATCTTAAAAAGAAAAACAAACAAGCAAAAAAGCAAAGAGAAAAAGAAAATAGACCATGAAGCAAGAATTTTTAGCAAACCTACCTTAATTTTGATGGGTATGGCTCAAGCACCTTCAGTTTGACTAGGGTATATTCCTGAGGTCCAACACCCTAAACAAATAAACAAGGGAAAGATCTAAGCAAAAGATGTGGACTCAACTAGCTAACCTATGCAGAGATCTGCTTCAGATTTCTGACATGGATTCTTGTACATAGGAATTAATTCTTCCTTCCAACGAAGAACCCTTGATGCGGCCGTACTAAAGAGTATCACAGTGAGGGGGCAGTGGTGGCGCACACCTTTGGTCGCAGCACTCAGGAGGCAAGGTTGGCAATCTCTATGAGTTCAAGGCCAGCCTGGTCTACAGAGTGAGTTCCAGAACAGCTAAGACTACACGCAGAGAAACTCTGATTTGGAGAACAAACAAACAAAAAAAAGTATTACAGTGGCTGGTGTCCCAGATAATCACCTCTCCAGTTTGTCTGTCATGATCCATGCAAGGCTGTCCATCTTTTGGGGAATAGATGGTGTACCTGAAAGAAAGAAAGAAAGAAAGAAAGAAAGAAAGAAAGAAAGAAAGAAAGAAAGAAAGAAAGAAAATACTGTTATATTTCAAGTTATACCATAATCTATCAGTCGGCAATAGACTACAACCCTCAACTGAGCCATTGTCTAAATCTATCACTTAGGCTTTGGTCAGTATTTCTGCAAATGTAGTTATTAAAGTCTCCCCCTTCAAGAAGCGGAACACTAGTGAAAACTACAGATTAACTTTAGCCTTGTGGTAATGAAACAAGACTATGAGATAAATTCACATATGAAGAGTAAGTCATTTTTACTTGATCTACATAATCAAGGTAGAATTTTAACAATTTGTAGAAGTATAAGCTAAAACACAAATAAAATCATTTTGTTAGTGGTTTGCTAGGAATACTGAACAGAATCATCCCATTCTCTCAGAGAAATTAAGACACCAACCAGCAAGAAACTGGGAATGTAGCTCAGTGACAAAATACCTATCAAGGGGACACAAGGCCCTAAGTCCAACACACACACACACAAAAAAGGAAAATAGAAAAATAAAAGACACTGGCAAGGTTAAAGGAAAACAAAAGACATAACACAATAAAAAGAGAATGAAGAAAAAAGAGCAAAAAGATAAGACAGACAGATGATGGATGGATAGATAGATAGGGAATAAGAAAAAATAGGATACAGGTACGGAATTGTAATGCAAGAATTATGACTTTTAGTTTATTATACTGAAACAAAACAAACTCACCGCTTCCCAAATTTAATTTTATTTCTTTCTCTTAATGTTAAAAACTGCCACCTGACAAAAGAATCATAGTAAGGGTTCACATCTGTGGTGATGAAGGAACGCCGCCAGTCTACCTATAGAAAGAAAAGGCAAAGATAAGTTTTATAAGCAAGAATTGTTATGAGTCAATCACTTACCTTTCTACTAAAAGTAATTATTTTCCTTTCTACTTAAAATTAGTTCAACTATTTTAAAAATTCCAGCTATATATTAAATACATATAAATCATTAAAATAATTTGTTTAACTAATAGGCTTTAAAATACACATACTTGCTGGGTGGTAGTGGCCGCACACACCTTTGATCAACACTCAGGAGGCAAAGACGGGCGGATCTCTGAGTTTGAGGCCAGCCTGGTGGTTTACAGAGTGAGTTCTAGGACAGCCAGGGCTACTCATAGAAACCCTGTCTCAAAAACAAAAACAAAAAAACAAAACTACTCTTACACATTAGCTAACATATAACATTTATAATAAATGTAAAAGAAATAGGAAATATGGCCAACATACTCCATTTAAACTTTAGTATCTTCATATTCTTTAAGTAAAATCTCCTTCTACCAATTGTTGATAAATGTATTCTAATAAGACAAATATTAAAGGTTTTTTTCCTCACATTAAATCCCACTAGTTGCCAATCTAACCCAACTTTCTGGTGACATTCAGCCAGAATATACTGTTGTAAGTTTAACCATATCTCTTAAAATGATACAAAGTAAATGCCTTTTACGTTTAACATTGAGGGTGAGGGCATACCTTCAAACCTATTTTCTTCAGATCCTGAACAGCCAGTGGTGGGAAATAATCAAGCCAGTGCTCTGCCTCGGAAAACTTGACGATGTCTTCATCAGAGAGCCCGAGGGACTTCATAATGTCCCACTGGTACTTAGAAGATCCTGTTTTGGCGGCAGCTTTACTCTAAAAACAAACACAAAGTGCATTAAAGCACACCCAGCAACTGCTCAGCATCCCAGGACCGCAGCAACTCTAATTTAGTAATCCCATCTGGAAATGCTGTCTTTCTTTTTAAGAAAGGGTCTCACTGTGTAGCCCTAGCTAGCCTATGTAGACCAGGATCTCTCCTAGGGATCCGCCTGCTCTGCCTCATAAAACACCACCACAGGACTGGGGATAGTGCTGTGCCCACTAGAGGTCCACGAGGAAACTGACACCAGTAACAAGAACCACCGTCGTGACACACTTAGCGCCAAACTCTCTATTTCCTTTCTTCTAATAGCACACACGCCTTTCTTAGCTAAAAATAACTACTCCTGATGCCTCTCTTTTGCAGAGGACCTGGGTTCAGTTCGCACCACCCAGGTGGCTCACAGCCAACCACAACTCAAGCTCCAGGGGATTCAATGCAGTCTTCTGATCTCTGTAGGCATCACACATTCATGCAGGCAAAATGCTTATAAACATAAAAAGAAGTAAATACATCTAAACTTTTTTAAAGAAAAATGAAATTAAAATGACAAGCTGTAGACACTGCCGGCCGACGGGTGTGTTGGGTGAGATGGAATTGTTCTGCATGACAACGGTGACAGGAGCACAGCTTTGCACTGTTCAAAATCTAACTATATATACTTAAAATGAAAGAATTTTACTATATGTAAATTTAATTCAAGAAAGATTTGGAGGGAATATAGAATGCAGAGCTTAAGAAATGTATCTATCTATATTACAAATATCTGACATGGCCATACTAAAAGGGTTGAGGAAAGAGGCAATCTAAACAATTTTGGAAATATTGTGTTAATGAGAATTTAAGGATAAAAGTAACTATACACAAACACTGAATATCATTTAGTTAATAAAACTGTTTCTCTCAAACATCTAAGGTAGCAATTTTGAAACTATTTTATAAGTCCAGTAGGACTGAACAAATAAGTAAACACATGGGATGCAGTGAGAGCCAGGTGCCTTACTGCTGTAGTAAGGAGTCTCAGACTGTAATGACCTCCATGCTGCTACCCTGAGGCCACAGACTGTCACTGTGAATTCACTCGCTTTTTTTTTTCCCTTGGTTTTTCAAGACAGCTCTGTGTAGCCTTGGCTGTCCTGGACTCGCTTTGTAGACCAGCCTGGCCTCGAACTCACAGCAATCCACCTGCTTCTGCCTCCTGAGTGCTGGGACTAAAGGTGTGCGCCACCACGCCCAGCTCAAATTCCCTTACTTTTATGCAAACAGACAGATATAATGTATATACATATATATACATGAAGACTAGGATTAGAATAGAAATGAGTAGTATAGAGGAGAAAAATATATATGAATAATTTCCTTGGTCTTTTCCACAGAAAGGCACAGAAGCAGAAATTCCACAGTAACAATGAGCACACCTCACACTCAGACCTCAGTTTCTAAATACTATTCTTCAGTACAAAAAAATAAAGGCTCCTTGTAGTGAGGGTTTTGGTGTGTTTAAAAGTTCAGTAGTTAGGTAAACCTGTTTTTGTTTTAATCGCAGGTGTAGGATATAAGACTGCTTCAGCAGACTATTTGCCTTGTGCAGGCTCTGAGGAGGCGTGACTTTGCCAGCTGCAGATAGTTTTATTCTGAGGACTGAGAGCCTGGGGTGGGGTGGGGTGGGGTGGGGTGGGGTGAGGGATCCCCCTTGCTGCTCCTGGTGGCTGTTGAAGCAGTCGGATGGAGAACCCTGACTATGAAGAACAGAACCCAATGACCCTGAGGAGCAGCAAGTAGTCAAAAAAGAACTACACCCCCTTTCCCCACTAACCTTCTTTCTCTCCTACCTGGAGTTTGGATGCTGGAAGGGGTTGGGGGGAAAGAAGGTAGAGGCATAAGAAACCAAATAAAATAGATTGAAAAAGTACGCCAACAGCAGCTGATGGTAGAGCTTAGAGCACCTGGTGAGAATATGCACATTCCTGTCACAGGCAGGAGAATGACACGGTCACAGCTGGCCTAGGCTGCGTGCTAAGACCCTGTCAGAATACCAAATTAAATAAGTGAATATATACAAGGAAGAAGAGAGGCAGGCAGGCATAGAGCTCCTACCAATAAGAGATACAACTCGAATAACAACACACATCTGATAAGCCAAAGAATAAACACCCATGAATCCAGGCAGCTACAAAGTCCCTGACCAAGAACTCGAGTTAATAAGCACAGGGAGAATGAGATGGCTCAGAGGAACTCCTGCGTTATGGACAGGCATGAACTACTGTGTGGGTGCTGGAAATCACACCTGGATCCTCTGCAGGAGCAACATGTGTTCCCAACTGCTAAGCCATCTCTCCAGCCTATCCAGCCCCTGAACCCCCCACCCCACCCCAATAGGACATTAAGAGAAAGATGGATAAGACTTCAAATGAGAGGCCAGCAAGAGGGCTTAGTCAGTAGAGGTGCTTGTGTCCAGACCTGACAGCCCAAGGTGCAGCTGCCATCCCACAAGAGCGGCAGCAAAGAACTTCCAAGGTTGTCCACTGACCTCTATAAGTATGCACATACTGGTAAGCTTACTACACACACACAAACATTTTCCAATTCAATTAAGAAGGCTGGCTAGACAGCTCAGCAATTAAGAGTGCATACTCAGTTCCCAGCAACCCCACCAGGCTGCTCACAATTGCCTGTAACTGCAGTTCCAGGGGACCTAACACTTCCTTCCAGACTCTACACACCTGCACATTCCCAAAGACTCACATGAAAATAAAAATAAAATAAATCTTTTTACAAAGTCCTTTTTTGTTTTGTTTTTCTTTTCTTTTTTTTTTTTTAAGATTATTTATTATTATTTAGATAGTATTCTGCCAGTATATGAGCCAACAGGCCAGAAGAAGGCACCAGATCTCATTGTAGATGGTTGTGAGCCACCATGTGGTTGCTGGAAATTGAACTCAAGATCTTTGGACGAAAAGCCAGTGCTCTTAACCTCTGAGTCATCTCTCCAGCCCTTGTTTTGTCTTTCAAGACAGGGTTTCTCTTGTAGCCTTGGCTGTCCTGGTTTCGCTTTGTAGACCAGGCTGGCCTTGTACTCAGAGATCCGCCTGCCTCTGCCTCCCAGTGCTGGGATTAAAGGCGTGCACCCAGCAAAAAGTCCTCTTCTTAAAAACACTTGCAGTGAACTCTACACTTAGCACTGCACTAATGCTGGCTGCTTAGAGAGAATGACTATATCATAGTTGAGAAAGAGTAACATTGGGAGAAGTAGACAAAGGTTATGTTACAATGCTGTGCTATCTTGAAACTCCTTTAAATCAAAAATATAAGAAATTAAAAGTGGAAAAATAATAAAGCCAGACAATATTTTCATTTGATGGGTTTCTTTTTTAATTTTTATGTATATGGGTGTTTTGCCTGCATATATGTCTGTGTACCATGTGCATGCAGGTATTCAGAGACATCAGATGTCCTGGGACTGGAGTTACAGTGACCATGAGCCACCACTTGGGAACTGGGAATGGAACACTGGTCCTTTGTAAGAGGAGCCAGTGCTGCTAACTGCCAGTCCATCTCTCCAGCCCGACTTGGTGTACTTGTCATCTTCCTGAGTATATATGCAATGTATGTTTGGGTACATGCTCATCAGTATCTGTGGTGCATATGTGGAGGTCAGGACAACCTTGGGTAGCATTTCTCACCTTCCAGCTTGTTTGAGACAAGGTCTGACTGTTGTCCAGACTCGCTGGCCCAAAGCGTCTGCCTCTAACTCCCAGTTCAACAATGGCATGCTGGGATGGAGATGCAGTGCTTGCCCTGAGAGTCCTTCACCCACGGAACCACCTAAACAGCCTTGACCTGATACTGTCTTTAAGTTCCCAGTACATCTCATGCGCCAGGCACAGTGGCAGTGTCGGGCATGTACAATTAAGCAGACAGGTGACAACATTCACCAGAACAACTGAAGCGTAAATAACCACCACACCTTTTTCCCTTTGGCTTTATCCTTCATTATTACATCTCCAGGTTTAACACTGCTTTCTTCCTCTTCCTCTTCTTCCTCTGGAAAATCAGGAGGGCAGCCATACAGCTCTATTTCTCTTTTCAGCTTGTCAGCACATGCCTATAGCACAACGTTAGAGAGAGCCAAGTTCAGACCCCAAGGAAATAATACTGCTCCCAAAACCAACTAAATTTGGCTTTCCAAAATTTTGTTCAATGTCCATACATACATTCCATTACATATATATCACCACAGAAAACACAAATGATACAAATCACATACCTCAAAATCCACTGATATAGTTTGTATTTTATTCAGTATCTACAGTACTCAGGGTTAGGGTTAGCATACTGTTGCAGTACACAGTAGAAATGCAAAGATACATAAAACACAGTATGCCATTTTGATCTATATGAGTTCCAGAACAGCTACAGTCACAAAGACCCTGTCTTAGTGGGGGGAAAAAAGTTTTTCAAATCTAGTTTTCTGATCCATTTTAATTGAGAATTACCTCTAAAATAAGCTTTTGTTTTGTTTTGTTTTTGAGAGAATCTCACTATGTAGATCTGGCTGGCCTGTAACTCACTCTGTAAACTAGTAGAGTAGGCTGACTGCAAACTCAGAGCTCCCCCCTGCCTCTGCTTCCTGAGTGCTAGGATTGTTTGCTTTTTTGAGACAGGGTCTCACTACACAGACTTGACTGACTTGGAAGTCTCTGTGTAGATCATGCTGGCCTCAGACTCGCAGATGTCCATCAGTACTTACCTCTTGAATGCTGAGGTTAAAAATGTGCATGACCATGCACCGGCAACAAACGAAGACATGACCTTTGCAAATATGATCAAACTATGATGTGTATTATTTGCTTGGTCTGTGTATACAAACGTATACATCATTGTACATTTTACTTGTTAGAAATTACCCAATTCCAATAGATATGAAAATATAAATTATTCAAAACACATTAGAAATAACATAGAAATCACTTGTGCATTACTGTGTGTTTTGTGTTTTTCCTTTTCCCTGAAACAGGGTCTCACAGTGTAGTGCAGATTGGTTCACACTTTCAGTCCTCTGCATCAGCCTCTGAAGAACCGGGACTACTGCCCTGATGCACCTGGCTAATGTACACTTTTCCTTAAACCCTTCCTCAAATATTTTGTGTGAGCACATGCATGAGCATACGTGAGGAAGTCTGTCAGACCTGGCTTCTACCTTGAGGCAGGGTCTCTTGTCCACTGCTCCATAAGGCAGGCTAGCTGACCCTGGGCTTCCGGCCATCGTCCAGTTCCCCCTCCTGGTGGAGCACACTGAGATTACACATTTGCCTGCTCTACTGTGTCTGGGTTTTAGGTGGACTCTGGAACTCCAAACCATGAAGCCACCTCTCTAGTGCTTCAGGTTAATTTTCACTATAGCAAATTCAACTCATTTCACAGAACATTTTAATGTAATATGGCACAATGTGAAAACCCAATTCCTAGACCACATCGGGTATTACTATTAATCTGGCCTAAAGAGTGGAATCAATGGTCTAAGCAATCTTACCTTAATAGGCATCCCGGTACAGTGTAATCCAAAGGGAAACAGACAGATTTTCCCTTTTAACCTCTGGTATCCTACTGCAAACTACAGGAAGAAAATCAAGTTTCAATTATAAATATAGATGATACATGTACAAAAAAAAAATGCTAACTTTTAACAATAGCACTAATTTCTCTCTTCCCAGCTTTAGAACTTTAGATATTCTGTCAGTGCAAAATTCGAGTATACTTTTTTTATAGTTTTTCACTAACACAGAAATTCTGAACATGCACGCGTCTAGAATTCTGAACAAAAATGCATACAAATAAAACTATAAAATTCAAACAATCAAAATTATTCTTTAAAAGTAATTCCTTTAGTAGGAAATAAATTTTAAACACAGAATTTTCTTTAACCTGGTATTTATTATAGACTCTTATATTTATTTATTATAGACATCTTAATAAACACAAGAATTTTACCTCACACTTGGATAAGGAAAACGTGTGTCCCAAATGAAGGCGTCCATTCATGTATGGATATGGGAAGGTGACAAAGTATTTGCCCTTGCTGAAAAATAGTCATGTAAAAAAGAGAGTACAAAAAAGAAAATGTTAAATTTCTTCCACAATAAACAATGGGATGGAAAGGATGCTTGGTTATGTAAGTGTTCTGTTTAAAGTCTAGTTATTTAAGGAGCTGGGGAGATGTTCACTGTTTACGAGGACCCAGGCTTGGTTCCCAGCACCCACATGACAACTAAACTGATTTGTGACTCTTCTGAAGTCTGCAGGCCTTGCAACTCACGGGACACTCATATACTGGCAAAACAGCGCATGTACATACCTTTTAAAAACAAAATAAAGGCTGGTTCTGGTGGCGCAGGCCGGTAGGATTTGCTGAAGGAGGCAGAGGCAGGAGGATCTGGAGTTCAAGGCCAGCCTGGGATACACATTTTAGAAAAAAAATAAAAAATAAAAAAATAAAGGCTGGGCGCAGTGGTGCACGCCTATAATCCCAGCACTTAGGAAGGCAGAGGCAGGTAGATCTTTGAGAGTTTGAGGCCAGCCTGGTCTACAAAGTTGAGTCCAGTACAGCCAAGGCTACACAGAGAAACCTTGTCTCGAAGAACAAACCAAAACAAAATCTTTAAATCTGTATGGGCTATCAAGATGGCTCAGCAGACAAAGGCTCAAAGTCAATCCTCGGAACACATGGTAGCAAAGAACTGACTACTCCAAGTTGTCCTCTGTAACACGCAACACACACATACACACACACACACATACACACACACACACACACACACACACACACACACACGCATCTTTTTTTAAAATCTTAATATGAACCAATTCTAGGAAATCTGTAGAGAGAGACTGACCTGACTACACAGTGGAAGTCAGCTCCTTCAGCCCACTTCAGACACTGGCTACACCTCCCTCATCCTGGGCAGGTAGCGCGAGGCTCTTCACAGACTCACCTGCTCTGCTTCTGCTTCTCCACGGGAGATGCATTGACCTGGAACACTTTCTCAGCTTCCCACTTCTGCTGGACTTCTTTCTCAATCTTCTTCAAGAAGTCGACTTTGGCTGTTCCTTTTCTCTCCTATTGAATACAGAAAGACAGAATGGTGTGCTTTAAAAAATAAGAGCCAGGGATGCTACCACATGCCTGTAGCCCCAGCACCTGGGAGTTGGAAGCCAAAGGATCAAAACTTCAAGTTCACTCTCAGCCACACAGCAAGTTAAAGGCCAGCCTAGGCTACATAAGATCCTGTGTGAAAAACTAAGAGGAAAAAAAAAGTTAGGTTTACAAAGAACTGAGCTGTTCACTGACAGCTCAAAGTCCCCATGCCTATTTAAAATGTAATTTTTTAAAAAAAAGATTTATTTATTATGTGCTCTGTACAGTGCTCTGCCTGCATGTACACCTGCATGCTAGAAAAGGGCATCAGATCACATTATAGGTGGTTGTGAGCCACCATGTGGTTGCTGGAATTGAACTCAGGACCTCTGGAAGAGCAGTCAGTGTTCTTAACCTCTGAGCCATCTATCTCTCCAGCCTTTAAAATGCACATTTAACAAGATCAAAAAGCAGGTATTGAGCCACGCAGTTATTAATCCAAGAACTCAGAAGGCAGAGGCAAGCTGACCTCTGTTGAGTTCAAGGCCAGCCTGGTCCACATAGTGAGTTCCAGGACAGCCAGGGTGGTTACACAAAGAGACCCTGTCTCAGGAGAAGAAGAAAGAAAAATAAGAATCCGTGTCTCAATAAACCAAAATAGTATACTAGACTCACAACAACAAACTAGGGGAAAGGGACAGACTGCTGTCACTATTATAAAGTAGCTATGTATGAGGAAATAGATGTTCACCTGATCACAATGTATGCATGCAATAAGACACCATATGGTGCTTCATTAATATACAGAAATCTAGAAATCAAGTAAGACGGTGTTTTAATTGAAAAAAAAAAAACAGGCAAGAGATAATATTCAAGTTGTGTTTAGCATCTCCACCAAACACTTTTTACCTAATCTGTGGGCTCAACTTTCAGAGTACATCATGACTTAAATCACGTCATTTAACAGGGCGTGACCCAGAGGATGTTCAAGAAAGTTCGGCTTGTACAGAAAAAGAATATTAGAGTTATTATCCATCTACTTCAAATCAATATGTAAAAATGTTGAAATATCTTTTTAAAAATAAATACAAGCACACACTTATAATCCTAGCACTCAGCAGGAGGCTGAGGCAGGAGGATCACCTTGAGTTTGAGGCCAGCCTTAGCTATGTGGCACAGTGCAGAACAGCTAGTGTTACAAAGAGAGACATTATCCCAGATAGACAGACAGACTAACAGATGGACAGATGGACAAAATTAGACACTGTAATTTAATACTGTCACTATAATGTTCCTATCTAATTAGACCATATGAATACTTCAAAGTATTGATGAAAGTAAGTCACTTCTACCTGGCTCCTAAATTGCAATTAAGGGCAACTTATTTTAAGGCTTGTAAAAATGTTAACAGTATCTCTTATTATCAAGAGGAAAAAAAAAAACCTGATTTTTGAGGCCAAATTATGCACTAACATTTGCGCCAGGTTTTGCTTTCAGGACTACCTGGCACAGGGAGGATATATTTAAAGCATATTGTTAGGTCCTGCTGCAGGGCGTGGCCAGCATAGCCGGCCCTCTACCTAGGGGCGGGGCTTCCCCTCTCCCAGAGATTCACTATGTAAAGCAGACATTTTGGTTTCACTGGCCTCTTTTGCCCCGTTTTGCCCACCTCCCTGCCCTCTCTTTCCCTTCCCCTACCCATCCAGTGCCGAGGCCAATAAACTTGCATTTATATATTATAGCTTTGTCGCCAAGTAGTTCATTCCAATTATTTAATCAATCACATATGTTATTCTACTCAGGATGCACTAGTTGCACACTCCTAGTTGTGACAATTGTGTCTCCAGGCCAGACCTGGTGACAAAGAACTACTTGGGAGACTAAGGCACAAAGGACAGCAAGTTCCAGGCCTGTGCGGGATATAGAGCAAGTTCAAGGACAGCTGAGCAACTCAGCAAGTCTGCATCACAAATTTAAAAAAAAAAAATCAAGAAAAGGGGGAGGTGGAAAACTGGCCCAGGTGTTAAGGGCACTGATTCCTTTTCCAGAGGACCTGAGTTCAGTTCCCAGCACCACATGGCAGCTCACAGCAACCTGTTAACTCCAGTTCCGTGGCGCCAACATCTCCCTCTGGCCTCCATGGGCAGCAGACACATACATAGTGCGGACAAACATACAGGCAACATCCCGTACATATAAAGTAATAAGATAAAGAACTTTAAATTTTAAAATAATCAAGATGAGGGCTGGAGATACAGCTCTGTAGCGGATTCTTAGCTTCATAAGCATAACAAAGTGGATTCCATCCCCAGCAATAAAAAGGTCTCTGCATAGCAGCAAAGGTCCTCCAGGAGATAGCCAACCCCCACCCCAAAAGAATCACTGAAACGGGTAATAGATTGTTTCTTTTTTTTTTTTTTTTTGACAGTTTCTCTGTGTAGCCTGCCTCTGCCTCCTGAGTGCTGGGATTAAAGGCGTGCACCACCACACCCAGCTAATAAATTATTTCTTATTCAAAGTATCCTACAATTCTTAGTTTTTAGGTTTTTTTCTTCTTCTTCTTCTTTGTGGTTTGGGTTTTCTGTTGTTGTTTTGGTTTGGAAAGGAGGTCTCACTATGAGGCCCTGGCTGTCCTAGAAGTCACTATGCAGGCCAGCCTGCCCTCAAACTCTGCCATGTTGGGACTGAGGTGTGTGGCACCATGCCCTAGCATCCTACAGTTACTAGGACACCTTTCTAAACATAGTGAGTTTCAAGCCCACCTGGCCTACAGAAGACTAAGTCAAAAAAGATAAAAAATAAAAAATAAAATTCTACCTGCCAAAATTCTTCAATCCTATAGGGGCTGTCTACTGATCTGGATTCCCTTTTCAGCAATCCTCAGCCTGCCAGCCTACCCACTCCTCCGTGTTCATAGCATCTCCACATCCACCTGTGCAATCATTTCCGGGTCTAGTTACTCTTCCGTCACTGTTCTCACCTGGAAATACCCTTCCCAGTCATCTGGGCTCCTCCACCTGGGTAGGCGGACGAGAGAGGAGGGAACAGCGCTTGTTTCTAAACTCGCGACCACCACGTTCAAGAGGCTCTAAATTCTGAAAGCCAGGTGCTCCTTCCTGCTAAGCTATTTAATTCCCCCCCCCAAAACCCCCCAGTACTGAAGACTGAATCCAGGGCCTTGATCATGCTTGATAAAAACTCTACCACTGAGCTATCTCCCCGTCCCTTTTCACTTTTTATTTTGAGTCTTGCCAAATTATTCGAGTTGGCTTTGAATTCATTCTGTAGCCTAGGCAAGCCTTTAACGTTCAGTTCTCTCGTCTCAGTCTACAAAACAGCTGAGACTACTAGGCCTGTGTCAGCGGGTCAGCTGCTTAAGTTTAAATTAAGGCTGTATTTAAAAGTCAGTACTTCAGAGGCACCAGACACACTCACAGTGAGATGCCCGATTGTTGCTGATGTTGAAACAGTACACATTCTTCTCTACCTCTATTTTTTATTAAAAACATGATGAAATTCCGTATTCGGAAATCAAATAGTCAATGTACAGAGCAGACACTAAGTTCCTGGCTCAACTATCGAGAAAAGCAAATGTTTCTCCAGGAAAGCTCTGCCTCTAAGCGAGGGAAAGGCGTCTTTCAGAAAGGGATGCTACCCTTCTCGGCGACAGGCAGCATGTGGAGATCCCCGGAGTTCCAGGGCCCGAACCTAAGGACGCTCTTTCCGCCCAAACTCACCGCCATGGCGCCGCCCAAACGACTCAAGATCTAGCTCAGTGGCCCCAGTGATTTCCTTAGGGAAGTGGGTCCAACTTTTTGCTCCCACTCGTGGAAACCTTGCTTTCCAGGATACCAAAGCACACACTTCACACTCGCTGAGGCAATCGCACAGCTCACTGACTACAGCCGGGTGCATCTCGCGGGCAGCAGGGAGTTGTAGTTCCCAGACCATGAGTACTGAAGTCCAACAGGAGCCTGTGGACTACAATTCCCAGAAGACAACGGTAATACCGGAAGTCATATGTAGCCATAGGCCTACTCCCCGGTGACACCGGCAGTGATGTCACCTGTACGTTGAACTACAAGATCCGTGATGCAGTTCGGGATGCACTTGCGTCCTAAAGGAGGTGGGATTAGGAGCTTGGACCTTCTCACCCGGTGGAGCAGTCCTTCTGTCAGGGTGCCAGAATGCAGAATTGATTTCTATTCAGTGAGTGAGGTGCTAATTATTCTTGTCATTGTGCACATGTATTTATTACTACCGGTGACATTCAAAAGCTCAGCATGGAGACATTTAATAGCACTTACCAAACAATCTGCACCTTTAGGCGAGAGATCAGAAAACTTACCTTGTTTCCCAGGCTCAGACCACGCCCAAGCCACATTTCAAGTATTCATCCGTCTATGTAACTATATTGGTTGGATGTAAATATGCTAAAATACTCTGTCAGCACAAAAATACCCTATTGGACAGACCTAATGATAGATGGGTTTTACTCTGTAGTGTTCAGATTAATATCCACTAATCCAGTAAACAGTAAGCATCTACAAAGCACTTTAAGAGAGGCAAACAGCTCAAACATGTGGCTGCCAACAGTACTTAAGAATTTTTTTCACAAGTAGTTGTAGAAAAACATAAAATTTAATGACGGCATAATACATGCCTGGTGTATGATATGAGCGCAAAAAAAAAAAAATGTTGGATGAAAAAGAAAAGGAGCCGGGCGTGGTGGCACACGCCTTTAATCCCAGCACTTGGGAGGCAGAGGCAGGCGTATCGCTGTGAGTTCGAGGCCAGCCTGGTCTACAAAGTGAGTCCAGGACAGCCAAGGCTACACAGAGAGATTCTGTCTCGGAAAAAAAAAAAGGAAAAAGAAAAAGAAAAAGAAAAAGAAAAGGAGCCTTAAGCTACAAAGAAGAAAGCTCTGGTTTTCTCAAATAGGGGCTCTGCACACATAAATAGACTCCATCATTTTCCACACCTTCTTGTAACTAGCAACAGTTTAGAAATCACATCCTAACACTCCACATCTGGGTTAAATGTCTCCTATCTATTCCCTGAAGTGCTCTGTTCTTTCTCCCCCCTTTAGAAGTAGAAATAAAATAAAATAAAAACAAAAAACCTAACTAAACGTAATTGCCTGTTTATCACCAGACTTCAAGCTGTATGATAGTAGGACTATGCCTAGCAGTATCTGGCATATGGTAGGTACTTTATAATAGTTTTGAATGAGTGAGAGAATCTCATAACTGATGTCGTAGTTTCCTGTTATAATTGTAACCTAGCGTGTACTATTTGTCATCACAAATCACATTGGTAATTGAAATCTCTCATGTAGCAAATACTTAAGCTCTTCCCATGAACTTGACAGAACTAGAACACGGTGGGGAATAAAACAGACATAGTTGCTGTCTTGTAGAGCAGGTCATTTAACGGACATGAGACATCACAGCAGAAAGTAAGCATGTGCGGGCTGGGGAGAAGGCTCAGCAGTTATGAACACAGCTTGTTCTAGTCGGAGAACCAAAGAACCCGAGTTGGATTCCCAGTGTCCACGAGGCTCTTCATAAGAATCTCTAAGACCGGTTTCAGTGGATACAATCTCTCAGAAATCCAGGGGGTTAGGGGTGGGGAAAGGATGTACAGAAATGGAACCAAAAAAAAAAAAAAAAGAAAGAAAGAAAGTGTGTGCTTTGGCATCTATAAACTATGCAAAACTACCTTCGTGCCTCCAAATTCATCCTTATTTCCCATTTAAATGACTGAAATCTATCTTTCTAAAGGGGATTAGGGTTAAGCGCTTGCTTAGCATACGCCCTGTCCCAGGTCTCATCCGTAGCTTCACAAAAGAGATCATTTGGATTCTGTTCACCCAGCAACATTCACCTAGCATCTTTTACATACATGGCACCCTCCTCATGGCTGGAGAGACCCTTAAACAAAGACAGACATAGTTGTATCCTTCATGGAGAGTGGAGAGTAAAAGGGAAAGGCTGACATGAAATGGCAGGAGCCGTGAGAGCCCACTCAGGGAGGGGCATTAAGCAGCAAAGGAATGTGGTTCTATTTATGTGTTCTGAAGATCATTCTAAAGTAGAGTGGAAAAGAATAAGAGTTGAAAACAGGAAGCTATGACTGCTGTTCAGAAGTGATGGTATCTTTGACGATAGAAGCATCTGTTAAGAAGGAGAAAGAAATTAAGAAAATAAAGCGTGGAGAGGGGAGGAAGCCCTGGGCGAGTGGGTGATAAGAGTTGCCTCCCTCCCTCAAGGGTGAGGCCTGAAGGGATAATAAAGCCTTCCTCGTCCGTGTGCAGATGTTGATAGTGTGTGCAGAGAACACCCACCATAACTTCCTCCCCGCCCCCTTGGAAATTTACTGTCTAAAGCCTGCTTCCCTACAGAGATTACCTACAAGATTAGCTAAACCTGCCTCCATGTTCAGCTGTGTATAATATGTAATAAACATGGTAAATTATGCTTCGTGTCTTCATCAGAGGAGCCCAGCATGCCCAAGCCCAGGTCGTGTGTGTGTGTGTGTGTGTGTGTGTGTGTGTGTGTGTGTGTGTGTGTGTCTGTTTTCTTCATTCCTTGGCTACTTACAGTCAGGCCAAGTCCCCAGGAACCAAGTGAGGTCTCACAATAAAAGAGCTGAGGATAAGCCGGGCATGGTGGTGCACGCCTATAATCCCAGCACTCGGGAGGCAGAGGCAGGTGGATCGTTGTGAGTTCGAGGCCAGCCTGGTCTACAAAGTGGGTCCAGGACAGCCAAGGCTACACAGAGAAACCCTGTCTCAAAAAACCAAAAAAAAAAAAAAAAAGAGCTGAGGATATGGCTCAATGACCAAGAGAATTTGCATATTTATTTTTTGTTTGTTCATTTTTGAGACAGGGTCTTTCTGTGTGGACTTTGCTGTCCTGGAACTTACTCTGTAAACTAGGCTGGCCTTCAACTCATAAAGATCCTCCTGCCTCTATCTCCTGAATGCTGGGATTAAAGGCATGTGCCACCACCACACTGCTTTTTTGTTTTGTTTTGTTTCAGTTTTTATTTTTTTGGTTTTTGGGTTTTGTTTTGTTTTGTTTTGTTTTGTTTTGTTTTGTAGACAGGATTTCTTTATGTAGTCCTTACTATCCTGAGCTCTCTGTGTAGACCAGACTGGCCTCAAGCTCACTGAGATCATCCTGCCTCTGCCTCCTGAGTGCTGGGATTAAAGGTGTGCATGACAACACTAAGAATTTTTTTTTTTTTGGCCAGGGGGCAGGTGTTGGGGGTGGGGGGCCTCAAGCTCACTGAGATCATCCTGCCTCTGCCTCCTGAGTGCTGGGATTAAAGGTGTGCATGACGACACTAAGAATTTTTTTTTTTTTGGCCAGGGGGCAGGTGTTGGGGGTGGGGGGAAGACAGAGTACTTGCTACTCTTGCAGAGCACCAGGGTCCAGTTCCCAGTACCTATATGATGGCTCGCAACTATCCGTAACCCCAATTCTAGAAAAATCAAACACCCTCTTCTGGTCTCTAAGGGCACCAGGCATGTATATGATACACAAACATATGTTCAAGCAAACATCCATACACATCAAATAAAAAAATTAAAGAAAATTTAAATATTAGTGAGTAGTAATATGACTTTTTGACTGGGAATTATTAATTCCTTGCTAGGTCATATGGCCTACCCTCTATCTGTAAAAGCTCTCCAGCTACAAGTTAAACAGATCAAAGTCATCATTTCCAGAGGGCACAACTAACTACTCTTTAAAGGTAATAATAACACGTACCTCATCGGGTTGCTATGAGGATGAAAGAAGTGATGCGTTCATGGACCCTATTTCTGTATGGACATGTGTCTGTAAGCACTTTAAAATGTTAGCTATTTATGGCATTAGGAAAATAAGTCTGGAAACATTAGTCCAATTTAATGGAAAAAGCTTTACTTATGCTTCTAAGACTCCCTTCCCTAGGCTAATTAAGCTGGTTATGATCATATGATTGTGTCCTATGCCTTTATGGTTTCCAAACCATCTAATACTCATACTCCAAAACTCATAATAGAACTCAACTTCTCCCTGTTTTTCCCACCCAAACTTGCCTCACTGGTTACTGCATTCAATTTAGTACATTTTCTAAATTTAGATCCGTAAGGCTATACTTAATTTTGGCTTGTCTTTGAGTCCTTCTGTGCCATTGTTTTTCATGCCTATTTACCTGACTTCTTTATCTTGAAATGACAAAGGATCATGAGGGAAGAACCATGCCTCCTTCTCCAGACGGATGCCCAGGCACATGGGGCTCAGTGACTACTCTGCTATTAGACAGCTTTAGTTTATAAGTGCTTTTCTTCTCTTCCATTCACGTAAAGTCCATTCTCTTTACACTTTTCCAATTGATTGCCTCACTCTGCAACCCAGGCTGGCCTCCAGATCACTTTGTAGCCAAGGCTAGCCAAGAACACATGATCCTCCTCCTTCAACCAGCCTGGGGCTAGGATCACAGGTGTAAATCATCTCATACAACCCAACTTTTTTTTTTTCATGATCCAAGCAATAAGAAAAATAAAGAGAAGGAAGAATAATCTTTTTTAGGGCTTATAAGCTCAACTGATGACAACATTATTCTGTGTGCAACTTCCAGCACAATTCATGAGTCAGCTGAGGTTGGGGGGTGTGGACAGTGGTTATGTTTATGGGCTTTTGAATCAGGTGCCAACGTTTGAATTGAGGCTTGCCTATCTCTGTGACTTTAGGCAACTTCCTTCAACCTGGGACCTCTGAGTCCTCAGTGTAAAGCGTAGATAATGATCAGACTTGCCTCCTTTGCTTGCTGAGAGAATATGAGCATGTGCCACACAGGGGTAATATTTACCAGTGTTTGGTGCATAGCTAAGTGCTCAAGAAAGATGAAGGAGGCAAGCAAGCAAGACCAATAAATGCTACAGAAAGCCAGTTTCATCAGTTAGTGGAAACTCTAGGCCTAATTGCCACAAGCTGGGAACACTCCTTAAATTCATGGAAAGTGCTTTTTATTTTAGACAAATGCAGCCAACTTGGGGAAACTGTCATCCCCAGGAACAAAATGTTTAAACACCTTACCTACATTTCTTTTAAATTGGTGATGCCTGTAACTCTCAGGGACTAGAGACCAGTCACTATGCAATGACTCCCGATTCAGCATACACAGGGTGCAGCTGCCATCTTGTGTATGCTGAGTCTGACATTCCACGGAGCACAGGGAGCTACACCACGAGCTTCTACTCGCAAAGTGACACCTGAGTCACTAAACACTGCTTTTGAGCCTGATGTGGTGGTACAGGTCTGTCATCTAGCAGGAGAGGCAGAGGCAGGAGGTGTGGAGTTCTAGGTCAGTCTAGACTACAAAGCTAAGATAAGACTCTGTGTTGAAACAAAATTTAAAAATCAGGGCCTAATAGCATAGGCCTATAATCCCAGCTGCTCAGGAGGCTGGGGAAGTGCAAACCCAAGGCCTGCCTGGGCCTTGCGCTAAGTTCAGAGCAGTCTAGGCAACTTGGTAAGAAATTCACTTAAAATGTAAAGTTTTAAAATGGCTTCAGATATATCTCAGGAGTAGTGATTACCTATTTCTATCCCCAAGATAGGGAAGAAGGAGCAACAAACAAACAAACAAACAAAAAACCAACCTCTTTCCACCTAAAAAAATTACCCTAAACCTTATTGGTTTAAAATGACAAAACGCCGGGCGTGGTGGCGCACGCCTTTAATCCCAGCACTCGGGAGGCAGAGGCAGGCGGATCGCTGTGAGTTCGAGGCCAGCCTGGTCTAAAAAGCAAGTCCAGGACAGCCAAGGCCACACAGAGAGACCCTGTCTCAAAAAACCAAAAAAATAAAATAAAATAAAATAAAATAAAATAAAATAAAATAAAATAAAATGACAAACCACTTATTATCTCCCAGGGTTCCTGTGAGTCAGGAATTCAGTGTGGCTAGGCTAGCTTGGATGCTCTCAGGAGTATGTAATCAGAGTATATAATACAATTGGAGCTGCAGAGCAGTGAGTTTGTCGTTGTTTGGTTTTGTTCTCTGGCTTTTTTTTTTTTAAAGATATATAGTCTTGATATATAGCTCAGGCTAGCCAGGAACTTTCATTCGTCCTCCCCAGCCTCCAGAGAACAGACATTTGCCACCATGCCCAGCCCTACAAGCCATTCTTTAAACCTGTTTTCCCCATTCCAGGCCAGTTGCTCAGGCCAAACACTCTGGTGTCAGTCTTGACTCATATCTGTCTTCAATACCCAAATTAATCTGTCACCAAAACAAATTGGCTTAATCTTCAACATACATCCACAGTCCAACCTCTCATCACTCAGCTAGTCCAAAATGCCATTCTCTCTTCTTGCCCAGATTATTCCACCAGCTTCCTAGCCAGTTTTCCTGCCTCCCCTTATGCCCCATCTAGTTTGACACACATGAAACAGTCACAGTGACTCTATTTTTTTTAAATTAACTTTATATTTTGTTTGTGATATGTATATGTGTATGCGTGCACTTATACACACAGGCATGACTGCTGGTGGCACAACACACATGTAGGGGGGCACAATAGAAATGTTGAGTGTGAGTTCTTTTCTTCCACTTTGCGGGTCCTGAGGACTGAATTCAGGTCTTTTGGCTTAGCTGTAAAGAGTCTTTGTTGGGTGAACCATCTGGACAGCCCATGACTCCTTTTAGGTTTGCTTGTTTGGATTTTTTATTCATTTGTTAAGATTAAGACCATATTTATTTATTTGTATGTGTTTGTATAGGTCTATGTGAGCGTATGCCACCTGTGTGTGGGTATCCATGCAGGCAGGAAGAGACAGTCTGGACCCCTGGTGAGATGTTTGATTTAGGTGCTGGGAATAGAACCTGGGTGCTCTGGTGGGGGGCAGGGAGGGGCCAGAAGGCACCCTTAACTACTGAGCCATCTATCCAGGCCCCTGTTTTGTGTGTGTGTGTGTGTGTGTGTGTGTGTGTGTGTGTGTGTGTGTGTGTGTGTTTACTGGCCAAGGTGACTCAGCAGGTAATCCAGTATCAGTTACTATTAAGGTGACTCAGCAGGTAATCCAGTATCAGTTACTATTAAGGTGACTCAGCAGGTAATCCAGTATCAGTTACTATTATTTGATATGCCCAAATTTCAAATGATTTGTTCAGTCTTGTTCTCCAAAAGGAGAAAGGACCGTCCTTACATCAAAAAGACAACTAGAGGGAGCTGACTTCCCGTCAGTCTCCTGCCAATGATGTTCTGCTCCTTCCCAGAATGCCATGGAAGCAGAGCCTCACACACTTCTCAATGCTTTTCCTGTCTGCAAAGGTATCAGATACTCATCCGGGTCCAGCAGGGGCCCACAGAGTTTGGAGAATGCGGGGTTGGGAGTGGGGAGCGGCAAGAATTGTTCCTAGTGCCCAGATACCAAAAGGGTCTCATGTACCCCAGGCTGCGCTCAGACTCACTATGTAGCAGAAGAGGACCTCGAACTTCTGACCTGCCTGCCTCTACCCACTAAAAATGAGGATGGTAGTTGGACGTATACTCAGAGACACTAATTTCAATGTTTTCTTCTGCTAATGCGCTCTCTCTCTCTCTCTCTCTCTCTCTCTCTCTCTCTCTCTCTCTCTCTCTCTCTCCTCTCTCCCTCCCTTCCTTCTTGTGATCCTTGTAGTGAAAAGTCAACTTAAAAATAAGGTAGGCCGAACCCTTGCACATATTCCCTAATGTCCTCCAGCAGTTACATTTTGCAAAACTGTAGCATCACAAGCAGAATCCTAACTCTGATTTCATCTTTACTAGTACTCATTTTTATACACACAGTGTTGTTCTTTTATTTAATGTGTGTGTGTGTGTGTGTGTGTCTGTGGGTGTCCAGATGTCCTTGTGTGTCTGTGGAAGTCAGAAGAGGGTGTCACATCCCCTGGAGCTGGAATTAAAGCAGTTGTGAACCCACCCAAACCCTGATCCTCTGGGACAAGCAGCAAGCACTCTTACCCACTGAGTCATTTCTCCAATCCAGCTTGTCAATTTTATCCACCACCCCAATCGAGGTACACAAAGGTGGCACTACCAACTGAACAACCTGTCCTCCTCCGAGTTTTTGTTTGTTTGTTTTTCTACATATGATAACCTTGGCTGTCCTGGACTCACTTTATAGATCAGGCTGACCTGGAACTCACAGTTATTCACCTGCCTCTGCCTCCCAACTGCTAGGAAGACTAAAGGTGTGTGCCATCACACCTGGCTTGCCCTCCATTTTAAAAATTATGCTATTTTTCAAACATTATACAAATAGAAGCAGAAAGTATGTAAATTTTGGAGACTGGCTTTGTTGCTGAGTGTAATCCATACAAGTTGTTGCATGAATAAATGGGTCGGTCCTCTTCATAGTGGGTAGTTTTCTATTACTATATGCACTACACTTTTTTTTTTTAACCATCCACTTGTTAAATGGCATTCTGGCTGGCTCCATGTTTTTGCAAATACAAATAAAGACATACTATTTCATTTTCATTTCTCCAGAATATATGCCCAGGAGTGCAATTACAAATAAATTCATATTGAATTAATAGATTTAGTGTTCTGTTGCTTGCTTGTTTGTTTGGGATTTGGTTTGATTTTTTTTTGAGACAATCTCATGTAACCTAGACTGGCCTGAAACTGTAACCTAGCATGGCATAATCCCCCTGCCTCCACTTCTCAAGTGCTGGGATTACAGGTGTGTGCTACACATCCAGCAACAGGTTTAATTTTTAAGAAAGTGTCAAACTTCTTTTCAAAGAGGCTTTCTTGGTTTACATCACGATCAACAAGGTGTAAATGGTTCAATTCCACCCTATATCCACCGTGTCATTTCGTATTATACATTCACACACACAAACATATACATGTTTTAAAACATCTATGTGTATATTGAACCCCTTAAAACCGAGTTCTCCCAGAGAAACAAATCTGTCTTCAGAGCTAAGGCACTCAATAAAGGCACACAATTTGACTCATAATTTGTCTACCAAATCACCTTCCATTTACATAACTAAAATTTGAACTACTCTTATTAAAATGACTTTTTTTTTTCCTGAGTCAGATGAGTTGATCCAGGTGACCCAGACTGAGGACAAACTGATACCTTAAGAAAAAAAATTTAGAGTTTCGTGTATAAGTGCTGTCTTTATACCATTTCTCCTTTTCTCCTTCCCTCCCCTCCCTCCAGCCCCCTTCCCCCACCATAATGCGTCCTCACTTTCAAACTTACAGACTCTTTTTAAAAAATTTTTATTGTCTTACACACACACACACACACACACACACACACACACACACACACACACACAAATACAACCTGCTGAGACCATTTACTGTTGTTTATATGTATGTATATGCTTTTAGGGCTGGCCAATTAGGGAACTCATTGCTAAGGGAAGACTGATTCTTTCCCCACTCAGCAACTATTAATTGCCTGAGCCTCTTTATCTATGAGCGGGGCCTGTGAGATTTCACCCCATCCGTGTTGACTTGAGCTTCACCTTTTCTAGGAAATTGTATTGTTGAGCTCGCATCAGTCCAGCTTCCCTGTCATATAAAGAGAACACGGTATCTCAGCAGAGGTCCTGGCCCTCTGACTCTTACAGCGTTTCTGCCCCCTCTTCCGACATGTTCCCTAGGTGTCAGGTGTGTGGGAGTTTTGCTGTAAATCTACCAGCTGGGGATGAACACCCCACGGTTAGTTGTTCCCTTCACTTTGACCAGTTGTGGTATTCTGTAACGGCCTCATTCTATTGTATAAATAAGCTTCCTTGATGAGGAGTGAGAGCGACACTTGTCTGTGGGTGGAAGGGTAAGTTGAAGCTTACGCTGGTTTAGGGAAGTGCCAGGGATGGGTTCTTCTCTAGATACAAAGTAGTAGACATGAATTCCCTCCTGTTGGGGGGGGGAGCCTTAGACCAATTAGGCAGCTCTTGGTCACCCTTGAGACAATGGTGCCACTGGTGGAGCTCTGTGGGCATCTCATGCTGGTCACTGTTGGGGTTTTGGTATCATGGCTGGGTAGGACTGCTCATTATGTTTCTCCCTTGGCAGCTTCCGTAGCACCTTCCAGTGCTATGAAAGCTGGTCCTCAGAAGAAGGCTTCCAGGTCAGATACAGCTCAGGTCCTATACGCAAAGCATGTGGTGGTGTTTTCAGCAATAGGGACTTTTCTTCAAATTCTGGGAGCCAACCAAAGGCAATAACACTAACCTATATATTGTTTGTGGGAATATTTGTGGGTTTTTGTTTTTGGTTTTTTTGGTTTTTTGTTTTGTTTTGTTTTGTTTTTTTGGCTTTTAGAGACAGGGTTTCTCTATGTTATCTTGGCCATCCTGGACTCACTTTGTAGACCAGGCTGGCCTCAAACTCACTGTGATCCACCTGCCTCTGCCTCCTCCCAAGGGCTGGGATTAAAGGCTCCCAGCCAATTTGGGGGAATCTCTTGAACTCACCTGACCAACTCCAAAGAAATTTTCTCATGTCTGGTTCTGGTATTTTTGTTAGATAAGTCTATAGCTCTTGAAAGAAGCATTATCACCATAAGTGGCATAACTTCAGTTAAAATGTATTTGTGTGTTTATACATGCACACATACATATTGCATGTATTATATAAACATAAAATTATATAATTCTCTTTGGCTTTTCCCAAACTGACATTTTGATGAGGATGCTGTTAATTTGTACACATAAGCTCCCTTCTTTGAAAGTGTATAACAGTTCAGTTTAAGGAAGCAGTTATTTGTAAATTTCACAGAGAAAACACAAATGACTCCCTTCCCTCCAATTCAGGGTTTCTCAGTGTGTAGCCTTGGCTGTCCTGGAACTCACTCTGTAGACCAGGCTGGCCTTGAACTCACAGAGCTCTGCCTGCCTCTGGCACCTGAGAGCTGAGATTAAAGGTGTGCGCCACCACTGCCTGGTCACAGAAATGGGTTTCAGTTTCTCTCTTACTGCTCAGCTGGCTCAGTTCTTAGCCACAAGGTAGCCGATTAGGACAAGTATCTTATTTGCTAACATAATCTGCCCTGGTTCAGAAGTGACTATCCACTTTTGTCAACCTTTGTATGAAACACTGGTGTTGAAGTTCTTCCAGGTTAAGGCCTCACTGTGAAAAGGAAGTAGTTAGAGTGAAAATGATCCAAGTGTCTAGTGGCACAGTAGCCCGGTGGCATGCTCCCTTAATCCCACCACTCAGGAAGCAGAGGCAAGAGGTTCATGAGTTCGAGGCCCTCCTTGGATCCACAGTGAGTTTGTAGCTATCCAGGGCCAGATGAGACCCAGCCTCCAGAAAAAGCTTTGGCGACTAGACAAGTAGACTCCGTGCCTAGCACGGGTTTGATGGGGTTGATTCCCAGCACCCGTGTTAATGGAATATGGTGGTGCCCATTTGTAATCCTGGAAGACAGAAGCAGCTAGATCAGGAAGTCAAGGTCACCTTCTTCAGCTCCAAAGTGAATTTGAGGCCGATGTGGGTGGGCTACAGGAGGCTTGTCTCAACAACACCAACAAAAATGTCTGAGAGCATAATGTCAACCTTTGGTAAGTACCCACCTCAACAAAGAAAACAAAACTTATTTACAATCAATGTTACTCTCTCGTTACCCAAAAACTATAGCTAATGGGATGGCAGTGTGTTCAGTCCACAGACTACGAAATGTTGAATCAATTTGAACCAACCACACAGCTCACGTTTTCATGTTTATTATCAAGATATCTTAGTGACAGTTAAAGGTCTGAGCTCTGGGCATCGTTGAGGCTGGATCCTTGTATTCATTATTTTGTAGACTTTATGGGTTGCAGTTTTCTTGCCTGTGGATAATGCTCATATATTTAGGGGTAGTGTGAGAATGAGGGATTATAACAGTGTAATGAAACAGTGGACTTCTCACAGGGCTGCTGTAAAGTATGGGACTTGCTTCTACAAGTCTATTTGTGTCACTGTCTCTTCATCTTTGGTATTGGAGATTGAACCCAGAGCCTTATGTATGGGTAAGTGTTCTACACACACACACACACACACACACACACACACACACACACACACACACAGTGCAGAGTCAGGCCAGGCTAGCCCAATAAGTGCACGTCTGGAGTAAGTGCACCATCCATTCATGGACTGCAGGTGAGTCAGTTCTTTATATGCAATGCACGCTACTGAAGAAAATCAATGGAGACATTCTGGCTGACAGCTCCTGAGCCATGTGGCAAATTCCGTGAGCCGAACATGGAGGTAGAATTTACTACATTGGGCAGACTTACTTCTGAAAGAGCAACTCTTCTTTTCACAAAACCATTTATGGATTTACTCTGTGTGTGTGTGTGTGTGTGTGTGTGTGTGTGTGTGTGTGTGAGAGAGAGAGAGAGAGAGAGAAAGAGAGAGAGAGAGAGAGAGAGAGAGAGAGAGAGGGAGGGAGAGAGAGAGCATGAGCATGCTCCATGGTGTGTACGTGCAGGTCAGAAGGCAATGTGCAGGAGCAAGCTACACACACACACACACACACACACACACACACACACACACACACACACACCAGGTCTATATACATGTACAAAATGTCCTAAATTCACAAAGTAGTTATGATAACATTGAAGTAGAAGAAAGGGAAAAAAGTTGCTCTGGGTATCCTACCACCACAGTTATGACTGTGCATGCTGTAGTGTCCTTAGTCAAGCAATAACACTGGTCATGAGGAAGCTGAGAAGTTAATATTTACCTATGAGATTAGACCTATAAATTTGTCCAATAAACGCATTAAGCATCTTTAGAAGAAATATTTGATTTGTTTTATGTGGGTGAGTGTTTTGCTTGCGTACATACATGAGTACCATGTGAATGCCTGATGCCACAAGCATCAGAAGAAGGCGTCAGATTTCCTGGATCTGGAGTCACAGCTGAACGTGAGCCACCGTGTGGGTGCTGGGAATCAAACCAGGGTCCTCTCTAGCAAGTGTGCTTACCGGATTTGCCAACCTCCCTCGCCCTCATTTGCCATTCTGGCAAAGCCATTACTCACAGTGATAGGCAACACCTGTTCTGTTTCTACTGTGCAGTCCAGTTTGTGTGGTTTTGGTTGTTTTGTTTTTCGTTCTGGAGACAGGGTCTAACTATATAGCTCTGGCTGTCCTGGAACTTGTTATGAGACCTGATTAGGCCTGAGTTCACAAAGATCTGCCTGCCTCTGCCTCCCAAGTGTTGGGATTAAAGGTGTGTGTCATTATGTATTTTTTTTTAAAAGATTGATTTATTTTTATGTGCATGTCTGTCTGTCTGCGTCTCTGTATATGCACTAGGCACATGACTTGTGGCCCTAGAGTTCAGAAGGCCGAACACCTGGGACTGGAGTTACAGGCAGCTGGGAGTCACCAGCATAGGTGCTTGGAACTGCCCCTGGTTCTCTCTGGTAGAGGAGCAAACACTCTTGCACACTTTTTTTTTTCTCCTGAGACAGGGTTTCTCTGTGTAGCTCTTGTTGTCTTGGAACTCCCTCTGTAGACCAGGCTGGCCTCGAACTCACAGAGATTGCCTGCCTCTGCCTCCTGAGTGCTGGGATTAAACGTGTGCACTGCCACTGCTCAGCATACTCTTGCACTCTTAACTGGTGTACGCTGTTGTGGGTGTTTTACTTCTTTCTTTCTTTCTTTCTTTCTTTCTTTCTTTCTTTCTTTCTTGTTTTTGTTTGATTTTTTTTCAAGACACAATTTCTCTGTGTAACCCTGACAGTTGTGGAACTCCCTCTGTAGGCCAGGCTGGCCTCAAACTCAAAGACCCACCTGTCTCTGCCTCTGGAGTGCAGAGATTAAAGGTGTGCTACCATTGCCCAGCTTTTGTTTATTTTCCCTTTTTAAAAATCTATTACACGTGTGTGTGTGTGTGTGCGTGTGTGTGTGTGTGTGTGTGTGTGTGTGTGTGTGTGCGCGCGCGCGCATGCATGCATATGCTTGGGTATGTGGTGTCACAGTAGACATGTGTAGGAGTCAGTTCTCTCTTCCACCACGAGTCCAGGTGGAATTGAACTCAGGTCCCCAGGCTCAGCAGCAGGCGTCTTTACCTGCTGAGCCACCTCTCCAGCCTAGCTGTTGTGGCTTTTATTTTTTTTTTTTTCCTTATGATGTTCTGGCTGTCCTGGAATTCTATAGGTAGACCAGACTGTCTTCAAACTAGCAGAGATCCACCTGCTTCTGATTTCCAAGTGCTGGGATAGAAGGGATGTGTGTCGCCACACAGCTTGTTGGTTGGCTTTGTAGCCCATCAAGGAACTGGCCTGAAACTAATTCTGCTGCCTCTGCCTCCAGGTGGTGGAATTACAGGCATGAACCACCATACCCTGCTTATACTGTCAAGTTATATGGTTAGAACTAGGCCTAATCTCTGGGTGTGGTGGCGCACGCCTTTAATCCCAGCACTGGGGAGGCAGAGGCAGGTGGATGTCTATGAGTTCGAGGCCAGTCTGGTCTACAAAGCGAGTCCAGGACAGTCAAGGCTAACACAGAGAAGGCCTGTCTTGAAAAGCCAAAACCAAAAGTAATTAGGTCTAATTAAAATATTATTTATTTGTTTATTTCTTTTTTGGGGGGTTTTATTTATTTATTTATTTATTTTTGGAGACAAGATTTCAGGTAGCTCGTGCTGGCCACCAATTCTCTGTGGAGCTGATACTGGCCTTGAACTCTCAATTCTTCCTCCTCTACCTATCAAGTGAGACTGTAAGAGTGAATGGCTTGATCAGGATTTCCTTTTTAAAACTTGTATGATTTTTTTTTTAGGTTAACACTGAAGTACAAGAAAAACATGGATAAACATAAAAATGGAGAGGAAAAGGAAGCCAGTGGGGTGTGGGGGAGGGCTAAGCTCGCCATCTGAAGTCCCAGGAGCTATTCTGTTCCACCCATCGAAGTGTGATTCTGGATAAACCAATTCATCTCTCTGGGCCTTCCTGCTCATTTGTAAATACACCTTCTATTTTCTTTTCCCCTATATATAAAGGGTATGCAAGCAGAGGCCAGCAAGCCAACCTCTGCTGGCACCTGTCTTCCTGCACCTATGAGATTACAGTGCCATTTACATTTGTAAGTGGCTGGAAAGAAGGAAACGAATAATATTTTAGGAAATGGAATCAGCCTAGATGTCCATTAACAAGCGAATGGGTAATGAAAATGTGCTACCTACTCACAGTGGGATTTAAGTCAGCTGGAAAGACAAATAAAATGACGAAATTTGCAGGAAAATGGATGGGTCTGTATGGTATTATATTAAGTGTGATAACCAAGACCCTGAAAGATAGATAAATATTGCTTGTTCTTTCTCATATTAGAATCCTAGCTTTTAATATATACATGGGTCTGTCTGGGTGCGAGTGAGGTCTTGGACACGGGAAAGGGGGTCCATGAGAGAGGGAAAAGAGGCTGTATAAGAAAAAGGTGAGGGTAACGCAACACTTGTGAAAGCCATGAGGGTTAACTGAGGGTAGAAGGGTAAAAGGAGAGGCTGGGGATTGGGCGAGAAGAGCCAGGAATGTGGGATAACAAAACCAGATTATGTCTGAAAATGACTTGACACCTAATAACACTAGGGACGGTGATGTTTGTTTTTTGTTTTTGAGGCAGAGGCAGGAGAACAGAGTCCCAGGCCAGTTCCATGTTGGGCTATGTAGCAAGACCCTGTCTCAAAAGTCAAGAAGAATACTGTTTCGTGATGCAAAAACTTTACGCGGGACTGACATTTTTGTTTCGTCACTTGTTTACATGTCATCTATGGCCAGGTTCATGCCCAGTCATTTCATGTTGAATAGTTGCCACAATGACCTCCAAGTTCACACACCCAGAAATGTCTGTCATCACCTGGCCCCTTTATAGAGAGCAAGCTGGACAGTACCTGCCCTATGCACAGTGTATTTAGTATGCCTGCTTATTTTGTGTTCATCTGCCTCTTCTCTGAGAGATGTATGCTCCAAACTATTATAAACTGTTCAGTTATTTAGATTCCCCCTCCATTGGACTCCTAGTGCCTAAGTACATAAGGAGGCCTCTGCATTTGTTACTGAATAATCCTTCCCTCTACCCCCCCCCCCCCCCAGACAGGGTAACACTGTGTAGCCCCAGGCTGTTCCGGAACTCACCTCGAGCTCACAGAGATCCCCTGGCCTCAGCCTCACGAGTACCAGGTGTGAGCCACCACCTCTGGTCTGAATAAGCATTTGTTTTAATACCAGTACCAAGCCACACATTTCAGAACGCCAACGGGAATTTCTCATCTAATCAAACCTCAGAGCCGGGCGTAGCGGCGCACGCCTTTAATCCCAGCATTCGGGAGGCAGAGGCAGATGGATCACTGTGGGTTCGAGGCTAGCCTGGTCTACATCTCGAGTCTAGGACAGCCAAGGCTACACAGAGAAACCCTGCCTCAAAAAAACAAAACAAAACAAAACAAAACAAAAACAAACAAAAAAAAAACCCACAAAAACCAAAAACCAAAAACCCAAACCAAAAAATCAGTTGCCTATTTTTGGCAAATTCTATTTTTTCTTTGCCTCCCGAAAAAAATGCTGAAATTTACTTATTTATTAATCTTTTCTTTTTCTTTCTTTCGTTTTTTTTAAAATACTGAAATTTAGAGATGTAATTAAGAGATTTAATCCCAGCACTCGGGAGGCAGAGGCAGGCGGGTATCTGAGCCCGAGGGTCACGAGTTCCAAGATAGGCAGGGCTATACAGGGAAATCCTGTCTCAAGGAAAACAAAACAAGCAAACAAACAAAAACCGAGACAGAGAAACATTCTGTGTAATTGAACCTTAGTAGCAAAAAACAGAAGCGTGACTGCCGATCATCAAAACGAGTGTGTAAAGAAGGGGGGGAAAGGCAAGATCTTCGCAATGTGTCCAACGTGAACGCATTGCACGTTGTGTTGCAGATTTACTACAGCTGAGTCATTTCGGGACACCGGAGTGAGTTTCCAGGAAAAAAACGAGCGGAAGGAACCAGGAAGAGGGGCTCTCTGGGTTCCCCTAGGCGCTCCCTGTAGTAGACGCCGGTATTCCAGGCGTGGGTGGCGGCGTGGTCAAAAGAGGCACTGTGGACCCTTTAAGAGGCACGGTACCTTCTCCAAGATACCATCTTGCACCGGGAGTTCACTGAACTCTCCACCTACCTTGCTAGGTCCCTCCGCCCTCACTGGGTACGGCCTGGCGGGCGGGGCGGGCGATCTTTACAATTGGACTGCCGCGCGCGGCCCTCTCTCGCCTATTGGTCAGCGCGCCCGTCACTCCACCTTATCTCCCGCCCACCTGAGCCTCCAGGCTAGGTTGTGTGGGGCTCTTGGGTTAGTTCCTGTTAGGCCCCGGCCCAGGGAGTAGGTGAAGTCTCTAAGATGCCTGGTGGGTCAGGGCACCGGGAGCTGTGAGGGAACGTGAGGCGGCTGTGAGCGGAGACCCGCGGCGGGCCTTAGTTGAGAAGCGGCGGCCGAGCCCGCCTTCCCTGCACCATGCTCATAGAGGATGTGGATGCCCTCAAGTCCTGGCTGGCCAAGTTACTGGAGCCGATGTGAGTGCGCCGGGCCGCGCCGGGCCGGCGGCATGGGCGTTGGGGACCCGCGGGGGCGTGGGGGAGGGGAGGGGAGGGGAGGCGGGAGTCCCGGTCGCCGGTCTCGTACTAGTCTACGGTGGTGTGAGGTGAGGGCGAAGGGGCCGGGCACGGGCGGCGGGGCTTCCCCGAGTACACACACCGGGAGCCGGCCCGGGCTGCAGGCCGGCGGGAGACTGAAGGACGGCGACCCGGGAGCTGAGGCGGGTGGCGCGACTGTCGAGGGATTTTTTTTTTTTTTTTTTAATGTGAAGGCTGAGGTCCTGGGGACGGCGCGGCGGGCGGGCGGGCGGGAGGACTTTGCAAACAGCGCCCGGCAGCCAGCCCGGTGTCGAGGGCCTTCTCTGAGTGCTGGAGCAGAGAGGGAGAGTTGGGGGTCCTGAAGCTTCGTAGTAATTACGGGAGAGTTCCAAGGGAGGAGAGGAGGCTTTGAAGGAGTGCTGAAATGGCTCTGCGGGCATGGAAGGGTAATCATAAATTAAGGGGTTTAAGGTGGACTTGAGGAGTGGATGGTATACTTGGTGATTTTCAGGTACTATATAGGACGTTGGGGGAAAGGGAGATTTTATGTTTAACTGAGCGTTGAAAGATCAACTAGTGTATATAGTATGGTTATTGAGGTTGGATCTGGTATACTTGCAGCATTTACCCTCTCACTATATATCTATATCTATACCTATATCTATATTTTCTTTCTATCTGTCTGTCTGTCTATCTATCTATCTATCTATCTATCTATAGGAGGGTTCAAGGAGGAGAAAGGCAGGCTTTGATTCATGAAATCAGATTACTCCAGTTTTAAGGAAAAAAAAATTAGTATTTCCCAGGGGGCGGAGGTGAGAAATAGTCGCAGAGGTGTGGAGGTGTGATAAAGTTGAGGCTGGGGTGGGGGGTGGGGACGACACATTGTCATACTTGCTTCCCTGTTTAACTATTAGTTCCTCACACCCAAGACATTGAGTTAATTAGCTTTTTGTTTTTGTTTTGCTATTTAGGTTTGTTTTTTTTGGGGGGGGAGGGTTGATGGGAAGGTACCTCAGGAGGAGGGTCATCGAGCTGTAGTCCAACATGTTGCTCTTGTGGAGACAGGATGGGAAAGGAGGCTGGGTGGGGGAATTTGGATGTCTGAAGTGCTATTTGCATTCTGGGGGTGAGTGAGTGGAGCAGAGGTACAAATGAGTGAACAACTGCAGCGAGGCCTTCGGAGGGTTTGGTGACTGGTAGTCCAGTTAGAATGAAAGGGACTTTTGAACATACTTGGAAGTTTGGTAGAAGAATATTGTCATCTTCTTGTTTTGTTTTGTTTTTGTTTTTCTACGGAGGGAAGTTTTTAGGGCACAAAGATGGAAATGAATTGTGCAGTTTGGAAATCAGATAGAGCTAGAAAAATTCACCATACGTGTGAAGAACTGAAAAAAGGAAAAAAGTCTCATGTTTTAAAATATTAGTTGTAGCCTGGTGTGGTGGGGCACGCCTTTAATCCCAGCACTCGGAGGCAGAGGCAGGCGGATCCCTGTGAGTTCGAGGCCAGCCTGGTCTACAAAACGAGTCCAGGACAGCCAAGGTTACACAGAGAGACCCTGTCTTGAAAAACCAAAAAAAAAAATAGTTGTGTTTTTCGAATTAACAGTTCGAAGGGAGTCTGCTTTGAACATCACTGTCCTGTTGTCTTTTTGCGTTGGACACTGAGCCCAGGGCTTTATGAGCTATATCCCCAGCCCGCCGCCTTTGTCTTCTCAACCCCCTGATAGGCTCTCATTCTGTTGGTTACTAGAAAGTCTTTTGAAAGTATTAAATGTATATTTTATGTTTTGGTTAGGCAGCAACAACTTTTAGCATTATAACTCCTTTTATTTAGTCCCCGCCTTTAGAAGTACAATAAAATATTTTACTAGATATAAAAGTACTAGCTAGTACTTTAAAAAAAAAAAAACCCTTACGGTAAAATTTAGTGTAGGAATGCTATCTCTCTTACTAGTGCTTGTTTCATTAGGGTGATTTTTTTTTTCTGGACTGAAATTTTTAATTAGTCTGTAATCTTGAATGAAAAATGCATTAAAAAATGAATACTTGAGAGCTTGAGAGATGGCTTAGTGATTGAGAGTATTTGTTCCTCTTCCAAAGGACTTGAGTTTGGTTCTCTGGATCCAGGGGATCCAACATCTCTGGCAACTGAAGACACCTGCACTCACATGTACATACCCCACATAGACATACGCAGCTACACATGATTAAAAATATAATAATAAATCTTCAAAAAAATGAATACTTGAAAGCTAGGCATGGTATTGCACACTTGAAACCTAGTGGAGGCTTGGAACTCTAGAGACTAAGTCAGGAGTATTGCCATGATTTCCAGGCCAGCCTGGGCTACATAGTGAATTCCAGTCTAACTAGGACTATGTATGAAGACCTTGTCTCAAAAGAAGAAAACCATCCGACCAAATAAAAGATTACTTAACTTGGTGTTAAAACTAGTTTTTTGAGCTGGATGGTGGTGGCGCATGCCTGTAATCCAGCACTCAGGAGTCCGAAGCAGTTGGATTTCCTGAGTTTGAAGTTAGCCTGGCCCTACCAGTGACTTTTAGGACAGCTAATACCGCACAGGGAAACCCTGTCTCAAAAAAACCCAAAAAAATAAAAAAAGAAAAAATTTAACACCACTACTTAACAATGTGTCTTCCCTAGATCTATGAAATACAGTTTTATTTTTAATTTATAGTATTGATTTTAGAGATATTATTTAAAAATAGTGCAAGTGCCGTATAGATTGTCATTCTTGGTGTGCTGTCACAGCAGATTACTTTTTGTTTAGATCCCCTAAAAACATAATAAACGATATGCTAATGAGGGCTGTGTTTGTAAATTTACTTTTCTCATATTCTAGATTCAAGACCATTTTTCATGGCAGATTGACATGTTACTACAACACAGCGTTTCAGAGCAGTTGTCAGGCAGCGGGGTAATGTAGTTCGTTGCAGCAGCTAGGTTAGAATCCAGCTATGGCTGAGCGCATGAGTTTGTTCCTCCTGTACTTTTTAAAAATGATGTTTTTATTGTACGAGTGTTTTGCCTGCGTGCGCTGTGCACTGTGTACATACCTCATGCCCATGAAGGCTAGAAGAGGTATTCCAGAAGAGGGTTTTTGGAATTGGAGTTATGGATTGTTGTGAGCCACCTAGGGTCCTGTAGAAGAGCAGCTAGTGCTCTTAACTGCTGAGCCGCATCTCTAGCCCTAGAAGGAATAACCCTTTACCTCCCTTAGCGTGCTAGGGAAAGACCACTATGGCCATTTTTGATGGCGTACACTAAAAGAAGAAGAAACCAGGTCAAAAGGTAAAGACACACTAGAATAACAGATCTTATGTGGGTCCTCATTTTCTTTACCTATAAAGAATTGTAGACATTGTTGTCAGAGAGACCATGCAAGGATTATGCATAAATTGGGATGTTGTGGCATCATTATATCAGAAATCACTACTCATTTAAAAAGTTCATTATTGCAGAGAGAGAGAGAGAGAGAGAGAGAGAGAGAGAGAGAGAGTGTGTGTGTGTGTGTGTGTGTGTGTGTGTGTGTGTAAGTCAGAGGACAACTTGTAGCAGTCTGTTCTCTCCCACCATGTGTATTCCAGGGATACAACTCAGGGCATCAGGCCTTTTGGTGGGTGTCTTTATCTGCTCACCCATCTCTCTAGGGCCAAGACAGCATTCTTATTACAGTAACAGACCAACATTTCGACAAAAATAAATGGGATTTAACCTCTTTTTCTTTTACAATGCTAAGATTTGAGCTCAAGGCCTAGTGTATTCAAGGCAAATACTCTACCACCGACCTATATCCCCAGCTCTGTGATGGGAAATTTTAAATATTTCTTGTTTGGCTTTATATTTTCTTTCTTTTCTTCTTTTTTAGTTTAGTTTTTTTTTTTTTTTTTTTTTTTTTTTTTTGAGACAGTTTCTTTGTGTAGGTGAGTGTCTTGGGATTCACTCTGTAGACCAGGCTGGCCTGGAATTTGCCGAGATCCTCCTGCCATGCCTCCTAAATGCTGGGATTAAAAGCATTCAGCATCTTTTATCTTTTTTTAAAACAAGTCTATGTAGGCCTGGATTTCTTTTCTTTCTTTCCTTTTTGGTTTTTCTCTCTGTGTAACCTTGGCCTTGGCTATCTTGGACTTGCTTTTGTAGACCAGGCTGGCCTCAAACTCACAGAGATCCACTTGCCTCTGCCTCCTGAGTGCTAGGATTAAAGGTGTGCACCACCACACCTGCTAGGCCTGGATATCACTGTTGCCTAGCGTATCCTTGAACTCACTCACAATCTTGCCTTATTTTAAGTATTTTGATTACAGGTTGTGTGCCATTGGTCTGTGTTTTTAAAAGACTGGTGTGATTTATAAGCTTCTTGGACAGTTGCTTCTTTCTGCCTGTGTCATAATAGGAGATTGTGCAAATTGGGGCAGTTAGTTTTTACTTATGTATCTGTCTGATTCGTTTTGATTTTGGAGAAATTATCTGTTCTCTTAAATATTAGCTTTTTGGTACCCACCTTACAAATATAGTGTGGTCATAGTGCAGACTGTCAGAAGTGTTTTGTGTTCTTCAGGCACTCTGTACTGTAAATTTTATGGTTTTTTGAAATACACTAAGCTTTGTAGATATTTTGCTTGTTAATGTTGGGTGCTACTACCATCTAACAAGTGTTTGTCTTGTGTATAACACAGTGAGTGGCTTACTGCCATCCTATGAGAACAGGAGCGCTAGTGAAAATCCTGGACTTGTGGTTTCTGAATTCTAGCAGCTTGTTGCCATTCTAAAAGAACAGGAGGTGCAAGTGAAAGTCATGGACTTTGTGTGTAGTTTCAGTGTGTTCTGACCACTTCAGAGTCTTTCAAACTAAAATCAGAAATATGTTGATATCTTGGAGTATGATGGAAAGGTCAACAAAAGCTTCACGAGTAGGATAATTTCTTTTTGGGGGAGTAGGGTAAGGGGGTTGAGATAGTATTCCTCTGTAGCCTTGTCTGTCCTGGAGCTTGCCCTGTAGACCAGGCTGGCCTTAAATCACTCTGATTCTTCTGCTTCTGCCTTCTAAGTGCTGGGATTAAAGACGTGTGTCACCTGGCAGAGTAGAATTATTTCATTGGTTCATATTTATTGGCTTAGTAGCAAGTATGATTTACATCCCGGAGTAGGCACAATTTTTGACATTAAACTCTGGCTAGTTATCACTACAGTTGCTCAAATAGAAGCAAACATCAGCTAGTGGTCATTAGTTCTGATCTCCTGGTAAATAAACTACTAGGGTGTAATGAGTACTTGGAACTACATTTTTAGGATGGAGAAGAATTCATAATTTTCTAAAGTATACTAGTGGCTTCACAAATTATTGTGCCTATAAAGTGACATGAGACTTGTTTAAGACAGCATTCATTGGCTAATAGGGCAGGCTTATTTTGTCATAAGACTTGTTGACACATTTTGGGTGTACTAAGTTAAGAGCATGCTTGTTCTTTGGTCCTTGGTCTACTTCCTAAGTATGTCTGACTTTAGTCCTCCTGGCCCAATAGATACAGGCTAGAAGCCAGAAGTATTTTCATAGTCATCTTCTAGTCATGTGACTAGTGATCCAAGTCATCAAGCAAGAGCCTTGGTACTAAGCCTGGTGGTGGTAGTTCACGCTTTAGTCCTAGCACTTGGGAGGCAGAGGCTAGTCTGGTCAGCAGAGCAAGTTCCGGGAGAGCCAGGGTACACAGAAACCTTGTCTCCAAATAAAATAAAATAAATAAGGAGGCTTGGTACTTCATTAACAATAAATGTTTAAATGAATGAACATCCATATATATATCTTGATTGATTGACAATTAGAAAAATAAGTTTGAAGCTGGGTGTGGTGGTACATGTTTTTAATCCCAGCACTTGGGAGGCAGAGGTAGGGGGATCCCTGTGAGTTTGAGGCCAGCCTGGTCTACAAATCAAGTACCTGGATAGCCAGGACAAGACAGAGAAACCATGTCTCAAAAAAACCAAACAAAACCAGTAACAATTAAAAAAAAAAAAAAAGTTTGGGCTAGTGGTCCAACTTAGTAATGCAGAGGGCCTTGGGTTTGAGTCCCAGCATAAAAAAAGGTGCTTTTTGTTTTGCTAATGTAACTTTGTGCATATATTTAATGGGTGAGTACTGTTCTAGGATCCACTGTTCAGGTATCAGTGGCATTAGGACCTGACAGATGGATATGTATATTATCCATATTATCAAAAGCAAAACAAAAACCAAATCTATCTGGATGTATCTCTTCCATATATATTTTCATGAAAACCCCCTAATTAAAAGTAAGATGAAGCCAGGCGTGGTGGCGCATGCCATTTATTCCAACATCTGAGAGGTGGAGGCAGGGGGATCTCTGTGAATTCTAGGCCAGCCCGGTCTATATCGTGAGTTTCAGCTCAACCAGAGCTACCTAGTGAGACCCATCTCAGGGTAAGATATGCACTACTTTAATCCTATTACTTTGGAGTTTGAGGCCAGCTACTTCCACATTCTGGCAATGACTACATAGTGAAACCCTACCTGAAAAAAGGATGGGAGTAAGGGGAAAGTGCTGTGGTCTTGATATTGATGTCACCCAAAATGCATGTGTTAAAACTTAATTTCCAATGTGAGGTTATTAAGAGGTGATGCCTTTATTATTGCACTATAGAAAATAAAATTATTGGTGTTTATTTTCAGTTTCTCCTCTATGTATGAACTTGGTAGCTGAACGTACCCACTGAAATTTTCTAGCTAATTTCTATTTCACATTACATCAGAAAAGCATTTTCATATTTGTGGGTTATTTTTATGGCCATCATATGCATGTCTAATATTTCAAATACTTCCAACAGTCATCATCATCATCATTTGGTTAGAAGTAATGTCGCTGGGCGTGGTGGCACACGCCTTTAATCCCAGCACTCAGGAGGCAGAGGCAGGCGGATCACTGTGAGTTCAAGGCTAGCCTGGTCTACAAAGTCAGTCCAGGACAGCCAAGGCTACACAGAGAAACCCTGTTTTGAAAACACAAAAACAACAACAACAAAAAGAAGTAATGTTGTCTTTTTATAATAAATAGATTTTTAAAGTACTTTCAGTGTTTACTTTTATTTCCTCTGTGTAGTTTTTAGTAAATATGAACATTGGTATTAATATACAGTAAGATACTGTGTATTATGAAATCTTCCCTCTGTATTCATTAGCACACTTATTAGTGGCCTTATCTCTGAAACAAATCACAGTAAGAAGTTAAAATCAAGAGGTCTAAGTAAGTCCTGTCTTCTTCCTGAACCAGATGACTGTAATGGCTTTTTAGTAGTGTGTCTTGGCTTAGGACCTTAGCTTTTTCATCTGGGGATTAGTATATGTCTGAAATATGAAGCTAATGTGTTAGCTCTCAGATAGTAGCATCTGGAAATGGAGAATTCATCAAAAGAGAAAAAATTCATTATTTGAGGGCTCTGTAGACATTTGTAGGTCAATGTTTCTGTTAGTTTTTTCTAATACAAATTATGACTTTATTTCTCTTTTTTATGTATTTTTTCTTTTATGGTACTGGGGATTGAACCTAGGTTATCACATATACTAGGCAAGCATCCAACCACTGAACTATCTCCTCAGCCTTTTAGTTATATTTTGAGATAGAGTTTTGCTAAGTTGCCTAGGCTATTAGTTCGCCCTGTAGCTCAGGAATGCCTTAAGATTATATCTCTCCCACTCAGCCTTTCTAGTAGCTGGGAAGTCAGGTCTGTACCAACAGGTCTGCCTTGTAACTGGTTTTGTTTTTTTAAAGTGATTTAAAGATCATTAAAACATCTTACATTGTATAGAATGTGAATTTTAATGAGTCTTCTTATTGGTAATACACTGTTTTGAAATTTTCTTGATTGTTATTTCAATTAACAGTAACTACTGGTTGAAGCATGTAACAGTTTGTCTTTCAGATATATGTTAGAAAAGTATATGTAATGTGAAATACATTTACATGCATGGAATTACAACTTAGTTTTACTTCAAAGGTGGACTCTCTAATTTTTAAAACATTTAAAAATTAATTTTATTTGTTTTATGTGTGCATGCATTCATTTTATGTGTGCATTGTTTGTATGGCCATGCCTGTGCCATTGTGCATGTGGCGGTCAGAGCACAACTTCTGGGAACCACAGTTCTCCTACCCTGTGGTTTCTGGGGCTTGAACTCAGCTCAGCAAGCTCGGTAGCAAGGGTCTTTACCCACAGAGCCATCCCACCAACCCTTTTCTTGTGTGGAATCTTAGTTTCCTTGCAGATTTGCAATTTTAGTGTTAGACTTTTGTTGTTGTATTTAGTCAAGGTCACTCTGGCTGGCCGGGAACTCCTGATGTAGACCAGGCTGGCCTCTTTACTCAGAGATCCAGCTGCCTCGGCCTCTCGTCCTCTCCTATGTATGCCTCTCCACCTTTCCCAATCCTCTGCTTCTCTCCCTCTTCTCCCCCTCTCCTGTGTCCCTCCATCTCCTCTGCCTCCCCACCTCTCCTCAGCCTCTTCCTCTGACTCTCCACATCTTTTCTTCCTCTCTACCTTTCTGCCCCTGGAATACTGTTTTTTTGTATGTGTGTGTCTGTGTGTGTGTTTTGTTTTTCTAGACAGGATTTGCCTTGTAGTCCTGGCTGTCCTGGACTTGCTCTTTAGACCAGGCTGGCCTGGAACTCACAGAGATCCACCTACCTCTGCCTCCTGGGGTGCTGGGATTAAAAGCATGTGCTACCACCGCCTGGTTTTGTATTGTTTTTGAAACAATGTTTCTTATAGCTGAAGTTGAAGTTAAACTCTGATCTTGAACTCCTGATTCTGCCTCCACTTTCAGGGCACTAGAAGGTGTGCCATCATTCCCAATCAATATACATCTTATGCATATTATTAGCTTTTTATAATGTTTTTAACACTCATTTTTCAGGAAATATACATGTTTAGTGTAGCTATGGATGCAAAAATTTAAAATTTCTTTCTAAATGTGCAATATCAGTAGTCAAGGAAAATCGATAACGTTGGTTCCATATAAGTAGCTAATAAAGGCTTTGTGTACATACTGTTCTTGCAACTACTTTTGGGTATGAGAATGAAAAAGTCATTTTGGGAGGACAAAGGTGGTTTTGTATATCAAGCGTCTTAGGTTGTTTCTGTAATACAGTTCTGGAAATCCTATTTGGGTTATTACTAGCTTAAGTATCAGTACCATAGCTACTGCAATATAACTGTAAGTTTTTGAAGATTATAGTAGGAGTCGTGTGTTGAAAGGATGAGTAAGACTTCAGAAAGGTCTGATAGTTTCAACATAAAACTCCCAAATGTCTGTTTCGTTGTTCACTTAGTGTGACTTAGTATTTCAGACCGATGGTTTCCTTGATAGCCCACTTTCTCAGCATGTATTAGGAGATGATAGATTGAAATGCTCTTATTCCTTTGGATGTAACATGTAGTAGAGTTCTACCAGTTAGTGCTATCCATTTATTTACATTAAACAAATGCTTAAACCTTTCTGAGAGTCTTTTTCTACTCTTATCCTAATTTTAAAATGCGATCACATCAACATGTATTTCATAAGCTTGGAAGGGGGAGAGGGATTGTGCATGCCTATAAGCCCACCACTAAAGAGAAGCTGGAGGACAGCTCCAAGTTCGAGGCCAGCCTGGGCTACATTGTGAGATTCAGACCAGCATGAGCTACATGTTGGTAACTTGTTTCAATCACCCTAAAATGTGTTTCATGGGAAGCACCCCAGTTCTGCATTGTGTGTCCTTTAGTGTGAATACTAAATTATGTAAAAGGCACCTGGGTTTATTAAACCTAGTAACTAGATATTTTGTTTTTCTGACTAGAAACATCATATTCTTTTTTGTTTTGTTCTCTGTTTTTTTGAGACAGGGTCACCCTATACAGCCCTGGCTGTCCTAGAACTCACTGTATCTACCAGGTTGGCTTTGAACTCAAAGATATCCATCTGCCTCTAGATTAAAGGTGTGAGCCACTACACCTGACTTTATATTCTTTCTCAGAATTATATTTGTCAGGTCATGAAAAGCTGAAGGTTTTGATAACACCAGAAAAAAAAAACATTGCCATTTTCTGTCTTATTTATTTAAATATTTTATGTGCACGAATGCTTTGCCTGTTCATATATATGTACACCTTGTATACCTAGTATCTGCAAAGACCAGAAACAGGAATTGAAGACCCTGGAACTAGAGTTGCAGATGGCTATTAGTCTTCATGTGTGCTGGGAATCAAATTCTGGTTCTCTATAAAAGAAATAAATGTTCTTAACCACTGAACCATTTCTCTGGTCCCTTATTTTTATGTTTTTTTAAAAAAATCTGTTAGAGAATATCCTTATCTGTGGCTTGTAAGGTAGCTTAGCAGGTAAAGGTACTTGTCGCCAAGCCTCATGACCTGAGTTAAGTCCCCAGAGTCCATGTGTTGGAGGGAGAGAACCAGTTCCCACAAGCTGCCCTCTGATCCCCATGCACACATGTAAATGTTTAAACAAGAAGAGTATCCTTGTCCAAGATCCAGGTTTTCTAAGGAGCTGAAGAAATACGAATGTTTCCTTCATATGAAAGTAGGTAGAGAACACCAAGTGCCCTGTTTTATCAGGTGAAGCTCAGTGGACTACACGTCTCTTTTATTTATTTGGTTTTTTGAGGTAGGGTTTCTCTGTATAGCCCTGGTTGTCCTGGACTAGCTTGGTAGGTTAGCCTTGAACTTACAGTGATCCGCCTGCCTCTGCCTCCCAAGTGCTGGGATTAAAGGTGTGCACTACCACACCCGGCTTTACACATCTCTTTTAAAGCAGATATAGCCTAGCATGGCCTGTGTGAGATTTCTTTGAAGGTTAAACTACATATATCCATGTTTAGGGTTTTGTTATTGTTGTGTTTTAAACTGGCTTATTTTTGTTTTATGTGCATTGATGTTTTGCTCACATGTGTGAGGGTGTCAGGTCCCCTGGAACTGGAGTTACACACAATTGTAAGCTGTCATGTGTGGGCTGGTAATTTTGAACCTGTACCATCTAGAAGAGCAGCCAGTGTTCTTAACCACTGAGCCATCTCTCTGCCATTTTGATATCTTTTTTCATTTTCAAATTATTGCTACAGCCAAATTGATTAATAGCTCCTCACATGTTGCTTGTGTGGAGAATCCTTAAGAGATCTTTGTTTAGCAAATTCAGGTGTGTGTGTCTGTGTATAAAATTCTTTATTTTAAATATAAAATTGGACTTGTGCTAATTGATCTATTCATACTTCTCCAAAAGGCAATATATTTTTAAAGATTTATTTTGTAAACAATTGTATATATTGTGTATGTCTGTGCATAGGCTTGTGCACTTACTTGCAGTGCTCACAGAGGCCAGAAGAAAGTCTTGGATCCCCTGGTGCTGGAGTTACAGATGATTGTGAACTGCCTGATGTGGGTACTGGGAGGTTCTAGGAGCAGAACTTTAATTCTTTATAAGAACAGTAAGGGCTCTGCCTGAGCCATCTCTCCAGCCCATAATAATAGTTCCTAATTTTAAAAAATAGAGTTTCTTCTAAAATCTATATTTTTATAATATGCATATTCATTCTTAGCATACTGTGACCATTGCTTCTGATTTTGTAATTAGCTCTGTGTTTTATAAAATTGAGGGAAAATACATTTTTGTTTTTTAGAATTAGGTGCATAGTCTGTCTCTGTCTTTCTCTAGAACTAGGTGCATGATATCTCTCTGTGTGCATATGTGTATGTGGAAGTCAGAGATCAATATCAGGAGTTCTTCCTCGGTCCTTCTACCTCATCTCTCACTGAACCTTGCTCACTCGCTATATTGGTTGACCATCAGGCTCTGGGGATCTAACTGACTCTGCTTCACCAATGATCCAAAGTCAGGTCCTCGTGCTAGTGCTGCGAGCATGTTACCACGTAAGCTCTTGTCCCAGTCCCTTAGGTGTGTAGCTGTGTGGGACCACCCTTCCTTAAGATGGGGTTGGCAGTGGACAGTGGAGACAAGCTTTGCTCTTTACGAATGAGTAGGCTTTTGTTTAGTTGCTCATTTGTTTTAAGATGGGGTTTCCTTGGTCCAATATGTCCTTGAACTCAGTGTGTTCTTCCTGCCCTGGTCTCCTGAATCCTGGAAATTAATAGGTACGAATTGCCACTTCTGAAGTAGAGGTGCTAGGTTTTTTTTTTGTTTGTTTGTTTGGTTTGTTTTTGTTTTTTGTTAGAACATGTGATTGATGGTCATAAGTTAAAAGGAGGCTTAAAAATTACAGACTAACCGGGCGTGGTGGCACACGCCTTTAATCCTAGCACTCGGGAGGCAGAGGCAGGCGGATCGCTGTGAGTTCGAGGCCAGCCTGGTCTACAAAGTGAGTCCAGAACAGTCAAGGCTACACAGAGAAACCTTGACTCGAAAAACCAAAAAAAAAAAAAACAGATTAAGGTTATATTGAATGGCATTTTATAAGGATTTGATCACTTTGCTTGCATGATAATTTAATATACTGTCGTCCTGATTGTTCATTTTACGCTGATAAGAACCAGGCATGGTAGCACACCTCCAATTCCAGTAGGCAGAGGCAGGGGAGCATCACAGATTGAGGCCACACATAAAATTCTGACCAGTAAGACCCTGTCTCAGAAATAAAACAAACAAAAAACCCAAATAACTCTTTGAAGGCACATGGCATATGTGTTACTTAAATATGCATGTATTATGAAATCTAGTATATTTTAAAAACATATACATATGTACACACATATTTATAACATGTAAACTTTTAGTTTGATATGACATAGATCAAACATTACTTCTGATTTGTCAGAAGTCAGCAAGCCAGATTCATGTGATCTCTGGCATTGGAGGTGATTTTTGAGTATCAAAGCAAATGATGGTTCTTTCTGCCGCCTTTCAAGCACTTGTATACTCGTTTCTAGCGTTCTTTTGCTTACAGCTGTGATGCAGACTAGCCAGTAATGACTAAGGAGCAGGGCGAGAAGGTTAGTAGGTTGAGTAGCTGATTTTGAATTTGGATGCTGGTCACTGTGGCTGTAGGGAAAGCTACTCTGAGAAGAGGAGTAATCTGTTCCCTTTGCTGCTTTTCCTCAGTGGTCACATGAAGCACATAGTTCCTGTTATTGGTGGCAGCAATTGAGGGATGACCTTTTCCTTGTTGCTGCTGAGAAAGCAAATAAATGTAGTGATTCAGTGTTTTTGCTATTACTATAACCTTGCAAATAGGAGGAAAACTTAATTATTAAAAAAAAAACAAGCAGAAAAGGAAATTCTCACTTGGGGTATAGATTTATCTATCTATATATAATACTATTTGCTACAATAGCTGTCTGTGTTTACAGCCAATTTAGATCTTTGACCTTTGATTTTCCTAAAGTATAGGTAATTTCTTTAACATCACTGTTTACAAATAATGTTTCATGATTTTAATTTTCTCTTTGTCTAACTAGATGTGACGCTGACCCTTCAGCCCTAGCCAACTATGTTGTAGCACTGGTCAAGAAGGACAAACCTGAGAAGGAGTTGAAAGCCTTTTGTGCTGACCAACTTGATGTCTTTTTACAAAAAGGTAATTGTTATGGGCCTTCAGCCAAGTATTTTACATAAATATTTTTAATTTAAACTTCCTGAAAAGAGCCAGGGATGGTGGCACATGCCTAGAATCCCAAAACTTGGCGGGGTTGGGGGGGGGGGCTGAGGCAGAAGAATTTGGAATTGAAGCTAACCTGGGCCTATATAGGGAATTCCAAGTCACCTATGCTACCGGGCAAAACTCTGCCTTAAAACAGCAGCAACATAACCAGATTCATGAAGGTGTAGCTTAAGGGGGGAAACCCACTTCCAGAGTTTGTGTGTAATAGTCCTTCCTTTCGTAGTAGCATGCTAATTTTTGTGTCGTTCCAGTTTTACTATATGTGCTTCTGAAATGAGACAGACACAGACTTTACAGTAAATTAGGCAGGGTCCTTTGAATACTTCAGTGTGCCCATTCACGAATACTTACATATTTGTTTTGTGTTTAGGAAGGACAGGTTTTTCCTGTCCTTCTTTTTGTTTTCCCAATATTGAGACAGTGGTTCTAATTCTTGTTAGGTTCTTTGCAGCTTTTGACAGCACTTAGTTGATGGTTAAGAGATAACTGTTTAAGGCTACTAAAGCTGCCTTCTAGTGCTTCTGTGTGTGTGAACACGCACTCGAGTGTCTGTCTGCATGCCCCTGTTTGAATGTATATATACGTATTTATATTCATACATGTGCAGGTGTTCGTGTGTTCTTGTGGATAACATAGATCGGCTTGTCTCATTTCTTGGGATCCTTCTATCTTGTCTTTTGAGTTTGTCTCATTGGTTTGAAACTTGCAAATTAGGCTAGGTTGGCTGGCCAACAAGCCCTCCAGAGAGCTTCCTTCTCAGTGTGGGGACTACAAACAAGTGCCATCATGCATGAGTTCTAGGTTCAAATTCGGTGCTTCACTGAGTGATCTCCTTGGCCCTGACGTTGCATATTCTTGCTGTTAAAACAGTAAACTCAATGTTCTTTTTTTTCTCTTGGCCGGGGCATCTTGAGATCCAAGAAAAGGTGGGCATGATTCTCCTCTCTTTGCACCTTTAACTTCTCATCTTCAGTTGGCCGTGTGTGCTAGCCTGTAACTCAGCAATTGGGAGTTAGAGGCAGGAAGATCAGAAGGTCAGCACTGCCCTTTGCTACACAGCCTGCGCTGCATGGGACTGTCTTAAAATAAATAGATTTCCTGCCTTTTTACCAAAGTCCTCCTATGATACAGAACTTGCAGGAAGTTTCCTTAGCTGTTTTCTTGATACTTTCTGCCCCACTCTACCCTCACCCCGCCCAGTCTTTCTCTAAACCTCACTGCTCACTTCTCTGAAAGTCACTGAGTATATCTTCACTTAGAGCCCTTGGACATGTTTTATGTTTGCATGTAAGATTCTTTCTTGTGTCTTTTTGGTCTCTTCATGCACAGTTTTCCTTAGTACTTAGTTACCCTTTCTTCCTCCTAGCTCTACCTGACTTCTCCTCGTCTTGCCTCTACCTCTGAAGTGTGGGAATTGCAGGCATGGACCACTAATCCTGGTTTACGGTTGATTAAATACAAGGTTTTCTGTATACTAGACAAACCTTTTTAATTTTTTAAAACTTATTTTTATTTTATGTGTATGAGTGTTTTGCCTACATGTATGTATGTCAGTTTTCTATTTGCATGTCTGGTGCCTGGGGAGGCCACTAAAGGGTGCCAAGTCCCATGGAACTCAGTTATGGATGGTTATGAGCTGCCATGGGGTTCTGGAACTGAAGCTGGGTCCTCTGTAAGACTAACAATCAAGCTCCCTTAACTGCTTGGCCATCTCGCTAGCCTCTGGGTTGTGGTATTTATTCATTCATTCATTCGTCATTTCATCTATCTATCCTCCCACCTTCTCCCCACCTCCTTTCCTCAGGGGGATGGGCATCACTCTAGTACAGGTTGTTGGAACTCACACAGTAGTCTAAGCTAGTGACCCTCCAGCCCAGCCTCCTGAATGCAGTAGTACAAGGGTGAACCACCATGCTCCATTTCAGCTAACAGTTTTACCATTCTGCAAAAAAAAAAAAAAAAAAAAAAAAAAAAAAAGTTTGCTCAAGGAGTGTGGATGAAAATGCTTTTCTGTGGGGACAGTAGTTGGCATTTTAGAAATGTGTGACAATTGTAGCATGAGCGGAGCCCATATAATGTCAGTCTTTGAAATAAACACCCCCCCCCATCTTATTTTGGAAATTGAACCATCTGTCACTGAGCAGTACTGCTTTAGATGGTCCTTAGGGCAAGACCAATAAAAGTTATTTAAATTTAATTCAAATAAAAATAGAAATATTTTGATATTTATGTTTTCAGCAAAATTACCTGTTTCTCTCACTCTCTTTGTCAGAGGAAGTTTCAAATACAGTCAAAACATGGACTTGAGTAAAACACAAATGCTAATTTCAACCCATTCAAACATATCTAACTCAGTCTTTGAGCGGTTTTTCATTCTGTCCAATGCAAGATTATACCATGAGATTACTTCTTCTACATATGCTCTTTCAGTCATCATTTCAGTTTCTTTAAACAGATAAACACAAAATATTACTTTATCTTTCAGACCTGATATTCTTAGTAGGTCAAGAGAAGTTTTGTAAACTCTAATAGCTTATTTTGTTTGCTTGTTTTAAGAAAAGCCTGATTATTCTTTTTCCCTTTTTAAAAATTTAATTAATTTATTCAGATTACAACTCAGTTGTTATCCCATCACTTGTATCCTCCCGTTCCTCCCTCCCTCCCGCTTTCACCCTATTCCCCTCCCCTAGGTCTGTGACCGAGGGGGACCTCCTCCCCCACTATATAGTCATAGGCTATCACGTCTCATCTTGGTAGCCTGCTTATTCTTTCTTTGAGTGCCACCAGGCATCCCCACCAAGGAGAGGTGGTCAAATATGGGGCACCAGAGTTCATGTCAGAGTCAGTCCCCGCTCTCCACATAACTGTGGAGAATGTCCTGTCCATTGGCTAGATCAGAGTAGGGGTTCAATGTTTACTACTTGTATTGTCCTTGATTAGTGCAATAGTTTGAGGAGATCCCCCTGGGCCCTGATCCACCCATCACAATGTTCTTCTTGTAGGTTTCTAGGACCCTCTGGATCTTTCTATTTCCCCATCTCCTATATTTCTCTTACCTAGAGTCCCAGTAGGATGTCCTCACATCTATCCCAGTCTCCTGGTAAGTAAAAACTTTCATGGGACATGCTTTTTGGGCTAGTGCCCAATTATAAGTGAGTGTCTACCATGTGAGTCTTTCTGCTTCTGGGTTAACTCACTCAGTATGATCATTTCTGGTTCCATCCATTTGTCCACAAATTTCAAGATTTCCTTATTTTTAATGGCTGAGTAGTATTCTGTAGTGTAAATGTACCACAGCTTCTTTATCCATTCTTCAATTAAGGGACATTTAGGTTGTTTCCAGGTTCTGGCTATTGTGATGAATAAGGCTGCTATGAACATGGTTGAGCATATGTCCTTGTTTGTGTGGTGGAGCATCTTTTGGGTGTATTCCAAGGAGTGGAGTAGCTGGGTCTTGAGGAAGCCCTATTCCCATTTTTCTGAGAAAGCACCAAATAGATTTCCAAAGTGGTTGTACAAGTTTGCATTCCTACCAGCAATGAAGAGTGTTCCCCTTTCTCCACATCCTTGCCAGCATGCAGTGTCTCTTGAGTTTTTGATCTTAGCCATTCTGATGGGTGTAAGATGGAATCTCAGAGTCGTTTTGATTTGCATTTCTCTGATGACTAAAGACGTTGAGCATTTCTTTAAGTGTTTCTCAGCCATTCGATATTCCTCTGTTGAGAATCCTGTTGAGAATCCTCTGTTGAGTTCTGAGCCCCATTTCTTAATTGGGTTATTTGGATTGGTGATGTTTAATTTCTTGAGTTCTTTACGTATTTTGGATATTAGACCTTTGTCAGATGTAGGGTTGGTGAAGATCTTTTCCCAGTCTGTAGGCTGTCTGTCACTTTGTTCTGTTGACAGTGTCTTCTGCCTTACAGAAGCCTCTTAGCCTCATGAGGCCCCATTTATTAATTGTTGACCTTAAGGCCGAGGCTGTTGGTGTTCTGTTCAGGAAGTTGTCTCCTGTGCCAATGTGTTCCGGGCTCTTCCCCACTTTTTCTTCTAACCGATTTAGTGTCTCCAGTTTTATGTTGAGGTCTTTAATCTACTTGGACTTGAGTTTTGTGCATGGTGATAAATATGGGTCTAATTGCATTTTCCTACATGTAGACATCCAGTTAGACCAGCACCATTTGTTGAAGATGCTATCCTTTTTCCATTGAATAGATTTGGCTTCTTTGTCAAAAATCAAGTGACCTTATGTGTATGGACTCATTTCTGGGTCTTCAATTTGATTCCGTTGATCAACCATCCTATTGCTGTACCAGTACCATGCTGTTTTAATTACTGTTGCTCTCTAATAGCTTATTTTCTTAGTCTCCCTTTGTGTTTTTTCTGTTTGCTTTGAGACAGGGCTTCTGTGTACAGCCTTGGCTGTCCTGGACTCACTTTGTAGACCAGACTGGGCTCTAATTCACCGATACCCTACCTTTCTGTCTCCCTGAATGCTGGGATTACAGGCGTACACCATTGTGTCGGCTTTTAGTTTCTTTCATTGCGGGCTGTTAGTCTCTTTCTTATAGGAACTTTGTTTCTAATCTTTTACAATTAACTTAAGCAACAAAATCTTATATTTATATCATTTGTACACATACAATTATGTCTGAAGGAATTAAAAAGAAGTAAAAGCCTTTCAGGTGAATTTCTCTTCCATTAAGGTAAGTCTTGCTTTTAAAGCCTGACAGCAGTGTTAAAGATTTCCGGTATTTCTAAAGTGTTGACAACAATGTTTAAACCTTCCGTTTTTGTTTATATTAACATTTAAATATTTTTTCTCTTTAGAAACTTCGGGTTTTGTGGACAAACTATTTGAAAGTCTTTATACTAAAAACTACCTTCCACCATTGGAACCAGTTAAACCTGAGCCCAAACCACTAGTCCAAGAAAAAGAAGAAATTAAAGAAGAGGTAATACACTTTTTAGAGTCTGTCACCAGGATTCTTAATTGAAAGTTGAAATTATTGGTATTATTGTTGTTTGTTTGTTTGTTTGTTTGTTTGAGACAGGGTCTTACTATGTAGTCCTAACTGGCCTTGAATTTGCTATGTAGATAGTATGGCCATTGCTTCCCATGCTGGGGATAAAGGTGTATGCCACTGTGCCCACCCTGAAATCTTTTTCTTCCACCCAGAGGTACATTTTCTTAGCTACACTAGAAGCTCACAAGCTCTAGTGATCCTGTGTTCTTGCTTTTCAGAGCTGGGTTATAGGTGTGAGCAGGACTTACGTGTGTGCCAACATCTGAATTCAGGTCCTTGTAATTAAACAGCAAGCACTATTAACTGTGGAACCATTTCTTTAGCCCTCAGAAATCCAGCAATTTCTGAAAAGTGAAAAGTTGGTTACATACAAAAGGTTGGGTGAAACTAAAGTATTAATAAAAGTTTAATATAAATCATTAGGTAACATACCATCACATATATGGAAAAATGATTTACTGTTTCTAACCACACTATCAACACTGGAAAAATTAACAGAAATATTATGTTATAAAGTATAAAAACATGATTAGAGATGCCAAGCTAAGGGGCTGGAAAGATGGCTCAATAGTTAAGGGGCCAAGAGCACATACTGCTCTTGCAGAGTACTTAAGTTTAGTTCCTGCCTCCTACATCTAGAGGCTTATAACCACATGCAAGGGATGCAATACCTTTGACCTCTGCACGCCTGTACTCATGTGCACATGCTTACCCCCACAACATAACCAAAAAAATTAATTCTACAAAAAGATACTAACCTAATTGCTTTCTTGAACCAATATAGAAATATTACAGCCTTTATAGTTCCTTTTGTGTATAAATCAGGCAATCTTTGTTAAGAATGTGGAAAAGAGATTTTGTATGTACAAATATATGTAGTTTTTAGTCCAGAACCAGGAATAGAAATACTTCCCAACTTAAAAAAAAAAGTTTTTGTGGAGCTGGAGAAATGGCTCAGATTAAGAGCACTGTCTGCTCTTCCAGAGGTCCTGAGTTCAATTCCCAGCAACCACGTGGTGGCTCACAACCATCTGTAATAAGATCTGGTGCCCTCCTCTGGTGTGCAGGTGTACATACAGACACAACATCATATACATAAGAAGTAAATCTTTAAAAAGAAAGTTTTTGTTTCGTCATCTGTAGAGTTGGTTTAGTTATTAAGGGCACTTGTTCTTGCAGAAGACCTGGTTTTGAGTCCCAACGTACACATGAAAGTTTACAGCCATTTGTAACTCTGGTTCCAGGGTGCACAGATACATTGACATACTTGAAAGCAAAACATTTATACACACACTGTCCAGGACAACCAAGGCTACATAGTGAAACCCTGTCTCTAAAAACCAAATAAATAAATAAGTAAATAAAAAAATAATATTCTTTTTTGTTTGAGACAGAGAGCCCTTGAACTCCTGATCCTTCTGCCTTCACCTCTTAAGGGTTCAGACTCAAAGTTTTAAGGCTGGCTCAAAAAGTCTTTAAAAAGTAGACTAGTGAGGTGGTGTGTGTGTGTGTGTGTGTGTGTGTGTGTGTGTGTGTGTGTGTGTGTTTCTCTGTAGCCTTGGCTGTACTGGACTCATTTTGTAGACCATGCTGATCTGAAATTCACAGAGATCCACCTGCCTCTGTTTCCCTAAGTACTGGGATTACAGGCATGTGTCACCATGCCCAGCCTTGGTATATCTTTTTAAGTAGCAGGAATGGAAACCTTCCTGCATCCTGTAGAAATTTTTCTTTGATGCTTTATACAGTGTATAATATGTGATCTTTGGTATAGGTTAAGTCTTTTATGATTATAATTTTTTATGGCAAGTAGTATTTCTTTTTTTAAAGGTTTATTTATTATGTGTACAGTGTTCTGCTTGCATGTATGCCTGCAGATCAGAAGAGAATACTAGATCGTATTATAGATGGTTGTGAGCTACCATGTGGTTGCTGGGAATTGAACTCAGGTCCTCTTGAACAGCAGCCAGTGCTGTTAACCTCTGAGCCATCTCTCCAGCCCAAGTAGCCTTTTAAATTTTAATTGATTTAATTTAATTTTGTGTGCATTGGTGGGAAGGTATCAGATCCTCTGGAACCGGAGTTACAGACAATTGAGAGCTGCCATGTGGGTGCTAAGAATTAAACGTGGGTACTCTGGAAGAGCAGCCAGGCCGTTTAACCACTAAGCCATCTCTCTAGCTCTGGCAATTAGCCTTTTTCTATAGTCACTACAGGTATTCCCTGATTTGTAAGAGTCTGTTTAGATGACAGTTGATTTGAATATTAAGAAATGTAGTACTGGGAGCTGGAGAGATGATAACTCAGTGGAGAGAGCACTTGCTGTCCTTCCTGAGCTTCCTGGCGCCCACATCAGGGCATGCAAACACCTGCAACTCCAGCGCCAGGGGATCTTCTAGCCTCCCCAGGTGTCATGCACGTATGTGGGACACATTCATGTATACAGGAACTCGCACACAGATATTTTTTAAAAATTGTATTATCTTGTTTTAAAAGAACAGTTAAAAAAATCTTTACAAGGTTCCATTTATAGTATCTTTGTAACACATCCTAATTTTGGAACCTTTATAATATGAGCTTAGCTCTAGAGCTCTTCTGACTGACAGTTGTCTGGCATGTCTTCTTCCTAATTTTCATGCTTGAGTTAATTGTGATTATCGGTAAAACAATAGTTCACACGGCCACACATAAATAATGGTTTAATTTTTGGTCTGCACAGTTGCTCTTTTAGAGTGAGTGGCTCTGAAGCAAATCTTAGGATTAGCCATCATGACTTCTTGATCCTCAGCTGCACTGTACTGTTAGTTGTTTTTATAATTAGATTATTGGCCACAGGGGAAACAGGCAAGAGAATTTGGACCATTGACTCAGCTTATCCTGGTGTTGAAAAACAACAGAAGATGTATGCTATAATTTACGATGCACACGGCATTTATTCCTTTTTACCAAAACTTTCCTGAGATTTTATTTTGTGAAGAAACACTATTTGTTTTGTGGGGGTTTTATTATCTAGATGCAGCTTGTTGCTCCTCAGTAGAGTAATGCATCAATTGAATTTCTTGCACATTGCTGGAAGAAAACGATTTTTAAATCCAGTTGGATGAGTGTGTAGTCTCTGCTGATGCCATATGGCTGCCATATTGTAGCTGCTATTATTATGCACTCTGCATTTTGTTAAATTGTTACCTTCTGGTTCATTTACTCATTTCCTGATTTTGATAATATGTGAGGCTCTTCTCCATTATTTGAAAATATGTTTAGTTCTTACCAGTTTGATTCATTTGTATGTGGTAGGCTCTAAGCTCAGTTTTTTGTTGTTGTTTTTGTTTTTGTTTTTTTAATTTTAAGGGTCTTGTGGTATCCAAGGTTCCCTTGAATTCATTATCTTTCTTTCTGTCTAGTCTCCTAAATGTTTGCTAAGATTGCGTTTTTGCTTGTTAACATACCTGGTTCAAACTAGCTTGCTTGCTTGCTTATTTATTTATTTATTCTTTAAGCTAGGATCTTGCAGTATAGACCAGGTTGGCTTCAAACTCACAGAGCTCTGTCTGGCTCTGCCTTTCAAGTGCTGAGTTAAAGGCTTGTACCACCACACTCAGCCCAAACTCTTATCTATTAATATTTGTTTATTTGTCATTATTATTATTATTGTTATTATATATATAACAATAATAATTATTATTATTATTATTACATTTTAGACAGAGTCTTGCTATGTAGCTCTGGGGGCCTGAAACTCACTGTGTTCATAGGCTAGATTTAACTTTGTGGCAATCCTCCTGCCTCAGCCCTGTTAGATGTGGAGGTGGCAGGTATGAGCCACCATACGTGACTTTTTTTTTTTTTAAAGACAGGGTCTTACTGTAGGTGAGGCTGGTTTCAAACATAACAATTCTTTTTTTTCAGTCATGTGAACATACCACCACAGCCAGTAGCATATCTTTTTTTGAATTAATGTGAGCCTGTTTTTTACTTTTCCTGTTCTCTGACTTTTTTTGGGAATGGCTTAAATGAGTGTAAGTGTGCATATAACTATCTGTAAATAAACTTGAGTTTATCTTTCTTTTTGAGTATCTGTTGATTTTCTTTGTTTGTTTTAAGACAGGGTGTCAGGGACTGTATGGATGCCCCGCCTCTACTTCTTAGGTGTTAGGATTACAAGTGTGTGGGACCACACTTAGCTCAGAGTGAAGTATTCAGTCTGTTTATTTATGTCCTCTCTTACACCAGAAAGATTTATCACATGTCTAAGTTTTGTAACTTAGAGAGGAACTGGTCTTATTTTTAACAAATCTTGCAGGTATTTCAAGAGCCAGCAGAAGAAGAGCGAGATACTAGGAAGAAGAAATATCCCAGTCCCCAGAAGAGTCGTTCAGAATCTAGTGAACGAAGGTTTGTACTGGTATCTAATAGTAAGACACTGAGAGCTGTTTTTCAGTATGCAAAGTTAGTTAGCATTATTGGACTGTGTCCCCATGCCCTCTCTAAAGCACTGCGGTGAGAACTTTCCTTCTTTCGATTATGTCTTGCTGTTGTCTTAGCTTCTGTGTCTTTTATAAACAGCCATTATTTGCTTTTCCCAAGAGTGCAGAGGTGGGAGCAGTGTCCTCAGAGAATTGTAATGAAATGTTCCATTTGTTTAGGGGGTGCAGTATTAAAATTATCCACGTTAGCATTTGCCAAAAGAGTACAGTTTGGTGTATGTTCACCTGTGATCACAAAACGGTCTTTATTTAAGAAGACTTCTCGTGAGCCATTTCCCTCTTTCTCCTTCTAATTCCTATCTTCTTCCCCACTCTCCCTCATACTTTGGGCTCTCCTTTCCTTTCTTATTTCTCCCTACCCTGTGTACTTGAAGTGGGAAAACCCTTCCCTCTTAATAATGGTTAGAAGAATTAGTGGTAGTCTCGAGACATTCTAAAATAGACGTTATGACTTCTGGGGACGTAAAGAGAGCACTTCACCTTCTGGACCTGTGCACAGCTCTCATTTCCAGAGTCCACACATGGCTTTTACATCTGTGTATTATAGGACGCGCGAGAAGAAACGAGAAGACGGCAAATGGAGGGACTACGAGCGGTACTACGAGCGGGGCGAGCTGTACCGGGAGAAGTACGACTGGAGAAGGGGCCGCAGCAAGAGCCGCAGCAAGAGCCGTGGCTTGAGCCGCAGCCGCAGCCGCAGCAGGGGCCGGAGCAAAGACCGTGATCCAAACAGGAGTGTCGGTGAGTAGGCCACACCCCAGGGAAGCGCGTCTGATAGAGGTGGGAGAGATTGTGTCAAAAGGCTAATCTTGTACACTTTTGAATCAAGGCAGTTTTTAAAAAGTTATTCCTAAGTTATTATAGCATATATTTATATTTAAATAATTCTTATATTTGATACAAATGTCTTTTGATCAGTAACAATGACACTTAAGTAAAAAGGTTGCCTTTTGCTTCTTATTTTATTTTTCCTGAAAGTGATTGGCTTGCTATAAGGTTGTCCAATGTTTAAAAAATTAAAAAGACAGAAAAATCCTAAAATGCCAGTGAAGAAGCTGACCCTTCTTCTGACAATGTACTTGACATTGATACTGTAAAACATCGTTTTTCACCAGTCAGTTGAGATATGCACAGTGGTGATATTCCTGTTTTTAGACTGTACTACCAGTGAGTGCATTTAAGTTGTGGATTGCTCAGGAAGTATACACTAATGTTCTCAGCTATGCTGTTCTGAGACAAGAAGTGCGGCTTAAGCACGTAAACATGTGACTTCTTCATCTCTTGCTTCTTTTTTATTCTAAAACAGAGCACAGGGAAAGATCAAAGTTTAAGAGTGAAAGAAACGACCTGGAGAGCTCCTATGTGCCTGTGTCTGCTCCGCCTGCAAACTCTTCTGAACAGTATTCCTCTGGGGCGCAGTCTATTCCCAGCACTGTCACTGTGATTGCACCTGCACACCATTCTGAAAACACAACCGAGAGCTGGTCCAATTACTATAATAATCATAGCTCTTCCAATTCTTTTGGTCGAAACCCACCACCAAAGAGGCGCTGCAGAGATTATGATGGTAAAGATTGCTACTCTTTTGTATGCGCTATTCCCAGCTAGGAAAGCAAGTGTTGCAGATGCTGCATGGGTGCATCCCAGTAGCTTGCCTTGCCTTTTATGTGAATACTAGTGTTTTCTTCATATGCCAGGTCATGTTTTTTCACTTACAGTTTCCTAAAAATGACTCCATATGATGCATAAAGAACTTCCTCAATTGTTTTTTAGGCTTTTAATATTTTATATGTATGTAAATATGTTTAAGCTAGTTATCATAAATATGCACTTAAGTCCTTTCAGCATGTTCAATTATAAGCAGTGCTACAATAAATAGCCTTGTATACCTTGCCTACTGGAAATTTAATGCTAAAATATTGTTTAAATTGATAGATACTGTACATATTTATAGTATACAGTAGCATTTCAGGACATGTATATCATGTGTAGTAATCAGATCAGTGTAATTAGCCTGTTTATAATCTCAGACTCTTTTAGTATTGGGAATGTTCATGATCTTCTCTATCAGCTATTGTCAACAACAGTTATTATATTGTGAAATATTATAAATAATCCTATATTCTTGATAGCAAGAATGATTGCTCTAAAATAATAATATGAAATAGATCATTGAAATGAAATTATAGTTCAAGGCTTTTATTACTTCCTTTCAAAGCTTTGGATATTTGGTAAAATACTTAGTTTTTAATTATTTAAAAAAATAACTTTCTTTTTAAAAATGAGAGTCTCATTGTGTAGCCCAGGTTTGCCTCAAATGTGGATGTAACTCAGGCAGCCTCAAACTTGCAATCCTCCTGCCTCAGCCTCTAGAGTGCTAGGAGTACAGGAGTCACCACCACACCTGATTTGTATTATGAAAATTTAGCAATTTGGTTAATCTAATAATCAGTAGCTACTTAATATCCCATTTCACTTACTGCTTTAAAATTCTAGTACGTCCTAGTCTCATAGAGAGTAGGGAGTATGCTTGCCTTTACCTCAGGGTTATGTGGTTATTAACAGGAGAGCACTAAGGAGATTTGGATTTCTTAGAAAAAAGCTACAATGTAAAGTAGGATGTTGAGTTTTCTGGAATTTGTTTTATTCTTTGAACTCATAGTATATCATAATAAGGTTTTTGTTTTTGTTTTTTTAATTTTAATTCTTACAGAAAGAGGATTTTGTGTACTTGGTGACCTTTGTCAGTTTGATCATGGAAATGATCCTCTAGTTGTTGATGAAGTTGCTCTGCCAAGTATGATTCCTTTCCCACCCCCTCCTCCTGGGCTTCCTCCTCCACCACCTCCCGGAATGTTAATGCCTCCAATGCCAGGCCCAGGCCCAGGCCCTGGTCCCGGCCCTGGCCCTGGTCCCGGCCCTGGCCCAGGCCCTGGCCATAGTATGAGACTTCCTGTTCCTCAAGGACATGGTCAGCCTCCACCTTCTGTTGTGCTTCCCATACCAAGTAAGTATGTGTTGGTTGAACCTTGTTTTGTTGATGAGTTGTATTTAGAAGAACCTCATCCCTTATGCTAACTGTTTAAATGTTTGAAAAGCAGTAATGGAATTTAAAATATACTCCCATAATTAAGATGTGCTTACTGTTTCCCATTCTTTATAGTACCTGCAGTGTCCCTTTGTTTGTAGTAGCCTGATTTGTGTTGACCTGGAGACAAGACCTTGTTAGCTGTTAGTATTTTAAGATGTTAGAGAAGAAACATGCTGGAATTTTTATGGATTTTCTTAGTATATAAAGAAAATCTCTTCAAGAATATTGAAACAACATTTGAAATCTTTCATTATAGAATCTTTTAGATACACATAAGGATGAATAACTTGGGCAGTAATTTGTTCAATTGGCCTCAGTGATTATCTATTAAGCCAACGTTGATATAACTCCTCATAGTTTTTTGGGTTGATTTGTTTTTGTGGGAGTAAATTCTAAATGCCATGCCATTTTTAACATTGTGGATTTCTTTACTGAAAAAGATTTTGTATTTGTGTGTGTTTTAATTTCATTATTGTATCTACCTAAAGTAAGAGTAACTAATGTTTAAAAATGGCCATGTAAGGGCCTCGGAAGATGGCTCAGTCAGTAAGAGTGCTTGCTGTGTAGGCATGAGGATCTGAGTTCAAATCCCCAGTGTTGACATCAAAAGCTAGACATGGCTGTGTACCTACAACCCATCACTGAGTGGGTAGTGTAGAGAGACAGGAGGATTGCTGGGGTTGTTGCCTGGCAGCCTAGATGTAGGTTCAGTGAGTCTAGAGGGCTAAGGTGATGAGTAATAGATCAGGACAATTGGCATCCTTCTCTGGATTCTGTGCACATGCACGGCTGTATATACCTTCATACCTCACGCACACATTTAAGAGGTCTATTTAAAAAGTATTAATGGTTCCTAGATGGGTGTGGTGACACACTTCTGTTATCCAGCACTCTGGAGGCTGAACAGATGGTCGAGGTAAGGTTATGAGTATAGCAAGGCAAGGATAAGACTAAATTTTAAAAATTCAGTTGAAAAACTTACAGAATTAATTATTTACATGTATGCAAAGGTATAAGAAAATAACTACTTAAAGACAGTTAGCATCACATTATTTTAAAAAAGCAAATTATTTAAAAATGTTGCCATTTAACTTAAGCAGTATATCTCTGTTCTGGTACTAGTGATAGAACTTAGGGCTTCATTCACACCTGGGCTAGCACTCCTCACTCAGGTTTACTCTCAGCCCCTTTTGATTTACTGTGTGTCAGGGGCTCACTATTCTGCCCAGGCTGGCTTTGAACTAGCTTTGTAGTCCAAGCAGGCTTTGAACTTAAGATCCTCTTGCTGTATGTAACCTCCTGTGTAGCTGGGATTACAGGCCTGCATCATCTGTTTCTCTCTTTTTCTTCTCCCAGTTTGGAGAATTGAACCCAGGGCTTCATGCATTCTGGGCAAACTATCAACCTCTGATCTATATCTCCAGCACTATTTTTCTTAAAGCAATTTATTTTGGGGCTGCTGTATAGCTCAGTAGTACTACAGTGTTTGACTATGTGTGAGGACCTGCTTTTTGTCCTCAGCACCAAACTAAAACCAAAGCAGTTAATAAGTAAAAATAATTTAGCACAATCCTATCTTTGTGTCCACTACATACACTATGTACCCTGTAGTGAAGTGTACAGCACATTAAAGTTGGTAGCAAAAGGGCTGGCAGGATGGCTCAGCAGGGCTCACTATGTAAGCTGGAGATCTGAGTTCAGTCCTTAGAACACACATAAACTTAGGAGAGAGCTGACTCCATAGGCTTGTCTTCTGACCACCACAGGTACACTGTGGCTAACTGCCCTTCACTTAACAACAACAACAACAATAATAATGATAATCATAAAATGAACCATGAGATAGATGGCTCAGCAGTCAAGGAGCTTGCCACCCAGTCTGATCACCTGAGTGTAGTCCTTGAGAGGCACATGGCAAAGGGAGAGAACCAATTCCCTCAGCTTGTCCTCTGACCTCCACATGCTATATATTCTGTAGCATGTGAATTTACACATGTGCACACACATACAAACATACACAAAGTAAAAAATTTCAAAGTGATTAATAACAGTTATTATATAGGTGTTAGTGAAAGCATGTTTTTCTTTTTTCAGCTTTGTTTTTCCTCGTTGGGGATGGGTGTTAGGGATTGCACCTTCCAGGGCTCTGTGTGTGCTTTATGTCCTAGTTTTCTTTCTGTTGCTATGATAAAACAGTGACTGAACCTGGGGTTTTTGGAGAAAAAGGGGCTTGTTTCAGTTTAGAGCTTACAGTCAGCCAATCACTGAGGGAAGACAAGGCAGGAACAGAAGAACAGACAAAGAAGGAATGTTTCTCGCTGACTTGTTCAGCTGTATTTCTTATGTAGCCCAGGACTACCTACCCACAATGGGCTGAGCCCTCCAGCTCAGTTAACAATCAAGAAAATTGCTCCCTTCACATCAGTCTGATGGAGGTAATTCCTCAATTGAGGAATTCCCAGGTGATTAGTTATGTAAAGTTGTGAAAACATAACTAGTACATTAGGCAAGCACTTTACCATCGAGCAACACCTCCAGCCTTTAACTTAGTAACCGTTGGTAGAAGGGGGTTAAGAAACAGCTTAACAGTAAAGAGCAATTGTTGCTCTTGCGGAGGGCTTGAGTTCACTTACCAGCACCCAGATGGTGGCCCACAATCATTCATAGCTAGTTCTAGGGGATCTGATGTCCTCTCCTACCTCCTACAAGTAGTGGGCACAGTTTTACATCATGTGTATGTATACACGCAGGCAAAAATACTCATACATGTAAGTTGATTATATAAATCTTAAAAAAAAAAGTAATATGAAAATATAACTGAAGCTTAAGAGGTTTTTATTCTTAACACATTACATCTACAGGCTATATTGAAGTGATTTTATTCTCTTGTTAAGTTTTTTTATTTACCTATTTTAAACTTAGTTTTCTTACTGGGGTACTAACAGTTGAACTCGGGGTCTTGCAAATGTCAGGTAAACACTACCACTACATCCTTAACACCTCTAGTCCCCTACTTATTTATTTAGAGACAGAGGATCTTGAACTTCTGGTCCTCCTACCTTCATATGGCTGCAATTGCAGACGTGCCATCTTGCTGGGGATCCAAATCAAAGTTTTATGCATGTTGGCAAGCACTCCATCAACTGAATCTCCAGCATTCCACCTCTTTCTTTCTCCCTTTCTTTCTCCTCCTCCTCCTTCTCTTCTTCTCCTCTTTCTCCTTCTCTCTCTCTCTCTCTCTCTCTCTCTCTCTCTCTCTCTCTCTCTCTCTCTCTCTCACTGTGTGTGTGTAAAACCCTGCATGGCCTGGCCTGGAACTCGTATGTAGACCAGGCCTTGAACTCACAGAAATCTGCCCCCTTTTGCCACTTGAGTGCTGGGGCTAAAAGGCACAAGCCACCATGGCCTGGCTCCACTATCTTTGATACTTTCCATGGTATTCACAATTGCAGATTCATCAGTATGTGTATTGCTCACTTATGCATATTCCATTTACTGTTGTTCCTCTGTTCTCGTGTCTGCCTGCAGAGGCACCCAGTCCTGCTTTCCTTCATCTGTGATGAGCTTGGCTTATTGGAGAATTAGCAATGTCATCAGGATTGTTAAAGCTGAATACATTAGTATTAGTATCACATTTTTTTTTAATTAGGAATCATTAATCTCTACTTGCCACTTTTTTTTCCCTGTAGGACCTCCCATTTCACAGTCAAGCTTAATAAACAGCCGTGACCAGCCTGGGACAAGTGCAGTGCCCAATCTTGCGCCAGTGGGAGCAAGACTACCTCCTCCTTTACCCCAGAACCTCCTTTATACAGTATCAGAAAGTAAGTAAATTTTTAGTTTTTGTTTTTTGTATGAGTGTTCTATCTGTATGTACACCTGCATGCCAGAAGAGGGCATCAGGTCACATTATAGATGGTTGTGAGCCACCATGTGGTTGCCGGTAATTGAACTCAGGACTTCTGGAAAAGCAGACAGTACTCTTAACCACCATCTCCAAACAGATCAGTTTACCATACACGGTGCAGATGGGCTAGGCAGTAAGTGGAGTGCTAACTGCAATTATGGCATTGGGCCTTGTGGACAGGGGACAGCATGTCTCCCTATATTCTGATGAAGATTCTCTGTGTGTACCTTCTAGGGATGTATCCTGTAAAGGATAGCCGTCCAGTTGGGTGGTGTACAATCTAGGACTTGAGTTTGGGCTATTGTGACTGTAAATTCCAGTCCAGTAATGCAATTCTGGTCCAAGGTGTGGGTCTTGCATTTCAACTACAGCTCTGTAGTGTCATTTCTGCGTAGTCTGGCCTCAGCATGATGTCTGAGGCAGCCTGGGCATTTGTAGAGACAGACTGACCCAAATTAATGGTTTTCATGGATGTCAAGATGATGGGTAAAGTCATTTGCCACTAAACCTCTGAAGCTGTTTGATCCCACATGGTAGAAGGCGAGAAAAGACTCTTTACAAGTTGTCCTCTGATCTTCGCACATGCACGGTGGCACTGTGTGTGAAATGCTTATTCTTGTGGAATGCATAACCAGACAAGTATATTCATACTTACAAAGCAGCCATGTCATAAAGCTGTATTGTACTTTTGTGTGCTGGGGTGGGAAGAAGCCAGGAGCCCTCTATTACTTTAGACTGGCAGCGTAGAGTCACTTCGTAGTGACTGTTGGAATCACAACATTGAGCTTCTGCTAAAGGAATCCTGAACACATTTGGCCTGTTTTCAAACAAGTATATAAGAATCAGGTAAAGTATGTCTAATAGTTATTTAACTGTGTGTTGAAGTGAAGATGGAGACATATCAATTGTAGTAAGTTTTAGCACATTTGTATGATTCGTATTTACCTTCAAAGTGTTTCTCTTGACTTATACCTTTTTAAAAATCAAATGCCTAGATGATTTTGTTTGCTGGTTAGTTTTATTTTTCTCTGTATAGCCTTGACTGTCCTGGAACTCACTTTGTAGACCAGGATGGCCTCAGATTCAGAGATCCACCTGCCTCTGCCTCCCAAGTGCTGGGATTAAAGGCGTGTGTCACCACCACCCAACTTGATATGTTTTTTTAAAGTTGTTTTTCCAGAAATATTTTTAATGATTATTTAAGCGAGGCATGATGGCATACTCCTGTAAATCCTAGCATTGGGCCAGTCTAAGTTATATAGCAAGTAGTATGAGTCTGCTTTGGGCAGCTAGAGCCATTTTCTCAAAAAATCAGACACACTCAAAAGAATGGTTGTTTCTCAGTGTCATGTAATGAGCTCTTTTTCTACAGAAATGATGGCATGTTCATTTTTTACGTATCTGCATTTAAAAATTTGCTTTGCCTCTGAAATAGTTCTCATCTTTCATGTCACAAAGAGGCAACCAAGTAAAGTAGTTGGAGCTGTTGAGATCCTGGTGCTTTTCTACTCTCTCGGCTCAGCCAAGTGACTTCTATGTACCCTAGTTTCCTTTTCTGAAGTGCTTCATTATACTGCTTCATTATGGTTCTGCTGCAGAGAAAATGGATTTATATTTATAAGGCATCTAACATGTCTTTGGCATCTGATGACCTGAAAGTGCTAGTTATATTCCATGTAGTTAGTATTTTCTTGTCAGATTTCAACCTCTGAAAATGAAGCCTGGGGGGGGGGGACGGCGGCGAGGTGTTACAGACAGGTTTTCTCTGTGTAGCTCTGGTGAATTACATGTAAATACAGTCTGCTTCCACTACAGGCATCCTACTGTTCTTTGAGGGAGGAGGCTCCTTGATCTCCCGTTTTAACCTGTCAGTATGGGTTGGCCTTCTCCTTCCTTTTTAGTTCTGGCTGTCCTGGAATTTGTTCTGTAGACCAGGATGGCCTCGAACTCAGAGATCTGCCTGCCTCTGCCTCTGCCTCGGGAGTGCAGGGATTAGTGATGTGTGCCACCACCACCTGCCTAATAAAGCCTGTTCTTAAATCTCTGCTTTCTACCCTTCTTGACTTTGCCAATGGGTACAAGAGCCAACTACTCACGTGACGTCATCATATGGCTAACACATTGCCTTCTCCTGCCACCTGGTGTGCTTGAATATGGGCCCATAGCGTACAAGGCAAGCTCCAAGCTCCAACCTTGCTTAAACCTAGTTCATCAAAACCCTTTTTCCTCTGAAGTTTCTCCTTTACTATATTTCCACCAGACCTTCTCCTTTTATTCACATTTGACTCACTGCACATTTGGATTGTTTAACACCATTATGTCTGTTTAAGCACCTCCCCCATAATGTTAAGTGAATATTCTGCAGGCTTTTGTCATGAGAACTCTTCAGTAGTTACTGTTTCCTTCTGAATCATCAGCAACTCCTCTCTTAGGCTTTTGACTCTTGCTATGTATGTCTTCTTTCCTGCTCTTTTTTTTCTTTGTTTCTCAACATGCACAGTGTCTCTGCTCCTGCTATGACTCAATTTGCCTTTTCTTCTTTACTGCTACATACATGCTTTCTCTTCTGCTTCATGGGTCAAGTCTAAGTACTTGAGATTCATTTGCCTACTGTCTAAGATTCCTACAAGCATTTGTTACATAATGATGCATACATAAGTATAGGTCTGTTTGATTTTTCCTTTTATGAATATAAATCATACATCTGACATTTTCTCTTGTCTCATGGTCTTCTGATTACTCTAGTATCTTTTCACAGTGCGGGCTTGTTTTATTGCTATTATTACTCTTTTCACTTACGAGAAATACAAGTATAGATAAAAACAAAGATAATATAATGAACTCAGGTATATGTAGTAGTGTTATCTAGTTTTAGTAGTGACCACCGTGCGGTTAACTCTGTCATCATTTCTATACAAATCTGGCTCTTAACAGTTTAACATGTCTTTTGTACTTACACATATTTTTATATTTATATTTAGTGTTGAATCATAGTAAAAATTCTGGTTTTTTTTATGGCAGTTATCCATTTGTTTTTTAAACCAAATTGAATATTGTAACACAGTCTATAAAACTCTGCTTGGCGTTTATTTATCATCATCACCTAGTTTTGAGACAGGGTTTTTCTACATATCCCTAGCTGGAACTCACTATAGTAGACTACACTGTCCTTGAACTCACAGAGACCCACCTGCCTCTGCCTCCTGAGTGCTGGGATTAAAGGTGTGTGTCACCACACACAGCTGATGCTAATTTTTAAAAGTTTATCAGTTGCCAGCAATCTCAGTGGCCTACCTTAATATTCATTAATTCAGAAATTATTTTTCAGTGCTTACCATGTGCCAGGCATTGTGGTGGATGCTAGGGAGCTAAGATATATAAGGTAACAGATCTCAGGTGGCCTTTCATGTCTTTAAAAGAAAGAGTGTAATGTTTTAGAACAGAAACTCCACGCATTTGCTTTCCAGAGGTTAGTAACAGACCTAAGAATATTAGGAGACAAATAAGAGTTTTCAGCTTCTTACTTTGTCAGAATAAAAGACTACATAGGAAAATAGTATCATTTTAGTTTTAAAAGTACATTTTAAGCTGGGTGTGGTGGCGCACGCCTTTAATCCCAGTTCTCGGGAGGCAGAGACAACTGTATCTCTCTGAGTTCAAGGCCAGCCTGGCCTACAAAGGAGTCCAAGACAGCCAGGGCTCTGTGTAACAGAGAAGCCATTCTCAACACCAAACCAAAAAAAAAAAAAAAAAAAAAAACCAAAAAACAAAAACAAAAACAAAAAACATTTTAAGCCAGGTGGTGGCACATGCCTTTAATCTCAGCAGTCAGGAGGCAGAGGCAGGCTGAGTTTGAGGCTATCCTGGTCTACAGACTGAGTTCCAAGACAGCTAAAGCTACACAGAAAAACCTCATCCTGAAAAGCAAAAACCAAAATAAACAAAAGATAAAACTTTAGAATAAAAGCAGTGTTTTTAAATAATTACCATTTTTGTTCCCATTTTTCTTTCAAGACCAGTAAAAAGTGATTATTTCTCATTGGCATTTGTGTTTTACTACTTTATAGTCTTAGATTCTGTGTCAGTATTTATGAAGAGAATTATTTGTTGACAAATAGAACATTAATATCAGAACAATCTGAATTATGTCATATAAGCAGCTTTGCGAATTTTCTTCTCTATTTAAAAGCCTACAATTTGATTCTAAAATATATAGGGAGGAGCAGAGAAGATGGCTCAGTAAAGTACTTCTTGTGTACTCAGGAGGATCTATCTGGTTTGGATCCCCAGCACCAATACAAGTTAGGTATAGTAGTGAGTAGCTGTGGCTCTAGTGCTGCAAGGAGGAGACAGATGGGTTCCTGGAGCATGAAAGACCCTGTCTCTGAGATAAGAGGTGAGATGGGGATGTAGCTCAGTTGGTAGAATGCTTGTCCACCATGCATGAAGTTCAGTGCTCAGTACTACGTAAAACCAGAGGTGGTGGCATATGCCTGTAATCTCTGCACTCATGAAATGAAGACAGGAGAAGCAGGAATGCAAGGCCTTCCTCATTTATAGTATATTTGAGGCAGCCAAACATAGATGAGACCCCGTCTCAATTTTTAAAAGTCAGGCAGAGTAGGAAAGTAATGCAGTATAGGAGAACATTAATGTCAACTTCTTGTGTTCCATGCATATTACCACATGAACATGTTAATATACAACAAGCACAGTTTATAGGAAAAAATTAAAACCCTAGGGATAGTATCTGATAGCCATCTAAGCATTTAAAACACAATTGCAGGGGTCTGGTAGGATGGCTCAGGTAAGGTGCTTGCCTCTAAGCTGGTGACCTAAATACAATTCTCAAGACCCATAAGGTGGAGAGAGAAAGCTAGTGTAAGTTGTCCTCTGACCTCCACACATTTGCATGTGCACACACACAAGTAAATCAATTAATAAATTCTGTGATTGAGTCATCACTACAGTGGATGCATGGGGAGGTGGTTCTGTAATCTTGAGGACCAGCTGGTGAATAGCATGAGACCTTGTACTAAGCTAGGGGAAAAAGCAAACACATCCAAGGTTGTACTCTGCCCCGCCCCCCACATATACACACAGACAGTGGCATACATACGAACACTCAACAGGAACACATGTACACTCACAGGAATACTTAAACATAAAACATGCACATAAAATCATTGGAGAGTATAATAGTGTTCTCAACATAGATTTTTTTAAAAATTATGTATTTATTATATATATAGTGCTCTGTCTATGTGCACATCTGCAGACCAGAAGATGGCATCAAATCACATTATAGGTGATTGTGAGCCGCCATGTGGTTGCTGGCAATTGAACCCAGGACCCCTGAAAGAGCAGTCAATGTTTGACCTCTGAGCCATCTCTCCAGCCCTCAACATAGATTTTTTAAAAAGTATCTTTTCATTTAGTTGACTTTAATGTAGTTTTTAAAAATACTGTCTTTGAGACAGTAAGTTGAACCCTTAAAACTGTTCAAGTTTTCTTTTGTAAGTTAATTGGTGGTTTCCAAACAGCATCATTTGGCTTGTTCAAATAAAGAGCTTTATGTATATTTTTTAGTGTGTTGGGAAATTAGATAGGCTGGAGAGACAGCTCAGTGGTTAAGGGCACTGATACTCTTTGAGCATTCACACAGCTGCTCACAACTGTCCGTGGTATGTGATCCAGGGTCTGTGATCCCCTCTTCTGGCCCTTATAGGCGTCAGGCATGCATCTGACCAACTCACAGCCACCTTTCGTAATGTTTGAATAACATCTTGTCTGTGGTTTTAGAAATTGACATTGTGCAAGCTTGCCCTTTAGTTTATAGTCTTGTTACTGATTACATATACTAGGCAGATTTGTGCTACATCATATAGTTGAAGCCATCATATAGATTGGAATTATGTTTCTTTTGAGGTTGTGTTTCTTGCCCCTCCCCCCCATCCCAGAGAATTCTCTGCATGATATTAGAACTATTTTAAATGATCAAGGACAGTTTAAGTTTCTCTTGCAGTATAGTGATTGTCTTTTAAAACACATTTTGAAAGGATTGGTGTTAAATATGTAGTTATGTCATCTGCTTACAGTGAGGTTCGTCATCTCCTTTTCTCCATGCATGTGGACAGAGAAGTAGGAGATTGTATTCTATTTTTTCTTTCTATTATTAAATCAGTTGATTACTTTGTGGCCTGTCTTATTAGTGTGTGTCAAAAACCTAAAGGGATTTTGCAACTTGTAAGACATAGTCACATTAAAAATTTTTCTAACTTTGCTTTATTATGTCTTATGTTGTAGTAAATATATAGCCTTGTAGTATAAAAAAACTAAATCTTACAAATATATATGTTTCATATGTTGTTAGGGAATGCTACTAAATAGAAACCAAAGGAAGGTTTTACTCTATAATACTTTGCCTTTTCCCAATCTTGTTCCCAATACAATACAATTTGTATCTGTATATGTATTTGTATGTGGACATGTGTGTGTTTGTATGTTTGTGTCCATAAATGTACTTTATTTTGAAACATAGCTCCTAATATCCAGAATCATTTCCTATATCCAGCACTGGCCTGTTTGCATTTTCCTTCATTTATTTTCTTTTTTCCTTGTTATCATCCTCTCTATGGTGGTAACAAGTATCCACTCGTTTATAAATTGTCTCCTAGTGAACATTTACTATTCTTTGTGAGGCTTTGAATATGGTAGTTTGTTTTGTGTTTCTAACTATTCACCCCTGCTTTTAGATACAGGAGTATATTTTGTACAGAGTTGACATTTCTTAGAGAGATATGTGCATGACATCATTGGTATCTGTACAGCTCACTGAATACCAGATTCTATGTGAACAGTAGCTCAGGGTGTCTTTCTCTAACTTGAATTGTTCATTGCTCAGCTTTAAATAAAATTAGCATTTACTCCATTTAAGGTTTACAACAATAGAAAGCCAAGTGTTGAATTCCTGCAGTCTCAGAACTTGACCCATGGAAACACAATAGGATCAGAATTTCAATGTTAGCCTCAGCTATATGTGACTTTGAGACAAGCAGGACTATACAAAACTCTCAAGAAAGAGAGACAGACACAGAGAGGATTCTAAAGGGCAGATTATGTAATGCTAATTTCTTTGTACCTTGATACATCCTAACCAGTTGCATGTCTATGCTTTCTTGACTTAGAATCTCAATAATGTCTTTCTCTACTACTGTTCCTGTTGTTGTAATTTCTCTGTTCTTGGCTCACAGTCTCAGGAAGTACACCATTGCCTCAGAGAAGCAAGCTTGTGACTCTCAATTCCAGCTGCCCTCCTATTCTTTCCTCTGTAGGACAGCCCATGTATTCTCGTGAACATGGTGCTGCTGCATCCGAGCGACTTCAGTTGGGGACACCGCCTCCTCTGTTGGCAGCTCGTTTGGTGCCACCTCGAAACCTCATGGGATCCTCCATTGGGTATCATACCTCAGTCTCCAGTCCCACCCCTCTGGTCCCAGGTAAGCTTTGCTTCAGATGGCCATCCACTTCACTGATCTTTTACACTTAAACTGGTCATTCTGATCTGTCAAAAGTTCCCATTAGTGCTCTTAGGTAGAGTTATTTTCTGTTCTCTTGTTTCTTTGATTTGTCCCTAGCGGTTGTTGATGATTAGGCCCTCTGCATGTGTGTCCGCCATCTCTGTTGTCCTGTATATTTATGTTCAGTGCCTTGGTAATAGTCATATCTTCCTTGAGGTAGTTTCTAAACATGTAGATAGAAAGATAGTATCTATCTACTTGAGTATTTTCTAGTTAATTATTTGTATATTACAAGAGAAACTAGGTTAATTTTCTTTGAAATAAAGCTAAACGTCTGGTTTCTTGCTAGTGGTGGATAATTATAATTTCTTCCTTCTACTCCCTTTTGTATGGACAGATGGCTCATAGTGAATATAGTATTGTAAAACTACTTCGCCCTATTGATATATGTGTTTTGAAGATCTGTGTTTGCTTTATTGGTGTCTTGATAGTCTCTCTTTTTAAAAGATGCTCTCTTCACTTTGCCTTTAGATTTCAGTTTATAACTAACTAAAGGGCTTTTTAAAAACAAGAAAGGGCCACTACATTCATTGTCCAAATTAACCCTGAACTTGGAATCTTAGTGCTAGGTTTTCAGGTGTTTTTTACCATGCCTGACACGACTGTAGAACCATTATGTTTATTGGAGTTCTGTGTTCCCAGGGGTCATAAAACAAGGTCATTTGATTGTATGAATTTCAAACCTTTCTGTAGTCTCAACTGTGTGAGTTTTTGTTACTACTAGGGAGTGATTGAAAGCTGTGGACTGTACATTGTTGGTTTGCTTAAAAGTTGAAGTAGTGTTTACTTTGTTCATTTTTAGAGTTGGCTTATGTTTTAGTGTTACTATTGCTGTGATGAAACACCATGACCAAAGAAACTTGGGGAAGCAAGGGTTTATTCTAGCTTAAGTTTCTGAATCATTGTTCATCATCAAAGGAGAGGAATTCAGAGCAGGGATCTGGAGGCTGGAGCTGATGCAGAGGCCGTGAAGGGATGCTACTTACTGGCTTGCGTATCATGGTTTGCTCAGCCTGCTTTTTTGTAGAACATAGGACCACCAGCCCAGGGATTTATCACTCACAAGGCCCCCCTCCCATCAATCACTAATTAAGAAAATGCCTTACAGCTAGCTGTATCTTATGGAAACATTTTTCTCAGTTGATGTTTCCGCTTTTCAGATAACTCTAGCTTGTGTCAAGTTGATATAAAACTAGCTAGGACAGCATAACTGTGGCATCTGTTATTTTATATATCTTCTTCAGACCGGGTTGCTCAGACATTTATATGCACTTAAATTTTATAAACAGATAGGATTTGATTTTAAGCTATATGCCATTAAAGCATGTTTTTCTCAGTAACAATTCAGCCTAGTTGGCATAAACAAAAAATTAAGGGTATGGGTCATTCAGTTCACCCCCAATTTGTGAGGAACTACGTTGAATCCCTAGCACCTTCATAGAAAGCTGTGCATAGGGACACAGACACACGCCTATCATTCTGGCACTAGAGGCCGAGTTGAGAGAACTCCTGGGTTCACTGGCCAGCCACTATAGGTGAACACTCAATGGGAGACTCTATCTCAGGAAATAAAGTGGTGAGGGATTAAGGAAACACTGACCATTGATCTGTTTTCCAGACATGGAAGACAGAAAGTTACAAGGAGCTGAAGTAATTCAATATAATCCAAAGAATACTCTGACGCCTTAACTGTTTAGATAACTGTTGAGATAGAGTTTAGTATTATTAAATTACCACCAGGAAGTTCCGAGGCTGAATATAAGACTTGATAATGAATGTAAGTCCTATAATAGGAATATCATTATTTTAGTAATATATTAGCCATTCTCCTCTGAAGAAGGAGCACAGACCACTCTGGTAACTAATTTTTCAAAATCATTTATTATTTTATTATAGGGAATCAGTTTTTAATCTATTGATGTTTGTCTATACTACACCATGAGCTATTTTCAAATGTTTAAGGAAAGAAAATGGGGGAAATGTGTACAAGAGGGAACATTGACCAGCAGTTCCAGTTCTGATGCCAGATGTCTCAGTCAGTTGTCCCTCAGTGGCACTTAACTGCTTTAAACTTGGACTTGGTGTTTTGCGCAGGGAGAGAATATGCTCAAGGAACCTGAAGTTGGGGGAAATCCAATATTCAGGGCAAGGTTTAATCTAAGAGGGTTGAGACTGATACCCTGCGAGTCTATTTAGCTTATTTAGACAGGAGCTGCAGAGTCAAATGCTTTTAGAATTAAGGAAGTTCCTAAGGGGGATTGTTTGTTTTATAATTTTATTTTATTTGAGACAGATGTTGCTCTGGCTGGCCTAGCTAGAACTTACCATGAAGATCAGGTTGGCCTCAAACTAACAAAGAACCACCTGTCTGCTGATATTAAAGGCCTGCACCCCTGCACCTGGCTTATTTTATTTGTTTTAATTGTGTGTGTGTGTCTGTGTGTCTGTGCGTGAGTATATGCATGTGGCGAGTACAGGAGCCCACCCCGTCCAGAGGAGGGTGTTGGATCTTTTAGAGCTGGGGTTACAGGTGGTTGTGACCAATCAACATGAGTGTTGAGAATGCAACTTGGATCTTCTACAAGAGCAGTATGTTTTCTTAGCCACGGAGCTCTCTCCAGCAAGTGGTTCATTTATGAGCTATTATACTCTGGATCACAAAAATGCCAGCTTTTAGTAAAGATATGTTTGAACCTGATCTTGTAATTTTAGCTTTATGTGAATCATTAAACCCATTTTCCATCAAGAACAAAAGAGAAGGGCTGGAGAGATGGCTCAGAAGTTAAGAGTACTGGCTGCTCTTCCAAAGGTCCTGAGTTCAATTCCCAGCAACCACATGGTGGCTCACCATCATCTATAATGAGATCTGGTGCCCTCTTCTCTTGTGCAGGCATATATGTAGGCAAAACACTGTACCATAATAAATAAATAAGTCTTAGAAGAAACACAAGAACTTCTGAATCATAACTATGGCCACCGCCATCAGGCCAGGCATGGTGACCCACACCTGTAATCCCAGCACTCAAGAGGCAGAGGCAGGTGGATCTATGAGTTCAAGTCCAGGACAGCTAAGTCTATACAGAGAAACCCCGTCTTAAAAAACAAAAGAAAGAAAGAAAAGAACTCACTATCTTCAGTCTTTCTTACAATTACTATGATTTGATTTAGAGCAGAGAGGATATATGCCATTTGAGTCTCTCATTTCTTTCAGAATTGCTTTTAGGCTATGCGTAGTGGTGGTAGTAGGGGTAGAGGCAGCTGGATCTCTGTGCGTTTGTGAGGCCAGCCTGGTCTAAAAAGCAAGTCCAGGACAGCCAGGGCTCGGTTCCTCAAAGAAACCCTGTCTCAAAAAACCAAAAAAACCCCAACTAAACAGAATTGCTTTTAACATTAATAAAATAGTTACATAGGGTTAGAATTTTAAAAGTGATTTTTTTTGTTTGTTTGTTTTAGAAAAAAAAGTATAAGAAATATGATAAAAGTATATCAACGAGGAGCAGGGCGTGGTGGTGCACGCCTTTAATTCCAGCACACGGGAGGCAGAGGCAGGCGGATCACTGTGAGTTCGAGGCCAGCCTGGTCTACAAAGCGAGTCCAGGACAGCCAAGTCTACACAGAGAAACCCTGTCTTGAAAAACCAAAAAAAGAAAAAAATGTATCAATGAATAATAGAGTGGTATTAAAATAATTATGTTTATACAATTTAACTTAGCTACCTCTTATTTGAAATATGCTTTGGATAGGGCACCAACTACTCTTTCTTAGGCTTAATAATCAATTTATTTGCTGGTTACAGAAATACTAGAAATTTATGAGAAACAAAACTCAACAATATTTGAATGAACTTTCTCATGTATGCAAAAATTGGTGATAAGAATATGTATTGTTATTGAGGATTGGATTAAGTGATTAATATACAGGGTAAACATGACTGAGTGGATTGAGAAGTAAATATCAGTGTTTAAATTTGAGTGTCTGTATGTTTGTGACAATAGTACTTATTTTCTTTTACCTAAAAAGGAGTGTCTGACATAACTCAAAGAGAAGTATATATGACTTGATGTAATTATATTTTTTTGAAGAACACATTAACTTGAACAGCTCTTTATTTATAGTAATTAGGCAATAGTTTGAGCACTCTCTGATTTTCTGAGTTTGGTTTTGTTTTGTTTTTTCTTCCAGATACATATGAACCAGATGGTTATAATCCTGAAGCTCCTAGTATCACTAGTTCTGGCAGATCACAGTACAGACAGTTCTTTTCAAGAGCACAGACACAGCGTCCTAACCTGATTGGCCTCACATCTGGAGATATGGATGCAAATCCAAGAGGTGAGAATGCCCTATTCTGATGATAAACATTATGATGTAGTGTAATATAGTTAAGACCTTTGTTTTTCTGTCTCTTGAAGTAATCAGACTGCTTATACTCTTGTAGGATATTATGTAATCATCTCAAAAGTCTTTTAATAACTTCACTTCTAAATTTTATTTTAATGGTACAGTTAGAATATATTTCTTTTTATGCATAGAAAATAGTAATATTTTCGTTGCTTTTTTTTTTTTTTTTTTTTTTTTTTTTGGTAGGCCTTCAAACCATTTTAGCTGTGTGCTGTGTAAACAGCTGGGTACAAAGTGAAGTGACTGGTCCCTTTCCCTCAAAGAACTAATCAAAGGTGTATTCTTTATTTTAAGAGCTATAGCTTCAAACCCATAATGGTTCAAGCCAAAATACTAAAGTAAATTGTCATTTTATCAATTTACTCCTTAAGATTACAGCTATATACCTGGGTCCCATGGCAATATGTTATCTGTGTGGAGGCAGGAGGATTATCTACATAGCAGGTACAAACCCAGCCTGGGCCACATGAGACCCTGTTTAAAAACAAAACAAACAAACAAACAAAATTTACATATATCAGGACCTCTTTCAAAGTTTTTAAGACATAAACCGCCAAAATAAATAAATAAATAAAGCCATGACAGTTGTGGCTTTAATCACCATTAAACATGCTTTTAATCCCAATACTCAGGAGGCAAAGACAGGTAGGTCTCTGTGAGTTTGAGGCCAGCCTAGTTCACATAGTTACAGGCCAACCAGGGCTACGTAGTCAGATCCTATCTCCAAGCTGCTTTCCCCCCACAAAAAAAAAATCAAGGCAAGATTAAATACCAGCATATACCTTTAATATGAGTTCATTTCCCTCCTTGCTAATATATTAGAGTAAGATACGGACCTATATAAGCATAGAGCTGGGCATGGTGTCTCACTATAACCTCAGCCAGTGCTCAGGAGACTAAGGCAGAGATTGCTCACGTTCCAGGCCCGCCTAGCCTACAGAGACTGGATCTCAAAAAAAGGAAAACAAAACAAAACAAAAAAACCCAACAGCGCCCCTCCCCCATCTCAGAAGCATGAGCAGTGGGGCTGGCTCCTGTCACACTTAACTGATCCTCCAAGGCCTGTTCCTTTGGCACTTCCTGCACAGCTGAACAGTGTCCTGAAGAACTTCACCATCCTCCAGGTGGTAACAAACAGGCACACTCAGGAACTGCTGCTGTGCACTGCCTATGTCTTTGAAGTCTCCACCAGTGAATGTGGAGCCTAGCACCACATCTACCACCTAGTCAGGAACTGATGGCACCCATTGTAGTGTTTTTGTTTTTGTTTTTTCTTTCTTTCTTTAGAACACCTCCTTCCCAGGAGGGACTCCTTGGCTCTCCATGGGGTCTCTTTGGGGGCCGTGATTTAAAAAGAAAAAAAGTGTGGGGGGGAACAATGTAGTAGTATTGCATATAAGAAAATGATTAGCATGGGAGGCAGAAGCAGGTAGATCTCTGAGTAAGGCCAGCCTGCTTTATATAGAGTGAGTTCCAGGACAAAGAAACAGTATCTTGAAAAACAAAACAAAAACAAAAACAAAAAATCTTTACCTGGTGAACATTTTGTTGGACCATGACTGGAGGCAGATAATAATTCTAGTTGTACTGTTTGATCCCTTGTTGAAGACAGTAATTGTTCTATATTTCTATTGTAAAAGTAAGTAAATTTATGGTGCATATATAAAGTAAATACCTTACTCTTCTGACAACTTTCTCAAATAACTTTCTTGCGTTCATTGATGATCTGTGCTTGAGATAATTGTCATATTGGATTGCCTTTGAGGTTTTAAGCTTGCATTTTAATTTTTTGAATGTAAAGAATAGAGGCATTTGTGTTTTTTCTTGCTGATAATGCATTTCTAAGAACGAAGAAGTAAGCTAGACACAGTTATGCATGCTTTTAATTCTAGCCCTTGCAGGAAATCAGTTGTGTTCTGTCTTTCACAAAAGTAGAAAATGGTAGTAGGTGAATTCTGTACACAGGACTTTTTAAGCTTTAGATTAAATATTCCAATCATTTGATGTTTCCTTAAAATTGAATAATGGGAATTTTTGTTTTCAACAGCTGCTAATATTGTCATCCAGACTGAACCACCAGTTCCTGTTTCTATTAATAGCAACATCACCAGAGTAGTCCTGGAACCAGAGAGCCGAAAGAGAGCCATTAGTGGTTTGGAAGGGCCACTTACGAAGAAACCTTGGCTGGGAAAGTAAGATGGTTTTGTTTATTAGAAATATGTAATCAATGCTTGTAATGTTTCATTTGTGTTAAAAAGTTGTTAAAAATATAATTAACCTTGCTAGGTGTGGCACATGCATTTAATCGCAGGACTCTGTGAGTTTGAGGACAGCCTGTTCTACCAATCTAGGACAGCCAGAATTGTTAAAGGGAAACTCTGTTTAGAAAAACAAACAAAATCATCAAATAGTGATTTTCAAAGTATGTTCCTCAGAGTTAGGGTTCCAAGAGAGATCTTTAGAATATCCTAGAAATTAAAAAGCTAACATGGTATTTCATGATACGATATTTGTATGCTGTACCTATTCCTCACCCAATATTAAACATCATTGAGATATCAGAAGTGACTAGAAAGAAAACATTGGCATCTTTGCAGAAATTGAGAAGCACAGCTTAGAAATGTTGCACTTTGTTTTCTTTAGAGGTAGACTGGAACGGGGTGGCTCATGCTTTAGTGTTGGTTGGACTGCTTTTCTTCTCTATTGTATTGCAGTAGGGTTATGTTAAAGTTCTGTAGTGTTTGGAGAGTCCTTAAACTTTACCTTCCTTACTGATAGCATCTCTTGGATAGCCATAAGATGAAAGAATTAACCAAGATTCATCAATGCTTGTTTCAGACAGGGGAACAACAATCAAAGCAAACCAGGCTTCTTGAGGAAGAATCAGTATACAAACACCAAATTAGAAGTGAAAAAAATCCCCCAGGAACTCAACAACATTACCAAACTCAATGAACACTTCAGCAAATTTGGAACCATAGTTAATATCCAGGTAATTTAGTTTTATCAGTGACAGAATGCATGTGTGCATTCCTAGCAGTCCATCTTGATTAGAGGCAGTGGTAATTCTGACTTTGCATCGGTGTATCTTTGTTTCCATGTATCATGGAATTATTTAGTTGAATTTGCTCTTGAGAATTCATTTGATTCTTTTCTGTAATCCCTTCCTAAAGACACTGGGCTAGTTCTGTTATTTTTGTTGTTGTAGTGGTAGTAGTTATTCATATGTCTTTGTCTGTACAAATGACTTTTTCCTGTCTGTATTAATGCTATTATCTAAGAAGTTCAGATTTTTGGCATCTTGTTTAAGATCAAATCAGTTGTAGTGCTAACATAATCTTTTGATGTCTACTTGTTAGAAATTTGAATTTATGAATTTGAGGTTATAAGTGAGGATTTAATTGAGTGTACTTACATGTTTGTTTAAAGTTTCTAAAATTCATGTCCTTTTCTCTTAAAAGTTTTCTGTCATTGTTATTCTTTATGGCATTTGAGAAAGAACTTGGGTGGCTTAGGTAAAACAGTTTTCTCAGGCACCCATATTGAACACCATAGGCTGAATAAATAAACAGTAGAAATTTGTTCTATTGTTGGAAAGACAGTTTGCCAATTAAGAGCATGAACTGACCTTAGTTTGGTTCCCAGCATCCACATTGCTCACAACTACCTGTAACTCCAGCTCCAAGGGGATCCAATGCTACTTATACTAAGCTATTTCAGAGGGATGACGTCTTAGCTTGTAGACACCTGTGTTTTCACTGTCTTCATATGGCAGAGAGGGTGAGAGATGGGGGTAGGAGAGGTAGAGACCCTTTTCTCTTCTCCTAAGACCACCTTAACTTTAAAAGGCCACAAATTTAGTACCCTGTGAAACCTGAATTTTTCCCTAATCCTATTCTCCACTAAGAGCTAGAATTTCACCATATGAATTTGGAGGCACATAATTTAGTTTACAGTACTAGACCACCCATGTTTAACTGCTAAGTTTAATTTGTTCCTATTATTTTCTTTAAAGGTTGCTTTTAAGGGTGATCCAGAAGCAGCACTCATCCAGTACCTTACCAATGAGGAGGCCAGGAAAGCCATTTCTAGCACAGAAGCAGTTTTGAACAATCGGTTCATTCGAGTCCTATGGCATAGAGAGAACAATGAACAACCAGCACTCCAGTCCCCAGCACAGCTTCTCCTGCAACAGCAACACAGCTTGAGTCACCTTTCACAGCAGCACCATAGCCTACCACAGCATCTTCATCAACAGCAGGTGATGGTAACCCAGTCTTCTCCCTCATCAGTCCATGGAGGTATCCAAAAGGTAATCATGTTCCCTGACTAAAACTCCAGTCTCATTTCTCAGCTAGTATTTTCCAATCCACAGTCTTGGCACCTTCCACAGTAGAGTTTTTCGTGGTAAGACATAGAAACCAGCATGGCATCATCTGCTCTCCTAATACCTGATTATTATGGAAGTATAGGTTCTTAGACCTCACCAACTTTATCTTAATTAACTAAACAATTAGTTGGTGTGGGCATAGGCCCAACCTTGACATTGTGTGTCTTTTTTGTTGTTTTTTTGAGACAGGGTTTCTCTGTGTAGCCTTGGCCGTCCTGGACTCACTTTGTAGACCAGGCTGGCCTCAAACTCACCAAGATCCACCTGCCTCTCTCTCCCTAGTGCTAGGATTAAAGGTGTGAGCCACCACACCTGATGACATTGTGTGTCTTTGTGATCCTCTCCACTTTAGTTGCTGAGGCAGGGACTCAGTGAATCCCAAGCTTGCCAGTTTTGTTAGTGTGGCTGGCCATCCATCCCTAAGGATCCTCTGTTTTTTTTCCTCCTTAGTACTGGGATTATAGATGTCTTCCTTACCTGTGTGGCTTTTATGTGACTGTGGGGTTCTAAACTCTGGTTCTTAAACTTAGCTTTTCCCAGGCCCTCATCTTCTGAATCAATTCTTGTGAAAAAGGACCAGGAATCTGCTTCAAAATGCTTTGCAATGCTCTGCAGCTGTGAGAACTGTTGTATAACAGGATGGTTTATCAAGGTCTATCCTGATTAGCTTCATCTGTAGGACAGAGTCAGTCTCTAGATAATGAGCCTCTTAAATCTGAGTGTTTGAGAAGTGTCTGCAGCTCGACGTGGTGGCACACGCCTTTAATCCCAGCACTCAGGAGACAGAGGCAGGTGGATCACTGTGAGTTCAAGCCCAGCCTGGTCTACAAAGTGAGTCCAGGACAGCCAAGGCTACATAGAGACCCTATTTTGAAAAACAAACAAACAAACAAACAAACAAGTATCTGTAGCAAGGCACATGCACTAAATTCTGAAACTTGAACTACTTTGTTTTATATTAGAGTTAGTCACCTTCATTTTTCACCCATTTGTCCTACCATTTTCCATGAAGACAATTTTACTCCTTTAAAAACTGAAATGGAACCTTCAAGGAATTAAGATTCTGTTTTGTATTTTTGAGAGGAGCTCCTAGTTTATAGCTTAGGTTGGTCTTGATATGATCCGTCCTCCCTTGCCGCAGAAGCTGCATTAGTATGTCTAGCCATGATTGAGGATTATAATCCTTGTATTTATTTTGTCCTTGGTGGTTAGAACAATAAATAGTGCCTGATATATATATTCTTAGATATTTGAATGAAGAAGTAAATGAAGGAAAGAGCTAACTACTATACATTAGAGCTGTTCAGATGTTGGCAGTAATTTCCATCTATATTGTACAATCTTTAAGGTAAATGTGTTCTAATGAAAAAATAAAAGCAAGCAGTGCTCTGAGGCAGAAGTCTTTTGAGTTTGAGGTCAGCCTGTGCTACATAGCAAGTTCTTATCTCAAAACACTGAAAAATATGTGCATGTATGCATTCTCAGTTCTATTAAGCATTGCTGCTCATTAGCATCTAAACCATACATTTTTATTTGTGTTCTGTTTCATATTTGGACCCAAATGTGAATGCTTGTCCTAGATGTTGGTGAAAGAATATAGCCAGAGATTGCCTTTTCATTTCACTGCTATTTATACTAAAACAACAACAACAACAACAACAACAACAACAACAACAACAACAAAACCCCAAACTGTCTTCAGTGGGGCGGTGGTGGCACACCGTTAATCCCAGCACACGGGAGGCAGAGGCAGGCGGATCGCTTTCATTTCGAGGCCAGCCTAGTCTAGAAGTAAGTCCAGGACAGCCAAGGCTACACAGAGAAACCCTGCCTCGGAAAACAAAAAAACAAACAAACAAACAAAACTATTTTTGAAACATTGTATACTGGAGAGAAGATTTTAAAAAGTTATTAGCAGTAGTGTGTGTGTATTACTGTGAAACATATTTTTAGAGCTAAGGATTGAACCAAGGATTTGTATATACTTAGTAGCACATGCTATACTACTGAGCTCCTCTCATCTCTTATGACATGTTAGACTTCCAAAACAATATGGATAATACAATCATCTGTATATTCATAATGCCTAGAAAAAAAAATACAGTTTTACAGGTAATAAAGCACGTCCTCATTTCAACTTTAACCTCTATCTTAAATTTATATCACTTTTGGTTGTGTCTATAAACTTAGATTATAAAGATGTTTATTTTATATTTGCAGATGATGGGCAAACCACAGACCTCTGGTGCCTACGTTCTTAACAAAGTTCCTGTTAAACACCGTCTTGGACATGCAAGTACTAACCAGAGTGACACCTCTCACTTGGTGAACCAATCTGGTGGTTCTGGGGAGGATTGCCCGGTATGCATCCTGTGACTTCCATGTATATTTAAAGTCACTCACTCAGTGGCACAAAAACTCATTACCATTAAGATTTGTAGTCTCTTGGGAGGCAGAGGCAGGAAGATCTCTGTGAGTTCGAGGCCTGCCTGGTCTACAAAGAGAGTTCCAAGACAGCCAGGGATATTACACAGAGAAACCCTGTCTTCGGGCAGGGATGGGATGATTTATAGTCTCTTTTTCAACAGGATAAACATGACATTTGACCTAAGTGTACTTCCCTAATTTCCATAGCTCAGTCAGGAGTTTGTTACTTAATTTCCTTTTATTAGAGCTACCTAAGAATTAGTGAATTTTTGCTTGTAGTGGTATAGTAAGGGGTAGATGTCCTTAGTTAGGCCATTTCTTTTTTACTCCCTCATTTTCTGAGGCATGGTCTGAGAGAAGGCTCACCCAGGCTGGCTTCTGCTCAGGATCCTGCTGCTTCAGCCTCCCCAGTGCTCTTATTAAAGACTGGTACCATCACATCCAGCTCTTGCTTTTCCTCTTAGGTGTGATTAAGAATCCTGGTGAAGGCTAGGGGATGCTTCCTAGCACCACACCTGCAGCTAACAATTGCCTATCACTTAAGCTTCCAGGAATCTGATACCCTTTTCTGGCCTCTGTGAGCACCGCATGCTCATGCACAGACATACATGTAGTCACATCAAATTAAAAATAGTCTTAAAAAACAGTGAATGTAAAAAAAACAAAAAAAAACAAAAAAAAGCAGTGAATGTAATTCTGTCATAAAACCAAGTATTGGAATGTCTTTGTTTTGCTTTCAGGAATATATCCATGCAATATGTGTAGTGATTATTACAAAGAGGTAGAGGAAGTCTGAAAAAGAAAATTGATAAGGTGGCAGTCCAAAAGTACTATAAGGTGTCTATGACTAACACAGTTTAATGGTGGTACATGATTTACCAGACCAGTGAAAGAGAACAGAAAATCTAAAATAGACTTCATTGCAAAAGGAATTTATTGACTAAATCATATCAGATCAAAAATGATAATTTTTTTTTTTTTTAGCTGGGTGGTGGTGGCGGCAGCGTACGCCTTTAATCCCAGCACTCGGGAGGCAGAGGCAGGTGTAAGTTCGCTGTAAGTTCGAGGCCAGCCTGGTCTACAAAGTTAGTCCAGGACAGCCAAGGCTACACAGAGAAACCTTGTCTCGAAAAACCAAAAAAAAAAAAAAAAAAAAAGATAATTTTTTTGATATTAGTATAAGTGGATAGCCATACAGAAAAGGTGTTTTTAAAAAATTACATCATAATGGGGGCTGGAGAGATGGCTCAGAGGTCAAGAGCACTTGCTGCTCTTCCAGAGGTCTTGAGTTCAATGCCCAGCAACCACATGGTGGCTCAGAACCATCTATAATGTGATCTGATGCCCTCTTCTGGCCTACAGGCATACATGCAGGCAGAGCGCTATATACATAATAAATAAAAATAAAATAAAATATTACATCATAAACCAGAATAAATGAGCTTGAGACTTAAATGCTGATGGAAATGCTAAATAATTCAGCTCCCATGAAATGAGATTTGGAATGTTTGGCAATATAACAAAATTATATGCACATATATAAAGTTTTTCTAAGATTCTGCGCCAGAAATACACTGTCCAAAATGTGAAGTGTTTATGTGTAATCTACTAATTGTAAACTCTTTGTACTTATGAAAGTCTCCAAATTCCTACCACTGGGGGACTGATTTCCTAAATGTAGTACATCTATACAGTAAAATGTACTTACCTTCAAAAAGGAATGAAGAATACTTTTTATATGTGTCATGAAGTGGTATTTAGGTTATAATAAACTGAACAAAATGAGCAAAACTTACCCAGCATGTGCCAGGTCCTAGGGTTCCATCCCCAGCATCAACCCACCCTTTCTAAGAACAGGAAGGAAATTGTCAGCTATGCTTTCTTGTATGAAAGGGGGAAAAAAGATTAGATGGGTGCAGTGGCACACACCTTTAGTCTTAGCGCTGAGGAGGCAGAAGCAAGTGGATCCCTCTGAGTTCAAAGACAGCCTGGTCTACAGAGTGAGTTCCAGGACAGCAAGGGCTACAGAGAGAAAACCCTATCTGAACCACTGCCCCCCAAACAAAAACAAAAAACAACCCTTTCTGTCTCTAGTAGAAGCAGTTATTCTAAAAAATTTTTTTTACCTGTTTGGGTTTTTGTTTTGTTTTTTTGAGACAGAATTTTTCTGTATAGCCTTGGCTGTCCTGGAATCAATTTGTAGACCAGGCTGGCCTCAAACTCATGCCTTCCCCTGCTTCCCTGAGCACTGAGATTATAGGTATGTGCCACCACACCTTCCTTGATTTTAAACATTTTTAAGATTTAATTTAATCATACTTGTTTGTTTGTTTTTAAAGGTATTTTCTACTCCAAGCCATCCTAAAACAATTTATAGCTCCTCAAACTTAAAGGCACCTTTGAAGCTTTGTTCAGGGTCTAAATCTCATGATGTACAAGAAGTTCTTAAGAAGAAACAGGTAACAGTTTCCATTATTCTTCCTGTTAGTTCTGTTAAGTTAGCATATGCTAACCTGTAAATTCATGTTGCTGTAGGGCTATACAACAAGCTGTGCGCTCTCCTCCATTTAGGACACTTAAAACTGCAAACATGCTCCACAGTTGCTACATTAAACTCATTGATAGGTTGGTTTTGGTTGAGTGTTAAGCAAGGACCTTAAGCACATAATCATTGAACTATACCCATTAATTAGTTTCTATATGCTTCTTTTGGGGTGGGGTGGGGTGGGGTTCTAGGTGGGGTTTCTCTGTGTAGCCCAGGCTGTCCTGGGATTCTCTTTGCAGACCAGGCTGAGTTCTGGGACTAAATGCATGGGCTATCACAGCCAGGTAATCTTTTTTTATTCTTTCCAATCAAGGAAGAAAACCAGACAGCTTTCTTTTCTTGGGGCTGGTGGGACGATGCTAGGGATTGAACCCCAGGGCGGGCCTGGCACTTGCTGGACAAGTTTCAGCCACTGAGCCACATCCCAAGATCAAAGTATTTTCTTTTCCAATTCCTTTTTTAAAGATAACATTTCACATAAGTATAACACATTTGTGGACCATTGTAAGACTCAGCTTTGAGTAACATTGCATTTTAGATATAAGCTGTTTACATAGGGAATTTCAGTAAAAACACATGTTCATATATACTGTCTCCATAAAGAGATTTAATTCCCAGGAGGGTAGAAACAAAATTTTCCAATCAAAAATCTTTGATCGTTCCTAATTTATAGCTGTATCTCATATTTTAAGACTTTCTGGTTCAGGAATAAGGCTTTGGCCTCTTACACTGGAAAGTGAAAACAGTTGGCCTTTTTTTTTTCCTTAAAGATTTGTTTAATTATTATTTATACATATTCTGCCTGCATGTGAGTCAGCAGGCCAGAAGAGGGCACTGAATCTCATTGTAGATGGTTATGAGAGCCACCATGTGGTTGCTGGGAATTGAACTCAGGGTCTTTGGAAGAACAGACAGTGATCTTAATCTCTGAGCCATCTCTCCAGCCCCTAGTTTGCTTTTCTTTAAAGATACAAAGTATAGCTATAAATTACACAGCTATACTGTAATCATTGGGAAAATATATTCAAAGGTGTCATTTCTGATTTTCAAATTTTGAGGTTTTTGTTTGTTTGTTTTTTAGACAGATTCTCCTTGTGTAGCCCAGGCTGACCTCAAATCCATGATCTTTCTGCTTCAGTGTTTTTTGAGACAGGGTTTCTCTATGTAGCCTTGACTATCCTGGACTCACTTTGTAGACTGGGCTGGCCTCGAACTCAGAGCTTCTGCCTCCCAAGTGCTGGGATTAAAGGCATGCACCGCCACCACCCAGCTGCTTCAGTCTTTTGAGTCCTGAGCTTATACACATGTTCTAGCCATATTCCATACCCCAGCTGCCACTTTCATCTGTTTTTGAGTCCATTAGTTTGGGGGTCCATTTTAGAGGGAAGAATTGAGTTGGGAATGTATCATTAGCAGGCTTTTTAAAAAATCCATTACTGGCTTCTTTGTTTCTATTATCCAGGAAGCAATGAAGTTACAGCAAGACATGAGGAAAAAGAGGCAAGAAATGTTGGAAAAGCAGATAGAATGCCAGAAGGTACTCAAGGAATTCTTTGCATGTTGTAATGTCATATAGAATTGGTTTATAATAGTAAAGCTTAAATTTACTAAATATAGACTTAGGGTTATTTATTTATTTATTTATTTATTTATTTATTTATTTTGACTTTTCTGATTATTTTGTAGATGCTGATCTCTAAACTAGAAAAAAACAAAAACATGAAGCCAGAAGAAAGAGCAAATATAATGAAGACCTTGAAAGAACTGGGTGAGAAGATCTCACAATTGAAAGATGAATTAAAAACATCTTCTGCAGTCTCCACGCCATCCAAAGTAAAGACAAAAACAGAGGTATCCAATTGCATTTCTCCCCTTGCAGCCTTACAGAGCACCTGCAATGTGCTTGGTCCTTTGAGAGGACAGTGCAGCCAATAGGCAGCCCCCGGCACCAGTGGTAAAGCTGTTGATAGACGAATGGGGAGATCAGCAAGCAGTTAGAGAACAGTGTGCTTCATTGATGTGATATACGCTTTAAGAAAAGTTTTAGTCCCGTATGGATCGATGTGGTGCTGGGGTAGAGGCCAGGACCGTGCGCATTGTAAACAGTGGCTATACCAGTGAGTGTACACAGCCCCAACCATCTGTCAGTTTTGCCTTTTATGTTTTTAAGGGCCTAAAACTTTATTTAGTTTTTAAGGAAGATGTGGTTGTTTTTTGGTCTGGGGGAGGTATCTTTGTTTATATGTGTGCTTTGTTTAAAACAGTCTCACTCTAAAGTCTAGCTGAGTATGATCACTACAGACACGGTACTGTAATGTGGGATAAATATGTGACATGCTAATTAAAAGAACAATCAGAACTTCTGGATCCAGTTATCCCAAATTTTATGTTTCTACATTTTCTTACCCTAGGAGAGCACTTGTTTTTTTACAAAGTTTCATTGTACCATATCTCTGTATTGGGGTTTTTTAGGTTACTTGCAGCCTTTGAAGGAATGGGAGTAAGCTTATTACATACACACTTATATACAAATAATATACAGTATGTTTGAAGTTATACTTTTGTTAACTTAAGAATAAATTGTTGGGCTGCTGAGATGGCTTGGTTGGTATGCTGCAAAGCCTGAGGCTTGGTACACAAGACCCACATGGTGGAGGGAGAGGACTGACTCCCGCAGGTTGTACTCTGACCTCCACATATGCACAGCGTCACATACACACACTAACTAAATATGTGGGTTTGTTTGTTTGAAAGGCAAAATCTTTCACCAGCATTTCTCTTGAAAGCTGAATGTAGAGAAACACTAGAGGTTTTAGTACTGGGAAGCAAGGTAAGGAGAAGTGCTCAGCTAGTTCCATCTGTGCAGTGACACATATTTTTGTAAGGGGGAAAAGAGGGCTTGGGCTAGAAAGATGGCTCAGTGGTTAAGAGCACTTGCTGCTTTTGAGAAAGACTCAAGTTTTGATCTCAGCAACATGGCTCAGAACCATCTGTAATTCCAGTTACAAGGGATCCTATACCCTCTCCTGACCTCATTGAGCATCAAGCACATACAAAAACACACAAATAAAATAAAACTAAATCTTTAAAAATACAATTCGGATATATTACTGATATTTTCTCTAGTTCTAGAAAGTGTATGTGGAGTCTGTCCTTCCTTCCTTCTTTCCTTTCTTTGTTAATTTCTTAATTTCTGAAAGGAGGTCTTTGGATGTTACTCAGGTTGGCCACAAAGCTTATAGGCTTTAGTGATCCTTTCATCTCTATAGGCATGTATCACCATACCCAGCCATATATGTGCCTTTTGCAAATTAAAGGGGGCTAGAGAAATGACTTAATAGTTATAAATGAATACCTTTTTAGAGCACCCACCCAAGTTCTGTTCCCAGCACATCAGGTAGCTTCTAACTACCTCTTCCAGGGGAATCCAACACCATATTTTGGCCTCTTTGAGCACTGTGAACACCCCCACACAGATAGGCACACATATGCACAAGGGATAAGAAAGAGCATGTGAGGGGGAAAAGTCTTCATACCTACTTAAAGACTGATAGCTTGTCTCATACAAAAAAAGAGTAGCAGTAAGAATGCCAGTCTGAAAGTAGTTTTTACTGTACTTTGTACTATTTTGTATTTTATTTAATTAATTAATTTGTTTTTAAGACAGTTTAACTTTGCAGCTTGGGATGGCTCTAATTTGAGACAGGCCTGCTTTAACCTCTAATTCCTAGGATTATAAGTGTGAGCTACATACCGGTCCTTTGTAAAGCCTACATAGTTTCTGTTTCATTAGTTGTGTTTCATTGATGATCTTGTACTATGTGAAAAGTATCTTGGTTAACTTTTACCTTTCTCATGGAGTCATATGTGCTGACTGTGTTTACAGTGTGCACATGAAGGTTAATTTCCTTGGAGCATTTTTCACAGGAAAGGCAAGTCATTGTGCAACTATATAATGCTCTGAATAAGATCTTAGTAGTCACCTGACTTCTTCCTTTTTCCTTTCCTTTTCTTTCCCAGGCCCAGAAGGAGTTGCTGGACACGGAACTGGACCTCCACAAGAGACTGTCTTCAGGAGAAGACACAACAGAATTACGCAAAAAGCTTAGTCAGTTACAAGTTGAGGTGAGATTTAACTTGCACAACATCTCAAAAAGATTTTCTCTTTATTTACTTATGAAAGCTTAATTTAACAATGCATTGCCTTCTACTTCTGTTGTTATTTAGGCTGCAAGATTAGGTATTTTACCTGTGGGGCGAGGAAAGACCATGTCCTCTCAAGGCCGAGGAAGAGGCCGAGGCCGAGGAAGAGGGAGGGGTGCACTGAATCACATGGTAGTGGACCACCGCCCCAAAGCACTCACAGTTGGAGGGTTCACTGAGGAGGAAAAGGATGAGTTGCTTCAGCATTTCTCAGTAAGTTTTTAATGTAACTCATACTAACTCTAAAAACAATGCACTCAGCACTTTGTTTGCTACAATCTATAAATATCAAATGATTTCTAGGTTAGAAATGTTAGTTGTCAAAACACAGACCATACTAAGTTCCTACTAATATACTTTTGAGGGTCAGGAAGTAGGTCTTGCTCTAACATTTCATAACCTACGTAAACACATTTGTAGTGGCGCAGTGTTACAAAGCCATATTTGATCTTAGGATTATTTCAGAGTTTACTAGGTATTTCTAGGCAAAAAAATTAAAGCAATCTGGAATGGAGGCAAAAGTCACATTATTAAGACAGTAAGCGGCTGCGACGTTCGCGGGTGGCCTGTTCGGCTCTTCCTGTGTTCTCCTGTGCACCGCTGCAGCTCCCTCCTCAGGCCTGACCCGCCACACCATGGCTTCCACTCTGGAGGAGTTGCAGAAAGACCTAGAAGAGGTCAAAGTGCTGCTGGAAAAATCCACTAGGAAAAGAGTACGTGATACTCTCACAAGTGAAAAATCCAAGATTGAGACAGAAATGAAGAACAAGATGCAACAGAAGTCACAGAAGAAACCAGAACTTGACAATGAAAAGCCAGCTGCTATGGTTGCTCCTCTTACAACAGGATATACTGTGAAAATCAGTAATTATGGATGGGATCAGTCAGATAAGTTTGTGAAAATCTACATTACCTTAACTGGAGTTCATCAAGTTCCCACTGAGAATGTACAGGTGCACTTCACAGAGAGGTCATTTGATCTTTTGGTAAAAAATCTCAACGGCAAGAATTACTCCATGATTGTGAACAATCTTTTGAAACCCATCTCTGTGGAAAGCAGTTCAAAAAAAGTCAAGGCTGATACAGTTATTATCTTATGTAAAAAGAAAGCAGAAAACACACGATGGGACTACTTAACTCAGGTGGAAAAGGAATGCAAAGAGAAAGAAAAGCCTTCCTACGACACTGAAGCAGATCCTAGTGAGGGATTAATGAATGTTCTTAAAAAAATCTATGAAGATGGAGATGATGACATGAAGCGAACCATTAATAAAGCATGGGTAGAATCCAGAGAGAAGCAAGCCAGAGAAGACACAGAATTTTGAGACTTTTAAGTCCTTAGGGGAACTGTGATGTTGAACACACATGTTTCCATTAAGGGAATGTTGTTGAACTGCACGTAAAATTTGACAGATAACTATTTACACAGCCTTCTAAGTATAGACCACAAATTCTTCATTTCTTACTGGAGGATTTGATTTAAATAAATAATGCTTATTAAACTTTTTCCTTCATTAGCACCCTGGTCATTTTGTTTAAGAAAGGGTTATATGACATTCTTTCTGAAATGTAAAAAAGAAATCTTACATAATGAAAATGTTACATCACATATTTTTGTTCTGGCTGGGAGATAGAAAACAAGTATTTCCCTATATACAACTGACATTAGCTCACAGTAATGTAAAAATAAAACCAAAGTTTTTGCATAAACTTCAAATTTGTACACAAACTTGCAAGTTACTATAGAGCTGTTGTCCATTATTACCAGCTTGAGTAGTGTGTGTGCCATATATTACCATGTACTACTAATGGACTTAAGTATATTTATGAATATAAATTTAGACAAAATACAAATGACAAAAATAGACATCTTGTGTTGGTAAGGACTGCATTGGATCAGATGGCTTTTAAAAAATAACCATGATGTGAAAACTTGAAGATCCATCTATTCCTTTGTTCAATAAAGTTGGAGTTTTACTTAAAAAAAAAAAAAAAAAAAAAAAAAGACAGTAAGCTTGTTTGTTCTGTATACAGTGTCGACACAGATGTAAATAGAGATTGGCTACAGACAAATAAACATGCACAGTATGTTCTCTTTCCAGCCATTCACTAATTCATTTGGTAGAGTTTCATAAGTGGGTTCACTCAATGTAAAATGACTACAAGTATGAAAAACATGTGAAATTGTATTCAGTAAAGTCTTTTAAAACTTAATCCCAGCACTTGGGAGGCAGAAGGAGGAGGATCTCTGTGAGTTTGAGACCAGCCTGGTCTACAGAGTGTGAGTCCAGGACAAAGAGAAACCCTATCTCGAAAACCAAAAAAACTCAAAAACTTTAGACAGGGTCTCAACTACTTCAGGTTGGCCTCAAACTCCCTTGTAAACAAGGGCAGCCCTGTATTTCTGGTCCTCCTGCTTCCATTTCCTGAATGCTTGGATGACAGGCGTTTGTGAGTTAGCTGATCCTGGGGATTAAGTAAGGGATTTGTGCATCCTAGGCAAGCACTGTACAGGTTGAGCCTCCCTAGACTCCAGTGAAAGTCTTTTCTTCTGATTCAAAACCAAATCTTAAAGCTACCTAGTGTGATTACACTGCTGACAAATACCAGAGCCCTCATAGCCAGGTTTCCCCAGTCCTAGGCAACAATTTACAAATCACTATTTATTTATTTATTTGGGGGTAGGGGTGCATGTACCATGATATGCATGTGGGGATTAGAGAACAGCGTTGGCGAGTTGGTTCTCTTCTATCTTATGGGTCCCAGGGATCAAATGCAAGCACCTTTATCAACTGAGCCATTTCACTGTCACCACCACCCCCTACCTCACCCCCAACCTCTTACTTAAGGGAAATATTTCAACACTTATTTTATATTAAAGGTGGTGAGGCAAATCATGACGCGCAAGCTTCACTCACATTAAAGTTATATGAATGGGGCGGGGGAGACACTCAGTGGGTTTAAAACAAGAAGAACTGAGTTTAGATCCCAATAGCCATTTGGAAGCTAGGCCAGTAGCATAGCCCAGTGCTGGAGTGATAGAGACAGTGCTGAGGCTTGCTGGCCAGTTGCTGACCTCAGGGTTCAATGGGAGCACCTGTCTCAAAAAAGTAAGAAAGACACCAGTGTCAGCCTCAGTCCTCCACAAGCAAAATACAGATCTGAACTCATACAGATACACAAAGACTATACATGAAATGTGTAATACACAGTCCAGGTTATCTACAACATAGGAACATACGTCTTAATAGTATGTGTCAAATATTGGCAGGCTTTGGGCCTAGAGAGATAGCTCAGCAATTAAGAGCATTTCCTGTTTTTTTGGGGGGGGCTGTGGTGAGATGGGGGTTGAGACAGTCTCTGTGTGTAGCACTGGTTCTCCTAGAACTTCACTATGTACAACAGTCCAGCCTTAAACTGACAGAGGTCCACCTGCCTCTGCTTCCCGAGCCCAGAGAGTAAAGGCGTGTTCTTCTTTTTTGTTTTTGAGATAGGGTTTCTTTGTATAAGAATATGTATGAATACATACATATTCCTAAAAAGTCTTTGTTAAAAGTTAATAGGCTTGTTCTGTAAAGAGCCAAGTTGTAGAATGTAGGATTTTGTGGCCTATAGATGGTCTCTGTCATGTTTTCTTCTTTCTTTCCCCCGTCTGTACTTTCCTTTCCTCTCCTACTCCCCTCCCCTCTCCTTCCTTTCCCTCCCTTTTGTTAATTTGCTTTTCTTGTTTATTTTCCCACTTTCTTGTCTTGTAGCCTTTGCAGTTTGTTGAGATAGTCCCATGTGGTCCATGCTAACCTCTCAAGGCCACTGATAGATCTCCTGATCATCCTGCCTCCTAGTCCTAGGCTTATGGTTATAGACCACCACACTGGCTTTGTTTGATTTTTGAGACTAGTTTCACTTTGTAGCTCAGGCTAGCCTACTTACAACTCAATGTATAGCTTAGGCTTGTTTCAAACTCATGAAATCCCTGACTTAGCCTCCTAAACACTGAAATCTCTCTCTTTTTTTTTTTTTCCTTTTAAAACCATTTTAATAAAGCACAAACTATTTTCAGTTCACAGGCCATCAGAAGCAGGGTGCTGAGTGAGGCACAGTGGTGTGTCCTATTGTCCTGGTACTTAGGAGCTGAGAAAAAAGGATCACTTGAGTCTAGAATGTGAGGTCTAGAAAACAGAGTCCTATCTCCTAAGAAACAAAATCAGGATTCTGTGTATGTGTGTTTTGAGAACTGTAGTTGGCAAAGCTTTGGCATGTGTTATTTTATCTTTAGAAGCTATATACTAAGTTTAAACCATTTATCCATAAGTATGAAATATTGTGGTATGTGAGTAAAACTTTATACATATTAGGATCAAAACCAATGAGTTTAGAAGAAAAAGCTTTTTAAAAAGAGAATATACTTTTTCTTTCTTTCTTTTTTTCTTCTTTTTTCCCAAGACAGGGTTTCTCTATTTAGCCTTGGCTGTTCTAGACCAGGCTGGCCTGGAACTCACGGCGATCCTCTTGCCTCTGCCTCCCAGAGAATATACTTTCATGCCACAGTAATCTGCAGATAGTAGAGATCTATTTTTGTTGGTGCTACCCTTTAAAAACTTTATTTATGTGCATGCTTGTATGTATGTTTGTATATATAAATGTACATGCATGCAGGTGCCCAGCATGACCAGGACCTGGAGCTATAGCTACAAGTGGTTATGAGGGGCTGGGAACTGATCGTGGGTCCTGTGGAAGAGCAGCAAATGTTCTTTCTTTGTCACTGTCCAATTTACTTTTTGAGGCAGAGTCTCTTATTGAAATGGAACTTGCTGCTACCCTTTGACTGATAGGCCAGCATTCCCAGGGATCTGCCTGACCCTGTGGTTCCCCCTCCCCCTTTCCTCCCTAGCACTGGGTTCCAAATGCTCTCTGCACCACCCAGCTTTTATGTAGCTCCTAGGATGTGAATCAAGTCATCATGCTTGGTGACACAGCAAATACTTTTAACCACTGAGCCATCTTCTCAGCCTCCTATTTCCCTTCCTCTTACCTTCTCCTTTCTTAAAAAATGTGTGTTTATTTATTTTGTGTATGTGATGTATGTGGGCACATATGTTGCTATGCATGTGTGGAGGTCAGAGGAAGGCATGCAGTTTGGTTCTCCTTTGACCATGCAGGACTGAACTCAGACTCAGATCTCATACCTGCTGAATCATCTCACACGCCCTGTTTTCTTTCCATTTAAGAAGCTTTAGGGAGATTTTAGGATTACTTGAACACTCAAACACATAGTATGTTTCTCTCCTACTTTCCTACTTTGTTAGCTGGTAGCCATTTTTTCCTCTTGCTACTAGAATATCTGCAGAAACCACAAACACCACAGCTTCTAACAGGAAAACTCAAAGGCAAAAGAGAGGGTGTGTTTCTTAGGCTATGGTCTTCCCAACAAACTTCCTTACCTCCCCAACCCTCACTCGTGCCCAGGCATGTGTTTTCATGTCTTAGCCATAAGTATCTCCCACACATTTCCCAATCAACCCTTTCTAAGAGAAACAGTTACTGTGAGTACCTTAAACTACTCCTGGATTGCCTGCTGAGCTGAAAATGAGGTTCTGTTAAAAAAGAGAAAAGTTCTAGTTGTTGGTTATGGTGTCTTTCATGATGTTCACTGAAAAAAACTTAAAAGTCTGAAAATACAGAAGGAAGTAAACAACACCCACCTCAGATACACTGTAGAATCTTGCATGTGGTGGTAGTGATGGAGGTGCTGCTTAAACCATGACACCAGTGTACATGGATGTTAGCAGACACCCTGTGGGAGTTGGTTCTTTATAGTGTGCGTTTAAAGATCAAACACCACCTGTGGAATAAGTGCTTTAACTCTCTGAGCCATCTTGTTGGCCCACTTTAGACTTTTGTTATGAATTTAACTTTGTTTTCATAAAAGTTTATGATGTTTGAGCTGGAGAGATCGCTCAGCAGTTAAGAGCACTGACTGCTCTTCCAGAGGACCCGGGTTCGATTCCCAGCACCCACATGATAGCTCACAACTGTCTGTAGCTCCAAGATCTGACATAGACACACATGCAGGAAAAACACCTATTCACATAAAATGAAAATAAATAATTTTGAAAAAAGTTTATGATGTTCATCATTTAAGGTCCAGAAATATAGTTTAGTGTGGTACAATGCTTGTCTAGAATGCACAAGACTCTAGGTTGGTTCCTTTCTCTAAATAAAGAAATAAGCAAATAAAATGTCTTCTCATTAATATTTGCTGAGGAATATTTAGAAAGTAGTACTGAGGAAAAGACTGAGGAGTTAGAGGTAACTCTGTGGTAGACCCTGCATAGTGTATTCAAGACCTTTGGTTCTATTCATGGTGCTGCTGGCGAGAAGAAGAAAAGAAAGAAACAGTTTTACCATGGTTGGGACTGTGACTTTTTCTTTTCTTTTAAAGACTAGGTCTCATTCTGTGGTCCAGACCCGCCTAGAACTCACAATGTAGCCAGGGTGACCTTGAAATAATCTGTCTCAGCCTTCTGGGTGCTGGGATTGTAGATATGAGACACCAAACTCAGCTCCAATTAACATTTATTAATGTACTGATGAGCTAGGGAGTTGTGAGGATTTGAGAAAATGAGTGAACATGGTGGCACACATCTGTAATCCTAGTACTTGGGCAGCTGAGGCATGAGGGTTGAGAGTTCAGAGTCAAGCTAGGCTCTGTCAAGGCCCCAGTCTGGGTAAAAGGTTATGGGGAGGAAGTAGGAAGAGCTTGATAAGATATGACTGAGAGATGCAATGATTGAGATGATTCATCTCAGAAGTTACATGTTTTAAGGTTTGATATGTCAGTCATTGAATGAAGAAGGCATTTGTTATCCTCATCTTGCTGTACACAGTAGTGTGATCTGTAAAACATACGGACCAAACAGATAAGCCTTTACTGACAGGCCCACTTATCAGTGTTCTCCCAGATCATTGCACTCTTTACTAGTGCACTGTTACCAGTTTATACTTATGTTTTCTTCTAACATACACTTTAGGCTACAAACCAAGCGTCAAAATTCAAAGACCGTCGGCTACAGATATCATGGCACAAGCCCAAGGTACCGTCTATATCTACTGAGACTGAGGAGGAAGATGTCAAAGAAGAGGTAAATTCAACCATTAAAATAAGATATGAATTACAGTACTTCATATCTGTTTCTTTATATCAAGTACTGAACATTTAAAAATAGGTGCTCACTTTTCTTTCATTCAGTTAGTAAAAGCCTGTCTAGAAGTAATAATCAGCCTCTGAAAATACGAGAGAGAATTTGGCTTTTTGTTTTTGTATTCTAATCAGTTTATTAAGAGAATATTTAGCTCATGATGTAATTATTTCTGACTCTATAATCTTACTTTTAAAAGAATCAAGTTTTTCTAGTTGATGAGTATACTTACTCTTCATTATATAGATGAGTTTATATAACAAAAGCAGAAATGTTCCCAAGATAGGAAGAAAATAAGTCTTGGTGCAATGATGGTATTTGTGGATATATCTTCTTTGTGTCAAATTTTAGATTTTTATATAAAATGTGGGACATTGGTGTCATGGGAGAAGTTACCATATCCACTCCTCACAAAGCAATGATAGATAGTCCAGGGGAAATGTGCTGATTTTCCTTACTTTTGTTAATGGAATGAAGTCAATTTTAATTACTTTTTATAACTGATAGTGCACATACATATATGTACATGTTCACACACAGGCACACATGCTGACTAATTCCTTCTAAACATCCACTTGATACTTTGTTTTGTTCCTTTGCTTCTGGAGATAGGGTTTCACCCTGTGGCTCAGGCTGCCGTCAGATGCACAAAACTCGTGCAACTCGTGCCTCAGCCTCCCAAGTGCCTGTACTGAGATGGCTGACTTCCATGAAGCAGTTTATTTTCTTGGTGCTATAGGAATGGAAACCTATTAATATTTTCAATATAAAGAGAGGATAAATAGTAATATCCATTTGTAAGAAGATGTGTTCTGGGATATGAGGAGGAGAAACGGGTTAAAAGGTACAAAATCACGATCAGGCAGGAAACATAGGCTCTAGTCCTGCTGGACAGGTAGCCACACCATAGTGATAGCTTGTGGTCTTGTGTTGTGTAAGAATGTTGAATGTTCCCAATAAAAAGAAGCAGACATCTTTGTTGGATCTGAATTGATTGATCAACACAATGTTTAAGTTGGCAGGGTACCATACTGTTCTCCATATTGAAAGATTGCAGTTGTTGGTTGGTGGTAATTTTGTTTCTTTGTTTTACCCTGAAAATAAACTGCTTGTATATTTTTGTAAATTTGACCAGGCCTTTTATGCTAATGTGTTTATCATGTGGCTGTTTCACTGTGCATTTGTGCACAGCTAACTGGATGTATCTTCTTCTCTTTAGGAAACAGAAACCTCAGATTTGTTTTTGCATGATGATGATGATGAAGATGAAGATGAATATGAGTCTCGTTCATGGCGAAGATGAAATTTGATGCGAGTTGTGTAATTTTTAGAAATATTGTTTAGAAGAACAACTTTTTAGAATTATTTAAAGAAGTCAATGAGCCAAAAATATTTTTTTTAATTTTTCTCTTCAACACAGTAGGTTTAAGGACAGCAAGTTGCTATTCAAACATGTCTCATAATTGTCTGTGATATCAGATCACCAAAGGCCATGACTTGATGCAGTTGTGAAGATCTGCAGCACTGACTGGATTCTCTAGAACCTTACCTTCCACACCATCTGTGTCTGCTCTTGGTGCTGGATTACAATGTAAAGACAGGGTGTTCCGAAATTTTATTTTGGATTATAAATCTGCTGATAAAATTTCATTAAATGTCAAAATTGCCTGGAATCTCTTAACTCTTAGCTATTATGGATGGGTCGCCAGACAGTAGGAGATATTTGTAATTTAAATGCCTTTCAAGGATGGTCTTGGAAGAAAAACTAATTATTATTATTATTTTTTATTTTTTATTTTTTACCATGGAAGAGCCCACTTTATAGTCAGTCTTTTTCAGAGTTTATGTGCAGCAGAACTTAGCAAAAGCACCATCTCTGTTCACAGATCTGCAGAGCACGGTAGCTGGTTCTGCTCTCATCCTCTCCTCACACACACTTTAGGGCTCCTGCCACTCGTCTTTCTTTGTTTTGCTATGTGGTGAGCATTGCTTCAGTTGATCTTTTTAAAATAACCTTCATCTTGCCTTTGCCTGCTCACGCATTCCCCGATACCTTTCTCATCCCTTTTGATAAATAAGCCTGACTTTTTGAATAAGTGATTCAGTTGGGCAAGCAACAATCATTTATCAATAACCTATATAAATAAGTGATGTTTTGATGAAAATAAAGGCAGACTTTTAGGGGACAGAGTTACTGCCTTCCCTCTCATATATTTTAGAGCTTCAGAATAGTCATAGTCACACAAAAGGGTTAAAGGTATCTGAAGTTCTTCTCCTCAACTGTAACCAGGATGGTGAGGTACTGAGGTGGGGATTAGGAGTCTGGATATGCTAGTAATAAATGAGATTCTAACTTGACATTGATCAGATGACCTTATATTTTCATAATTTTATAGATTTTGCTGTCCATGAACACACACACTCTTTAGTAGGCAGTTTCCTTTACCGTGTGCATTTTTACTGTACACTGTACAGAGTATCTGTTAAGTAAAATATATGTGTAAATTTATGTCCTTGTGTTCTGAATGTTAGTTGGAAAAGCAGAGGAGCAACACTACACTGTACTGAGCCCTGGGGAAATGAATTGATTACTGTACATAGGATGTCACTTTTTCAAGGAGATATATACATCTGTGTCTTTATAATACGTGTGGTGTGAAAGTTTGAAACTTCCTGTTGGCTTCAGAAGGTTCTTGGTGATCACTAAATGTGTCAGGGTTTTGTTCCCTGAGGTAAAGGCTGTTTCTTAAAATAGAAACAGTTCACTTAGAAACCCAAAACCATCAGGACTCTAGATTTACATAGTGACAAGGAGTTAGATCCCACCTTCTGATCATCTTTTTCCTCTTCTTATTGTCCTGGAATGACGTGTCAAACACCAGGATCCTTTTTAAGTTTATGTAGTTTTCCCTTTGTAGTGGGACTTCCTCTCTAGGTTACTGTCACGTGTCTAAGGACACCCGAGGCTAAAACAGGCCCGTAAAGAAGGAACACATTAGAACCGGGAACCTACAGTAAGCATCTTGCTCCTCACTTCTCCATCATCTCTAATGAAATTTTCTTGATGTCTGTGGCTCAGTCAGTATATATTTGGAAAGATTCATTGTGGTGAATATTTTGAGTCCTGACCATTTAAACGTGATAGAGGGAACAAAGGATTTATATATTTTTTGTACAAAGTTTTTTCTTAAACTGTATAATTTTGTAAATAATTTGTTTGGGTTTTTTTTTTCTTTTGTGTACTAAAACTACCAGCGTATAGATTTCAATAAGAATTGTTGTATTTTTGTATTTGGAAACTGAAAATTACAGTAAATTAGTGAAGCCGTAAGAAAAGTCTCAGTAGACTGACAGTTCAACAGAATGAGATTCCTTTTCATATGATTTTTTTTTAAAAAATTGACATCTTTATACACTCACTATTGCGAGAGTTGAGGATTTGTTTGGGTTTTTAGTTGTTGGGGACAGAGGATGAAAGAGAAAGGTGCTAATGTGAAGAATAGATCACTTTTCATTAAGTCTTTGGGGTCCTTAGTATAAACCTTGGGTTTTCTGTATTCCTTAAAAATAACTAAAATTCTTTTCCAATGTGTTTAACTCAAAAGTGAATTAAAAATAGGGATTAATTACACATTATAAAGCTTAAGGTTAGCATAAAATAGCTGAATATGTGTATGTATGTGTATATATATATATCCCCTTTATTCCCATTCACCAATTCCCAGCTGTTAAAATTTATCTTAAAAGTGAATTCCACACTATGACTTGTTTTCTTGGCATCTTTAAGAGATAACATTTAGCAGCTGAGGCAAATTCTGCTGTCCTAGTGTGTAGGCTCTCCTTGAAGCAGGTCAGCGGTGAAAGCACCCAGTGTGACTAGTCAGCCAGATTTACTAAATTTCTGCCCATGCCTAAAAAGGTAACCCCAAAGAATGTGGAATTTTTCTCAGTTTCTTCTTGGAGCATTGAGAAAATGTCATCACCAGCTGAGACATTGGAAAGCAGTCCTTCTACACTGAAAAAGATCCGTGGTGATGGATCATTACTTCAAAAGAAAAAAAAAATCATGTGAAAAGGAATAGTGTTTCCTCTTGATGTATAGTATGCCTGTATTATAGTTTTTACAAGATTGTGAACTTGTGTAATAGTATATAGGAGATATTGTTGGATTTCTAACTGTTTATACATTTAAATTCATATATGTAATGTTTGTTTTATCGATTACAATCTGAATTTCTAAGAAGCATGTTGACTTTTGCAATAAAGATGCAATATGGAATGGTTCACAATTGGGAAAAAAAGAAAAAAAAAGATGAAAATATTACAAATTTAAAAGAATCTGGAAAATTTATGAACCATTCCAAAAATTATAACAATCACTAAAAGAGCTGTAATTCTGCCTTGTTCTGGAAAGAAAGAAGTGTGAGTGTGAGCTTGCTTGTGAGCCTGAGTGAGTAATAGAAACGTGTGAATGCTATATGTATGCAAGCAACTGTTGCTCGGTATGAAATTGGTTTCAGACCCACTGGTTCTAAATGTTGGCTAGAATTACTCCTTCAGGGGGTAGTCTGGACAACAGAGGAACATGGCAGCATACGCCTGTAATCCCTACAACTGGGTGCTGAAGCGGTAATTTACAAGTTGAGTCGCAGCAGAGATACAAAGAGATCCAAGCTCAGGGGAAAAAAGGAGGGAAGGAGATTGGGAGAAAAGTATCAAAGTGCAGCTAGTAAATAAGGTGTTTTTTGTTTTGTTTTGACTGATTCTTTTCATTTTGTGTGTATGGGTGTTCTATGTATGTGTGCACCACCTACGTTTATTGCCTACAGAAGTCAGAAGAGGGCACCAAAGCCCCTGAAACAGCTAGAGGTTGTTAGCTGTCTTATGGGTGCTAAGGGTCCTCTGGAAGAGTACCAGTGCTCTTAACCACTAAGCCATCTCTCCAGCCCCCTCATTTACCTTTCATAACCATGATTTTGAAAAGGTCATTATTAAGTTTGTATTTCAGGTACAAAGCACAAGCAATTTATGCCTTTGGTTTGGTTTTAGTTTTTAGAGACAGGGTTTCTCTGTGTAGTCCTGGCTGTCCTGGACTTGCTTTGTAGACCAAGCTGGCCTTAAACTCAACAGAGATCTGCCTGCCTCTGCCTCCCGAGTGCTGGGATTACAGGCATACACCATCACACCCAGCTGACAGTGACATTCATTTTAGTGCTAAAGATACTCAGTTTGCTTACCAATAATATGAAGGATATTTAGAATAGGAGAAAGAAAAAGGGCCCTTATGTTTTTTACTTCATCAAGAAAATACTGAAAAATGGTCAATTTTCATCCTTTTCAAAAAGTTAGAGGGCTATCTATATAATGTGACTGGCAACGGAGATGGATGTAGGCATTTGTTTTGACTAAATCACGGGTGATCCCGCGTATATTGATTATTTCCTGAACCTGTGGCCAGCCAGGCATTGTGTCCAAGAGTAACACAGTATTTGCTAAAATGGGGTTCTGGTTAGCAGAAATTCTTGGTTTTATTGAGGTTTTGGTTTTGTTTTTTCCTGAATCTCATGTAAATTGTATATACTAAGGCCAAAGATAAATTTTAGGCTATGAGCCCCAAATATGACCTAGTCAGAATTTAGTTATAGTAGCCATGGGCGTGGGGTGTGTGTCCCGGAGTTGGCGTAGAGTGGGGCGCACTTGGACTACATTAATTGCAGAACAGACCCTGTACTTTTTGTATTTTCTAACTTTAAGAGCTAACCTTCATTAGCTCAGACTAACACTGCTGTTATTTGTGTCATAAATCACTTTCACCCCTGCTAAATTGAAGTTATGGCCAAGAGATGGTGTTTCAGAGGAGCATCTGCTATGTGGCTGTTGGCTGTTAGGCAGTCAGCCTTGATTGACCTAACTAGACCATTCTAGCATTTTGAGACAGGTCACTTGATAAGACCAGAATAGCGTCTGATGGTTATTTTTAAGACCTTTGTCATAGAAGTGCTTCGGCAGTCTAAGATAAGTGTATAAAACGTTGCTTAAGATCAGTTTTAACTTTGCCAAAAATTGAATAAAGCAAGTTGTGACTTCTTCATTCTCCCCCACACCTCTGCTGGGAGATATCAGTGCATTTCAGTTTTCATTAAAGTAGCAAGGGCTGATAAGGACTTTGCCACGTTAGTTTGGTTTCTTGAGGAAGAATGAGGCTGCCCACATGCTGGATGAGTTTGTAGACAGCGTGCTATCCATCCATCAACCTGTGTTTCTGGATAGAGTTAAGTACCAGCCCCCGAACCTACCCTCCCACTAGAGGGTCACTTGCCATGGGATTCGGTTATTAACAGTTAGAGCCTGCAGGGGGCTCCAAAGGGCAGAATTTAGGCTGGAAACAGCGACCTTCACAGCAACCCATCGGCATATTCTCCAGCTTAAGCTGTTCTTAGTAAACATCAAAAGCTCACAAGATAGTACTTACTGTGCAGTGCACACTTGCTCTTACATTAGACAAAAAACCATGTCTGGACTCTTTGGCTCTCCAACTGTAGTTTGAAAACCTAGCTCTTTAGCTTACAAGATGAACTGCGTCTCTAAATACTTTCTCACTGCGATACCATCAATACTATATTAAATACTAAATGACATTTATTTTGCTTGGAAAAAATTCTGGGGTCCAAAGCTGACCTTTAGCCTAAAAGATGGAGGGAGTTGCATAAACTTCCTGCTGCTGAAGGGTATTTTATACTCTTAGATTTTAAAAGCAGGCCCTTCCGTACGCCAAAGCAGATCTGCCCTCTTGTTAGAGAGTAGGTGCCTTGTAAGGAACTACTGGGGATTCCTGTCCTTGTGTTTGCACCCTTCTCTTGAGGAGTGGTACAATGCCACTGTTCTTGGCACTGCTCCTTAGGTAGTTGAAGCCACTGCAAAGACTATTTACATATAACATGTCTGTGTGTGTACATGTACATATGAGCTGTTTGACACAGCTATGTTTAATTCTGAGATAATAAATTATTTTGCTTTCAATTTAATTTTGCACTTAATTTAGAATTTATCTTAGCCATTAATGAGTTTTTATATTTGTGATAAAATTATATATATTCTGATATTGTGCAATGTGACTTTACTTCAAACAAATGCTTTTAAGTCTATAAGATTATAATAGATAAACCAGTATATTAAAAACAATTACTTTTTCTCATTTTTAACATCTTAAATATTTTCTCTATCTTTTTCACTTAAATTCTTTTTGCCTATTAAAACTTAATTTTCTGTTTAGTTATCAGGTAGTGACTGTTTAGGACACTCTCACACAGACGTACATGCAGGCAAAACACCAATGCACATAAAAATAAAATTAAATAAAAACAAATAAACTTTTTAGATGACAGGTTTTGAAATCAGACTGACTCAGGACAGAGCTCTTGTCTGCTGTGTTTTCCCGGCCTGTGGAGGTTTTACTAAAGCTCGAGAGGAGATTTACCTATATGATAAAATACAAGACACAAAGAAGAATACCAAGTCTTAAACACTGATCAAGCTCTCAAACTTTATTAGTCAGGCAGCAGCTTTTATAAGTCAGAAGGCAGGGAAGCATATTGCTATAGCAACCCAGCTGCAGGCTTTTCTCAAAACACAGGGAGAGGAGATTTACCTATATGATTAAATACAAGACACAAAGAAGAATACCAAGTCTTAAACACTGATCAAGCTCTCAAACTTTATTAGTCAGGCAGCAGCTTTTATAAGTCAGAAGGCAGGGAAGCATATTGCTATAGCAACCCAGCTGCAGGCTTTTCTCAAAACACAGGGAATTCCAGGCAGGGCCATAATGTTCTGTCACACAGGGTATCTGGCTCCATCTTTGTCTAGTCTAACTGTTAAACCATAACAGGGTTGCTCCATCTCTATCTGTTTTTAGTCTAACTGCCGACCCACAACAGGGTCAGCTAGTTTCTGGTGAAAGGCAAGCTCTGGGAAAAACAGAGACTTAAAGGTACAGGCTCTGACAAGATGGCTGAACATTGGCCATATGGCTTATTGTCCCCAACACTGTGTCACAACTATTGAGGGAGATGCGGTACACTTAAATCCTTGTTTAGCTTTGAAAACACTTTGGAAAAGGAACAAGAGGCTTCCCCGAAGCCACACAGGCTGTAGTGCTGGGACCAGGATTTGAATCCAGGTCTCTCTACAGAGCTCATGGCCTTCACCTTTGCACTCTGCTGCATCCAGCCCACTGGGAAGATGCAAGTCTGTGGGATGTCACTGATCTTTATTATTAGTGTCTTGTCAAAACACTGTCATCCTGACTCCTGTCTCATGCCTCAGACTTCCCCAGGGAGCACCACTACACTTTCAGATAGCATATTTGAAACCCAAGAAAGCAGTCTTTATTCATGCTAATTCATGGAGAAACACTTTAAAGTAATCACTTTCTGTGCCCTCTGCAATGTACAGTCAGCCATTTGATACATTTTGCAATAATTTGGCTATATCATAACTTGCTTATTTTATTTCCAATCTTATCTTAATATTTTTCCTGTGGCAAACTGAGTTATGATAATCTCACATTATTTCTACATTGCTTCTTTGTGTTTTTCAATATTTCTGGTGCCTTCTTTTAACCTTGGCATTTGGAAAATTGTGTTGTACATAAATAAGTTGACATGCTTTAATGTTGTTTTCATATGGAATACTGAATTTTCTGGACAGAAAGTGCTGAGAATAGCAGTGTTCATTTATGGTTATATTTATACCTTTTTTTTTTTTTTTTTTTTTAAAGAACAGTCTTACTGAATGAACCCAGTAGTCACACCATGGTTCTTTTATAATTATTTGGCTTTTACATAGTTGGCTTCTTTCTTTTAGTAATACTGCTTTAAATCCTTCTACTTTTTCCCATTCTTTCTATTAAACAATACTTATTGAGTTGTAATTTTTATGGTATTATTGTCAACTGAAAGAAAAAAGATGAAATCAGCCTTGAGGGAGGAGGACTTGTAGTTTTTGACAGCACTTGCAAAAACTAGGCATGATCTAATAGGTCCAGTGAAAGTATTTTTCTTCAGAAGAATGTGTGTGTGTGTGTGTGTTGTATGTTGTGTGTGTGGGCATATGTATTTGTGATTGTATATGTATGTATGTGTATGTGCATATAGCTGCCAATAGTTGATGGCAAGCATTGTGTTGTTCATCTCATTTTTGATAGCAGGTGTCTTCCTATATTGCATCCCATCTCATTTTTCAAGACAGGGTCTTTCATTGAAACTGGAGCTCACGAGTTTGGCAAGACAAGCTACTAGCAAGCGCCAGGGATCCTCCTTCCTTTGCCTCCCTTGTGCTGGGATTATAGGTTGTGCCTTTAAGGAGTGTGCCAGGGATCCACACTCAGGTCCTCACACTCAAACACATGACAGTTGAGCCACCTCCCAGCCCCTATTCTTTTTTTTTTCAAATTATTTTTTTTACATATACATTTACATTATTACATATATATACAATAAACTACATACAGCAAGAAGAACCACAAAACAATGAGGAATTATAAAAAATGTTGCATTCATAATGTTTTGGGTATTTGAATTTGGCAATCTTAAAGAAAACATCTTTCCTATCTAGGTGAGTCTCAAATTCTGAATGTAAATCAATATCTATCATATCTCATCTCTATCACCTTAAAACATCTATCTAGAACTAACAACATCTTAACTCCTAAACAACTAAGCTTAATGCAAAACTAAACTATCTGGTCTTTAACCCCATCAGAAACTAAGAAGGAATGAAAATTAATTACCTGAGTAAACTGGAAGTGCAGGTTAGCCGCTTCCAAAATAAAAAATCACAATTTGCTGCCTGAACAGTCACCCAAAACTATACCTGAATAGTCACCCAAAACTATAACGTTGGAGCATCATCTTCAGCCTTCTGGCCATATATCTGACAGACATTTGTGAGGCAGGAACTATTGAGGACTTGCTTACCGTGTCTTGGCAGAGTTTGGCTATTGACTCTGACTGCATCCAAGCTTGCCTGTATTTAGGCAGAATTCTGTCTGTGGCCAGAACAAGGACATTTTGCCCAGTGGCTGGTTTGCCACATTTGAAGACAACTACATATGGCAGATCTTTGATGCTCATCATCTTCTCTGAGGTAGGCTGGATGTTGCCAGGAGTTAACTTGTCTTTTTGTCAAAGAATCTTTAAAATAATAAAAACATCTTTAAATGCTATATTCTGTAGGTCTCTGAGGTTTTTTGAATACCTTATCTATTTTGCCTTATCTATAAAATCATATCTATCTGTTAAACCTAGGATGTATATTCTTTTGGTAAAACTAGACTAGTAATTGATGTGACCATGATTTGATCAGCTAACAATTAGCTTGTATTAATTAATTATCCTAAACATCCTGCAATAGCAGTAAACCTTGTATTATAATTGAGTTGTATGGGTACAATACCTCATATTAGAGTAGAAATATATATATAATGTGTGTGAATAATAATCTTAAATTTGAATTCTATACCAATGTATCAAAATTAAACTTATTTTGCATCAATATACAAAATTCTGTATCAATGAATTAAAAATAACCTTATTTGTGAGTAACAAGGCCTAAGGTTGAGTAGATTCAATAATTTTTTTCATCCCTATATATTTCTATATTCCCCCTTCTTTCTTTTCAAACTCTATCTCCAAACCTAAGAAAGATAAAGAAAAAGAGAGGCATACCTGAGACCAATCTCGTTTTCTTAAGTTTACTTAAGTCCTAATATACTATACATTTCTGTAATTTAGCCATTCATGTGAAAATTATTTGGAGTCACTTAGAATGGTGTTTGGACTCTTACAGCACCATGTGTGTCAAAGAAGTTTAATTCATTCTGCTTTACACTTTGAAGTAAATACTACTGATAAATCAGACAAAACTGAAGGAAATGTCTAAACATTGAAGTAAGTTACTAAAATTTACTTAATACTTACATAAGGAATTTTTTGTTTGTTTTTGTTTTTTGTTTTTCGAGACAGGGTTTCTCTGTGTAGCCTTGGCTGTCCTAGACTCACTTTGTTGACCAGGCTGGCCTTGCACTCACAGCAGCCTCCTGCCTCTGCCTCCCAAGTGCTGGGATTAAAGGCGTGTGCCACCATACCCAGCCCTATAAGGACATTTTTATGAAAAAAAAATTGTGTTGTTTTTGGAGGGCTTTGGGGGGAGTGGTAAACTCAGAAGTGGCTGCATTTAGAGAAAGGATCTATCTGGGATATTCAGATGCACATGGAAAACTGAGCAGGATAGAAACCATTGCCTAGATGTTTGGTCATGTGTTTAATAACCAAGAGGAGTGTCTTCACCTTTGCAATGTTATTGTCACTAGCATCAGATTTGTATCTTATGAACTAGACATGGCAGGAATGGTTATGGTAAGTTTTGATGGTTTTTCTCTTCACCACACACTCAAAACAATTGGGAGGCTTGGCCGTTGAGAGCACTGGCTACTCTTCTAGAGGACCTGAGTTCATTTCCTAGGCACACATTGGTGGTGCACAGATACACATGCAGGCAAAATGCACATAAAAATAAATGAACAAAATTTATTAAACAAGTTGATGTTTTGGCTATTTCACAACTCTAATAAAATGATTCTGTTCAGTTCAGCAAGGTGCGGTGGCACATGACTGTAATCTCAGAACTCAGGAAGGCAGAGGCAGATGGATCTCTACAAAACGAGTCCAGGATAGTCAAGGCTACATAGAGAAATCCTGTCTCCAAAAAACAAAACAAAACAAACAAACAAACAAACAAAAAAACCACACTCACAAAAATTATTCATGATTCTTTGAAAAGTAATCAAGCTAATAAAAGTTTGGATGGTTCAAATATAGCTCAGTTGAGCAAATGCTGACCTTTTTAGCACAGGAACCTGAGTTTGACCCCAAAATCCCATGTAAAAGAGAGCGGGGAGTGGTGGTGTGAGCATGTAATCTCAGCTCTGGGTACACAGAAAGGTGGATCCCTGGGTCTCACTGACCAGCTAGCTTAGCCTAATCCAGGAGGCCCAGGTCCCACACCTAATGTTGTCCTCTGATGCCCACACATATTCACACATACATGCACATGCACCCAAACATGCAATGCACACACACACACACACACACACACACACACACACAACTTATGTTACTAAAATGATTGTGCTTTTATTTTTGTTGGGTTTAAGCAAGTGATTTATTGAACATTCCATAATATAGACATGCTTTAAACGCTCCAGTTTCCCTCTGTCTTGTCCCTACTAACACACAGCTGCAGTGTCTAAAGTCAGATGTTTGCTTCCATGATACTGTTTCTATCTCTGTATGTCCTTAAGACATCTGTATTCAACTCTGTCTTTTAAAAAATTATTATTGTTATTATTACCTACTCATTTCCTGTAGCAAAGGATTTCCTTTAGGAAGGAAAGGGGGTTGTGACAGCATGATTCGCTCAGGGTGCAGTGCTTCATTCATGGGAAATCCTCCTCCAGTTTCCATCCTGTCATTCCTTCTGTTGGCATGATTAGCTTAGTGACAATCAGGACTAGATCTGGAGTAGAAGAAAAGGCCCCATCCCAACAGTAGTGAGCAGTTAGCCTGTGGCCTCCACCGAACACTGCATGCAGCCCAAAGGGCTCACATCTGCAGAGCCGTGCCTGTCACGGATACAGTGTGTTTGCAGGCTACAAACCTCACGACTGTGCAATCATCCAGACTTTCACGTTGTTACAGTATTTTCTGCTGTGGGGGTCATGGACTGTGTGAGAGTCTGGATCTCTCTTCACGTAGGAAAAGATAACTTGGCATCACCACGCTCTGCATTGTAGTAACGTGAAAAAGCACTGCGCGGTTTATGAAGCTCTTACCACCACTGTGCAGCGTGGGGAACAAGTGGTGCCTTCACATGTTTTAGGACTATATTAAATCTCATGACAAGCACAGAGGTTAGACACACTCTTGCTGTTCCCCAGAACATGTTGATTTTAAATAACTTCAGCTGCTCATATTTTTATGTGAATCACCTCCTTCCAAGCAGTCAGAAGTTGGCAAGGCTGAGAAACAAGGAAGAATTCTAGAATTGCTGTTTATTTTTCTCCCTTTCTTCCACTATCGGGTTTAATATTTTAAGATTCTGCAGATATTTTAGTGATGGATGTAATTTTAGATGTTGCTTTTTAGAGGTGATAACATTAAAAAAAAACCCAGCAGAACTGTATGATGATCAATGATGTGAAAAGTGCTCTGGAAAGTGTGATTTTGAACATGTTGCATAGGCAAACTAGAGTCCTGCCACTGTGTGGCCCAGGCCCACAGATGGCCTCGCCAAACTAGAGTCCTGCCGCTGCATGGCCCAGGCCCATAGATGGCATCACCATCTTTGGTAGTCATCAAAACATTTTACTTGGGCGTGGTAGCACACACCTTTAATCCCAGCACTTGGGAGGCAGAGGCAGGCAGATCTCTATGAGCTTGAGACCAGCCTGGTCTACAAAGCAAGTCCAGTACAGCCAAGCCTACACAGAGAAACCCTGTCTCGAAAAACAAAACATCTCTTTACCATTGTCACTGTGTGTGTGTGTATGTGCATGTATGTCTGTGTCTGTGTTATGGCTTATAAAAAGCGAAAGCCTATGTTTTTACAGGTGGTGTGGGTACTAAGCATTTCCTGGGAATAGAAATGCAACCTTCATGGGTGGGAGGAACTGAACATAGTGTTGCCCTACATATAGCTGAGCAACTCTGAACCTAGTTCGTCTGTGCACAGAAAATGGTATGGTTGCATGGCTTCCCTGGCTAAGGGGTCTAATAAAAACACTGCGGTGACATAAGGCTCTGCTGCCCCCACTGGCTGCTGCTGGCCGCTACAGCTAATGCTTTCCTCAGCTCTTGGGTGATCTCTCCAGATTTTGGACACCTGAGCTCATGGGCTACCTGGTTTTAGGTGACACACTCTCTTTTCTTCTCAGCATCCCTATTTTAGTTTCACAGCCTAGCAGCTGCTTCAGGGTCCATTGGTGCCCAAGGGTTTGTATACACAGGGTACACAGAAAGCAGAGGGCAGCTGGGTAGTGAAGGAATCTATTGTGCTTGCTCTGTTTGGTTTATCACCTCTAAGATTGCCTTTGGGTCCTCAGCTGGAGCTGATCGCTGGGAGAGGGTGGGCTCCTGCGGGGAGCGGTCCTTGATGGAAAGAAGACAGTAGGTGCTGCCTACAGCAGAGCATGCTGGAAGACTGTAGGACTAGACAGCAAGCTTGTGCCTGCCCCACTCAGGGTTGCTGACATAATCTCGTGAGCGGCACACTATCTTCACCAGCTCCCGAGACTAAACTCCCCTCCCGCCTTTTTTTCCCCCTCTGGTGAGCAGAGGAAAATTTCAACACCTCTGTTAAACAGCCCGTGGACGGCACTCACTCACTCACTCACTCACTACAGAATCCTGAGCCGGCACACAGGTTATGCACGATGACACGGACTTCCGGTCAGGCCCCGCAAGGAAGCATCAGAAAGTGGAAGCAGAGAGTAAGTTCTCTGGAAGGGAATACCCTCAGATCTACCCACGTGTATGGCAGCGGGTCGTTCATTAATGACCTTCTTTAGATAAAATATGCTGTGACACAGGATGCAGAGACTCACTGCCTTTGAGCAAAAAGCTCCTAGAGCTAGCTGCTCACCAAAGGGGCCTAGGGAGCATCTGAAATCACTAGCTGCCATTCTGGCCCTGAGGACTCTCAGCCAGTTGTCCTAGATCAGCTACCACCACCACCCTCCCCCGTCCTGCCTTTATCCCTTTCTCCCTCTTCTTCCTCCTTTGCTCTTTCTCGTCTCTCTCCCTCCTCTCTCTAGGCATCTATATGTACATACATGCTGGATGGAACTCCCCCAAGTGTCCATAGCGTGGCAGGTGCTTCCTAGGATCTCATCGGGTATGGATGACGTGTCATTCAGCAGGCAGGATATACAGACGGTATTCCCATCGAGGGGCAAGCACACATTTATTGTGACATGGTGTATATAAGTTCTGAGTCCCTACAGCCATGGCACCCTGAACACAACTGATCTAAGCAGATAAGCAGGCTTGGGCCTGATTAGTGCTTTGATGCAGGGACCTTACGATCTGAGTGCCAGTGAGGGTCAAGTTCCTAGTCCCCAAACAGGATTGGGAGCAAAAACCTGGGAAAAGGAAAAGGTTAGAACTCACAGGTCCTCAGTCAGGTCTCCATGCTGCTAATAGCCACCCTACAAATCTTCCTGGAACATGAAAGGATATTGCGCTCCATCCAGGACTGTGACAAGCATCATGACTGGGAGCAGGAGCTAGGAGGAAAGGTGGGCATCTGTCACTGTCATCCCATCATGAAAGCTACACAGTTGGGAGCCTGTGTCAAATACCAGTACTCCCCTGACCAACTGACCACAGAAATACTGTCTTCACAGCATGCTGACTCCTTGTACTGCTCTGGTCCCAGAACTCGGACTAGGAGTAATGACGTAATAAGGAAATGACTGACACACTGACACCCACCCATTCAGAAGAGCTGCCCTCAAGTGGTCTGGGCTTTTTAATGGAGAAGCTGCACCTCTCTGGAAGCCCAGTGTGTGTATTATATCCAGTAGAAAAAGCAGGCAGGTTGTCACAGACAGATGAACAAGCAGGCAGGTTGTCATGTACAGGTGAATAAGCAGGCAGGTTGTCACGTACAGATGAACAAGCAGACAGGTTGTCACGTACAGATGAACAAGGAGGCAGGTTGTCATGTACAGATGAACAAGCAGACAGGTTGTCATGTACAGATGGACAAGGAGGCAGGTTGTCACGTACAGATGAACAAGCAGGCAGGTTGTCACGGACAGATGAACAAGCAGACAGGCTGTCATGTACAGATGAACAAGGAGGCAGGTTGTCATGTACAGATGAACAAGGAGGCAGGTTGTCATGTACAGATGAACAAGGAGGCAGGTTATCATGTACAGATGGACAAGGAGGCAGGTTGTCATGTACAGATGGACAAGGAGGCAGGTTGTCACGTACAGATGGACAAGGAGGAAGGATTGTTACATACAGCTAGACAGGACTCAGGTGGGGCTGGCCTTGGTAGAAGCAGTCTTGGAGGGAGCAGTTTTCAGGCTGTCCACACAGGGAAAGCTACAGTGGGCATTTCCTGCACACACTGTCAACATTCACACTGGGCCTCCAGAAAGGCATTGCTAATCCTGTGATCTTTACCTGGGGAAGGCTTTGCCCAGGCATTGGTGGTGTCCTTAGTATGGCCAACAACACACATTCACTGGGGACTTCACTCACTCCCTACAAGTCGAGAGAGAGAGAGAGAGAGAGAGAGAGAGAGAGAGAGAGAGAGAGAGGAGAAATCTGGCCCATAAGGCCCACAAGAACTCGTTTTGTAATTCTTTGAAGTGGCTACTCCTATAAGCATATGCTGCCAATGAAATTTAGGAGTAGTGACATCACATAGTGAGCAGCAGAGTGGGGACAAACCCAGGGAGCTGAGTTCTGAGAAGTGGCAGCCTCTGTTCCTGCATGTACATGTCACAGAGCTACACAGGCTGACTCATGCCATCTTCCAAACTCAAAACTTAAAAAAAAAAAAAAAAAGAAAGAAAGAAAAAGAAAAAGAAAAAAAAGAAAGGGGGGGGCAAACTTGTGAGGGCAAAAGTGAAGATTTGGATCATTTTGGAGCTGAGATTAAAGGCATGCACCACCACGCCCGGCTCATTTTGGATTTGTATGAAATGATTTTGAAATCCACAATATTACCATATATTTAACACCTGCAAAGCAGGCTGCTTTCAGATGCTTGTCAAAATTGGACTCTTTCTAAATGTTGTCAAAAAGAGGAATTGAATTCTTTTCATCTCTTACTGTTAGTTTTAGCTTCCATAAATTCTGCTCCTAATTTTATTGGTTTATACATGTACATGTTATTGAGGCATGTTATTCATTTATTTATTTCATTAACTCTGTGTGTGTGTGTGTGTGTGCGCGCGTGCGTGCGTGCGTGTGTGTGTGTGTGTGTGCGTGTGCGTGTGTGTGTGTGTGTGTGTGTGCGCGTGTGTGTGTGTGCGCGCGCGTGTGCGTGTGTGTGCGTGTGTGTGTGTGTGTGTGTGTGTGTGTGTGTGTGTGTGTGTGTGTTTGGGTACACGTGTGGAGATCAGAGGATGACACCAGGGAGTCAGTTTTCCTCTACCTTGTGGCTCTGAGGGATGAAACCCAGGTCATCAGGCTCAGTGGTCACCACCTTGTAGCTCCTGTGCCATCTCGTCAGCCTGTGAGACAGGGTTTTGCGACATAGCTCAGGTTGGCCTTGAACCTGAAATCTTCCTCCCTCAGCCTCCTAAGTGTTGATGTTACAGGAGTATCTTACCAATACTGCCTTAATATAACATTTTATATCTCCGAATATGAGAAATATCTGACTGTGCCTTTTGGCTTATGCAAATACTGCCCTGGCTGTAACGGTGCACTCGCTGGTGTTTCCTGTCATGGCTATATATACACACACGTACACACAAATTTTTCCTGTTTGTGCCTCCTTTATCCTCATCCCATTCTTTATGAAGACACATCTGCTTAGCTTTGGTGATTAGTGGAAACATTAGCAGACCTACTGTTTTAGAGTGTAAATAATTAATGGCTGCTCCTGATTAATTTCTTCTGAAGCTGACTCTTGTTAGACTGGAGTTAGATATATTTCTTGAATTAAGAGGAGATATAAAGAAGAAGACTCTGCTTATTTTGAAAATAGGCCATTTACTTTTAAGGAAAAATTGTGGCATCTACTCCATAGTGGCAAGAAGAGTAAACTTGTGTCAATGAGTGGCAACGCATGACTTTGGTTTTCTAAGGTCCTTTATCACAAGGCATTTCTTTCACAATCTACTTCTCATATTTTCTAAAATTGTAATTTATTTTTTTCTTTTAATTTCTTTCTTTATTTTCTTTTTCTTTTTCTTTATTTTTTGAGTCAGTCTTTCTTTGTATAGCCTGGGCTATCTTGGCACCCACTCTGTAGACCAGGCTGGCCTCAAACTCCTAGATCCTCCTACCTCTGCCTTCTGAATGCTGAGATTAATGGTGTGCGCCACCACCGCCCAGCCCCTGGCTATTTTTTATTTTACTTTTGAGACAGGGTCTATGTAGCCCAGGTGATCTTCCTGTCCCAGTTCTCCAAGTGCTAGGGTTACAGCCACCACACTCAGCTTGCATGTCTTCCTGTTAATCCAGCAGATCCTAAACCCAAAGGTCCCTCCCAGCCATGGTCCTCTTTGCTTACTAAGTCACCCCCTTCTCGGTGCCTGCCAAGGCCTCCTCTGAGATGATCCTCACACGGCAGGGCCCTTGTCATGTTTAGTTTTTAGTCCTTCCTTTTGTCAATATATGTCTCATCTAAATAAGCTATTCCAGTTAATGAGTAGGCAATAAAAATCCAGGTTCTAGGGCAAATAGCCCAGTGAAATATTTGCTTCCTCAAGGCATTAGCCTGATGAAAAGACTTCCTCCTGGGATAAGAAGTGAATATCAGTGTTTTTTGCTTCTGATACCCTCAGCAGACAAATTTCACCCCTCCCACCTCACCCTTGTTTTTGTTGTTGTTGTTGTTTTGTTTTGTTTGTTGTGTTTCAAGGATTTTGGGAAACTTCAGCATTACTCTAAGCTGGGCTATCATTTACCCACTAACAGTAAATGGTGGTAAATTTAAAAACAAACCCTCAGTGCCAGGAGGTTTATTCTGCAGTAGGTGGTCCTTTGATGTAGCCTAGTGATGGGGGTGGGGGGACCTGGCTCTGCTGAGAGAGGGGCGGGGCATGCTAGCATGCTGGCTTTTGGCTTTCTCGTCCTAGCTAACAATGCCAAGTATTAGTGAGAAATACTAGTGTCAACCAGATAGGCCAGGCCAGCAAAATAGCAGATCATTTTCCAGATTCTAGAATGGGCTGGAAATGTACCTCAGTATCGGAGCTCTTGTTCAACATTGCAAGGCCATGCCTTCAATCCCTATAGGCTGGCACAAAACCAAGCAGACCCCACTGTCATAAGTAGTATTGATTGTCATGGGCCAAACAGTTGTTTAAAACATGTTACCCATGGTGTTAGTGTTAAGTAATGGTTTTAAAGAATGCTCTTAAGGAAAATAAGCCATTTAGTTTTACAATAGTCATTAAGGTACATATTATTATATCCATTTTACAGACAATCTATTCTGATGAAAAGCAGAGAGATTAAGTAACTCAGGGTACTGAGGCTACTAATGCAGATAATAATAGTACTTGAAAATTACACAAATAGATTTATAATTTTATTACACTTTCTTTATTTAGTTATATGTATACATGCATACACACAAATGCTCATGCCATTGTGTGTATCACAGCAGATGTGTGGAAGTAATTTTAGAGTCAGTTTTTACCTTCTGCCACCTGAGTCCCAGAAATCAACCTCAAGTCCTCAGGCCTGAAAGCAAGCAATGTTATCCACTGAGCCATCTCACTACACAAGTGGACTTTAAAGGAGAAAATGACTTTATAAAACTGATTTCCATGAAACTCTCATTTTAATTATATATGTATATATGTATGTATACATGTATACACACATGTATATTATGTATATATGTATATATGCATATAGTTTTGTTTATGTCCTCAATTCTGTAGCCCAGGCTAGCTCTGAACTATCTATGTAGCCAAGGATCACCTTGAACTCCTAATCATTTGATCTCCAACTCCCAAGTGCCTGGCTTTTAAGGGAAAAAAATTTTTTTTCCTTCTTTCACCTATGATCATGTATCAATAGCATCTTTGAATATTTGTGGCTAGAAGAAAACCCCCACTTTTGTATTTGAGATAAGATGTGTTTGTATGCTTAAAATACAATATATTGCTGTTTATAGAACCATGCTACTATAATGAGCATTCTTGTCTATTTCACGATGTGCTGCTCATGTTCCTTTGACATCGCTGCCTAAGTTCAAAACAGCAGCGACTCACGGAGAAACTATTTTTAAAAAGTGTAACACCACAGCTTTCTGTTAAGTTTGTTTTCACTATAACTTAGAATTGATTGATGTATGAAGAAAACTAGGCAACAACTTACACTTCTTAAGCAGCTGCAGCCTACCCAGTGGGCTGTGGCTGAGCGCCTGCATGCCGGGAGCTAGGTGAAGTATGCAGCAGCATGGAGTTCACCAGAACACTCACAACTCAACCTCAATATTGGCCTCTTTAATAAATGGAGCCATAAAGCTGTATTGAAGTGAATATACATTATTAGTATCGCTCACCGTGTTTATGATCAGCTCCACATCAAAGTGACATTTGAAAAAAAGCAGAGCTAGTGCCGATTAATACCCAATTGCTCATCAAATTTTAATTTGTGTTTGCTTTTCCCTGATAGATACATCTTTTATAACTGAGAGGCTCCATCTTTTTATAACGTACCCTATCATTCAAGGCCACTTGTTTTAATCACCCTGCAAAACAGCATGAAATTGTCTAATAATTCACCCAGGTTTTGTCACAGGGCCTGAAGTTACAGCAGCAATCCTTGGAATGCTTGGAATTATTAAAACGGCATGCCGGAGTCACGGCTAGGAAGCAGTCACCTCTGATTGATGCCTAGAATGACTCTTCAGATGCATAAAGTTTTTGTTGGTGTTTTCACCCCAGGCTTGGATTTTGACAGCCCCGGAAGAGGATTAATAGGTTATGGGTTCATAGATGTGTGGCTGTTGGGTGGGGTCAGGGGGTGAAGAAGGTGGCACCTGTGAAGCTGGTTCTGCAAAAAGCGCTTCTCAGTTGTTGCTGATTCAATTTGGACACACAATAGAATGGGAAAAACATCTTTTATGTGGCATTTATTAGGTCTTCTGCAGATACTGAATTGTGGGCCACCCAGGAATCTTCATTTTGTTTGGCTGTTACATTCTACAAGGTATCAGAGGAATTTCTAGGGACTAGGTAAGGTTCCAGGACCCTAGGATGCGCACATGCACGTATGTGAACACACACACACACACACACACACACACACACACACACACACACACACAAGATTATACAAGGCTTCTTACAAGTTCAGGCCACTCCTAAAATATTGTAAAATAAAACATCAAAAAGCAACTAGGAAATTGTTGTATTTTAATCCTTACGTTGACTCACACCAATCAATTTCTTCTTGGGATTTATAGACAAAAAGAGGCCTGGGGAGGTGAAATGGCTCAGTGGTTCAGACAGCAGCAGCTTCCCGAGCAGAGAAGCTAGTGAACACTTCATTCAGTGGAGTGAAGGTAGACATGGGATGTGTTTGGTCATGTGAATTATTTCAGTCAGAAAAAATCATCTTGTTTTTTGTTTTTGTTTTTGTTTTTTGAGACAGGGTTTCTCTGTGTAATAGCCCTGGGCTGTCCTGGAACTCTCTGTAGACCAGACTGGCCTCCAACTCACAGAGATCCACCTGCCTCTGCCTCCCGAGTGCTGGGATTAAAGGTGTGTGCCACCAGGTCTGGCGAGACAAAAATCCTCTTAAACTGTTTTCTTCACTCAGACTGTACTGGAAGGCTGTGAGTGTTCCTACTGTTGGTTGATGCAATTTGGCCACACAACAGAATGAGAAAAACATACCTGTTATGTGGCATTTATCAGGTCTTCTGCAGACACTGAGTTGTGAGGCAAACACCCACAGCAAGCAGGAGGCCTCATCCTTGCTCCCAAGGATGAAGCACCTGAAGGTGTCAAGGACACACATGCTGGTGACACACCGGCTAGTCCTGGCTCTGCGTCTTCTAGTCATGGGCTACCGGATGGATGCAACATCCAATTTTGAGCCTGCTCGCTAACTATAAATGCAGGATAATAGTGGTACTCTCCTCCTGTATGACTGTTATTGGGATTAAATGAGCCCTCTCAAGCTCTGGGCACAGTGCCTGGCATAGGATAAGTCTCAGTGAATACAACTAGCTATGATTATAAAACTATTGCCTGCTACACTTTAGAGCCAGGAGGCCAGGAAGGTGCAAACCCAGGCGGCTTCACTCCACTGTCTCCCAGGTCAATGAGTGTGGTTGTAAGAAGCCTCATAGTATCTAGGGAAATACAAAAGACAGCAACTGCTTTATTCTTTTTTAACTATAGAATATTTTAGACTTCATATAGAGTCCAGAAAAGAATATGACAGGTCACCAGAATACTCGCCATTCAACTTAAGAAATGCGACGCCACACACAACGAAGCTCTCCATATAGCTGTTATAATGGACCAAGTGGAGTCCCGTGTGGCTGAATCTCAGAAACGGAGCATTCATCAAAAGAGGCAAGTGGCAACAACATGGGAATAATATAAGGCCATTTGTATCACATTCGTAAATTTTCAAGAGGGTGGCCCACAGGAACGTTTGAGGGATGTCGGCAGGGGAACATAAGCCATGCTTTGAAGGGCTAGAGCCCCTTTAATTCTCAGTGTCCTGGCTCTGTTCACTCACAGCAGAGCCAAGGCCAAGAGTGTTTTCTTTACACAGATGTCAGCCCCCACAGAGGCATAACTCCAAGCAAGCAGTGTGTTAAATACACTGAAAGCAAAACTCTTCCTTTGAATATATTCATCTCCTATTAAAGTCCAGGGGTGCTCTCTCTGCAGGCCTCAGTCTCTCTTTGACCCGCTGATGCCTCCTACACACCATGCCGTGACATATTCAGCCTGAATCCTGCAGGCTGGATGTAACATAAAAAGCAACCACCCGGCAGCATACATGTATATGAGAGGAAATCAATAACAAGTGTGGTTCCCCCTCTATTGAAGGTGGCCCTGGGAGGGAAGATCACAGGACGGTGCTGAGGGGATCGGGAACAAGAGGGTTGGAGAGCGGAGAAGGAGGGTGAGCAGAGCGTGCGCCAGCAGGGAGTGAAGGGCAGCGTTAGGGACCATTAACTCTGTGAGCCAGGGTTTAATGAGAAATGGCCCTCATCACTTAAGGAAACAATTACCAGTGCTTACATGGCAGAGTAGGAATTCTGTTTTGTTCTTGACCCTTTTTCCTAAAAGTTCACTGTAATAAAGAATTTTTCCTGAGTGTACATGAATTTTTATTATTAAAGATTGATATAAGATTATGTTCTGGAGCAAAAGAGATGGCTTAGTGGGTAGGAACCCTTGTTGCTCTTCCAGAGGACCGAAGTTTGGTCCTCAAAGGCCCATGACTTGTAACTCCAGCTGGAGGAGACCCATCACCCTTCTCTGAATTAATGCAGGTACCTGCGCACATGTGGCACACACACAGAGACACAAAACCACACGAATAAAAGCAAGAGTAAATCTTAAAAAATGAGATTGTGCTTTATGATAAGATTAAAAACTGGGGCTGTGCATGGTAATCTCAGCACAGGGGGAGGGGGAGATGGAGGTGGGGTAGGGGGAGGTGGGGGGAAAGGCAGGAAATGCAGGAGGCAGGAATATCTTTGGGCTCCAGGCCAGTCAGGGCTACATAGTGAAACTCTGTTTAAACACACACACACACACACACACACACACACACACACACACACACACACATCAAAAAGCAAAACAAAAACAAACAAAAGAAACACCCAAAACAGAAGATTAAAAACTGCTATCAGGCAGAGAGAGAATGGATTTGTTAATACATTTTCCCCCTGCAGATACCATGGAGGAAAGGGGTATCATATCTCAGTGGTGGCTTCGTGAGTGATATCTCAGTGAGTGCTTTGTGTCAGTGACTTAATATTTGTAGAGGAATTTTAATTCAGACCACGGCTGCTCTGGCAAGAGATCACATCCAAAAACCTTCTAGTTCTGTGGGATCCAGCTGTAATACAAACGCGCCTTTAATCCAGGAGACAGAGGCAAGCAGATCTGAGTTCAAGGTCAGCCTGGTATAGAGCAAGTTTCAGGTATTTAAAAAAGAAAAAAGAAGCCGGGCGGTGGTGGCGCACGCCTTTAATCCCAGCATTCTAATCCCAAACAATGAAGGTCAAGTTAGTTTGTAGAAGGAAGCATCCATGTTTGAAAGCGATGTCCAATTTAGTGGCAGATAAAGAAAGTGACTAATCAGAGAAGATGTGACAGAATGGGATATGCCCAACTCTCACAAGAAGAGAGGGGAAAGGGACGCTACTTCAGGGGCAATGCAGAGAGAGACGAGGTAGTTTTACTGGGAGAGTTTTGCAGAGAGAGAGAGGTTGAAGGCAGAATGAGCCAGAGAATGTGAAGGATCCAGAAGATTAGAGCAAATTGCTGGAGTTAGTTTGAGGCTAAGCAGAGCAATTCAGAAGCCTAGAGAAAAGCCAGGTGAAGTAAGTCAGCTGGGAGAGGAGTTTGAGCCAGAACAGCTGAGTTGAACCAGCCAGCCCAGAGCTCAGTAAGAACAAGAAAGGGTGAGCTTATTAAGTAGTGATTCTCAGAGTCCGAAAACATTCTGGGCCTAGGTTAGATTGTATGGAGGCTAGAAGCTTCCAGCATTCGGCCTAGGTTAGCAGGCAGAGGCAGTAAGTCTTGGAGACAACAACTGAAACAGGTGAATAAAAGTTCCTTTCACCAATATAAGGCAGGGCTGTGGGAGATGTGAGAGAGCACAGGTACACACTTAGCCAAGATTAAACTCAGGGAGCCTGCCAGCTGAATCTACTTGAGATCTATCCTCTGTAATTTGTCCACCACATGGCATACTGGGAATAAATGCTATATTTACTATCCAGGGTATCCCCAGGCTTAAATGTCACACCATACTCCACTGCTAGCAAGGTCTTGGGAATTACTGCTCTACCTCTTGTGTTCACAAAGATCATACTTTAAGTGATAATAACGTCTAATAGTGGAGGCTTAGCCTGAAACTGAGGTGTCGCCTCTAACGTTCCCTCTTCTAAGCTAACCTTGCTGCAGCATACATCTGTTTGATCTTTCTTTTGTAGCTGTCTCCCACTTTTTCAGAGCCAGAGGCCCATCTGTCTGTGGCCTCAATTGACTGATCCATAGGGAACATCTGGCCTTGAACAACACAGTTCTGGGTGGACAGGATCATCTGGACAGGAAGTAAGACAAAACTATAAGTCCTCAAACTCTACTTCCTTCCATAAGCTTCCCAAATAGAACCTGCAACGATGTTTCTCAACCTGTGGGCCTCAACCCCTTTAGGAGGGAGCTATCTGTTCAATGACCTTTCGCGAGGGTCACTTAAGACCATCAGAAAACACAGGCATTTACATTATGATTTGTAGCAGTAGCATGAAAATAATTTTATGGTTGGGGGTGGTGGTGTCACCACAACATGAAGTCTCAGCATTAGGAAGGTTGAGAACTACAAGAAAGGAACAAGTGTTCAAATACATGAGCCTATGAGGGACATTTCTCATTGAACCCACTATATCCATCAACATCATAAATACTCAATAAGGGCTGGTTCTTCAAAGCACAGTTTAGGTGCGTGTCAATAGAGCAGGAAACAGATGATGATCAGAGTAAACATAAATGTTCATTCTGTTCTGTTAGGGCTGCATTCTATTTCTCAAGAGTAACACAAGAAAGTTCTTTCCAAGAGCCAAACCAGGGATAATGGCAACACTTGTAATCCCAGCTCTCGGGAGATGCAATCAGGAGAACTGAAAGTCTGAGGCCAACACAAGTGAAATCCTGTCAAAAAAAAAAAATCTGTCATGTATAGGTGTGTCATTGTCATGCCTATTGATTACAGCAGGCTTGCCCTTAGCATGTATAAGCATGTGTGTTGTGGCCTGAGTCCTCTGGTTTCCATAAGACCCCGTGGTGCTAGGTGTTAAGTTGCTGGCTACTTTAGAAAATAAGGAAACAAGCAGCTGGTGGTAGTGGCACACGGCTTTAATCTCAGAACTTGGGAGGCAGAGGCAAGAGGATCTTCAAGGCCAGCCTGATCTACAAAGCAAGTCCAGCTCAACCAGGGCTACAAACAGAAACCCTGCCTTGAAGAAAAACAAAAACAAAATGAAAAACCGAAAAGAAAGGGAAAAAATTAAAAGAAAGAAAGAGAAGGAGGAGTAGGAGAAGGAAAAAGAGGAGGAGGAGGAGGAAGAGAAGAAGAAGAAGAAGAAGAAGAAGAAGAAGAAGAAGAAGAAGAAGAAGAAGAAACCAATGAGATTTGTACCATCCTTAGAAAAAGAGAATCTGACCTTTACACAGTTACAGACAGAGTTTCTAACTCTGAAAAGTCAATAACCAGTCCCAGTCAAGTCCCCAAATATGTCTCCTGCTTGTCAGGAAATGCCAGCTCCCTTTGATTTACCAACTTCTTTCCAGTGAAAACAAATATTTCATATTACTCAATTTTGGATGCTGTCCATATAGATATAATAGCTTCCCGGTTGACTATTTAGATTCACAAAGATCATTGTCTTCTGAAATATTCATCACTTACTTTAAAATAATTTTTAGCACTCAAGTAATTTATGTTTATTGTAGAAAAATCAGAAAACAGAGATCAACTAGAAGGAGAAAGAGGAACAGAGTGAGGGCTGAAGAGTTTGCTCCATGGTTAAGGGCATTTGTGGTTAATTTGAAAGACCTAAGTTCGATTCCTACCACCCACATGGAGGCTCACTACCTCATCGGGACCAAGTACTCATGTGGAACACAGAAGCACATACGGGCAAAGCACTCATATACATAAAATAATATAGATAAATCTTTAAAAAACTTTAAAAACCAGTTTAAAAAAAGAGAATGAAAGAAAAAGAAAAAAAGCTGGGTGTGGTGGCTCATGCCTGTAATCCCAGCACTCAGGGTGGCAAAGGCAGGCAGAGCTCTGTGAGTTCGAGGCCAGCCTGGTCTACAAATAGAGTCCAGGACAGCCAAGGCTACACAGAGAGACCCTGTCTTGGAATAAAGGAAAACCATCTTTTAAAAGAAAAGAAAAAATTCCATAGACAACTACTTCATCATTTCTTGTGCATCTCTTACTTCTTTTTTATGTGCAAAACATTACACATGCGTGCTTACAATTTCAAAAGGCGTCTCTTCCATATTGTTTTTGCACTTCCAATAAACATCAGGATTTTCTTTTGTTTTCGACGAAGTCTCACTGTGCCTTAGGACTCCAAGTTGGCCTTGAACCTATGGTGATTCCTCTGCCTCAGCTTCCCAAAAGCTAGAATTTCAGGTGTGAGCCACCACATCCGATTGGGCATCAGATCTTAGTATTGGGTTTTTTGTTTTTGTTTGTTTTTGCTTTTTGTTGTTCTTTTGCGTACTTGTTCATTCTGGAGACAAAGCAAAAACCATGTCCTGTTTTTCTCATTTCTCCTTTGGAGACTTCATTTGGAGACCTAACCAAAGCACTGACACAATAATGGGTTTTCAAAAATCTGAACTGCTCGGGGCAACAGACATTCCTTTACGTATACTTAGGTTTGCTAAAGGTCTCCTCCCCCCCCCCCAAATACTTGGCAGGAGTGGGGGTGGGGCGGTAATTCTTGATGAAGCCGAGCTAGCACTGTTGTCTGCATTTTACTGCTAAGGAGGCAGACAGTACCGAGGTCATCAGCGAAGCCGGTGGTGGAGCCCAAAAGAGACATGGAAGTTCTAATGGCCTAGTCCTCGGATGAAACCACAAAGCCGCAAGGCTTCCCTTTCCGCCACTTCAGGGCTGGGCTTAGGAGGGGAAAGCGCGGCCTCCCGCTGCGGCCTGAATGGCGATTTGCCATTCACAGTCCTGGTTGCTCAGTCATGCGAGCTGACTCCCCAGCTCTCAGTTGTGGGTGAAGCTTCTTATCATGCGCAGGGCCCATTGATCGGTTTCAGCAGTGACTCCTGAGTTATATGGCCCCTAAATGTTTGCTGCAAGAGAGATCTATACCGTGGATGCAGCGATAAGTACTTACTGGAACTCTTGCTTGATGTATGAGTCCTGCTGTTTCGTCTCAATGAAACAGCCCGCCGATTTGGAGACTGCCTTCTTCCAACCTCTTTCCCTTGTCTCTATTATGCCAGAAAAGTAGTGAAATCAAATGCCTTTATTTATTTTTATTTTTTTTATTTTTTTAGAGACAGGGTTTCTCTGTGTTAGCCTTGGCTGTCCTGGACTCCCTTTGTAGACCAGGCTAGTCTCGAACTCAGAGATCCTCCTGCCTCTCCCTCCTGAGTGCTGGGATTAAAGGTGTGTGCCACCACTGCCTGGCTTTTTAAATTCCTTTCTTATATCATACTCTGGAAAATATATACTCTTGAGAGTGCAGGATCTCTGTCCCCCGCGTCCCCCCCCCCCCCATCCTCTACCCCAGCCCCTTTCTGAGATACAATCTTACTATGAAGTCTGGAACTCCTTGTGTAGCCTAGGCTGGCCTCCAATTTTCATGAGTTCTCTTGCTCTGCCTCCCAAATGCTGTGATTACAGATGGGGTCCACTTCCATATGGGGTGCATCAGTAACTTTCTGATAATGATTTTTCAATTCATAAGAAAGAGCAAGCAAGCTTTTCAAATGTTGATACCCATTGGCTGAGAAATCATGATGGACTAATTTATGAAAGTCAAATGATGCTGAAGAGTTCAGGGACTGAATGACAAGCACTTCCTCTTCAGTATTTTTTACTATGGTGAAGGCATTCAGAGTGGAAAGAGAGGCGGCTACTTGGGTGAGGCATACTGAACTATACAATGGCATTGCATGTGTCCGTTGAAACTAACTTTGCTAGAGCCTGGGACCCCAAGAAAATATATTTATGATGTAATATTAAGCTTTTTTTTTTTTTTTTTTTTTTTTGGAGATAGAGTGTAATAGGCCTGGGTGTCCTGGACTTTGTAGACCAGCTTGGCCTCAAACTCACAAAGATCTGCTTTCCTCTGCCTCCTGGGTGCTCGGACTAAAGGAGTGTGCCACCGCACTTGGCTATAATGTTAAGTTTTTCAAAGCTACCCAGCACTTTGATTTTGATGCGTGCTTTGTGAAACCTATGTACACACAGAAACTCAGTCTTCTCTGGTGCCTTAATCTCTGTTGTTCTCACCCTCTATTCATACGATGACCTTCTCCACCATCACTGGTCCATCTGGTCGTAAAAGTTCTCTCTCCCCAGGTGGCCTTCCTTATACACCCTTCAGAGACACAGCCCAGCATTCCTTCCTCAGGAAAGCTTCTTGACCCTTAAATAGGGTTTAGATCCTTTCTCTGTTCTGAGACACCAATCTGAGACAGACATTTTATATATGGTGTTATCAAAAGTCCCAAGCACAGCAAGGCATGAGCATGTCACAAACTGTCACACTGGTAAACGGTTGGCTTTGTTTTCAAGTTTTATGGACACTCCGTTGGTTAACAAATTAACAGAAATTAGATAACAAGAGGAAGTTATTGATAAGTATTTGTATATGATACATTTTGTGATTGTCTTGAAGTGCTTTCATCTTTGGAGAGATGCACTGTGTAATTATTATGGAAGAAAGCTAATGGATATTTGGCTTAAAATAACACAAAAGGGATGGAAAGATGGCTCAGCAGTGAAGAGCACTTGCTGCTATTGCACAGGATCCAGGCTGGGGTTCCTAGCTAAGAACTGTCTACAACTCCAGCTCCAAAGGATCTGTTGCCTTCTTGTGGCCTCCTCTGGCACTGCATGCACATGGTACACAGCCATTATGTTGAGGCAATACACCTATGCACATAAAATAACAAGCAAGCAAGCAAACAAAATGACACGAGAGACACATCTTGAGTCTTAGTGGCCAGAACTGCTGTTCTGTTCTGCATGAAACAGGGATACATGGTTCTGGGTATATGAGGTTCATTGTACTCTGTAGACTTCTGCATGTGTTTGGAATTCTTTTTTTTTTTACCTCAAAAGCACAAAGTGGGGATGTAGCCAAGTTGGACTTCCTTCTCCCTCTCCTCTGCCAGCCCAGGCAAACTGCATACTCAGGAAGGATGAAGTCTCCATAAGTTAGAAGTCCAAGTGCAAGTGCCATCCCCAGGCTCCTGTGCCCTACAGAAATCTCCCAAGCAAGGTCAGAAAGAGTCAGGGTGGGTGCTGTAATGCACCTGGCGGTTGTCTCAGGCCCCCTTGGCCCAGTGCCTTACCACCTTTGAGTATCCAGAGGATGATTCCTGCCCTGGGGCAGTTTGGTATGCTGAGAAGCCGAGTTCAGTTTTCTGTATTCTTGTGATGGATGTCACTCATCTGACACTTGGTCTAGAGTAACATACCCTAGGCCTTTTTTCTTTTCTTTTTTTTAATCCCTCCACAGGTGCCTGTACGTACATAGTGCCACACACAGAAATAAAATAAAATAAACCTAAACAAAGAGAAATAATTTTACAACGGATTATGTGAGGCTACCAAAAGAGTAAGGAAGAGCCGGATGGGCTGGGGTGGCTTGCCCACGCTGGGTCCTGTCATCGTCATTACGGTGGTGGCAGCTACCGCTAACACCTTGCAGACGTCCATCCATTTTTTCCCTCTGAAAACAAACTTACGATCTGCCACTAAGTATTGTACTACAATTGTAGCCAAACCAGCCTCTGTAACTTCCTCACCAGCTTGAGCCGAACTGGACATTGGACACCTGTGCTCGGCCCAGCTCTTCTGTCCATCACTTTGCCGGCAAGGTGGACAATTTAAGACAGGAAGTTGTAAAACCAGGTGTACAGAGGAACACTTCCACTCAGCAAGTAGAAGCAGGGGCGTGGGAAGGTCAGGGTCGTTCTCGGCTACCCAGCAAACTCAAAACCAGTCTAGGCTACAAGAGGCCCAGCCCCTCCTCCTAAAAAGGTCAGGTTACAACGTGATATTTTGAAACCGTGGATGTAATGAGGCTGGGAAGCCGACAGCTACTCTTCCCGTCCCAGTGTTCTATGGCAGCGCAGCTCCTTTTGGGGGCCTAGACAAGCCCCAGCTTTTGCTCTATTTATAGACTTTAGCTGGTTCTTAAGAAGCATATGATGGGAACTTCTTTAAATTAATGTTATTTACCTGCTAGGATATAAATGCTAAGAGGATGTGGTCTGCATTATGGACGAGGGCTCTGTAAAATGTGATGTTAGAAAATGGAAATTTTACGAGTTCTGGGAAGAGAAATAGGTGATGAGATTAAAATGGGGAAAATTCTTATTTTTGCTGCTTTGTTAGAACTTGGTAATTAATATATATATTTACCACGAGTAACAGAACTATAGTATTCCAAGGTAAGGTGTGCTCACTCTGGTGCCATTAAGGTCTACTTAACAAACTGGTCCTTCATGTTGGAACTGAGGAATTAGAGTCATAAAATTCCAAGCCACAGAGGAACTGGAAGCTGTCAAATCCTTTTGAAAAGAGGTGTGAACCAATCTTTCTTGGGTAGATCGCTCACCTCACTTGGGCACTTTACGGAGCATGGAGCAGAGCTCACGGAGACCTCAACAGGCCTGGCTGTGAGTCATCTTCACCAGCACAGCAGCTGTGGCCTCTGAAGACTTGGTTCAATGCATCTCTAAGAAGGCAATAGTATGCAGGGTAGTGGTGCTGGACACCTGTGATCCCAGAGGCAGGTGGATTACTGTGAGTTCGGGGCCAGCCTGGTCTACAAAGCAAGTCCAGGACAGCCAGCCAGGACTAAGCAGAGAAACCCTGTCTTGGAAAAACAAAAAACAAAAAACAAGCAACAACAACAACAACAAAAAAGGCAATAATAGTTCCTACCCACAGGTCTATTGGAGGAAATATGGGAGAATCAGTGAAGTCAGTCTGTGGTTTCTTCATCACAGACAAGCAAGCCATAGAAGAGTCATGATATAAAGAACAAAAGATGCCAAGGAAGAGATAAGACCCACCCACTCCAAGACCACATTTGATCATCAAATAGCCATCTTATCTTTGGCTTGTTTGTTTTGTTTCATGGTTTTTATTTTAGACAGAGTTTTTCTATGTAGCTCTGACTGGCCTGGTACTCACTATGTAGCCCAGGCTGGTCGTGAAATCTCAGCAATCCTTAAGTCTCAGCTGCCCGAGTGCTGTGATTTCAGGCCTGCTCCATCATGCCCAGCCTCCTTCTATTCTGAACTGGATTCCCAGGAGAATTCTGTTCCTCTCATTTCTGAGGAACTTACCACAGCATCTATTCTGAATATCTACTGAATATCTTTTCTTTCTTTCTTTTCTTTTCTTTTTTCTTTTGTTTTTGTTTTTGTTTTGAAGGCTGCCTGAATACATTATGTAGAGCAGGTTGGCCTTGAACTCACAGAGATCCACCTGCCTCTGCCTCTATGAGTGCTGGCATTACAATGACAGGTGTGTGGCGCTGAGCTTGGCTTGGTGGCATTTTCTTTCTTTCTTTCTTTCTTTCTTTCTTTCTTTCTTTCTTTCTCTCTTTCTTTCTTTCCTTCCTTCCTTCCTTCTTTCTTCCTTTCTCTCTCTCTCTCTCTCTCTCTCTCTCTCTATATATATATATATATTTTTTTTTTTTTTTTTTTTTTTTCAAGACAGGGTTTCTGTGGAGGCTCGGCTGTCCTAGATTTGCTTTGTAGACCAGGCTGGCCTTCAACTCAGGATCCACCTGCCTTTGTCTCTTGAGTGCTGGAACTCCAGGTGTGCACTTTTTCTTTAAAGCCTCCATTAGGCCAGCAAGATGACTCAGCAGACACTTGCTACCAATTCTTAATCCCTGGCGCCCACACTGTAGACAAGAGAACCAAGTCCCACAAGTGGTCCTCTGACTTCCGTGCCCACTTTCTCCACCACATACAAAATGAAGAAAAGCAAATAAAAGGATTTTTAAGGCCTATCTTAGGCAAGTGCTCTCATCAATATGGACAAAATAGAAAAAAGAAGTCTCAATTAAGAAAGATAAACTGACTGATCCCACATCTTCCTCAGTTTATCCGAACCAATATTAGCCTACAATGTAATGGTAAGATTCTTTAAAAAGAAAGGAAGACAGAGCCAGGCAGTGGTGGCGCACGCCTTTAATCCCAGCACTTGGGAGGCAGAGGTAAGTGGATCGCTATGAGTTTGAGGCCAGCCTGGTCTACAAAGTGAGTCCAGGACAGCCAAGACTACACAGAGAAACTCTGTCTCGAAAAACAAAACAAAGCAAAACAAAAACAAAAGAAAATAAGACAGACAGACAGACAGAAAGAATCCAAACAGAAAGCTATGGAACAGCGTCCTGAAATTTTGTGACAAAGATGCTGAAGTGCAGCTCTTCACAGTTGATGGTTTCGGGCAGGGGTGGGGGTGGGGAAGACTCAGTTTTCTTTAAGGGACTGGCCACTGGGATTTGGCCATGCTCCAATGAGTGTATGGGTAACACAAATTGGACTTGGTGTTGTTTCTTATGAGAGGCGGGGATGGGGTGCAACAGTGGGAGGGTGGAACTGGAAGAAATGGGAAGTGAGTGTGATCGAGAGGCAGTGTATAATATTCCCAAGTAATTAACAAAAATATGTAGGGGATTTTTTTTTTCTTCTAGGCAGTTTGAGTTACGGCTTGCAGGTACTGTCTCCTACTGTTACCTCACTGAACACTGGCAAGGTTGGGAGGAAAGCTGTGCAGAACATGTGTCATGGCTCTTCTGTAGTGAAGGGGCCAAGAGAGAGAAGGTGGCTAACTTGCCTGAGAGCATAGTTACTTTTAAAAAAATATTTCCTAAGCATCTATTTAGAAGGGTAGGATGTGGGCTGTAGAGATGGCTTAGCGGTCAAGAGCACTGACTGCTATTCCAAAGGTTCTGAGTTCAATTTCCAACAACCACATAGTGGCTCACAACCATCTATAATGTGATCTGATGCCCTCTTCTGGCATGTAGGTGTACATGCAGGCAGAGCACTGTATACATAATAAATAAATAAATAAATAAATAAATAAATAAATCTTAAAAAAAAAACTGGTAGAGTGGACTCATACCACACCCCACGTGGAGGTCAGAGGACAGCTCTCGGGGATCAGTTTTTCCCTTCTACCATGTGAATTCCAGGTCATCAGGTCATCAGGCTCAGTGGTGATCTCCCCAACCCTTGTAGTTACTCTTCGGAGAACCAAAGTCGTCTGTCTGTGTATATTTCTAGACTATCAGCCTTTTCACCACCCCAGAGAAAGCAAATGCATGAAGCCACTCACTGATTCTCAAACTATAATACATATCACTGATCAATTACATTTTTGTTTCCTTTTTGGTGCTACTTAAATGCATGCTCAGGGTCATGCCCTTTTACAATGCCCCAGCCGGTCTGTACCAACTGGGTACAGGTTGCACAGGAGTTACAGTAACTTACTGCCCATCTGAGACAAGTCTTCCAGGTGATCTTGCCAGCTAGTTAGCTTGACACATCAAAACTAGAGGAAGAAGCTTTTCCTTAGAAATATTATGCCAGGTGCTGTTTCTAGTTCGCTGCATGGTCAACATTAATTGTGAGCTTCTCTAGGGAAAAATCCTGGTCATTTTCATATTCTACAGTCTAGAATGGAACCTGACACAGAAAGATACTGAACCATGTTTTGATTGATGGATGGGCGGGTAGGTGGATGGACAGATGGATGGATGGAGTTCGCGATTGAATAGGCCCATAGAAAAAGCCTCCATCCAGTTCAGCTGATGGCTTGACGCCTTTCTGTCTCCCAGGATTGGGCTGTCAATCTAGAAAGCGCTGTCTGCCTTCCAAATGCCATTTATCTCCATTTATCAGAGAATATTATTAGGCATCATGATGCTGAGGTAGCAAATTAGTTAGGGCTTTTAGTTCTTGGTCTGTGATAAGGATTTAGGGAAATGTGTTCTGCTGGGGAGGGAGGTACATGGTCTCGCTATTGCTCTGCGCTGACGACACCTGATCGCACTCTGCTGAGTGATCAATACCTGGCTGCCAGTCCACTTACTCCTCACTGGCTATTTTAAGGACCTCCACAGAGACCTACCATGGACTCGAGAGAAAACGTTCTAAAGCATTGGAGCCCGTTGCTTCTCCTCTGAAACAGGGCTGTAACTTTCGCTTTGCTTGGGGGCTTGGGCACACAGTAAACCCAGAGTTCCTCCAGAAGGGTGTGTTTTCAAACCATTTATGAGGTGGCCAAGGGTCAGCCACCTCCCCGAGCCTCACTGTCTATTAGAGTGCTGACACTGAATTTGAGGTTCCAGCCACTTCTTCCTTGCCTGAATTGCTCTTTATGTGTGTTGCTTCTCTTCTAAGGAAACATAAAAAAAACCATACAGGACTAAGGGATGTTTTCGATCCATAGTCCTTTATGCCGCTGGGGTTTATTTACCCGGCATGAGATGGACTTATACAGTTCCATTTCCTGTACTCCTTGAGAAGAGGTTACCATGCCTTTTGTAGTAATAATCACAAATAAACATAGTCACTATAGATTTTGTTGTTGTTGTTTGAGATTGCGGGGGGGGGGGTGTCTCTCTACATAGCCTGAGTCTCCTGGAATGCACTATGTAGACTAAGACTGTCTTTGGACTTATGGAGATCTACCTGCCTCTGCCACCTGCGTGCTGAGATAAAAGGTGTGAGCCACCATGCCCAGAGCTACATACTTTTATAATACTTTCAATATATAAAAATACCAAGCCTGAATCCATTTATCTATCCCCAAGTTATAAATGAGAAAGGGGCCTGGAATAGTGGAGCATGCCTTTAGTCCCAGCACTCAGGAGGCAGAGGCAGGCAGATCTCTGTGAGTTTGAGGACAGCGTGGTCTACATAGTGAGTTCCAGGACATCCTCGGCTACTCAAAGAAACCCTGTCTTGGAAAATAAAAAACAAAACCAAAAGAAATAAAACAGGACCTACTCTAGTGATAGGTTTTTTTGTTGTTGTTTGTTTGTTTTTTTGTTTTTTGTTTGTTTTTCAAGACAGAGTTTCTCTGCGTAGCCTTGGTTGTCCTGGACTCGCTTTGTAGACCAGGCTGGCCTCGAATTCACAGAGATCCACCTGCCTCTGCCTCCCGTGTGCTGGGATTAAAGGTGTGTGCCACCACACCTGGCAGTTTTTTTTTTCTTCAACCTCCCCCACCAAGGGAGCTAAACCACTAGCCATGGTGCCCGTCATCCCTCTGCTAGTCCTTATGTTGTACACGGGCAATCGCACTCTGTAGGCTCTTAAATGTTCTATAAATGGCATCAAGCCAAATACATCTTTTTTCATAATGGACTCTAAACTCATCAGCATATATGTGAGGTTTTTCTCTGCTGGCCTTTGTGGGTTAAGGAAACTTTCCGCTCCAGGGAATGGGTTTAAAAGCATGAACTATGGCCTATAACAGTAGATCTGCTTACGTCTCCCTGCTGCGGCCTCTCACCACGTCACGTCCTGCTCTCCTGTGATGCTTGACCACAATGCCTTTGATTACTTCTGTTTAATGGTCAAATACTACATACTTATGTATTTAGGTTATGTCTGTCTTCTCCGTTAAAAAGAAAATAGGCTCCCTGAGGGCAGACACTGTATTTCTTGCTAGCACTGTGCATATCTGGCAAGTGGATTATATTTCCTTGCCTACAGTATAGGATTCAGATCCCTTAGAATTAAATGCAAGGTATTTGTGATGCGATTCTGGTCCTAGTTCCTGTTCTTGCTGCCCGCTGCTCTTTGATTCCGCCATCTTTGCACTCCCTTCGTCTCACATGTGTGTGCTCTGACCCCTCTGTGTGACACAGCACCATCATGTTTGCCTCTCAAGCTCCACTTCCTTCCTGAAGGACCATCTGACATGGCAACCCCTCCCAAAAGACACCTCTGTCTGTGGCCATGTCAGGTAGGATATGAAGCCTGGCCTCCGAGTTCCCTGCGCAGCACCAAGGAGCTCTGTATTTTATTAATTGCTTTATTGAAGGAGATGTAGTGTGCTCCTACTACAAACCAAGCCTTGCTCTTTATCCCAGGTTTACAGAGATAAGCAAGATATGAGCATGCCATTTGCAAAAAGGACAAGAAGATCTAGGAAGGAAATAGATGGAATGATGTGACCGTCACTGGTCAGTGTTCTTCAGGGAAGAAATTGAGGAAGATCTGTGTAAGGGGCTATTTGAGATGGGTAACTCTAAGAATACAAACAAGTCAGTCCCATAAAGGGATGGAGGCAGTTACAGAGATATGTAGGGATGATAAGACAAAAAGTAGATTATTGACTCTACTTCTCAACTTAAGGCCTTAATTGTTACTCACAAATAAGGTTAATTTTAATTCATTAATATAAAATTTTGTATATTGATACAAAATAAGTTTAATTTTGATACATGAAAACAAAATTCAAATGTAATCTTATCTTCATACTTACACACTGTTAGCATGTGCCATGCATAGGCAGGGTCTCATTGGAACTTCATTTTTGTTTGTTTGTTTGTTTGTTTGTTTTGTTTTTTTGAGGCAAGGTTTCTCTGTGTAGCCTTCTTCCATGTCCTGGACTCAAATCTCTGTGAGATTGGCCTGCTTCTGCCTCCCTGAGCACAGGGAATACAGGCTGCACAAGCAGCCTCCTTGAAACTTTGTTTTTCTTTTCTTTTCTTTTTTTCTTTTTGAGACAGGGTTTCTCCACTTTAGCCTTGGCCATCCCGGACTCTGTAGACCAGGCTGACCTTGAACTCACAGCAATCCGTCAGCCTCGGCCTCCCAATTGCTGGGATTACAGACGTGGGCCACCATGCTCCTTGACACTTTGTAACACTCTGTTATCTCCATTTTACAAACGAGAGCTGGGAGACACCTGGAGGCCAGATAGCTCGGAAGGGTGGAGCTAGGCCTGAAACCTAGGCCTCTCTCTTTGGAAAGCCATGGCCACCTGAGGCCACCAGATGACAAAGGTGCACATGGCTTGCACCTGTGTTTCGAGGGGGTCCTGCGCTCGGTTAATGTTCTGATTTCACTATCTGGAGATTCTCAATACATTCTGACAAGATGATTCACATTTTCCAAGCCACTTACTTTTACCTCCTCTGCACTCACTGGTACCAAGTCTGTGGTGAGCATTCTGCGTTTTTGGTAAAATTTTGTTAAATGGTATACACTAAAGCTCAAAATACAAGCTCCCTTTCTTAAGACGTCATACAAAAATCAAAATATGCACATAGCTCTTTTTCCCCTGATGATAAAAGGAACACAGATAGAAGAGTTGGAGGACCGTGCCTGTAATCCAAGCACTTGGAAGGATTCGGCAAGTGATCTGAGTTCAAGTCAGCCTGATGCCGTAGTTCTAGGCCAGAGGGCTACAGAGTGAGATCCTTTCTCAATACGGTACAATACCATACAAAACAAAACAGAAAAACATTGAAGATGGTACTCAAGAGGACTATACACAGCTTTATATACAACAGAGCAAGCTTTTTTGAGGAGAAAATTAGGCCGGGACATAATGTACTGTGTTCTCTAAATAAACTCCTGGATCCTCTTTACAAATTTCCTTTAATCTGTAGATAGACGCCCAGTCCAAAAAAAAAAAAATCCATGAATTTGTATTTCCCAGGGAAATCTTAATATTTATGCTTGTTTTTTTGTTCAACTACATGCTGCATAAGCATCCTTTACATTTATTTAAAATATTAATATCTTGTGAAAAATATAACTTTTGATAGACACCTACCTGTTTAAAAAAAAAAAGGTGACTTGGTTGGGACTAGAGATGTATAGGGCAGTGGTAGAGTACTTTCCTTGCTCTCCAGTACAAGCGAGCATAAAAACCCAAGCTGCAGAAGTGACTTAACTTATATCTTGTACTTACCTCCTGCTCTCCACAAATCCAACCCACCCACACCAACTTCCTTTTTTTTTTTTTTTTTTTTTTTGCCAAGGCTGAAATTAGCCCCAGTGCTGTTCACCACTTGATCCCCCATGCGGGTGATCCCCAGGCCCTCCGTTTGCTGTGAAAAGACTCACATTGTGGAGGCTGCAGTGTTGCGGCTGGTCAGGTAACTTCTGTTACTTAGCAACTTCCTCCAGCTTTGTTAAGTTGGGCTGTTCAATCTCCTTAATGAATAAGAGCATCAAGCCAGGTAATTGATGCCTGGACGTTTAGCTCATGAATAATTGACTGTCTGGGTAATCCTAGATACATTTCCTCCATCAGATTGTACAATGGAACAGTCATGTCATAGCCAGTGTCGAGTTTTTAATTTTTTTTTTCTTTTTATCTTAATCAGTTTTATGATGTCAGAAATCTGCTTTCTTGACCCAGCGGCTCAGATGTACGAAGAGAGTGGGATGCTCCCGAGCCCAGACACGTTTCCTCTTGCCTCCATAACAGCTCAGCATTTCCCCTTTGGTTTGGGTTTAGAAAAGTTGCAGCCCTTCTGTGTTATCTTTTCCCACATACGTCGGGAAGGCAATGTGGTCTGAAGGGGAGGAGGGGATGGGGGTTGGGTTTCCTGGGCAATGCCAATCACTCACTCTGCAGTTCCAGGGCAATCCTAGTTTATCTGACTCGCTTGGCCCTTATTTGGTTTTTAAGTCAGCTTTAATCTGTATTTGTGCATGATCTATGTGGTAGGCGGTGGTGGGTGGGCGGGGCACATCACCTGCTACGGCATATATGCAGAAATCAGAGGGCAATTTTGTAGAGTCGGCTCTCTCTCTCTCCACATGTTGAGTCAGGATCTTGCTGGTTGTTTCAGATGCGGTGCAAAGTGTCCTAGGCTACCTGGCCTTGGAGCTTTTGGTATCCCTGCCCACCCCATCTCATTGTAGAAGCTTGATCACAGGTGTGTGTCACCCACCACAGCTCACTCTTGTTCTTTTTCTCTTTCTTTTTTGGTTATTAGAGACAGGGTTTCTCTGTGTAGCCTTAGCTGTCCTAGACTCACTTTGTAGATCAGGCTGGTCTCGAACTCACAAAGATCTGCCTGCCTCTGCCTCTCAGAGTGTTGGGATTACAGGTGTGTGCCACCACGCCTGGCGACTGCTGTTTCTTTTTATTTATTTGTTTGTTTTGTTTCATTTTTTGAGACAGGGTTTCTCTGTGTAGCCCTGGCTGTCCTGGAACTTGCTATGTAGACCAGGTTGGCTTCAAACTCAGAGATCCACCTGCCTTTGCCTCCCACGCGCTGGAATTAAAGGCAAGGGCCACCATGCCTAGACATCCCTGTACTTTGTTGTTGTCTTAAAACTGTGATCCTCCTGCCAATGCCTTTTAAGTCCTGGGATTACAGGAGTGTCCCTCTCTGCCTGCCTTAGGGTTTATACAGAAGGATCAGGAAGAGTTTCATAGCCCCTGAGCAGAAAACCAGGAATCACGGTATGAGTTGATTTTGAGGCACACATTGGATGTCCACCTTTGACTCCTCTTGTGAACATGAGAATCTGCCAGCCATGGGGAGCTATGCACAATGAACTGTGGATGGGACTAAACTTTTCAAAGCACATGCTTCACTGGAAGTACGGACATGAGAATTGGATGTTGTCAAAGTCCAAGCAGGGGTCTGAGGATGTAGCTCATTTGGGACAGTGCTTGCCTAAGATGCCTGAACCATTGGTTTAATGGTCAGCATTGCATACACAGTGGTAAATGCTGGTGATTTCAGCACGTAGGCAGAGGCAGGGGAATCCAGACTTCAATATCACCCTCAGCTAGAAAGTTTGAAGCCAGCCTTGTCTACTTGAGAACCTGTCTCAAAATAGTGTAGCCCAAGCTAATCCACTCACTCAGTACATATTTATTGAGCTCTGGTGTTAGGAGCAGAAGGCATGTGGAACTCAGAAGTTAGCTCCTGGTCTCACTGAGTTTACATTTTATTAGGATGATAGAAGATAGCCTAATATGCAAGTGAAATATAGCTATAGGGAATACTGAATGGTAATAATGTGAGGAAATTAACCAAGAAGGGGGCTTTCGAAGATATCTGTGGGAAAAGGTGGATGCACTGTGGTTAAAGGGAGATGACAACTTAGATCAAGGGAACAGCCAGAGATACTTTCCCCCATCATCGGCCCGTTGTTTGCATTTTATGCCCCTTTGTAAGATTTCATTAATATTCTTATCTCCATAATGTTTAGAATAAAACATATATTGCTTGCCCTGGTATTGCAGGACAGTTGATCATGTGGTGAACCTTAGGATTGTGTTGTTTACCCGAAAAAGCTGTTTCTAGTTGTGGTGTGCCTCAGCCCTAGTACACACCATTAATCCAAGAGCTTTCTGCTTGAATATTGTAACTATGACTGATTAAATAAAGTCAACCATAGGTCAAGAGGAGGAGCAAACAACCAGTTGGCAGGGAATGAACATAGGAAAAAAACAGAGAGTAAGAGGAAGTCAGGAAGATGGATAGACAGATGAACAGGAAGTAGAAGGGAGGGGCATTCAGTTTGAGTTTGTTTGTTTTTGAGGCAGCTTGCAGCAAGGAGCACTCGTTTTTGGAACAGTGGCTGAAGAGGAAAGTCAGCTGGGTGCTTTCTCTGCCTCTCTGAGACAGCATCTGGCTCCCAACTCTTTATTGGTAAAATGAACCGATTGTTATTTTGTTAAAAAAAAAAAAAAAAACACCCTGAAACCGGACGTGGTGGCAAATGCCTTTAATCCCAGCATTCAGGAGGCAGAGTTCCAAGCTTGCCTGGTCTACAAAGAAACCCTGTCTTGAAAAACCAAAAAATCCAAAAAACCAAAAACCGAACACCACCACCCTGGCTTGCAAGTCATATTTAATCTCTCTGTCACTCTACAGGACTTTTCTGAAACCCCCATGTCCCCTCAGCTGTGGCTGTAGTAGCCTTCTTCCTTGTCCTTGAGGGTGCAAACCTGTCTGGGGCTCAGCCCTCACTAGTCTCTCCGCCTAGAGATTATCATATGCTAATACTTTCTTCCCATAAAGGTCTGGCAACTGGGAGGTGGCTTCTCAGACTCACTAAAACTCTTTGGCCACCCTCCCCCACAGGTTCCCCCTCCACCCCCACCCCAACCCACTGTTGTCATCAAAGTCCCTCTGATTAAGACCACTTACCACTTACAAATGATGCAGTCATTTCCTTCTGCAATGAAACTGGCCGGTTATGTATAATGGGCTCTTTAGAGAAAAGAAGGTTATAAATTAATGTGAAATGTAACAGAGTAACCCTATCTGGGAACATACAGGCCTCTAGAATGTGGCATTGCTTTCCAGGTCCTTCTATTTGCCACCAGATCTGAGTTTGAATTTTGAACCATTCCGTTGTGATGACCGACAAACATGATGTCTATTTCAAAATAGTAGCGGGTTTTGAATATTCTCAATATAAAAAAATGATAGCCAAGTATGCCACTAAGCATGAGCTAATCAGGGCACGTCGTAACTACGTGTTGAAAAACACTGCTCCTCATTAGATGCGTATATATCTAGTGTGGGTCAGTTAAAAGTAGTTTTAAAAGACTCTTGGGAATGCAGAGGTTTCAATGCTGCTCAGAAAGTCCAAGAGCTGGAGAAACAGAAAAACTGCTATTCTCCCAGAAGGAAAAGTTGCCAAGGTGCTGGGCAATTTCTCCTCCAGAAAGGCCTGCCAATGCTTGGTGGTCCAGGAAGAGAGAAGATTGTGTTAGCTGGAGTGAACTCTCTGGGCCTTATATCCTGGCAGGCCAGCTGGCGGAGCCCAGCGGTGGAAGAGGAAGAAGGTATCTCTTTCTTTGTCTCCTTCCCGAGGCCAGCGTGAGAACACATCTACCCCCCACTATCAAGGAATAACCAGGAAGAAATCACCGTTGGCATTTCAAACTTGCTGCATCTTTTTCTTTTCAAACTCAGGAGTTCCATCAATTATTGAGGCATGAGTGCTGCTCTCAGGCAGCGACACCTCCGTAAGTCTGTGTGGCTGTCTGAAGGGAAACCACCTGCCCCCACCCCCCACCCTCCCACCTACCCCCATCCCTACCCTGTCACCTGTTCATCCTGGCTTTCTCTCCTAGCTCCTAAGGTGTGGCAGGTAAGAACAATGCCAAAAAAACATCAATATTTCACAGCCGTAATTAAAGTAAGCAGAGAGAGCTGAGCTCTGGGCCTCTTGTAACTGGCTCACTTTTCCAAAACAAACACCAGGCACCTTGGATGGGGTTGGGGGCGGGGGCGAGTTTAGGGTGAGAGGTGGGCATAGGGCAGGCAAATGGACCTCTGGTGAAAGTTAGGGTAGGGATTGGGGGGAGCACCTAGGATTTTCTTTAACAGGGCCCCAGGGAGTTGGAAAGCCCCCCCCCCAATCTTCTGGTACACTTCCAGGACCAGCTTCTTGGACCCTCTTTTTGGAGACTCGGTCAGTGGATTAGACTTTAGGCAGCAAGGGTTTTGCAGAGGAGGCTGCATCCACACCTCAAACAACTAACCACAAAGGAACCGAGGGGCTTAACAAAGGCTTCCCTTTGTTGGGGCTGGGTGTGAAGAGCGCATGGTGAGCTGCAGCCTGCATCTCTAGCTCCTGTCACACCTTCTTGCATACAGTCCCCAAGTACCAAGGCACCAGGCAGCCTGGTGGGCGGGAGAAGTGGGAGCCCCGCGTTTATACATCTATTAATTACCTCCAGCATGGAAGAACTGCCTATAAATACAGTGGCACTTTAGATAAAACTTTCATGTAGCTATTTAGATCCTTTAAAATATAAATGATTTCCTCTAAATTTTTTATCATAAATCAGGGCATGGAGCTAGGCGACGAGACGCCGACTTCCCCCCTGATGGGAGAAAAGCCTTTTCTTGTTTTCTCTTTCTCTCCCTTTTCTACGTTTCTTTTATTCTTTTTCTTTCTTTCTTTCTTGGTTTAATTTAGGAAGAATGCTTAATAGGTCTTTTTACTGAGTCCAGGACTTAAGAGGAAGGGAACGAATTCCACCCTTCCCCAAGCTGACATGGTGGGAGTGTGTGGTGAGGAGAGCTGAGGTGTAGGGCCAAGATCACCCTAACCTGAGTTCAAATCCCTCCTTCAACCACTTATTTCTGTGTGACCTCGAGGAACACGTTTAGCTTGTCTGATCCCAGCTTGTGCCTCCACAAAGGCACTATCAGTGCCTACTTCAGAGTCAAGTTAAACTGACATAAAGCTGAGCTCTGCCCATGTAGACAAGTGCCTTCATCTCTCTGAGCACGTAAGGGAAGGAGCAGGTGATGCTGTTTGTTGCTAGGGAGCATCCTAAAAGCTGAGTTGATAGCAGCAGGGCTCTAAGCTTTGTAACTGCTGGTGGTGGGCACAGAGGTAGTGTCAGTACGCATTTGGGACTGTAGCAAACAAAGAGCTCCCGGGCAGAGGAACTGAAGAAACTCCAGATCTCAGATCCCATTTATGCGATAGGCTGGGCCTCTACCATCTTTCTGAACCTTAACCTACTGGGCAGCCTGTCTCTCTAGGCTCCTAGCAGTGATTATGGACAAGCCCTGACCCCACATGTCCAGGGTAATGTAGCCAGCTAGTCATTTGCTCACACTGAAGCCCACACTTTCTGGGCCCTGGCATCTACCCCTGACTGCCTCTGCAAGTCTAAATGCCTGGATACGGGAAATGGCTTAAGTCTTTGGCCATAGAAAAGAAGACCAAGTATGTCACCAGGAGAAGAACGTTAAGAAATTGTACTCTCTCTCTTTATGTTTTTTGTTTGTTTTTCAAGACAGGGTTCCTCTGTGTAGCCTTGGCTGACCTGGAACTCACTTGGTAGACCAGGCTGGCCTCAAATTCAGCAATCTGCATTGGCTCTGCCTCCTGAGTCCTGGGATTAAAGGCCTGTGTCACCACTTGCCTGCTGGAAATTGAACTCTTTTAAAAAGGCCTGTGAGCTGGGTGAGGTGACACACACCTGTAATCCCAGCAGTCAGGGAGGCAGAGGCAGGTGGATCGCTGTGAGTTCGAGGCTAGCCTAGTCTACAAAGTAAGTCCAGGACAGCCAGCGCTACACGGAGAAGCCCTGTCTCAAACAAACAAACAAACTCAAAAAAACCAACCCCCCCAAAAAAAACCCCCCCAAAACCTGTGAACTTGAGGAGAGGAAGATGAACCTAGACCCTGTGGGCCAGGGCTGGCTGGCCATGCTGCTCACAGCTGTCCTCAAAGCTTGGAGATGGTAGAATTAAAACAAAACAAAACAAAACAAAGCTAGTTACTGGGTGCAGGTACAGACTAGAAGTCTGTCAGGCAATATGTACCAGATCCCAACTCCTGACTCCGATTCTCCAAGAAGCAGTAAATAGACTGAGCCAGGAAACGTGGGGACAGTTCCTCTAGAACTGTCCACCCCAGGGCTGCGCACACATCTATATGGTTGCCTGGAAGCAAACCCCAGATCCTAACACTGACCTGCCCAGGCTTCCCACCCTTCCCAAAACCTCCCCTTCCAGGACCTAGCTTCCAGCCAGCCTCACCTCTCTGTCAGGTTCACTTAGTCTCAGGCCACAAAGTCCTCTTTGCTTATCAGCCCTCACGCCTGGTGCTTACTTCTCATAGCATTCATCTCTCAGGCCATACTCAGCTCACAGGCCACCTCTTTCTTTTCTGCCTATGTGTTCTCTACACCATCACTTCAGTTTATTTCTCTGCAGCACCCACTGATCTTTTCAAAAATCTTACATTCTGCACTAGCCAGTGGTGGTCTACACAGTGCCAAGCCTCAGGAGGCCCAGACAGGTGGATCCCCGAGTTCCAGGTCAGCCTGGTCCATACAGAGAAACCCTGTTTCAAAACACACACACACACACACACACACACACACACACACACACACACACACGCACACACTACTGTCTTTGGGAGCCTCTGTTCTACAGGGCTTGGAGGTTTATGCAGGCGAAGGGCCGTCTTGTCTGCAGATAAGGTCTTCCCTACATTTGTGGTGACACTAAAGTGAGTACTTAAGAGCGGGTTTTCTGTTAACTGAGAAGTGCTCCTAAAGACTCCTTGGCTCAGTCCACTCACACTCCTTTCTCCCTCTGGTTTTTTGTTTGTTTGTTTGTTTTTGTTTTGAGACATCAATCTATGTGGCCCCAGCTAGCAAACTCTTGACTCTCTTCCTGGCTTGCGGGGGTGGGGGTGGGGGTGGGTGGAGGGGGGAGGGAATCATGGGGGGATTGCAAGCTTTTTGGGATAACAGGCCTTATCACCTCTCTATGGTGTAAGGCTGGAAATGAAGGCCTCCCACCGGGTCAGGTAAACTCTATCACTGAGCGCCTATTGGCTTTGCAAATCGAGAAACTGAGACTGATCCAAAGCACGCCAGGAGCCTGCTCACAGCACGGGAGTGGTGGTGGCTGAAAGAGCCTCGCGGCGGGGCGCGTGTCTCGCTCGCAGTTGGGATGCTTGGCCTCTGGCTCCCTCGGTCCCTCTGGGCATCTCAGATCCTCCGTGCCAGGCGGACAATGGGAGGCAGCGGCCGACAGGCGAGTCCCGCAGCAGCTGCGTAGGCGGCTGGTACACGTGAGAAGTTTGTGAAAGAAGCTGAGAGAAAGAAAAAGGAAAGCAAGGCAGGCGGCTGCAGACACCTGGCTCGGGTGGCCTTGCCAGCTGCCAGCCTGCGATGGCATCTTGAGTTCGGGCTGGTCCTATCGAAGCCATCTTGCCTGGCATCCTCCCTGCCCCCTCCTCTCCAGCGTGCTGAGGTGAAGCTGGCCAGGGATTACCTGTGCCTCCAACCAATTGCCGCGTGCCAGAAGAGGAAGGCAGTTTATTTCAGAGCCTAGCAACCAAACATTTTGAAGGGGGACCTTGTTGTCGTCTTCACATTGGGCATCCCTCTGGACAGAGTCCTGGAGAGGACTTACTCATGAATCTGTTCATTCAACACAAATTACATAAACTTCTTATAGGCTGTTTGGTCTGGAGACATGGGGCACAGAGAAGACTCAGTCTTTGAAAACTCTGTTTTTCAAGGAGCAGACACTCAATGTCACATTCCTTTTAAGAGATAAGAGAGCAGGGATGGAGTGCTCAGTGCTTCCAGAGGACCTAGTTAGACTCCCAGTTCTTCCAGCTCCAGGAGACCTGATGCCATCTTCTGGCCAGAGACCACACCAGAAACAAATATGGTACACATAGATATATGCAAGCAAAACAACCATACACATACATTTTTTTAAATGTGTATGTGTTGTGCATCATGTGAAAACCAAGAGCCTACAGAGGCCAGAAGAGGCTGTTGGGTCCCGTGGATCTCTTAGAGACAGTTGTGAGCTGCCACGTAGGTGCTGGAAGTTGTGCCAGGGCTCTATGGAAAGGGCAGCAAGTGCTCTTAATAGATGAGCCGTCTCTGTAGCTCCTCGTATACATTTCTTAAAAGAGGAGTCATTCATTGTACAGGTTGTGGGGGAGGTTGAGGCAGGAAGGTCTCAAGGCCAAGGCCAGGCTTAGTTACATAGAGAGAACTTGTCTCAAAATAAGAGTGGAGGGGATGGAGAGATGGCTCAGAGGTTAAGAGCACTGCTTGCTCTTCCAAAGGTCCTGAGTTCAAATCCCAGCAACCATGTGGTGGCTCACAACCATCTATGATGAGATCTGGTGCCCTCTTCTGGAGTGCAGATATACATGTAGGCAAAACACTGTATAATAAATAAATAAATAAATCTTTAAAAAAAAAAAAAGAGTGGAGAGTCAGGTGCGGTGACACACGCCTGTAGTCTCAGCACTTGGAGGTAGAGGCAGGCTGATCTCTGTGAGTTCAAGGCCAGCATGGTCTACAAAGTGAGTCCAGGAAAGCCAAAGCTACACAGAGAAACCCTGTCTCAGAAAAACAAAAATCAAAACAAACAAACAAACAAACAACCCTCCCTCCCCAAAAATTCCAAAAAACAAAATATGACTGGAGGGGCTGGAGAGATGTTAAGAATACTATTCTTTTTTTTTTTAAAGTATTTATTTATTGTATATGAGTGTTTTATCTGCAGAAGAGGGCATCAGATCACATTATAGATGGTTGTGAGCCACCATGTGGTTCCTGGGAACTGAACTCAGGACCTCTGGAACAGCAGGCAGTGCTCTTAACCACTGAGCCATCTCTCCAGCCCAAGAATACTGTTCTTACAGAAGACCTAGGTTTAGTTCTCAGCATCCATATGGAAGCTCACAACCATCTTTAACTCCAATTTCAAAGGATCCAAGACCCTTTTCTGATCCCTGAGGGCAGACACTCACATGATAAACATACATACACAGGCAAAACACATACAAGTAAGATAATCTGAAAAAGTCAATAAAGGAGTGGAGGGGGAATAACTCAGTGGTAGAGCCCTTGCTGTGAGTGCTCAGGCCCTAGCCTAGGTTCAGTTCAGCATATGTGGGTGAGTGTATAGAGTTGCTAACATTGTGTCAGACAAGGAGCAGAGAGAATGGGGGGGGGGCCTGGTGCTACCCTGGCCTTCTCCTGTCTTTCACTTTATTCCCTGTGTGTACCAGCCCTTGGGAGGGTGATACTTGTATTCAAGGTGGATCTTCTCTCCTCAGTCAACCCTTTCAAGAAATACCCAAAGGTCATCTTATTCTTGTTCTTCTTCTTGTTCTTGTTCTTCTTGTTGCTATTGCTGTTGTTGTAGTTGCTGCTGCTGCTGCTCCTACCGTTGCTCTTCTTCTTCTCCTTCTTCTCCTTCTCCTTCTTCTCCTTCTTCTTCTTCTTCTTCTTCTTCTTCTTCTTCTTCTTCTTCTTCTTCTTCTTCTTCTTCTGGCAGGGTTTCTCTGTGTAGCCTGGAACCCCTTCTGTAGAACAGGCTGACCTCGAACTCACAAAGATCTGCCCTCCTCTCCCGCCTGAGTGGCATACACAGCCACGGGATCTCAGACCACAATTGTTTTCTTGTCTACTTACTACCGAAGTACATCACTTTAAACCACAACATTCCATCCTGTCTCCAAAATGTTCATGTATATCATATTCCACAATTTAAAGCATTCTATCCAACTTCAAGGGTTTCCATAGTCTTAAAAGTTCCCACATTGTCCAAAAGTCCAAGATTAACAAAATCTCTAGATCTCAAAGTAAATCCTTACCTGTGAGCTCTGGTAAAAATCCAGAAACAATTTACATCCAACATACAATGACACCAAATGAACATCACTTGGCATAGAACAGAGTGGTGGGACCAAATCAAAAATAAAATCCAGGAGAGCTAACATCAAACCCTGCAGTTCCATTTCTAGCACTGAAAGTACATCCTATTCTAATGTGGACTGGTGTAACAGATAATTGTTAGGTGCCCATGTGGGTTCTGTCTTCTCTGGATACACACACACACACACACACACACACACACACACACACACACACACACAGCACACACACATGTTTTTAAAGCAGACGATATTTATATTTGTATATAAGAGTTTTTGGCATGTTCTGCAGGTATAGAGGACATTGTTTCAAGATTTTAGGGTTTAAGGCAGGTAAAGTGGCATAGGGGTGAGGGGGTGTGAGAGCAGAGGCAGGTCCATTTCTGTGAATTCGATGTCATCTTGATCTACATAGTGGGTTCCAGGACAGCCAAGGATGTATAAGTGAGACCTTGTCTCAAAAAAATGAAAAAGCAAGCAAACAAACAAAACAAGATCTTAGAGTTTTGCAAAGACATGAGGTTGCCGTGTAAGTCAGGGCCCAGAGCACCAACTTCTCTAGAGAGATACAAGACAGTGGCAAGAGACATCTTTCTGTGGGCTAGTGGCTTTTGGCATTAGCACGAGGAAGAAACAACTCCAGTTTCTTAAAACAGAGCACCTAAACTCAGACTAGGAGAGTTTAAACTCACTGTCCTTCTGACAAAGGTTAATCCTCCTCAGCTGTGTTTAGAATTGTCTGGGGGACTGGTGAAATACACTTGTGAGCATGGAGATTAGCTGATGGCAGAAGCAATTCATCCCCATGGCTCGTGGACCCTGATGCAATGCATAGGCTAAAGAGAGGGGCTAGCGGTCTCATTTCTCCACCTCCTGACCCGCCACAGCATGAAGCGCATACCCTGACTCTCCCATGCTGACTGAATCCTCTGACACAAAAGAAATCTTCACGTTCTTAGTTTGTTTCTATTTGGTATTTGATCAGTGTCAAGAAAAGTATCTAGTGCACAACCTTAGCACCCAAAGATTACATTCTTGCTGTGGTTAAACCTAACCATGTAGCTCTTGACCCCATGTGTTTCCAGGAGGGGTTTGGAAGAGCTTGGATAGGCAGAATAGAGAAGGGCTAGAATTAGCGGGAATTCTGTCAAAGTTCAGTAGACTAGATGTATAGGAAAAAAATATTGGTCCCCATAGGTTTTTGATGGAAATGAAGTCTCTATTGGGAGCTTGACTAAAGGCCATTTGAATTCCATTCTGGCAAAGAGTTTTGTCTATGTCCATAAACTTTGTGGGGTGTTGAGTTTAAAAGTGACAGACTCATTGGTGGAAGAAATTTCAAGATAGCATAGCATTCAGGCTGTGGCATGGTTGCTGTTTTTATTCAGGTTTATAGTGAGACTTAAGACAGCAGAAGAATTTGAAAACTAGATAGTCTGGCCAGAAAAAGGATTGAGTTTAACGCTGGAAAAGAAGGTAGCTGTTTTTTAAAAGTGATTAGCACCTTGAAAAAAAAAAAAAGAAAGAAAGAAAGAAAAAAAAAAGCCAAGGCTGATGAGATGACTTAGCTGGCAGAGGTGCCTGCTACCAACTCTGAGGCCCTGAGTTGGTTCCCCAGACCTAACACATAGGAGAGAAGTGAGTTCCAAAAGTTGTCCTCTGACTACCACATGTATGCTGTGGCACATACTTGTTCTGCCTCACCGAGAAGATAAGTAAATTCATTCATTAAAAAAAATATTGTTCTAGCTGGGTAGGGTGGCTCACGCCTGGAATCCCAGCACTCAGAGAGGCATAGGCAGGCAGATCTCTGTGAGTTCAAGGCCAACCTGGTCTATAAAAAGAGTCCAGGACAGCTAAGGCTATACAGACAAACCGTGTCTTAAAAACATATATATGTGGTATATTATATATACTATGTATGGTATATTGGGTACATCAAAGTGCTTATAGAAAGAAAAATCTGACTCCTTTGGTGCCATTTGCATAAATGCTCATGAGGCCCTTGCTGAACCCTGAGACAGATTGTTTTGGACCTCATGCATGGAAGGGGTGGTTTGTTTATTTATTTGTTTGTTTGCTGTTTTAGACAGGGTCCCTATTATGTAACATTAGCTGACCTTGAACTCAGTATGTAAAGTTCCTTCCATCTGCCTCTCTACGTGTGTTTTAATTACAATGTGATGTCATGGTATCAGCATAGATTCTGTAGTTTACCACAGGCCAACCTCCCTTGCATGTACCAGCTACAGATACTGGGTGATTGGGTTTATTAGATTTTCATCTAATTGAATTTAAGTTTGTAAGTCCTGGAAACTGTTCTAAGGCTCATCTTGTACTTGTACCCTTTTAAAAAATTTATCATTTTATGAGAATGGGTATTTTATATGTGTATATGCTTGTGTGCCACATGTGTGAAGTGCCTCTGGAGGCCAGAAAATGGCATCAGATTCCATGGGACTGAAATTAACAAATAATTGTGGTGCTGGGAATTGAACTTGGGTCTTCTGGAAGAGCAATCCTAGTATTTGCATTCTTTATAGTCTGTTGTCTCCATGTCTTCAGGTGTGTCTGCCCTCTTCCCCTTTTCCCAGTCTGTTATCTAAAGACCATGATAAGGCCTATAACGTGACAGAAACTTTTGACAAAGGAAACCACAAAAAAAGCCTTTTAAAAGCCAAGTAAGTACAGGTATGACCACAGTTAATTAATTTTAAATTTTCAGCATCTTTCTATAGTTGGGTTTCTTTGCATGTTGTTTCACTCTGTCTCTACAAATATGATTATATTTAGACAAATCTATTATCAGTTTTTTAAAGAATCATCTTCAGCGGTAAGATAATTATTCAGGTTTTATTAGTTTTTTTTATGTTGTTTGTTTGTTTGTTTGTTTTTGTTTGAGCTGGCTTCTTAAGTATCCCAAGGTGGAAGTTCCAATGTCATCAAAGTGAGTCTTGAACTCCTAATTCTCCTCCACTCACACCCTAAGTGCTGAGGTTACATGTGTGGATAACCGCAGCCATCTTACAAATTTTCTTTCTTTCTTTCTTTCTTTCTTTCTTTCTTTCTTTCTTTCCTTCTTTTTCCAAGACAGGGTTTCTCTGTGTAGCCGTGAGTGTCTGGGACTTGATTTGTGGACCAGGATGGCCTCAAACTCACAGAGATTCTCCTGCCTCTGCCTCCTCGAATGCTGGGATTACAGGTGTGCGCCACCATGCCCGGCTCATCTTACGGATTTTCAATGGTTTAATGGACTTTTCTGATGCTATAGACTAGAGAAAATGTATTTCTGCCAGATAAAGAAGAAAAAAATTGTTTCCTTGCAATTTAGATTTCTTGTCTTTCAGGCTAATTGAAGGTTGAGTCCCAACCACGTTGACTATAGCACTGTGTAAAAGATTAATTTAAAAAAATGTCACACACACAGATATTCAAACTGGCACAATCTACATACAAGTGTGCACACAGAGGCTGATTTTACTGCTAGGTGTCAGCTTACCATTGCCAGTAGATGTTATGGGAAGAAAGGACAGCAGGTGTTCTCTAGGGGCATGAGGGGTATTGTATTGGTATTGGTATTGTCCTGGTCAGTATTGTTTTAATGACTTATTTGCTATTATTTTATGGGCATTGATGTTTTGCCTACATATGTCTGTGTGACAGTATTTGATTGTGCAGTTACAGGTAGGTACTGGCTGCCATGTGGATGCTGGGAATTGAACCCAGACCCTCTGGAAGAGCAGCCAGTGCTCTTAACCACTGAGCCATCTCTCTAGACCCCAGCCCCATCCGTATTTCTCATGAGTGACAGAGCAGAGAAAGAGGATGGGTGTGGATGAGCCTTTCCCTAAGTATTCCTCTTCACAGACAACCAGGGGATCGCGGCATGAGAGGATGGTCTTAGAGCTCCACGGGGCCAGACAAAATATAGATCCAGTACCTTCCTCTTTAGTCCCCCTTCTTTTTGGACTTCACACTGGACAGGAAACAAGACTGGGGAGTCTTAAGTGCTCGTGAGAGATAAAATAATACATGCTTGACTTCTAGGGACGGGAGGGGTCCTGGCTGGAAACTGATGGTTTGCTCAAAATGCGTTATAAATAAACCAGCATGCTAGCCTTTTGTTAAATCTGGAAGTACTTAGCAATCATACAGTCTGCTCTCTTATTTGGATAAACTGAGGCCTAGCCAAGTTCACATCAACCCGATGTCAGAAATCAGCCCTCTGAAGCCCACTGTCTTGATGTATGTTCCACATTTCAAAAATCTCAGTTGCTGTTGGATACAGCAATTTACACTTTTAGTCCTAGTACCTGGGAGGCAGAAGCAGGCAAGCTCGGTGAGACTAAGCCCAGGTGGTCTGTAAAGCAAGTCCAGGACAACCAGAGCTACATCGAGATGTGTGTGTGTGTGTGTGTGTGTGTGTGTGTGTGTGTGTGTGTGTGTGTGCATGTGTGTGTGTGTGCATGTGTGTGTGTGTAGGAGGGGGAGGTCAGCCAGCTTGCCCTGAGGTGTGCCTGATCTATGTACCCTCTGCTAGTTGCTAGTCTGGTGACTCCTTGGAGGCTGGATGTAGTACCACTCACAACTGTCACAGCCCCTGATGTTGTGGCACAAAGCCAGTAGTGAAGGAGAGGAACAGTTCATATCTGCAGAGAGACCACTACATTCCTGGAGAAACTGCAGGCCCCTATTTAGGTTAAAGATGAGGTTCTAATATTTGTTTCAACGTGCCAGGAGGCACTGTTCCAAGTGTTAAGGGCCAAGTCATTCTCACAGAAGTGGGGGAAACTATTGCATTCTGTGAACACACTGCAGAACCTTCAAGATAACTGTCCCCTGGCCTCTCTGATGGCAGAAACAGTCTGATGGCAGCATGCACTGGGTTGTGAGAAAGTGTCCTCGGCACTCAGTACTTTCTTTACTTCTTTAAAACATCAACATCAGCATCCACAGAACCCAAAAAAGCTACGTGAGTGAGCGCCATTCCAGTTGGCCTCCCTCACCAAGATTAATTTGGTTTTTGTCAGCCACCACAAGGCACAACCCAGACTCCTGCCTTAGGATGAGTAGGGAAGGGGCTGGTTGGTGATCCTGAGGAGCCGGGGAAGCCAGGTACAGGCAGAGTGTCCTCTTAGGCCAAATTCATCCCTAGTGCCTAGAGTTTCCACACTCCACCCCCCACCATGTTAATATTCTGGGAAATCCAGCACACACTTGAGCGTGGAGACTGTGCTGCAGGACACAGCTGGGCACGAGGAGTTTCTCTTCTAACCCGAAGGCAGCCCTCCAGCGGCCACAGTCCCAGGATTCCCCATCCATTATTCATGATGTTTATTAGCTCCAGGGAAGGGAGTGGAGAGAAGCAGCTGGGTTTGGGGGAGAAGAGGGAAAGAGACAGTTGGGGACACAGGGGATGGGGCAGAACCAAATTTAAGACGGTTAAGTTGGAGAACTTCCTGAAGGAAGAAGAGACTGAGAGGCCAAAGTCAGACATTCCAAACCAGTGAGTGAAATACTCTTGTTACAGCTTGGAGATCTTTGGCTAACTTACTTGGCTCTTGGTTTTGTTTTTGTTTTTGTTTTCCTTCTTCTTCTTCTTTTTTTCACTTGTCTAATGGGGATAGCAGTAGCTACTCCATAGTGTCCACAGAACTTCTCAACGTTAGTTAGAAAACTAACTCAACGTTTTCTCAATATTGAGTAATCAATACTTTCTTTACTAATTTAGCTGATAATAACGTTCTTATTATTGCCTGAATTGCCTTGCACAAACTGGGCCCTCAAATTGATAGCTGTTGTTACAGGTGTTGGGGCTGGTAAGTGATGGCTCTGCAGAAGAGGGACTGCCCAGGTTAGGTGACCTGTCCTTAACTGTTAATAAGCTAGCTTCCCTGGGCTAGGTGTCAGGGGAGAAGGAGGAGTGGACCAAGTTGTCTTTCTCAAATGAAAGCAGAAAAAGCAAGAGTTCGGAAGAAGCCTCAGGCGCGTGGATCAGGAAGGAAGTTATGTTACTTCCCTTGCCTCAACCTAAACCCACGGTGGAAGAGATTATCACCCGAGGCTCATTGTGGTAGCCTCTGGTCCTTGTCCAGGCTGGTCTCTGAGCTTGGAGGTGCTGCTTCGCTATGCGCCAGGGTGTGGGACTTTGAGCTTCAGACTTAGAGCATCTTGGAAATGGCGAGTTTGGCGAGTGGTGGTGGTGGTGGTGGTGGCAGCGGCGGCGGCGGCAGCTTGGTGTGTGTGTGTGTGTGTGTGTGTGTGTGTGTGTGTGTGTGTGTGTGTGTGTGTGTGTGTGTGTGTGTGTGTGTGTGTGTGTAGCCTGAGTCTGCCTTTCCATTCAGGCAGTTCGAGCTGGGACAGGACAGAGGTTTAGGACTTCCATGCAAAGAAGTCCAGGAGGAAGAAGAAAGAATCCGTAAAGTCTAGCAGGCTGGAGCCAGGCGGGGCGGGGCGGACAGGAAGAGGCCCGGCCTGGGCCAGTATAAATGCTGTGGAGGGGGCGGCTGCATTAGGCTCAAAGAGGCGCGCCAAGACCTGCGGCCCGCCTTGCCTCTTGAGCCGCCCCTGCGAGTCCTGAGCGCGTGTGCACGCCTGCGCGTGCTCGGGCCCTTCCTGGCAGGCTGCTTGTAAGATGAGTGAAGAAGCAGGTGGGGGAGAGGGGAGGCAGCAAGCGAGAGGGCGAGGGGAGCGCTGGCGCTGAGAGGCGCTCACTTGGAGCGCGGAGAGCTAGCAAGACGAGCCTGATTCCATGTCCCCCGCTGCCTCCCTGCCAGACTCCCGAAGATGATGGCCATGAACGCCAAGCAGCCTTTCGGCATGCACCCGGTACTGCAAGAACCCAAATTCTCCAGCCTGCACTCCGGCTCTGAGGCCATGCGCCGAGTTTGTCTCCCAGCCCCGCAGGTACGTAGCGGAGCATAATTACCGCTCTAAGGCACATTTTTGACAGGCACTAGCTTCATGTTTTTTTCATGTCGACCAGAACAATCGCCGCTGTCTGAACCCCTCGCCTTGTCTCCCCCGCGCTCTCTCGCGGCGCTCTCTCTCTCTCATTCATGTCTCTGATCCACACGTCTGTTCCAACAGAGAGGCTGCCTCCGTATTAATTTTTATGACCTGGGCTTTGAGGAGAGGCATCTCGGATGCTTGAAAATGTGTTTTAATCCTGAGTTGACAGTATTCCCCACTGACCGTGCTGTGCGCCTTCTTGCTTGCAGCTGCAGGGTAATATATTTGGAAGCTTTGATGAGAGCCTGCTGGCACGCGCGGAAGCTCTGGCGGCGGTGGATATCGTCTCCCACGGCAAGAATCATCCGTTCAAGCCCGACGCCACCTACCATACCATGAGCAGCGTGCCCTGCACGTCCACTTCGCCCACGGTGCCTATCTCCCACCCGGCTGCACTCACCACGCACCCGCACCACGCGGTGCACCAGGGCCTCGAGGGCGACTTACTGGAGCACATCTCGCCCACACTGAGCGTGAGCGGCCTGGGGGCCCCGGAGCACTCGGTGATGCCTGCTCAGATCCACCCGCATCATCTAGGCGCCATGGGCCACTTGCACCAGGCCATGGGCATGAGTCACCCTCATGCAGTAGCGCCTCACAGTGCCATGCCCGCGTGTCTCAGCGATGTGGAGTCAGACCCTCGAGAGCTGGAAGCCTTCGCTGAGCGCTTCAAGCAGAGGCGCATCAAGTTGGGGGTGACCCAGGCGGACGTGGGCGCGGCTCTAGCCAATCTCAAGATCCCCGGCGTGGGCTCGCTCAGCCAGAGCACCATCTGCAGGTTCGAGTCTCTTACTTTGTCACACAACAATATGATAGCGCTCAAGCCGGTCCTCCAGGCCTGGCTGGAGGAGGCGGAGGCTGCCTACCGAGAGAAGAACAGCAAGCCGGAGCTCTTCAATGGCAGCGAGCGTAAGCGCAAACGCACGTCCATCGCCGCACCAGAGAAGCGCTCACTCGAAGCCTATTTCGCCATCCAGCCACGTCCTTCATCCGAGAAGATCGCGGCCATCGCTGAGAAACTGGACCTTAAAAAGAATGTGGTGAGGGTCTGGTTCTGTAACCAGAGACAGAAACAGAAACGAATGAAGTACTCAGCTGTTCACTGACTGCGGCGGGTGCGGCGTCCGGAGGATCCCGGAGAGCCTAGTGGCGTCGCCCCTTTTCGATGGGAGGGGGCGTCATGGGACACTCCAGGGTGTTTCTTGGCAGGTCAGGCTCTCTCCCCCGAATCACAGACTTCCTCCCTTTCCCCGCTTAATTGCCTCTTGGCCGTCCTTTCTTCCCTTTCCTTTCTATTCCCACCAAAAAGAAAAAAGAAAAAAGTTCTGGCGCTAGGGGAAAAAAAATCCCCCCAAAAGGAAAGCCTGGCGGGACTTTGTGCTGTCCGAGGTGCTGAAACTTGCTCGTGAGACTGCAGGACATCAGGCCTGTAGCCGGGAGGCAGAAGAGCTAGTGAATTCACCTGACATTCCGACTCCAAGGTGAAAAATACCACTTTTTTTTTTTTACTAGGCGCCATTAGGCAAGGGCAAAGGTAAGGAAAAGAGAGACAGATAATAATAATGATAATAATAATATAAAGTCTACAATATTTAAGCGGGATATAAACATGGAGATTAATAAATTTATTAGAGTATATAAAACACGTATGTTTCCAAAGGATAGCCTTATAATTCCCTTCTGCGCCTAAATTCTACCCACAGTACCCGTTGGTTTACCGTACATTCTCATTAAAGTAGCATGGGTTAAGTTCAGGCATAGTGTGTGGGAGATCCGCGGTCTGGGTTGTTGGTGGTCAGTAGGATTCCAGGCAAGGTGCGCCCAACTCAGAGACTGAAAATACTTGGGATGCCTTGGCTGGTGGTGAGCAGAAGCCAGCTTTCTTCCTCGACCTCCTTTTGGAGGGGTGGGGTTGGCGGTTCCAGATGAGACCAGCTGAAGAAGACTCCCAATCTCCTCTCACTGCTTTTTGTTGGACTGCCGGCCCAGCTTTCCAAAGTGGCTGTAATTTCTGCAATTCCTTCCAACACAGCTAACCTAACTGTTGCACTTTTATTACTGTGGCTGCTAGTTCTTGTTATTTATTTAACTCCATTTCCCCCACCCCGTTTTATGTGTCCTTCTGTGGAAGTTCACTTATAGTTTCCAAGCAAGCAGAAGAGCAGGACCACAGAACTGGACCCTTCTCACTGGAGCCACAGCTGCCTCGTATTTTATTTTATTTTATTTTGTTGCTTCATGTAGTTTGTGTGTTGCTGTGTGACCTTTGGTTTCATTTCTGGAATAGATACAAATAAAACATTGCATTTCTTCTCTTTATCCCTTATATTAACTTCTAAAATAAATGCTTTATTTTTCGACCTGAATTGCAGTAGTATTCCTTCCCTGGTGCTAAAGATAATTAGGCTTGGAAAGGATTTAAAAATGAAAACTTATCTCTCTTCCCCACTCCCTCCCCCAAGCAGTCTCACAGTCTTACTTTCAACACCAAGCAGCCTGGCTTTGTCTCTCTGAATCGCAAACATTTTCAAAGGCAACTTCTGCTTCTTATTTTGGTTTTGCTTGTTTGTTTTGTTTTTGTTTTTCGAGGAGGCGGGGTTTCTCTGTATACCCTTATCTGTCCTGGAACTCACTCTGTAGACCAGGCTGGCCTCGAACTCAGAGGTCCACCTGCCTCTGCCTCATGAGTGCTGGGATTAAAGGGGTTTGCCACCACACGGGGCCAATTATTCCAAGCTTCATGTTAGGCTATTCTCCTAACTTGGATACTTGGAAGCCTGGCTGATTGGGAGTTCAAACTTTAATCCTGTCGCTCAAAAACTAAATCCCGTGGAGCTAATTTTCTAATTTTCCTATGTCTCCTGGTCAAGATCGTTGGTCTACAGAATGAATACCTATTACCCAACTCACACTATTATGGTCAAGACTGGGTAAGACTGTTTATTGGAGGTGTCTGGGTAGGTGGTGCTTGGCACTTTATAAGAAACAAAATACTATTTTAAATAATTCAAACAGCTGCAAATATGGGGGTGATAGAGGCAAAGGGGGAGAAAAACAATTGCTCAGACAGAATATTGGAACATCTTCCAAATTTCATCATTTGAAATTATCGTCAGAAGATTATCACAGGATAGGTGTATGTTGGCGGAGGGATTGAGCAGCCTGTTGCAAAATACGGCAACAAATGGCAGGACCCTTATTTCTTTTCACCTGAAACGAGCGGAAACTTTTTGAGTGCATGTGTGCCTTAGAAACACGTTTGCGGTTTAAAAATTAATGCTACAGCATCAGGAGTCGTCTGCGCATTTCTCCGGGGCGTCTTCAAAGAGCTCTGGGTGCTTTACCCGAAATTCAGAGCAAAGCAGGCTTCAGATCCACGTCGTTCTCCCGCGCAGCCACATCCTCACCCCACCCCCACACCTCTGTAAAAGCAAACTTGTGAATAGCCCCCAGTTCCGCAGGTTTCAGCCCCTCGCACCCGCCGCCTTTCGCAGCCACCCCAGCAATTCCTCCACCTCCCTCTCTCCATCGGTGTCCTTTAATAATAAATGCCCTTATGCCATTACATTATATTGTGGGTTTTGAAAATTTAAAATACGGCTGATGCAATATTAATTGCCTATAGTGGTATAAAACACAGGGCCGGAGCCCAGCCGGGCTGTAGAGGAGGCGGCCGAGAACGTCCCGCGCCCAAGCGAAGCGCTCCAGAAGGGCGCGCCTTTGCCGGCTGCTGGGTTTCCTGCAGGTAAGAGCCTTCAGATTTTTTTCACCCTCAAGAAAGACCCAGATATTTATCTGTATCAACTTTTCGAAAGTTCCCTGCTGTCATTTAATTCATTTAAAAAAGATTAACCACCACAAAAGTTTGCGAGGTTTTTGGAGAGGCAGAGAGGGGGGCTGCCTGTCTGCAACGCACTGGGTTAAGAGTTCGAACTGTGTTTCTGTTCCTCCTGGAGACGCGGCTCTAGGCTTGGTGGAAGTATTTCGACCAGCTTCTGCCTGCGGGCAGGAGCTGAGGCCCTGTCTACAAAGTGCCCCACCCTCTTCCTCTCCCCGAACGCGCCGGGTAGGCGCCATTGCCTCTCTCCCTTGGCTTGCCCAGGAAGCCAAGGGAGTGTGGTTTCCCCGGGATAGTGCTGTGGCCTCTGACACTGTCCGTTGGAGAAACAGACCTTGCAGGGAGGGGGATGACAGCTTATTCAGGCTTCTCACTGGCCTAATTTGCCTCAGTGGGCCAATTCCTAACACTGTGACCCTGGGCAAGTCACATCACCTCATCTTTTGCTGATGATGACTTCTAATTTGAAAAAGTATAGAAATGTGCATTTCAAGAGCGTCTGGAGCAGATTTTTCTGTTTTAAATTCCACCAGCTCCCAACATTCACTAGTCAAGCCCTAGTCGGAGTCCTTTGGTCCTTATCAAGAGAAAGTGAGGCCAATGTGCTGGGCTGTTTGTGTAGAAGGCTGCTGTGAGCCTCTGCAAGTGGCCGGCTTTGAACATCTTTTGGACCAGGCAAAAAAGAATATAGGACCTTGCCTGTCTTGATGAGGGACTTCGCTGACTGGCAGAACTGGAAAGCAGGCATCCTGGGTTCCTTAGCTGTGTAGTCTCTGGCTAGTGGCTTTCTCTCCGAGGGCCTGGGAGTGTCTGTTTTGCTAAGTATGTCTTACCCAACGCCCAGCTCTGATTATAACCTCGGGCAGACATCTGTTGAATGAATGAAAACTTGACTTCATAAAGTGAAAACATCTCAGGTTAAAACAGAGTCAACAAGGAAACAGATTCACAGGCAGGGCAGCTGGTCAAGGTAAAAGTGGGTTCCACTGTGTCCAGTCAAAAGTGTCCAGGTTCCTTCCTCCTGATATGGAAGTGGCTGTGCCTTACTAGTGATGACCATGACTTCAACGGAGTGTGCCTATGACATAAGAGCCCTGGACTGGTGATGGAGTCACAGAGGAGGACAGGAGAGTGAACATGTCCCGTATGCCAGGCAGTCCCTTGGCTTGTATTTGAGCTGGGGTTCCTGATTGCCTGCAGGGAAGGAAATGGCTCTTGCTCTAAGCAATTGAAGACAGAGTTCCTCTTCCTAAAGTGGCCTCAGTTCTCAGAGAGTCTGTGTCTTTATCTTACCAACTGAAAGACAGAACATAAGAAAAAGTGTATCCCAGGATGGCTCGGATGATTAAATGGGATCGCATTACACAAAACAAGGTCTTGGGTCTTGGCAGGCATTAAGGAATTTTCTCTCTTCAAAATAGAAAAGTAAGACTGTTATAGGGTAAGTTCAAGGCTTGACCCCAAATGAGAAAGACCTACCCAACATTTCTCCTTTGAGAGCCACAGTCTGGTCTGGTATAAATATGAAAGTGGTTCTGCCCCTGAACTCTCTGTGTGGCCACATGGAAGCTGCAGCAGAGCATGACTTTACTCTCTGGGAATCTCCTGAGAATATGTCTAGGCCCCACAGAAGGAACCTGGTCCCAGTCTCTTGAAAACCAGACTTCCATCAGGTATCGATAGTCCAGGCTTGAACTTTACAGAAAAGGAAGATGAGAAATGAAGTTTCAGAGCCATTCACTCCTCCTACTGCTGCCATACTTTGCTCCCAGGATGCAGGAGCCTCAGGTACACCTACTCAAACCCCCTCTTTATCTTCATTTTTAATTTTGAGGGACTTAGCTAGGTCTCTTCTCTTCTTACCTCCCTTCTTCCCTCCCTCCCTCCCTAGTCTTTTCCATCCCTAGCGTACTCTTGAATTAGTCTGCTCCTCCACTTCTGCCTCCTGTAGCTCCTGATACTCCAAGACAGCACCTTGTTTATTTACACGCAGTAAAGGTGCTAGGTGAAAGCAAGCCTATCCACGGGTTTTGCCTCTGCTTCCCAGAGTGCTTCTATAAGGGTCTCACACAACGAAGCTCTCACACAGGGAAGCTCTCACACAGTGAGCCTTTCTTACCGATGCTTCTTGATTCACTGAACAATAATTATATCAGAATTGTACAGAGGGTTTCCTGTATACCTGGTCTGTTTATGCACTTTACTAGCATTAATTTTCTAATTACTACAAACCGTAAGGAGAATAATAGGTGTTTGATGGATGGATGGATGGATGGGTGGATGGATGAGCAGACAGACTGACTGATGTTGGGGATGGAGCCCTGGTGCCTTGTTAGGCAAGCGCTCCTCCCCTTTGAAGGCTGGGTCTCACTTTAGACCTGTGAGACTTGAAACTGGCTAAGTAGACCAGACGGGCTTCGAACTCTCCTCCTCTTTCAGCCTCCCCAATGCCAGAATGATAGGTGTAGTGGTCGGTATAATTTTATATATCCCATTTTACAGGTAAGAACACAGAGGGTGCTCATAAAGTGAACACAGTAGTTTGGCGGAGAGATCTAGCTAAATTTCTTCACTCTTTCCGTCTCCAGTGAGGGTTAGAGCGGGCGCGGGGAAGGAGGGCGGACCGGAATGAAGACAGAGCACAGAAAGGTGGTGTGGAGAGAGACTGCAGTGGCTGGTGGTCGTGGCTTCGCCGCGCCAACCCTACACCGCCATCTCTCATTTCCAACAGACTGTCAGGTGGTCCCTAAGCAGTCGTTCTTCCTCCACGCTGTTCTTCCTCCCCCCAGTCAGACTGCCTGCAGGAGACTGCCCAGGGCTAGATCCCCGGGGCGCCGCGGAGCACCGGCCCCCGCAGCAGTCAGAGCCCGCAAGGGCCCCGAGGGCGAATTAGCCTCCGGTTCAATCGCTATTTTCCGATCAGGTCAGGTTTCCCTCCGCCCTGGACTCTGCTTCCCCGGCAGCCCGGCTCCCGGGGCTCCCCATCCTCCCGCCCCCCCCCCCGCGTCCTCCCCCCACCCCGGGGTCGAGGGTCGCGAGTTCCTCCGGAGGGGCTTCCTCTCCGCCTGGCGGAGCCACTGGGCTGCGGACTCCCGGAGGCCTTCCGTAGTCCTCCCACTCAGACCCCTGCAGCCGCTGGGTTCGGGAAGCAGTCCCCGGCCTGGCCTCAGCCCAGCTGCCTTTTGATCTGTGGAAGAGAAATTAGACACACCTCGCTGGCTCTCGTTTTGTCTTCTTTCTCCCCGCTATCATTCTCAATATTGCAAAGATTTTTGATCTCTAGAATTTCAAACACAAGAATTCGAGCCGTTCACTACGGGGCAACGCAACTTTCTGTTGGTTTTCTTTGGGCCTTAAGGATGTTTTGTTTTTTAATTACTGGCAGGAGGCACCGCCCCTCCATAGTTTTACCGTCTGGTGGAATCCCACCCGGAATCTCACCTTCTAGCTCCCTTCCTCCTTACAGTAGGATGCACATCAGTCAGTCCGGCTCCAATCCCTTTCTCCCCATGCCGGAGGCTTTGCCAGGCGGCCGGCTCTGGGCAGATCGAGGTGGTGTCCAGCTTTCATAAATCAGGACCATAAAAAGCTTACTTTCATATGCACTCAATTTCTACCAAACCTAAACTAATTGCATAAATTCCTTTAGGCCACTCAGAGCTGCTCTCTGGGCTGGGATCTGATCAATTAGTCATTAGGTACTCCATTAGCTGGGGTTTAAGCTGCCTCATATAAATGTCTCCTGTCAATTTGCTTGTAATTGAATGAATAAAAAAGGATACAATTATTAGCACAGAAGATCAGAGTGAGGAGAGGTCAGTTTTATTCAAATACGTTAAAAATGTCTCCGTGTAACAACAACATCAGCAATAATAATACAATAGTAATTAGTAGACATTGAAATAGAAGTCACTTCCAAGACTTCCTGTCTACTGAAGGAAAAGCCCTGGCCTGGGACCTACAGCAGCAACCTTAGTTCCTACAGTGGGGAGCTCTCTGAGTTTCCTCACCTGTAAATGAGATAGATAGAAGTGATTCCTCCCCGCACCTCCCCCTCCTCTTCCATTATTTTTTTCCCACTCTCCACCGCCATCCCACGTCCCAGTAGCCCAGGCCTCTAACTTGATAAGTAGTTGAGGTTGACCTTGAATTTCTGATCTTCCTACCACCACTTTCCAAATGCTGGAACTACAGGTCTGGATCACATGTGTCAGTATTAAAACTTATTAAATTTTCTTTAAAATAAATCTTTATTGGTTTACATCCTCCAAGTGAGCCCATTTCTTCTTGAGGTATAGGGCTATCTGTTTCCAGGGAGAAAGGTAGGTCTCAAACTCTGGACAAGCCCGCTGAGGTGCCTGCTTACCACGTCAAAGCCGACCTGGCCTCCAGGTTCTCCCAGCATCCCTCAGTCCCTACCTGTTACAGGGTAAGGCTGGCATACCCTAAACCCTACCCTGAACTTCTCCAGTTCAGGGGCTGGGCTGGGCTTCCTCCACCTGCCCTCCCCTAAATAGCCCAGCCATTTTGGATACCTGGCCTTTCCCCCCCCCCCCCCTTCCCCTTTATCCTTCTGGCCTCTTGGTCCGCTTGTGTGGTCTGTCCTGTCATCCTCCTCCCCCTCCTCATATGGCCCAGCTCACTCTGGAATCTCCCAGATGCCCCTGCCTCTGGCTACCCATGATCTCTCTTTTATCTTCACCACACCTAGGAGCAGCTACATTCTTTCCTTTTTTATTTCTCTTTTTCATTCATCATGTTAGAAACTTAGGCTGGGTGAGTTATATGCACTCCTATGTGACTATCTAAACACCCTAAATGCCAAAATCAGTTCAGCATACTGGGAAGAAGCCCATAGAAGGCTGAATGAGGGTCCACTAGAGCAGAGGTTTCAGAGTTGGGACCATCCTTGCTCTGAGCCTCTCATTGTTGGTAAAGCCAGAGGGCGATATAGTGGCAGGGTGGTCTCTGGAGCAGCCAGTACTCCATTGTGTTCTGTGCCTGTGGTTTGGAATATTTGGTTTTTGACATGTATTTTGGCTTCTTTGCTTTTTTCCCCTTGGAGCATAGCAGTACAGCACAATCAAGCTGGAGGTCTTTAGCCTGCTCCTTGAGAAGGTGCGGTAGAAGAATCGGTTCAGCCCAAGAATTGGTTCCCATCTTTAAAAAAAAAATTAAAAAGATGTGTTTTTAAAAATATTTTAAAGTGTGTGTGTGTGTGTGTGTGTGTGTGTGTGTGTGTGTGTGTGCAGACATGTTGACTCCTTTTGGATCTGGAGTTACAGGCAGTTGTGAACTGCCTGACATGGGTGCAACAAGCACTCTTAGGAACTGAGCCATCTCTGTAGCCCCCTAAACCACATTCTTTTTTCTTTTTATTGAAAGTTTTTTTTTCTCACATAATATGTCCTGATTATGGTTTCCCCTCCCTCTCTACACCTCCCAGCTCCTCCCCACCTCCCCCTCTCATTTGCATCCACCATCTGAAAACAAACAGGCTTCTATGAGGTAATAATAAAATAAAATATAATGTAATAAAATATTACAAGATAAGCCAGGTGGTGGTGAGCACACCTTTAATCCCAGCACTTGGGAGGCAGAGGCAGGCAGATCGCTGTGAGTTCAAGGCCAGCCTGGTTTACAAAAGTGAGTCCAGGACTGCCAAGATATCATAGAGAAACCCTGTCTTGAAAAAAAAATCAAAAAAGAAAAAGATGAAATATTACAAGATAAAACAAAAATCAACACATCATAGTTGAACACACCAAACAAAGAAAACGGAGAAGAGCCCAAGATAAGGCACAAGAAACAGAGACCCACTTGCTTACACACTTAGGAATGACATAAAAGCAGTGAACTGGAAGCCACAATATATACTCAAAGGACCTGTAGGGTAAAAAGAGAGAAGAAAAAAAATATATACAAATAAACCTTTTCTTTCTTTTTTTTTCCGGCTTTTTGAGACAAGGTTTCTCTGTGTAGCCTTGGCTGTCTTAGACTTGCTTTGTAGACCAGACTGACCTCGAACTCACAGTGATCCTCCTGCCTCTCCCTCTCGAGTTCTGGGATTAAAGGTGTGCACCACCACACCCAGCTTACAAATAAACTTTTTAACAGATAAAATTAAAGAAAAATAAACAAAAGGAAAATCCCTGACATGACATTATGAGACAAGTGACCTCCAAAGAGGCTGAGGGCTTCTTTCTGTTGGCATCTCCTGCTGCGCACGCAGGCCACCCTTAAGAGTAATTTGTTTCCCCAGTGAGACTCCCTTAGAGGAAACTACATTTTAATTTCCGAGTGGGTCAAACCAGTCTTATAAAACAAAGCAGATCTGAAGGAAAGGGCTACCAAGTGTGCCATGTCCTGCCTTTCTAGTTTTCAGACTTCTGGGCCCATGTGGTAGAGACATGACCGACCCGCCCTTTTTCCTTTTTTCCTTCCTTCTCCTTCCTCCTCTTCCTCCTCTTCCTCCTCCTCCTCCTCCTTCTTCTTCTCTTAGTTTTTCAAGACAGAGTTTCTCTGTATATCCCTGGCTGTCCTGGAACTCATCTGTAGATCAGGCTGGCCTCAAAATCAGAGATCAGCCTGCCTCTGCCTCTCAAGTGCTGGGATTAAAGTGTGTGCCACCATTGCCCAACTCACTTCTTTTTCTCTTCCCCCCTTTTCCTGGAGATTAAAGCTTCATCTTAAGAATTGACTTGGGCACTACACTCATTTTATAGCTTACACCTACTGTGTGTCAATGGAGTGAGCTGATATGGCATCCTATACATTAATATGTGGCCCACAAAACAAAATATTAATTAGTGTAACCTCTGTGTTTTAGGGAAAAAATTTGATCCAAATACACATTAGTTAAAATTCATCCTCTCAGGAGGAGCAGGAAATGGATTCCAGAACACCTTGAAGATGCTAAAATGTGCAGGTACTCATGTCACTTACTTAAAATCAAGGAGTATTTACCCGAAGCTAGCCATGTCACCCTTCGCACCTCATGTTATCTCTAGATTACATATAATCCATAGTGCAGTGAAAAAACTCCACAAACAGTTATTGTGGTGTTGTCCTAGTTTGCTTCCTGTGGCTTTAATAAACGCCCTGTCCTGAAACTACTTGGGGAGGAAAAAGCTGAGTCCAGCTTACACTTCCACACTAGCACAGTGTGGAACACAGGGCAGGAACTTGTTGTTTTAAAGAAAGAAAATCCCAATCATTGGATTTTACTAATAAAGATTCAGGAGCCAGATGCTGGGGTGAAAACCTGCTAGCTCAGAGAGGCAGAGAAAGCACCCAGCTGACCTACCCATTTCACCAGAAGGAAAAAACCTTTTCTCCTTTTTTATGCTGTCTTTTGTTTGTTTTTGTTTTCATTTTTCAAGACAGGGTTTCTCTGTGTAGCTTTGGATGTCCTGGGCTTCAGTTTATAGACTTGGCTGACCTTGAACTCGTAGAGGTCCACTTGCCTCTGCCTCCTTGAGTGCTGGGATTACAAGCATGTGCTACCTTCAACTCAATGTCCTTCCTTCCTGAGTTTTCTTATGTCAACTGGTTGCTTGCTCTGTCTCTTGACCCATGGTTGGCTTTATTTAATTCTTGTTTACAGAAAGCTCTTGGATTAAAGGTGTGTGCTAGGGCTGAGCCACAACACTAGAAACAGGTTTTTCCAGTACACAATCTCGGGATTCACCTTGCGATCAAATATCCTGCAACGGGAACTCAAGGCGGGAACTTGGATGCAGGAACTGAAGCAGAGACCATGGAGGAATGTTGTTTCCTGGCTTGTTCTCCATGGCTCATGTTCAGCCAGCTTTCATATGTGGCCCAAATAAATCTGTCTGGGGATGGTACCTCCACAGTTTGCTGAGCCCTACAACACCAATCATCAGTGAACACAAATTTCTCACAGACATATATCTATGAGCCAATCTTATCTGGGCAATCCTACAATTGAGACTGCCCTTTTCCCAGGAGACTCTAGTGTGTGTCGTGGTTATCACAAAAACTAACCAGGACAATTGTGTTTTTTAAATTATTATTAAATCATGTATATTCATGGTGAGTGCATGTGTATTCAAGTGTGAGACAGCACAGATGGAAGCCAGATGTTGATTTTGGGCATCTTCCTCTATTGCTTTCCCCTTTGGTCATGGAAGTGCAGTTTCTTGCTAAGCCTGGAGCGTGCTAATTCAGTAGTCTAGCTCACCAGCTTACCCAGGGATCCCCTGTCTCTGCTGCCTGGGTACTGGGATTGCATGTGGACCGCCAAACCCACTGGCTTTACGTGGATGCTGGGAATACAAACTCTGCTCCTCCCAGTTGCATTGTAAGTGCTTTATCCACTGAGTCATCGCTCCTTGCCTGTATTCTTTGGAGAAAATGAAAGGACAAGGTATGTGCATGGCCAGTTCAAATATACTATTTTCTCAGTTGTATCTGTGAATTCGAAACCCATAGATATGGAAAATCTACTGCTTGTGTTAAAAACAAAACAAAACAAAACAAAACAAAACAAAAAACAACCTCTCAGTGATCGCTTTGGAAGACTAGATATTTAACAAATATTTGAAACCAAGTAGGTGAGTGAGCTGTTCTGTCTTTCTCTTCCTGTGGTTTTCCAGGCTCGAGTCTGTACTAGGTTTGCTCCTGTGGGAGAAAAATAGACACCGCTTTCAAAGGTGAGATCTGGGGGGATTTTTATGCAAAAGTACGATTACTCTTGTTCAGTAGGGCCCTGTGGGGGCATAACTAGATAGGAAATAAAAGTCACACACACACAAAGACTTCAATGGCAGCTGTGGAAGAAAGTCGAGGCAACCATCAAAGCTAAGCTGAACTGTGGACCCCAACAGAGCAGAGCACAGGAGTAGAGAGTCTGGTGAGCTCCAGGAGGCGAGGGGACCATGTCAGTGTTAGATGTGTGGCTGGATGAAATGGGAGCTGAGGCTGCCAGAGTTTCAGCAGGTCATTCCCAGTTTCTCTCATGAAAGGATAAAGGTGCTGCTGAGTCAAAAGCATATGCAGCTTCCTGGAGTATCGAGGAACCCACGTACTGGTTAAGTATTGGTTTTCTTTGCATTTGCTTTTGGGGTATCAAAGTACTACTGATAAAGGATTAAGCTTGGTTCTCTAGATTAGAAAAACTCCAGAGGGTCCTAGAAACCTACAAGAAGAACATTATGATGGGCAGATCTGGGCCCAGGGGTCCTGCTCAAACTATGGCACCAGACAAGGACAATACGTGCAGTAAACTTCGAACCCCTACCCAGATCTAGCCAATGGACAGGACATTCTTTGCAGTTGAGTGGAGAGTGGGGACTGACTTTCACACAAACTCTAATGCCCCATATTTGACCACGTCCCCTGGATGGGGAGGTCTGGTGGCACTCAGAGGAAGGATAGCAGGCTACCAAGAAGAGACTTGATACCCTATGAGCATATATAGGGGGAGGAAATCCCCCTCAGTCACAGTCATAGGGGAGGGGAGTAAGGGGGAAATGGGAAGGAGGGAGGAATGGGAGGATACAAGGGATGGGATAACAACTGAGATGTAATATGAATAAATTAATAAAATATATTTTAAAAAATAGAAAACTCCAGAGTACTTACTGGTTTGTAGTGTTAGTACAGGAAGCCATGGAGTTGTCATTCAGAAGTCTGTGGAGAGGGGACTGGATTGGGGGCCTTTCTTTGTCATTGCTTACTGGTATGATGTTTTCTTCTCTTCTATTTTTTTCCTCCTTTAGGAAAAAAAAAAAAGGAGGGGAGGTGGGGAAGACAGGCTTGGTGGCTCATGCAATCAGGGATTAAAGGTCTGCAATCCCAGCTACATAAAGACCTAAAGCAAGAGGATCAAACATTTAAGGACTCTCTAGCCTGGAGCATGAGATCAAGGCCTGGACAATTTACTGAAATCCTGTCTGTAAATAAGGTGTAAAAGCAAGGCTGTAAGGCGGCTGGGTGGTTGGCACTTGTCTAGCATGAGAGAGGCTTTGGGTTCAATCCCAGGCACTTTCCCCACCTCAGCTGTTCAGGCCTTCCTCTGTCTCCTTTCCAATTATATTGTGTTCTCACTGTGCAGTTCCTGGCTGGCCTGGAACTTGCTATGTTGACCAGGACTACAGGTGGGCTTCCAGAGACACACCTACTTCTGCTTCCCTAGTGCTGGGATTAAAGGTGGGCCGCACTGCCCAGCCATCTCTCCTTTTTCCTGGTCAGATTTAATGCTTGTTGCATTTTTCACTTGGGCTGGGGAATGTTCCAGAGGCAGCAGGCCATGTGGAAAGCACTAAGCAAACAGAGATGCAAAAGTTATGTTAAATTGAACCAACAAAGGCACGGTGTGGGTATTCATAATCGTATATTTTATATCTACTCAAATAGAGATTTTCAGAAGCCTCAGACACTTAATGCCTTGGCTACCCTTTCCGGTGAAGTCTTGAATGGTGAATGCTGCAGACTGGTAGGATCTAAAACAGAAAGCCCTGCTCCGGGTGCCGTACACTTAAGGTTACGCTTCGAAATAAAAGCAATCAGAAAACATATAGAGAGGTGATAGGACTTGCCCAGGGTCACAGCGTTAGGAAATGTCACACTGACAATGCAAACTAGGCCAGTGAGACTCCTGAATCAGCTGTCACATCCTCTGCACTATCCTTGAAGCCACATCTCCCTGGCTTCCTGGACGTTATCTTCCAACCCTTTTATTAAGTATACTGTGTAACCATTTAAAGATTTTAATTTTAATTTTTTTTCTAGAAAATCTTTTTTTCTCCTTCTCTCTCTCTCTCTCTCTCTCTCTCTCTCTCTCTCTCTCTCTTTTTGCTTTTTACATTGAAGAAGAAGTTTTCAGGGCTGGAGAGATAATTAAGAGCACATGTGGTTTTTATAGAGGACACCCAACAATTTAGAACTCCATTTCTAGGCATTTGATACCCACTTCTGGCCCTCACAGGCACAGGCATGCATGCAGTGTACAGACATTCATGCAGGCAAAACACTCATACACATAAAATAATATAAATAAATCTAAAATTAATTTTTTAAAATTTGCTGGAGAAAATTACAGTAAAATAACAGAAAAAAAAAAAAAAGAAAGAAAGAGACTGAAGACTGGAAAGTTGGCTCAGTGATTAAGAACACTTGTTTTTGCAGAGGACCTGGGTTTGACTCCCAACACTGACAAGGAGGCTCACAGCCTCCTCAGCAACCAGGTACACATGTGGTACGCAGACAAACATGCAAGCAAAACACTCATGCACACGAAATAACAAAATAAATATTAAAAAGTGTTAAAAGAAAGGAAGAGGCTGGGTGCCATAGTGCTTTTACTAGAAACACTTTAGGAAGCAGAGACTGGTGCTCTCTATGAGTTCAAGACCAGCCTGGTTTACATAGCTACACAGCAAGTTCTGGGGCCACCAGGGCTGTACAGCAAGAACTGGCTTAACAACAACCAACAGTGTCCTGCCTTTTTTTTTTTTCTTAATGGATGCTATCCTTTAGTGCTAGGTGTAAGATTATTACCAACAATTTCTTTCAAACAGGTCTTTTTCCATCTCCCCTTGCCATATTAAATACTATTGAATTAACTGAGGGAAAATGTCTGTTGTTACGAGGGGTGGTGGCACACATCAGTACTCCCAGAACGTGGAGGCAGAGGTGGGAGGACTGGGAATTAGAGGCTAGCCTAGGCTACAGAGTAAAGCCCTGTCTATAAGGGGAGCTCTTGTTTTGTTCTTTTTTTTTCCCTCATTGTTCTACTTGCAATGGTTCTCAACCTTCCTAATGCTGTGACCTCAAGTTGTAGTGTCCCTCAAGCATAAATTTTATTTTGTGTGTGGCTGCTTCACAACTGTAACTTTGCTGTTGCTATGAACCGTAATGTAAACATTTCAGGAGCTAGAGCGTTGTCAAGGGGGTCCCAGACCTACAGCTTGAGAAACGCTGACTTAGAGTGACCTAACTTACTGTTTTCTTGGTTCGCTAAGGTAGTGATTTTTCACTTTTGGACAAGCTAGATCCCCAGAGAAGACTCGCAGAAACCCAGAGGGTTTATGTCTGACTAGTCATGTTCGAGTTGCTAGAGAGATGAACGAGGGTAGAATTGTCAGCCCCTGCAACTTACAGTTTTATTAATTTCTTCATTTTCTAGATGCTTCCTCACCTGTATAAAGTCCTTACTCTTGTGACAAAATGCTTGACGAGGCTTAGTCAGGCGGTGTTAGCGCACACCTCTAATCCCAGCACTCAGGAGGCAGAGGCAGGCAGATCTCTGAGTTCGAGGCCAGCCTGGTCTACAAAGTGAGTTCCAGGACAGCCAGGGCTACACAGAGAAACCCTGCCTGGAAAACCAAAAAGAAAGAAAAGAAAGAAGGAAGGAAGGAAGGAAGGAAGAAAGAAAGAAAGAAAGAAAGAAAGAAAGAAAAAGAAAAGGTTTTACTTTATAGTGTGAGGGTACAGTCTGTCATGGCTGGGGAAGGAGAGGTGACAGGAACGCCTCTGTCCCCTCTGGTTACATCAAGTACCAGCAAATGACAAAGGAGTCAGTGCGTTCAGTCTGGCACAGATGTAAGTCTCCAGAGAGAGAATTTGACAGGGCCGAGGGCTCCTGGGAGGGTCAGGGAGGCACGCTAGGGTATCTATGTGTCCCTTGCAACTGCATGGGCAGTCATGTCTGTTGTATTCTCACCCTTGCTAAGTCTACATTTTGTGTCAACTTCTCGGAGGACTTTGCAGCCGCTTCCCCATCGGAGTGCTGGTTCTCATGAGCCCATATGTGCGGCTGCCTTGCTTCAGGCCCGCTAATAGATGAAGGTGCTGGCAACAGGGTTAAAACAGATCTTGATAACAAAGTCAGTTGTAATGATTTCACCACATGCTTTAGCTCTTACTTAGGTTCAGGAAAAACTTTGGTTTTCTTAAGTACAGAGCATACACAGTAAGGTGTAGGCTTGAAATTTGCGGTGGAAATTAACTGATGAAATAGTCACAAGCTCAGTCGCCAGAGGCCACGTTAATGAGGGAAGCCAGCACTGCATCTTAAACCAGAGAGCAGTGCATGCCTGGCTGAAAGGGGACAGACTGCCCAGTATCCCTCCACTGTGCTTGCTGACTGTGGATGGGAGAACAGTATATGCAGGTCTTCTCATTTCCCCAGAAAAGACAGAAATCTGGATTTCTGAAATATGGTACCTCCTCCTCCTCTTTCCCTTCCCCCTCCTCCTTCATTTCCCTCTCCCTCTTTCTGGTTTTTCAAGACAAGGTTTCTCTATATAGTAGCTATGGCTGCCCTAGTCTTGCTTTGTAGACCAGGCTGGCTTCGAACTCATAGAGATCCTCCTGCCTCTGCCTTCTGAGTGCTCGGATTAAAGTTGTGTGCCACCACATCAGTCTTCCTTTTGTCTTCTTGTCATAAATTAAATTAAAAATTAAAACCTTGGTGTGGTGGTGGCGCACACCTTTAATCCCAGCACTCGGGAGGCAAAGGAAGGTGGAGTGCTGTGGGTTTGAGGCCAGCCTGGTCTACAAAGCAAGTCCAGGACAGGACAGCCAAGGCTACGCAGAGGAACTCTGTCTTGAAAAACCAAAAATAAATAAATAAATAATACATTAATCTTTTAAAAAATTAAAACCATCTGGGATAAATCAAACATATCTCTAGAGCAGACTGAACTCACAGATTACTAATAGGTGATATCTGATCTAAGCCAAGTTTTCCTTTGGCATGTTGGAAGCCCACATCACAGAACGAGGAAGCTCCAAATGCTATCCAAGCTCAGCATGCAAAGTTCCAGACTAGCTTTTGAGTTTCTGGGTTCATCTTGTATTAGTGGTATTAGTGGTGTGTGTGTGTGTGTGTGTGTGTGTGAGTGTGTGTGTGTGTGTGTGTGTCTAGGGGTTAGTGTGTAGTGGATTCTAATGACATGAAATGAAGAAAGAGTGCTGGCTTCAGTCCTCCTAGCTGCACTCTCAGAATTTTCTGAGAGAGTTATAAAAAAAATAAGATGGACTAGAAAGGGAGGAGCAACAATGTTAACAGATTTAAAGGATTCTAAAAGGGTCTAGTGTTGTCACATAAAGTACTCTGAGATTAGAGAAATGTCCTATGGTTTCCCCAGAGAGGTCTCAGTGTGTAGCCCAGGCTGGCCCGGAATTTCAGTCATCCTGTCTCAGCATCCCGAGTGCTGGAATCACAGAAGAAATGTCCCTCATTGTCACTGCTCTAACATGATACTCACATCCACATGTGGCTTTTGAGTGCTTACAATATGGCCAGCACAGCCACGAAACTAATTTAAATTTAACAGCCACAATGGCAGGTAGCTACCACATTGGACAGTGTGTAGTGCGTCTCCTCCCCCCATCCTCTGGCAGGTGTGCGATAATGAAGTGAAGACATAGAAAAACCCATCTACTGTGTAGCTGGGTCCTGAAGGCTATACTCAAGACATGTGGACATGTTTTCTCTGATTTCCATGGTTTCTCTGAGGTTGTCTGCTTGAGAGTGAATGTATTTGTTTCTTTGTTCCTTTAGGGAAAGTCTGCTGTGCCCAGGCTGGCCTTGAACTCACTATGTGACCAAGACTGACCTTGAGAGTTTGGTCTTTCTGCCCGCACATCTCAAGAGCTGTAGCTGGCTGAGAACAAGTTTTCAAAGGGTGTGAGTTTAAAGAAACATGTTTGCCAAACACATTCAATAAACAATATGTGGATAGTATATGCATACAGCAAACAAAATGGTCACAAATGACTGTCATTTTGGGACAATCAGCTACTTTGGGACTATCAGCTATTATAGAGAGCTAACATATTACAGCCACCACACCACTGGCGGCTCGGCTATCAGTGTACAATGGGAGGATGAGATACAGTCAGGAAACTTTCAAGGCAGTTGCAATTTGTTTTGATCCCGAAACTTGGAACTTTATAGTCTTTTACAAATTAGAATGAGAAAAAAATAAAGTAACATGTAACCATCTTTAGACACATGTAACCAAAGCATGACACTTTCTCTTAGTGGCCACCATTGTTTTGAGGAATCTAGTGTTTCTCAGAGTCTAGTAGGGCATAGTTTAGTGCATAGCACTTACCTGTGATGAGACCTGTCCATAGCGGCTGCAGGCAGAACACAGACACTGGTATACAGTGTGCCTGTCATCCTCATCCTGTGAAAGTGGGCAGCTGGAGGTCTTGGGTCCACGGCCAGTTTGCTGACCCACGGTGTAGATATCTTTCCATGAGTCATCCACATCTTTTTGTGGCTCTTTTAGAATTCAGATCTCTCTGCCTTACGTGGTGGTTCGTGGCTCTTCTGAAGCTTCCCAGAGGGCTGTCTGCCTGCTGCTGTCAAAGCAGCGTTTGCACACGTGGGTGATTTGGGGCAGAACCTCAGCTCTGGTCAATGATGAGGTCAATTTTCTTTCTTATTTTTCTGTATCTTCATTTTAAAGAAGAACACTGGCAACATCCCTATCCCCTCACGTGGAACAAAGTAGAGGAGACCAAAAGAAGAACCTCCAAACAATAAAACCATGGCACAGAGCCTGCCTCTGGCAAGTCGCATGCTACTGACTATAGAGAGCACCCCTCCCCCACCCCCCAATGCACAGTATTTTCATTTTACACAGAAGACTGGGGCAGAATCTGGCAAAGTTCTCGGTGATGGAGAAATCAGTCAACCTGGCATGCGAAAAGCTGTAAAAACAGCCAGGCGTGGTAGTGAGCACTTTGGTTAGAAAGGCTCAGGTTGTCTGTGGAAGCAGCCCTTCAAGTGGACATTTGCGGGGTTAAAGGAACCAGCACACAGGAACCTGTACTGAGTCCTTATGAGCAAGCCATCCACCTTCCATTAATTGCAAGACCTCATTTGAGGCCAGCACTAATGTTATAGGGCTGTGCCAGAGAGGTTAAGTGTCTTACCCAAGGACACACAGGTTAGGAAGGGTCAAGTAGGCACCTTTGCCAGGAGAAGAAAAAAAAAAAAATATATATATATATACACACACACATATATACACACACATATATGTGTGTGTATGCTATTATTTCTGTTAGATTTTATTTATTTAATTTCTATTAGATTTTTTAAATGTATGAGTGCTCTATCTGCATGCACACCTACCTGCCATAAGAGGGCATGAGATCACATTATAGGATGGTTGAGAGCTGCCACGTGGTTTCTGGGAATTGAACTCAGAACCTCTGGAAGAGTAGCCAGTTCTCTTAACCACTGAGCCATCTCTCCAGCCCCTTCTGTTAGTTTTTATTGTTGCGTTATCTTTATCTTAGGTCTGTGTGCTGTTGGTGGGAGTCAGAGTCGTGGAGTCGGTGACTTCCTTCCACCTTTCTGTGTGTTTATGGCTCAAATCTGTACCAAGTGCTTTACTGATGCTGAGCCATCTCTGCAGCCCGCTCTGGCTTCTTCCTTATCGCCCAGCTTACTACCTCACAAGCTGCACAGAACCTTAGATAAGAATCCCTGAGCCCACACACAACAGGAACTTAGTAAGAACAAGCTTTGCTCCTCAGTCCTGCTCCCCAATACTTGGTTGGCTCTTCCCAAGTGACTTCCCTAAAGGCCCCGGAGTAAGACCCTAGAGAGCTCCCCCGGGATCCTGGATCCTCCAGGTCAGGCGCCACAAAATACGCGTTGAAAACGCTCCTCTGCGATGACCCCACCCCTTCCTCCACTACAGGCAGCAAGTGGGCGTGGAAATATGGGTCGGCTGTGGATTAGAGGACGTTAACCTCTGAATGGACTTCCAGGAGAGCTCAGCAAGGAGCAAAAGCCACCCTAGCAGAAACACCGACGTCTCCTTGGCAGGTGTTTGACCGGCGGGCCCCTTTACCACTCCTTCTCTTTTTGGCGTGCTCCCCAGGATCCTGCCCTGCTTCTCCCAAGAACCGGTTCCTTGGAGATGAAAGCCAAGAAAAACGCAACAAGCCATCGGCGGCGGCGGCGGCAGCGGCGCTCATTCGATTGATTTTTACACAAAATTTGCCTTCATGCACGAAGGATGGAAAAATGATCACATAAATAATGGATAACAAAAACAAATGCAGGGAAGAAATCAATAGTCACACACTTGATACTGCAGGGAGATGGGGGAGGAAAGTAAGGAGCGTGTTCCACCCAAACGGCACCTCAGGGAACCCCTTGTAGCACTTCCTTCTGGAGAGGGAGATGCCCGGGCTTGCCCAGGGGACCTCTGGAGCCAGAGTGGGAGGTCCTTGGGGGTGGCGAGGGTAGAGTGTGTGAGGGGAGACAGAGAGGTGAATTCCACAGAAATTTGACGTCCCAGGGTATTAGGGGAGCCTTTTTTTTTTTTTTTTTTTAATTCTTGGTCAGCTTTAGGCAAATGGAACCATCTGCCTCCTGGGGACGCCCTGATTCCAGTCCACGTTCCTTTTATGAGCTGTCTGTGCCTCACCAGCTCCGGCTTTCCAGAGCTTCCAAAATAACTTCCACACTTTTCTGCGGTTCTCTTTCCCCGGAAACTCAGCAGGCTGCCCCGCACTCACTCTGTGCAGCAGCCAGTGTGGCACCGAGACAGGAGCCTTAGTCCCGGTTCTCCATTACAGACAAAAGCTTAGCCTTCTCGGAAGAGTTAGATGACGTGGTGTGTATAAAACGCTGGGCGTATAATATGGCAAACAGTCCAAACAAAGTAGGTAAAATCACGCTCAAATGACGCCAGAATCCACACCTCCTGTGCCTGCCTTCACTTCCGGACTCAGGGTGACTCCACTTGGAGACAGGGCATATGCAGTTGCCTCCTTCTTGGTCTTCTTGTGACTCTTCTCTCATCATGCTTGTTGTTTACTGGAAAACATATCTAATTATGTCCCGCGCAACCAATGACACGCATCCAGAGGCCCTCCTGTTCCTCCACCAGCTCAAAGACCCTCCTGAAGACATTTTGTTAACAATAAGCATGTATGTGGTGCAGACATATATCTATGCATGTATGTCTTCATGTGCCCCTCTCTAGATGGTAGTGAACTGCACATTATTCTATACTTTTCTTATCATAATACGTCTTGATATTTATTTCCTGTCAGCATGTCAATTTTCTTTGTTGTTGTTGTTGTTGTTGCTTGTTTTGTTTTTTCTTTCCAGACTGGGTTTCCTTGAGTTGCCTTGGCTGTCTTGGGACTAGCTCTGTAGACCAGGCTGGACTTGAACTCACAGAGATCCATCTTCCTCTACCTCCCAAGAGCTGGAGTTAAAGACATGTGCCACACCACCAGGGAATATTTTTTGTTTTTTAAATAGCTTCCCATTTTGTTCCATTCTATGAAAGCACCAGAATTTATCTAGCCAATCCCCATTGATGATGTTGAAATTTTATTCTAGTCTTTTTTTCTCTTTGTGAAATTAATTAATCAATTAATTAATTCACTTCACATCCCAATTGTAGCCACCTCCCTTCTCTCCTCTTGGTCCTGCCCTCCCTCCCTCCCTCTTCCCCCATCCCCTCTTGCCTTTGAAGGTGATGTTGTGGTAAGGAGCCTAATTAATGCATTAGACTATTTTTCAGCACATCAACACAATAAGTTTGTACATGCCTAGTTGCCAGGATAGAGGGGACACACACTTTTCTTTTTGATAAATGTCACCAGTTGGTGCTTCATAAAGAGTGTCCCTACCCATGTGGGAGAATGTCTGCTTTCTTCCACTCTTGAAACACACTTAGGGCGTCTTCAGTTTGTCTTTCGCACCAGCCTCATTCCTCTCCTTGGCAGGAGCCCTCTGCTCCAAATACTGATGGATGTTATCATTTCTCTATTCTTCCATCTTGCCTGTTCTTCCTCTGCCTATAGGAATTATATCCTCCAGAAGGCCCTGGCTCAAATGCCACCATGTTTGTGTCACTTCCCAGTACATTCTAGGCAGACACTGGCTATAGGTTCCCCCCACCCCCAGTACTGTGTACCAAGTGTTGCTATAGTATTGCTTGCCACATTGTCACAGTGTTTACATGCTTACACTCTACTCAGTGTATCCTCAGAGAGAATTGTAAGCGGTGAGTTAATATCTATTCTACAGATGAGCAAGGTTCTATTATAAACACTGTTGGGAGAATGATACTGTAAAAGGCTGCCTTCCATGCCTCAAAGAACTTACAGAACCTTGTGGATCTCTGCCTCTTTACACCTGTAGCTGTCATCTGAGGCTGGATATACATGGTACACAGAAGTGGGAGAATGGTTTATTTATTAAGCTTCCCCCACCCCCGTGTGTGTGTGTGTGTGTGTGTGTGTGTGTGTGTGTGTGTGTGTGTGTGTGTGTGTAGCCAGGCTGGTATCCAGAAAGCCCCGTACACTCTGCAGACTCTCAACTTCTCAGTGCTGGGGTTATAGGTGTCTCTGTGTGCTGCTACATTTATTTTGTTGAAGTTTTGTTTTTGTTTTCTTTCTTTCTTTTTTGTTTGCTGTTTTTTTTTTTGAGACAGAGTTTGTGTGTGTGTGTATGTGTGTGTGTGTGTGTGTAGCACTGGCTGTCCCAGAAGTCACTCTGTAGACCAGGCTGGCCTCTAACTCACAGAGATCCACCTGCCTCTGCCTCCCCAGTGCTGGGATTAAAGTGTGCTCCACCACCTGGTTTTTTAAATGGAGCTGCTAGAATCTGAGTTTAGGTTCTCCTGCTTGCACACTGAGTACCATCTCTCCAGCTCCCACCTTACCCCATTCTCTTCTTAAGCACTGTTTTTTTCATGGTGCTGGGGGTTAAATCCATGGTCTTAGACACACTGAACAGTATTCTACCTTGTAAGCCAAACCTAGCCTCCCCTTCCTTCCTTCAGTCTCTCCTTTTTTCCCACTCTTCCTTCCTTCCTTTCTTCCTTCCTTCCTTCCTTCCTTCCTTCCTTCCTTTTTGGAACAGGTGTGGATAATTGACTTTGCTAGAGAAAGCAGGAAACACAACTATGCCGTGCATGACAAGAATGTGTGTAGCTCTGCTTCTCGGTGGACACAAAGTATCAGGAATCTGAATCAGACGGTCAGAGGCCACGAAAGAGTGGTGACAAATGCAGTTTACAGTTCAAGCTATCACAGCAGGTAAAGCTATAGGAAGCAGAAGAGGTTAACCGAAGAAGCAAATGCTTAAAAGTTAAGTGTGCTCAGCAGGACCAATCACTTAACTGAAGAAGGCGTCAGTTTCCCAGTCTCTCGACAACCTGATTTGAAACCCCAAACCTATCAGAAAGCTTGATCCTTAATGTGGATTATTGTTTTATAAATTATTAAGGAGCGCAATATCTCTCCATCTACTGAATGTCATAACAAAAGAGATAGGAGGGAAACCAAGACATTGTCTACCCAAAGAGCCCAACATTTGGACAGTGTAAAGTCACTAAATAATTCACCAGCTATTTGAAAGTATAGTGTTTTGTAATTTCGACAGAACCATCTTTGTCTGGCTCTCTGTAGTGCAGAATTTTAAAAAGATGCTCACCTCCATAAAGACCTGTTACTAGGAGAAATGGGAGTTGGTAGAAAAGCTGGTCAGGAGGAAGAGGCCTGTCTAATTAGAGAGCCTTGTGTTTACTCGGATTTTAAATTTGCATGAGACTGCGAGGCCTAACCATTTTCAAGTAATATCTTTGATTTCTTTCTCCGTGCCCACACGTCCATTATCTGAGAATATCTACCCACGCTTTCTTTCCTTATACCTCTGTCAGTGAACACCCATGGAAGGCGAGCCACACACATGAGATGATTCTGGCATACCAACCAGGAGAGGAGATGTTAAATGCAGCCACTGCAAACTGTTGTAAAATGATCATGCCCTGCCCTGGCTTACGCCACAAAGTCAGAAGCATCTGAGGCAGATGCATGAGGCAGAACAGAGGAGGGCTTGACCTGAAAGGAAGCCATAATTCATCGTTTTTGGTTTGCTTATTTCTAGCTGATCTTACTAGAGAGGATTTATGCAGCTGACCACAGTACATAAAACTAAAATAAAACACCCTGAGTATTACTGGAAACCAGCAGAGCAGTGGTTCTCAACCTTCCTAATGCTGCTACCCTTTAATACAGTTCCTCATGTTGTGGTGACCCCCAACCATAAAATTATTTTGTTGCTACTTAATAACGGTAAATTTGCTACTGTTATGAATCATAACAGAAATATCTGTGTTTTCTGACCCTGTGAAAGGGTCATTTGACCTCCAAAAGGGGCCCAACCCACAGGTTAAGAACTACAGCAGCAGGCTCTATAGGCAGGAGAACACGTTGAATTGTATCTATCTGGGCCTTACCAGGCACTGCTATGTGAATTGGGGCAGATAACTTAGTCTGTATGCTTCAGTGTCCTGATCTTCAAGGTGATAATTGCACTTACCTACAGAGTTGTCACAAGGATTACACCAGAAGACAATGTAAAATGACAGAACGCTGCCCGATACATTCTCGACACGTGTCAACTTCTTCTACGTTCCCCCCCACACACCCCCCTCCGCCCCAGATCCTTTGAGCTCAAGACTTAGGATAGGTAGGTAGCTAATTCCAGAGATCAGAGCTCTGTATTTAATGTGGCTATTGAGTGAGAGCCTTCTGCAAGCAGTTATTGGCAAGACCAACTCCTGTGGATGAGTTATGCTCGTGGCATCCCAGAGGTCCCGGCATGGATACAAACCAATTAAGTTAAGCACTTACCGCAATCACAAGTGCAACTCATGGGCTTAAAAGTGGGAAGAGAGTACTGTGAACTTGGCTTTGCTCTGTCAAATGTATTAAAAATGTAGTTCATTCATTCTTCCCTGTAGCTCTTCTAAGCCTTGGAGCACTTTTTGACTAACGAAGCACAGGATTCCAAGTGTACATCTTATTCGCTGTATAACTTTTATTTAGGCCCTTTACGACCCTCATTTATTCATTTGTAAAAAAGAAAATAGTTTGAGAGCTTGAGTAGAACTGAATTGCTTGCCTTAGCCCCGGTTTCATATCTATGCTGTCCCCGCCTGGCATGGGGGCTCTACACCGGAAGTGGAGGCTAAGATTCGTAGGGTAGGAACTCAGCAAGGGATCTATAAATAATTAGAAGCTGGAAGAAAGGACTGAGAATTAACAGCTCACATTAGTCAGAGGTGAGCACATAGAGAAAATGTACCACCTCCCCCTCTCCTCGGATGCTCTAAGGATGCTCCTTGCTATTTCCTACTTAGCTCTGCTGGTTGTTGTATTTGCTTGTTTATTTGAGACAGCATCTCATGCAGCCTCCTCTGGCATCAAACTTAAATGTCTGAGCGTGACCTTCAGTTTCTTCTCCTCCTGTGTCCTCTGCCTTGTGCTGGAGTGACAGGAGTTTGCCACCATGCCTAGTGACCCATTTATGTATTAAATTTCAGAATTGCCTTTTTATTCCAGAGCACAACAGACATTCATAGCTAAGTTTACTTATTCTCAAGGCTGCCTGCGCCTCAGCTCAGCTCAGCAAAATTGATCCAGCATTTTAAGATCACAGCTGAAGTCAAGGCAGCAGATTGTTGAAGACGATGTCCATAAATAATAGTAACAGCTGTTACTAGTACTGAGAAGGGTAGGGTGACCGAACCCGACCATGTGACAAGAGCCATCAAGTCAACAAGCAAATGCCTTAAGGAACTGCCCCGCTAGGATGGGTAGTTCCCTCTCCCCCCGCCCCCAGGGACTATGTGGACTTGATGCATAACTCAAAAAAATGAAGGCATGACGTCATCCTTCTCAAGGCCTAAAGGTAGGGAACAGCAATTGGTGAAGCCTTAACATCAGGATAATATGTTAATATCCCATGGGTTATGTCAAGCAAATGTCTTTCCTGCTTATTCAAGTCCTGGGTGTTAACATTTAATCTGTCCTTTCTTCCTCCCACCCTCCCTCCCTCCCTTCCATTTTTCTTTTTAAACAAACCAACCCTCAGGATCTCATGTAGCCCAGGCTAACTTTAAATTCAGTATGTAACTGAGGACAGCTTTTAACCTCTATTCCTCCTGTCTCTACTTTCTAAATGCTGGGATTATATTAGTGTGAATTATACCTGGTCCTGGGGAACCGCCCCAGGGCTTTGTGCATGCTAGGCAAGCACTCCAACCAAATGAGCTATCATTCCAACACCTTAATATTTAATTCCTAGTAAAAACAGTTTAATCTATTAAATGAGATTGTATTTTATTCTCTATTTTATGTAATTCTGGGCAAATTACTGAACTTCTCACAGTTCCCATTTCTTTATTTAATAAGAAAAATTATAAACAACATATTCTTATTTCTTATAAATAATAAGAAAACACATAATAAACAAACAAACAAATAAATGTGAATTTTTAAAAATGTATTAATAGTGTAGCTGGTCTCGATGATGCATGCCTATAAAACCAGCACTCGAGGAGAGGAGGCAGAGGAGGCAGAGGCAGGTGGATCTCTGTGAGTTCCAGGCCAGCCTGGTCCAAAAGCAAGTCCAGGACAGCCAAGGCTATACAGAGAAACCATGCCTTGAAAAACAAAAACAAAAAACTAACAAAAAAGAAAAATAATAGTAGTTATCTTAGAGAATTACACTATGAAAATTGCATGTATTTTTTTACATTCAAAACAAAAAATAACCTTGTTATCGTGAATTCATTGACATGAAATTTAGAAGCTGGTTGGAAATAAGGTGAATACGGTAAATAAATGAGATGTTCTGGAGTCTGTGATCAGAAGAAGGAATAAAAGTGTAGTCTTTAGCTGGGCATGGTGGTGCACACTTTTAATCCCAGATCTCGAGAGGCACACAGATCTCTGAATTTGAGGCCAGCCTGGTCTACAGACAGAGTTCCAGGACTACACAGAGAAACCTGTCTTGAAAAAAAAAAAAAAAAGGAGTAAACTTGAAGACAATATCTGACAAAGGCAGCAAGTTTAGGGTTCCATTTGTGGTTTGTGCAGCCCAGTTGAACTATGTTGTTTATAATTTTCCCAGTCAATGGAGCAAGTGACATGTCTGAATTTCTTTGCCCCCACCCTGTTTCACCTGAAACAGATGCCAAGGTTTATTACATCGCCGACAGCAATGGAGATGAAGGGGAACCTTAGATGTCTTAAACACTCAAGGTTCACCACAGTACAAATGACAATCTTAAGCTTCTGGAAACAGGTCACAAGTAACCATATGAAAATGCCACATAAACTATGGTGAGCTTGGTTACTGATGTAACCAGTCATGGTTAACATGAAATAGGCTTTACTGCTGCTAGGAGGACAAAGACATGGACTCTGGCCTCAAGCCAACAGGGACCCTAGGGAGACTGACAGATAAAGATAATTAATAAACAATACTGTTTTTAAAATGTGTTTATTTTTATTTTATGTACATTGGCATTTCTGCCTACATGGGTGAGAGAGTCAGATCCCCTGGAGCAGGAGTTAAAGACAGTTGTGAGCTGCCATGTGGGTGCTGGGAATTGATCACGGGGCCTTTGGAAGAGCAGCTAGTGTTCTTAACCACTGAGCCATCTCTCCAGCTCCAATAAACAATACTATTGAAAATACTGTTCATATAATTTTATAACATTGAAGGGATAAGGAGACACTGAGTGCTATACAGTATGCCTCTCTTAACATTAGGATACGGCCAAGAGAGGCTGGAGAGACTGCTCAACAGTTAAGAGCATATTGTGCTTGCAGACCTGGGTTTGATTCTCAGTACCACATGGCACCTCACAACCATCCATAATTTCAGTCTTAGGAGATCCAATGCCCACTTCTAACCTACTTGTGCACAAGACACACACATAGTTCACAGACATATATACAAGTAAAACACTCATATACATAAAATAAAATTTAAAAATCTATAAAAAAAGATGTTCAAGTAAAAAATTGATATATAGTATATAAAATGCTATCCAGTATCTTTATTAAAGTGGTAGGGTTATAATTACATGTCTCTCTTCAGCTATCTATATCCCAAGTTTTCTCTAATTATTTGTTTTTGTTTTTCCGAGATAGGGTTTCCCTGTGTAACCCTGGCTGCCCTGAAACTCACTCTGTAGACCAGACTGGTCTCAAACTCAGAGGTCCGCTTGGCTCTGCCTCCTGAATGCTGGGACTAAAGACGTGTGTCACCATTTCCTGGCTGCTTTCTCTATATTCTATATTTCATCTTCCAGCAAGAACTTAAGTGTGGTGTAGTTTTAAAAGCAACACTTACCTATAAAGATGCTGTGAAATCAAATCAGAAGTTATTTTCCTATCTCCTTGCTGTCTGCAGCTTGAGTGAGTGAGACATGGACTTGTGTGCAGGTATTTTCCTTGGGAACTAACACTACAGAGCCTACTTGAAAGAATGATCAAGGTGAGGAAGAGCCACTGGGGGTGCATGCGGAGCATCCTTGAGCAGTCATCACAGGTGTTGCTGATATTTAGTGACTCCCCGCCCCCCCCCCCCCCGGGGGAGGGGAACCTCTCTGGAGACTTCTCCTTGGGAAGTTGGATGTTTATCCATGGACGTCTGTGTCCATAGGCCAATGGTAGCTGTTGGAAGCTTTGGCTCTTACCTGGTTTTCAGGCTGTGGTGTGTTCATGAAAAAAAAAAAAAAAAAGGCAGAAGAGGTGAGCAGACATGGGGCTGAAAGCTCTAGAGTAGAGTGTTGACCTTGAGCACAGAGATGGCGACATGTTGCCATCAGGAGGAACAGAAGGTTTGGACAAGGCACTCAAAGTCCCAGCAGCAGGCAGCCAACATCCTGCTGGTTAGAGGCTCTGCCCCCATTTCTCCACTCAGTGTTTGTCAACAATTCAGAAAAATGAAAGGCAGGCTTCTCAAGTGTAGGAACAGGATAGAATTGGGAATGAAAATAAATTCAAAGGGTACCAACTTCTGAAAGGGGCTGGAATGATGGACCACATTCAAGGTGGGTTTAAATAAAAAGGAATGCAAATTAAGCATTTATACATAGTTCTTCGCAATTGCAACTGGTTTACAGAAAGAAAAAAATTATGCAGCAAAATATATATATGGAGATGAATTTCTATTTCCAACAGAAATTTTGGCCAGTCTTACATTGCAATTTCTGCATCAGATAAGAGGGCTAAAAGCACATCTAATAAGTGCAAAGAATGACAGCTAAGAACTTATAAAGAAGAGGGATTTTTCAGAAAAAGAAAAGAAATTCAAGTTGGTCTCTATGACCATAGTTTTAAAGCCAAGCCAAGCTTAATGATCTAAGTTTATTCTACAGAGTGTCTCTGGTACCCTCAAAGTGGTCCAGAATTGATATAGGCTGCCACTGGGAGAGCGACATCTGTGACACTGCCCACTGTCAGATGGCCTTTGGCTGAACCCTTGGAGGAGATGGCTCAAGAGTGCTCTCAGCATCCTACACTGGGGTATTCACTCTGCCTTTGCTCTGACCCCAGTGCTCATCCTAGAGTCATCAGTGGTGAGGTTTCCATGGGAACCATGAAGGGCTCAGAACTCTATGTCTAAACCCTGAATCCCAGAGGAAAGAGACGAGCACTGAGGCAGCCTCCCCTGTAATGGTACGCATTTTAAAATGTCTAATTAAATATTAACCCCGGAGACAGAGCATTAATGGGCCTCCTATGTAAACTTTGTCTCATAAACACCTAGACAGGGATGAGGTAGAACACACCAAGGATATTAAGTCTATATGTACATCTTTCTGCTCTGTGCTGTCACTGAGCACAGATAGCTGCTCAAAAATCACTGCCCTCATTGCATCTCCTTTGCTGTCCAGAACGGCTTTTCCCACTGGTGTCTGCGGTGCCAGTGGGCAGGATTGTTACAAAGGGGGACCCGAGACAAATGACATCTTCTGTCTTTTCATGTTCTTCTCAAGTCTTCCCCCCCAATCCTTGCCCCCCCCCCCCATTTCTGGAATCCCAAAGTACTGGCGCTTTGCAGGTGATGTCAGCAAAAGACAGAAGAAATAGTGAGGTGATTCAAAGATTGAGAATACACAGGGCACCTACTGGAAGAACTGGGAGTCAGGAAACGTGCTTTTGTGTTAGTTTTGTGATTTTGGATCTATGCATCGATGTCTGTGGGCCCAGCTTTATCTTCTGAAAGAAGAAAAGGAAAATGTTAACTACAGTTCTTTGATTTCTTAAAAAAGTTAAGGATCTCCTGCCCAGGGTGCAAGGGTGAATAAAGGCAGGTTCCTGCTCCCTGGAGACCTTGAGGATCTTTTTTTGTTTTTTGTTTTTGTTTGTTTGTTTTGTTTTGTTTTTTTCAAGACAAGGTTTCTCTGGGTAGTCTTGGCTGTCCTAGACTCACTTTGTAGACCAGGCTGACCTCGAACATACAGCAATCAGCCTGCCTCTGCCTCCCGAGTGTTGGGATTAAAGTCATGCGCCACCACACCTGGCTGACCCTGAGGATCTTAATCTAGGCTCCATATATCTCTCAGTAGCCAAGAAGTGTCCTTCCTAGAATGCATGAAGCCATTGTAACTTTGGAGGAGAAAAATTCTCTACTTTCTTTAAGATCTTAAACTTAAAGTCCCAAGACTCCAACAATAAAGGTCTGTTTCCCTTGTATTTCTTCCCAATCCCATGTCACTTGTGTCTCCCTTTATCTGTGTCACTGGTGCAGAAGTTAAGTATACTTTTCTCTTTAAAACAGAGTTTGATGCATGATCATAGCTACTTTCAACTTTTCTTATACATGAAATTATGGATTTGGTAATATATAATACAGATACATAATGTATGCTTTAAAGTAATTCAGGCCCTATTTAGTTTGTTTGTTTGTTTGTTTGTTTGTTTTTAAATAAGCAAGGGCTGGGGTGGGGATATAGCTCAGTTGATAGAGTGTTTCTCTAGCATGCATGATTCCCCAAGCTTGATCTCCAGCATGGCATAAACTGGTTGTGGATACATCTGTAATGCCCCCACTGGGGAGGTAGAAGCAGAAAGATGATAAGTTCAAGGTCATCCTCGGCTATATGACTAATTTGAGGGCAGCCTGAGATACATAATATCTTGTCTCAAAAAGATAAATAAACAAGCAAATGTTTTCTCATGAATATATAACAGCCAATATTCTTCATCCCTACCCAAACCACATACCTCACCAGTGCACAGTTTGGGAAACTTGTCTCATGGTTCTTAAAATTCATGCCAGTTACAGGGACATAGAGGAAATTTCTACCCACTATCCACCTACTCTGTCCTCCAGTTCTCTATCGCTAGTCTTAAGGGCAGGTATTACCGTGCGGCCTTTTTGCATCTTTTGACTTTGTGATCAAACATTGTGTAAGGCAGCTGTCATACCCTAGCACTGTCCCCCTACCTAGGCTGGCAGCAGAGGACCATTTCCAGTGTTTGCACCTTGAGCATCCCCTCCCTGCTGTTGGAAGCCTGCGCTGCTGGCCTTGCCTCCGCCTGGCAGACTTTCGCATGAATGACAGGGGCTGGCAGAAGGTTGGCAGTGAGTGGAAGCAGTCCTGACACTCGAGCTGTGTGCCGCGCGCTAATTACACTGATGTGGGGTCTGGGCCGCATGGTCCTTTGCTCAGAGGAAGGATGCGAGGCAGGCACGGGGAGCAAGCGGCACTACAGAGGAAACGCGGGAACAGCCGCACCTACGCGCATCCATAATTTATAAAATGCCAGCAGCAACAAAGGCAAACAGGGACCAGAAGCAGGAGAACAGAATGGCATAAAGCTTTTTAATGGTCGTTTTCTATTAATGTCAGATGGGCGACCGTTTTTTTTTTTTTTCCAAGTGGGTGGAAGGGTTCCAAGGCCCCTGTGGTTCAGTCACAAAAGCTAAATGCTGCCATTTACCCCTCCTCCCAGAGCTTTGGGGGAAGAGCTTAGCTGTCCTACAAGCCAAAAGTAATCTTTGAGGTACAAGTGGGCATTTGATCCTTCTAGCTGTTTGCTCTTTTAAAGGGGTTTCTAGTGGTGGAGCTGAAGCCACTCAGTTCTTTTGTGATGACAGTATCACAGCAGTTTACTATGTCGCGCACCGAGAAAGGGGATGTGGCGTAGATTTTAAGATTACTGGCTCTGAAGCCAGGGGGAGTGAGAACTTGGTCACAGACTAAACAGTACTGTTTCCTCTTGGAAATGGCAGTAACAGACGACCCACATTTTGATAGTATTTTGAACCTTTGGTGATAATGTCCACAGACTTTTCTAACAGTGTTCATTCCAACTAGGACATTAGACCACGCTTAGAAAATGTACGCCTTTACATACATCCATCTCAGAGCCCTTGGCACGCTCCGGGCTTCCTGAGTCACTCCTACATTTTCTGTTATTTGTCACCCCTAGAAGTTAACTATTCCTGCATATTTTATCCATGTACATTACTTTTTTCCCTCAATGTGAATATTGTCACATAAATTCATGCTTTTGCGATTTGTGATGAGCTTGGTTGTGCAGAGTCCCGTGCCTGACCTTTCTACTTTCCGATTGCTGTTCAAAGTGAGTGATGACGTGGCTTTCCTGAGCCAGTTCCTTTACTCGTGTTCCACTCTCTTGGTTTCCCCTCTACCCTTTCCCTGGTGGATTTTTCCACTTGGTTTTCAGGTATGGAGGTTACGTCATGGCCCAGAAGTATCTTCTCAGAGGATCTAGGTATTAGGTGTTTGAAGCAGGAAAAGGAGTCCTTGGCCACTGTTTTTTCCCATCATACTTTTCTGCTAGTGAGTTTTCTCCACTGGTGGCCGCTTGAATCCAGAGGCACCTCGGAATCAGAGATATCACTTAGGGAATAGTCACTCATACTTTCTCTCCACAAGCAAGCACTCTTAAGGGGAAAATCATCTCTCACATCAAGGTGTGGAGGGGACTGTTGTAAGTTATATCGAAGAATAGTGAGTCTCAAATGGACTTGAAGTGTTTTAAGATGAAAAAAAAAAGCGAGGGCTCCATACATAGAGTTAAGGAGAAAACAAGGAACCCAGAAATCAAATAAGCAGCAAATAGAAAGAAGTTATTCAATATGACAAGCATGGGCGAAATGGTGTCAAACATATTTGAGATGTGATAACCACTGACTTCCGTTCATTTGGATGCATGTTAACTAGTTTGCTGGGGCTGCTGTAGCAATGTGCTAGAGTGGGCAGCACTAACAACAGAGGCTGACTGTTTCATAGTCTGACATCATGGAGTCAGTAGCCTTGGTTACTTCTGAAGGAAAATCTGCCACAGATCTCTCTCTGGAGTCCCGATGGTCTCCTGCAAATGTGGCATTCCTCAGTTTGGAGCGCACCATGCCAGTTTGTGCTCTTAAGCTCTGCACGTTCCCGGTGTGGACAACTTTGTGTCCACCTTTCTCCTTTTAATAAGGACACAATTCTTTTAACCTGATCGTTTGCAACACTCTTATTTGCAACTAGGGTCAAGCACATACACAAGTGATAAAATTAGGGCCATCTTCTTCAGAGACATGACACAGTGTAAAGTATGGGCTTAGAAACTACTTTCCACAATGACCCATCCGAATTGTTCACCAGTCTCTGGTAGAGGCTAGATGGCCCTTCCAGTCAAGAGCTGGACCATGGGAGTGACATTGGTACACCTAGCTGTGCCTCAAGTAAGAAAGTCTGATTTCCAAATCATTGCCTATATCAACAAAACCCAAGAAGCAGCCTACAGTTCAGCAGAAGGGAAATGGATAAAATATGTTACATGATCTCTAAATGAGTAAGTGCATCCGAGCAAGGTACAACAAGCAAGTCTCTTAGCACACTAATTTAAAGTTGCTCATGTAAGAGAAATAACTTCTTAATTTGTGTTAAGTGGTTACTTTAGATGCTTGGAAGGAAATGGGATATAGACTATATGTCACTACAATATTTTGGTCTGGATAGGACAACTATCTTAAAATAGTGATTTTTAAATTTTGTTTGGTTTATTTTATTGATGTGCTTTTTACTTTACTTGAAATATGTTAATAAATTTACACTGTTTTATGGAAAACACATTTTAAAAAGTTTTTACCTTTTAAAAGGATTCAACACGACATGAAAGTAGACTCCGCCAAAACATACATCCAATAAGCCAGATGAATAAATACATTGTATTATACACACAAATCAGAATGTCATTCATCTATAAAGAAGAATGGAGCATAGAGTAGTCTATAAGGTAGATAAACATGAGAAACACCAACATGCTAAAGGCAATAAGACAGACACAAAAGACCCACATATCAAATGCTTTTGTTTATCTGGGCTGTGCATAATAGACGCGTTCACAAAGGCAGACAGTAGATTAGTGCTGCAGAGCTGTGGAGAGTAAGGAATGGGGAGTGGTCACTCGTGACTGTGGCGTTTGTTTTGGGGGTGATGAAACTGTTCTTGAAACAGATAGTGGTGATTTTTAAAAATTAACTAATTAGTCAACTTTATATCCCAACTGCAGCTTCCCCTCCCTCCTCTCCTTCTAGTCCCCCCTCCCCACCCATCCACTCTCTCTCTCTTTTTCTGCAGAAAAGGGGAGGCCTCCCATGGACACCAACCAGCCCTGGCATTTGAGAGTGGTGGATAACATTGTGACGTTGTCAGTCCTTTCTAGCCAAGGGTTATGAATCCATGTCTAACTAGCTGCAGAAGCAGTAGCTTTTAGAATTCAGCTATCCTATATGCATGTGGACATTTTGCTGATTATTTATTCTCTAAGCAAATTAGTATCAATGCTGTTAACATTGCATACCTATTGTAAGAGGCACTGGATTGTAAGATCAAACAAGACTGTGCCCTCGATTTGAAATGGCTTGACTCTAGATTTTTTTTTTCAGCTTTATGATAGTGTGATAAATTACATACATTCAGCAGAAACCACACATGGAATTTCATTCTTTCTCTAGGCTAGTCATACTTGATGTGATTTTCTCTTGTGGTAACAGCAGGGACTTGGACAGCAGTCAGCTACAGGACCAGGGGAATAGCAGTTTCTGCTGGGCTTGAAACCATTCATTCTAGAGGGAAACATCTTAAGACACAGGCTATAAGAAAGGAGGTGAAATAACAGGCTGTTCTTAGCGGAGGTGAAACGTTTTGTGTTCATGGAAGCTTGTTAAAGTCTGGAAGTAAACAACTCAAGGATTTCAGGAAGTCTCCCGAAATGGACTGGATTCACTAGGTCTCCCCCTTGCCAAAGCCTCATCGAAGGAAAATTGAGACGAGCTAGAACACCTGCGTAATGACTGCTGAAGACACTCGCAGACAAGCAGCATGTTCTAGAAGATTCTCAGACCAGAGAAGCAGTATGGAAGAAACAGAGGTTGGCCCAATACCTAGAAGAAACCAAGACTAACTAAGCTGCCTAGAAGAGGCTTGGACCAATGGAGCCACCTGCAAAGGACCTGTTTGAGCTGCCTTCAGCTGTACAGTGTATGCTCCAGGCTTCCAGCCTCTGTGAGCTGTCACTCATGCTGGGATGAGCTTTGGTGATGCAGCTTTCTGCGATTCATTTCTCCCCTTGCCCATATTCCTCTAAGTAGCTTCCACAGAAACTCACTGGTTCACCAAGTTGGACTTTAGTGGTATCTGCACCTTCATCTGCCTTCAGTTGCCTGCTGGGGGTAAATAGATGTCTGTTCATGTCCTTGCAGGAATATTGTCATAAGAGCCTCACAGTACGCTGGGATGCTAAGGCCTGGTGTTTAGCAGGTGAGGATAGAGAAGCATTTTAGGATTCTGATGTTTATGATATACCATGGATTTATTGATATGTTGCCTCACAAGAAATTCATATAATGGTTTGAATTGCAATGTCTGCAGTGGGCTCATGTTTTGAATGCCTGATCCTGAGCTTATGGCACAACATTGAAGGTCATGGAGCTTTTAGGCAGTAAGGCCTAGCTTGCAGAAGTAGATCACTACGGCTACCTCTATTTCTGGCCTGTTCTGTCCCATGTGAGGAGGGCTCATTACATATTCCTGCTGCCACTGATGAGGCTGTGCCACCATGCTTTCTTTACTATGAAGGACTGTGCCCCTCTGAAACTGTGAGTTCTTTTACTTTAGTTTCATGTGTGTGAGTGTTTTCTATGTAAGTATGTACATGTCCCATGGGTGTCCGATGCCCAAGGAGGGCAGAAAAGGGTGTCATATCCCCTGGAACTGGGTTTGTAGATGGTTGTGAGCCACCATGTGGGTTCTGGGGAACTGAAGCCAGGTCCTATGTAAGAGCATTAGGTGCTCTTAATCACTGAGCCCCCTCTCCAGTCTCCTATCATAATAATTTTTAAAGAATGGTTTTCAAGTTACTAATTCTCTAACATAGATGGAGGGTACAGAAATTTAAAGATTTAGGAGTAATAACAGCTACCAATGTTTATTGAGTGTTTCCCTTTTGCAATGCCTGCTGCTTGCTAAGACATAAACCACCTTTTACAAAGATGGAAAATGGGTTCCTGAAACACTAGGCAATGCGTGCAAGGGAATAAAGTTAATAAAACGTGGAGCTGGATGTGAATCAGGCTGGCTGCTTGAGAGGTCAGAGGACTTTACTGATGCACTATTATACTTGCAAGGACCAAAGCTTAGGCAGGAGGTATGGCATTCTTCACATATGAGCCCATGGGAAAGTGGCTACAACAACAAAAATATCTCTGAATCATTTGCCTGTGTCTTTCCATAAGCACACCTATTTTGCAAAGCAAGACATGCCTATTTAAAAAGACTCTCATTTACCTGTAAATTTTCCAAAGGCTTCTCCATAATTGAGTTAAAAAGAGAAGGGTCTTGATGGTTTTTGTTTGTTTGTTTGTTTGTTTGTTTAATACAATTTAATGTTGGCTGAGATGCAGAAGGGGCCAGCCTAGTCTGGGATAGCAGTGAAGTTTGTGAAGCTATTTAACTGTAAAGATCTTACTGCTCTCAGCTGCCTGCACATGCCCAATGCAAAGAAGAGTGGGTATTTGATGGCTGTCCAGTTCCTCTGTCTGGGGATCCGGCCAAATGGAACCGTTAGCTTCAGCACATCCTCAGGGGTCTGAGTTTTCCATTCCAGCTGTCTGTTGTAGTCAAACGAGGCAGGTAAGAGAGGTGCCCGCTGTAGATGCTTCATCCATCAACGTCCCAGGGTGAATTCTGGAGCTTGAGCTTTAATTCAGAGCGAGGAGAAAGATCAGCCAGAGAAATGACAACCGAGTGCTCATCCCTGATGTGAAGATCTACCTCGTGTTTAAGCCCAGGGAAGAGATGGAGAGTAAAGATGCATATTAAAATGAGCCACCAAAGGAAGGTCAGCAGCAGAGAAAGTACACAGGAGGAAAACTGAGTTTCCCCTGGCCAGGGCTCAGCATGAGGACTTGCAAATATTTAGCCCTCGAATTCTAGTTCTTAATCTTGAATCTCCTATAGGCTCTGGTGAATGTCCAGCTTCTGTTTCCCCATTAGGCTTCCAGTTTACGCCTTTGTGGAAATCCGCTCCAGGGGTCATGGTATTGCCAATTAAGGCACCCTGACTATTCCTGGCCAAAGGCTAGCTTGTGGCTACCAGCAGTCTGCCCTCCAGTAGCTATACCTTCAAGATATTGTTTTTACCATTTCTTGCCACGAATATGCCCAACCGGTGCTGGTTTCTGTCCTTTCTGCCCTCCTGTGTTTTTGTTTGTCAGTGCTCCCCTCCTCCACCCCACCCTCACTCCCCCCGCATAGCTTTTGGATGCGTTTTTTTTTGGGGGGGTGGGGTGGGGGGAAGAGTCATGTCTTTGTTTAGCAAGCCAGCTTCTGTCACTTAGTTAATGAATCCGTGCTGTATTTCGTGTTGCTGGGTTTCTGTTTCCTGATGCTTCAGTGGTTAAAGAGAAACTCAAAGAAATCGGGACCCATTCTAAGTCAGTCATAAAAATAACTAGAGGGTGATATATTCACAAAGCCTCATTGGAGAGAGATACGTTTGTTTCAGGAAAGGAGATTTGAGATAAGCTAGACAGAGCACTTGCCATTGGCTGAGTCCACGGTCTCATACAAGGCCGAGGTGAAATCATTGTCTTGAAACTGCATGTGAAAACAGACCAGTGAGCCACTTGGGATATTATTTTGTGGGAAGATTTACTGCCAGCTTCCCCTTTTCTCCACCTTCACATGTAAGCGCCACGAGCTTCCTAAAAGTGTTCACATTCATTTTCTAAAACTCTTCAGTCCCTGTTCACTCCTTAACTCACTGTGGTCTGGCCCTCAGCCTCACAGCTGCCGTGCTCAGATCTAGTGCATCCCCATTATTTGGCCTTTGGCAATACTGGACACTATTGACCACTCGCTTGTTCAACTTCAATCATTTTGAATTCTCCTGCCTTTCTCCTCCAGCCTCTCTGGTTGGTCTTAGTTACTGGAAGCCCCTCCCCCTGGCTTTCCTTTACATGCTGGTGTTCTTCAAAGCTCTGGCTTACCCCTTCCTTCCTTCACTCCACATAGCTGGTGTCTTGTTTACTCCATCCCATAACTTTCATTTATCATGTATATGTTTACAGATACTTATTAAATTTCCCCCCACCCTGTCTCTGAGTATCAGATTCTGTGTGTGGTTTGAATAGGTATGTCCCCCATAGACTCACGTGTTTGATTGCTTGGCCCACGAGGAAAGGCACTATTAGGAGGTGTGGCCTCGTTGGAGGAAGAGTGTCACTGTTGAGGAAGGCTTTGAGGTCTCCTATGTTCAAACTATGTCCAGTGTGACACACGGTCTCCTTCTGCTCCTGCCAATCAAGATATAGAACTCTACCTCTCCAGTACCATGTCTGCCTGTGTCCTGCCATGCTCCCTGCCATGACTCTAATGGACTAAACTTGTGATACTTAACCCAGCTCCAATTAAATGTTGTCCTCTGTAAGAGTTGCCATGGTCACGGTGTCTCTTCACAGCAATAAAACACTAAGACATCTGCCTTCTAGACTATTCTTCCTCATGTGTCCCAGCACTTCAGATCCAACAGCGCCCACCCCCAAAGATGCCTCTGATTACATCCATTTTGAGACCTGTCTTTCCTTGCCTCTCTCCAGCCCGTAAACCACAAAGACCTATCAATTCAACTGCCCCAACCATTTCTGAGATTACCCACTTATCGTGACTGCCCATGCTTAGCTCAGGACGCTATTGTCTCATTCCAGTAACTGCACCCACCTTTTAGCTCATTTTCAACCCCTCAGTGTGCCGCCTTCTTCCAATCTTTACCCACACCAGGCAGCCAGAGTAAGCAAACCGATGGTGTCAGAGCCCTTGGAGTGAAACCCTCTTTCTTAGACTGGCTGAGCCTTCCTAATGTGCCCTTCCTCACTGGCCTTTGGAGTCCCACATGTGTTCCAAACATTATGACCTTCTCACACCCTACTCTCTCTCTCCTACAGACTTTCACACATGTGCTCTCCAGCAGGCTTTCACACATGTCTTCATTGTCAGGGACATTTTTGCCACCGCCACTCCCCTTTGCCAAATGCCCCTCATCTCTCCTCTTTCTGACGTTCATGAACTTTCCTCATCCCGCAATTGCTAGTGCCCCCAAACTATGTCCACACAAGATTCAAGCAAGCCATTATTATAACACAATGAAAGCACACATATGTAGCTACATGCCTACAAAGTAGGGAGAAAAAAAAGAACATGCTTGCCCGCTGTTGTATATTTGTTATTGAGGTGTTTATATATTTATTGGATTCATATTAGTCAGTAACATAAAAGAACATTAAAAACTTGGCAAATTGCTCTTTATTCCTATCAAGAATTCAAAGAGGCAATACTTAAGTAGGAGCATGGGAAATTTGATTAAACTGTTTGTGAAGCACTTTTGTGTTTTGGTTGGTAAGTGTTAGGAAGCCTTTCTCTGGGGAGTCACAACTCTCTTGGGAGACATAAAATATGAGACCGTTACCTGCGAGGAAAGCAGCAGATGAGACAGGAAGTAGGCTTTAGACCTATGTTGGTCCCACGAATCCACGCGAACTTTGCCAAGTTTGCAATATGGCTGACTCACCAATATGCTGCTGATCCACTTATGCAAAAGTACATCTGGATGGTAAAAATGCACGTTATAGAAAAAAAATGAGTGATTTAAGTTTGGGCACTAGTTATAACCATCCCTATGCATATGTGTTCAAATACGTGGTTCTTCCTTCATCTTGTCACACTCCAGGAAGAAGAGGGCTGTGCCTTAGTCTAACCCCACCCACCCTGAGCACGATCCACGCAGATGAGAGTGCTGGAGGAACTCTCACACCCACACTACCATGTCTCAGTTTAAAAGGATAACAGAAACTCCAAAGGTCCTTTGTGCTTCTGGGCAATCATAGTATTTGTCTTTAATTTTTAAAATCAATTTATTTTACATGTATGAGTGCTTTGCCTGCGTATATGTATGTGTACCAAGTGTGTACGTGGTGCTCAAGGAGGTCAGAAGAAAGCATAAGAGCTCTTGGAACTGGAGTTGATTGTGAGCCACCAGGAGGGCTCTGAGCACTGAACCCTGGGCCTCTGCAAGAGCTGGGCTCTCTCTCTAGCCCCATGATTATCATTTTTCCTTTGAGACAAGGTCTCACTATTCAGTCCTAGATGGCGCATAACTCAGTACACAGAGCAAGCAGGCCTTGGACTCACAGAGATCTGTCCCCCTTCTCCCTCTCAAGTGCTGGGATTAAAGGTGTGGGCCACCTAGCCTGGCCCACGGTTCCCTTGTGAGGGCGCATTTTTCTTGTTTCTCTCTTGCATCACCGATTCCTCCTTTGCAGGCTCCTGCTGGTTCCTCCCTTTCTCCCCACGGTGTGTTGAGTGCTGCATCCCAGGCTTTCCCTTTGCTCTTCTCTCCTCCTTCTGTCTGCAAATGTTGGTAATGTTGGTCATCTGAGTGCTTCTCTCCTCGGCGCTGTTGGCTCACACATTTCCTCAGCAGCTTCTCTCTCCTGAACTTAGGAGGTGTATAATCTAACTGCTGGCACAGTAGTTCCATTCAGAGTTCTAACAGACACCACTTAGGCCAGAAGCTGAACTCCCGCCCTTTCTCCCTAAAGCCACTTTGGACCAGCCATCCTCCGCCATCTTGGTGTCTTCTAATATCTGTCATTATGGCTGCTTGGATCCAACCCTTTTTCTTTTTCTTTCTTTTTCTCCGAGACAGTGTTACTCTGTGTAGACTTGGCTGTTCAGGACTCACTTTGTACTTGACTTGAACTCACAGAGATCCACCTGTCTCTGCCTCCCAGAGCGCTGGGATTATAGGTATGTGCCACTAACCTTGTCTGGATCCGAAACTTTAACATCATACTTCAATCACCACAAATTCTTTTAGCCTTCCCTTTCAAATATGTCTACCTACTTCTCCCCATCCCTGGTAGGGTCTCTTCATTCTGCCTTGCCTCTCTTTGACCTGCTTTCATCAAAGCAGCTAAAACTGTAAGTCAGGTTGTCTCACATTTATGCTCAAAACTAGGTTTTTGTTTTGTTTTGTGTTTTGGTTTTTCTAGACAGTGTTTCTCGGTGTAGCCTTGGCTGTCCTGCATTCACTTTGTAGACCAGGCTGGCCTTGAACTTACAGCAATCTGCCTGCCTCTGTCTCCTTGAGTGCTAGGATTAAAGTCATGTGCCACGGTGCTGGGCTCAAAACCAGTTCTTTAAGGTAAATACTGAAGCTTTTTTTTCTTCAGGGATATGGTCTCTACCTATATGTGTCAGATTGTCCTGACACTTGGAGTCCTGCCTGCCAAGCGCTGAGATTACAGGCACATACCAGCATAGCTAGCTTTAAATACTGAACTCTTTTCCAGTAACCGGTTTGATCCTACATGGTCTAGATTGCTGCTTGCTCTCTAATGCCACCTTCCATGCCTCCGTCCTGGCTTATTTGCTGCATAATCTGGCCTCCCTTCTCTTATGTGATGTTTCCAGGCTGTCCTTTCTTGAGTCTTTGCTATAACTGTTCTCTCTGCTTGACCTGTTCCTCCCTCAGATTCTATTTGCCCGTTTTTCTCACTTACCTCAGATCTTTACTCAAATCTCTACCACTCATCTCCGGTCATCCTCTCTTAATACTTCTCATGACCCCACCTCCCTCTCGTCCTTTCCCCCCTCTTCTTCTTCCCCTTATTTCTCTTACATTACTCAACCTTTCCATCAAAAGTAAAAAGAGTACCCACTACCGTCTAACCCTACTCATTATTTTTCACGGTCTACCTTTGACCTCTTATAACATTCTTATTCTACAACAACTGGGATCCTTGTGTATTTGAAATGCAATTTCTCAAAGCATCTACTATAAACTGTGTCATCTTTGGCACAACTGACCTTTGGGCTGCATAAATTCTTTGTGGTGGGGCCTGATGTGTGTGTTGTGGGATGTTCGGTGTCATGCGTAACCTAACTGGTAGTTGTCAGGACATCCCTTAGTTATGACATTTTTAAAAAGATGCTTTTGAGCTGAGCATGGTGGGGAATGCCTTTAATCCCAGCATTCAGGGAGGCAGAGGCAGGTGGATTGCTGTGAGTTCAAGGCTAGCCTGATCTATAAAGCAAGTCCAGGACAGCCAAGGCTACACAGAGAAACCCCGTCTCAAAAAACCAAACCGAAACAGAAATGTTTTTGATCTGTGTTCAGTGTCCCCTGTGGATACAAGTAGTTCTCAGTTGAAAATAACTATTCTAAAAGAATGCTTGACACAAGTAGACATTCAAAAATTATTCCTTGGAAGAAAGAAAATAGAATGAGCAATTCATAGGTACATTTTATGCCTCCTGTATTCCCCCCGCCCCCAGCATTCATAATTTACCACAGTCACCACCACGAGCACCTTTCAACCTAGAAAAGAATGAAACCACAGGCGTTTCAGGGGATGCACAGGCTTTCTCTGTGGGTGACAGCACAGGGCAAGAAAGGCATGAAATTAAGAGCAGTAAAATAAAGCCAAGCAACGGGATAAAGCCACACCCAAAGGCTGCCCAGAAACCTCTCTTCTAAGAGTTATGTTCAATAATATTTTTAGGTACTGACAACAACTCCTTTGGGAGTGAGTGTACCCCTGTATAAATACGTTTTCATGGCATGAGCCATGTGTCAAGGACCCCAGTGACTCAGATTCATGGGACTGAGAATGCTTTCCTCAAATCAGGCTCAGGGGAAGCCAAGGTCTTCCCTGGTCCTAGTTTAGATACTGACAAGCAATGCCATTTAGCTAAAAAAACAAAAAACAAACAAAAAAAAAAAAAAAACAGTACTTGGGGAAAAGTACTACACAGCTTCCTTGTCAGGGACCGACTTCAAGATAACAGCACCCCGGACTGCTCTCCTACACAGACCCCCTACTAACATTAGCTAACCTGCCTCCTCCGCTCATGCTGTATGTAACAAACATGGCTGAACACCCCAGCTGCTGGTGTGTCCCCGCCCAAGTGCACAGCCCACCTGGCTCCATCTTTGTGTTACCTGTGTCTCTTTCTTTATCTTTCCTTGCTCTTACTCAGGTTTCCAGGACCGAGCTGCCCTGGCTGTGACACAGCTATTCTTCCAAAACACTTCCATTCATTCTTTGTCCTCTCAATGTACCTATGGATCAAGTTGAGATTTTGGAACTCAGTTCTTTGCAAGGACCGTAGTAATAAGAATATCATTTAAATAATGATAGTATTTCTTACAATTTCTTTTTTTTTAAATATTTATTTATTTATGTATATAAGCACTCTATTGAATGTATGCCTGCATGACAGAAGAGATCATCAGATAGAAGAGGGCATCAGATCACATTATAGATGGTTGTGAGCCACCATGTGGTTGCTGGGAATTGAACTCAGGACCTTTGGATTAGCAGTCACTGCTCTTAACCACTGAGCCATCTCTCCAGCCCTCTTACAATTTCTTACACTCTTGCAATTTGTCTTGAGTGGTAAAGCTGGTAAATGTGTAAGGCAGCGTAACTACATGGAAAGTGTGCTCAAATCATCAATAGGTATACTATGCCTAATATCACTTATACATAATGACTATCATGTACGCAATACTGTAGCAATCACAAGGTCTGTGCAAAAGCCAGTCTTGTTCATTGGAAGCAGTGTGTGCCATCTGAGGTGGTCAGACTTCTATTAGTACAATCAGAAAATACCTAACAAATCAAACCATATAGAATAATAGCTAAGATGAGGGTTGTAGTTTAGTGGTCTAGCACAGCCTTAGCACCCAAGGTCTTAGCTTCAATCGTCATCACTCTGCCCTGCTCCTCAACCCCCCCAACCCCCCCACTCAATAAAGAAACAATGTTCTGTAGAAAAGAACATGGCTGTCATTGCTGTTCAGTGTGGATTTTAGAGGCTTTCGTATGATTGGAGGATAAGGAAAGGCCATTCTCACCAAGGAGTCATTTTCCCAGGGAAGGTTCATCAGGGTCTGAGATGCCTTTGAGATAAAAGATAAAGTCACTGTTTGTCACTTATATCTGCATATTAGCCCAACGGGCATGTCCCACGAAAGCCTTCACTTACCAGGAAACTGAGACAGAGGGGAGGACATTCTATTGGGACTCTAGATGAGAGAATCATGGGAGAATGGCAAAGTAGAAATATCCAGAGGGTCCTAGAAACCTACAAGTAGAACATTATGGTAGGCAGATTTGGGCACAGGGGTTCCGCTCAAACTAAGGCACCAGCCAAGGACAATACAGGCGGTAAACCTTAAACCCCTACCCAGATCTAGCCAATGGACAGAACACTCTCCACAGTAGAGTGGAGAGTGGGATATGACTTTCTCACATACTCTGGTGCCTCACCTTTGACCATGTCCCCTGGATGGGGAGACCTGGTGGCACTCAGAGGAAGGACAGCAGGTTACCAAGAAGAGACTTGATACCCTATGAACATATACAGGGGGAGGAAATCCCCCTCAGGAACAGTCATAGGGGAGGGGAATAAGGGGAAAATGAGAGGGAGGGAAGAATGGGAGGATACAAGGGATGGGATAACCATTGAGATGTAACAAGAATAAATTAATAAAAAAAGGAGAAAAAAAAGGATAAGGCATCACATGGCACAAGACGCAGCAGAAGCTAACAGATCTAGAGTGAAGAGCAAGTAAACTCCACTTTCCCATGCACCAGCTGCCTGGGGCCTCTAGAGAAAGTTGCTGTCTCCAGTCCCATGAGTCTTTCCAGGCCTGTAGGGAAAGGAGAGGATAGTGAGGGGCTGGGGAGTAGCTCAGCTGGTTAAATGCTTGCCATGCGAGCCTGATAATTTGTGTTTGATCCCTACAGCCCGCATAAAGAAGCTGGACATAGTGGTTCTGGGCACATGTAGACAGTCAGATCTTTAGGGATTACTGAACACCTAGCCTGGTGAAATGGTCCCAGATCTCAGTGAGAAACCCTGTCTCAAAAAACAAGGTAGATGAGCTGGACAACGGTGGCACACACCTTTAATCCCAGCATTTGGGGGGAGCAGAGGCAGGTGGATCACTGTGAGTTCGAGGCCAGCCTGGTCTACAAAGTGAGTCCAGGACAGCCAAGGCTAAACAGAGAAACCCTGTCTTGAAAAACAAGGTAGATGGCACCTGAGGTGTGATGTTCAATAAGGTTGACCTCTGGTCTCCACATGCATGCATGCACACATGCACATGTACCCTCACACAAATGCTCTACACAAACACATAAATACACACACACATACCCTCACACATTTACATCCACACAGACACACACACACACACACAGGCACACACACACAGACACACACACACACGGACACATAATCCAAACACAAACACATAGTAAAATCAGGGCTTTGGCTGTTGAGGCCTGTTTCCAGAGCACAGCCACACGCCTCTCATCTCCTGCTCTCATTCTCAGGCTAAGCTCTAACTGCATGAGAGAAATTTGTTGATCAGCTCTACACTTGCCCACTTTCCATCACTCATCCTGAGTCCCTAGACATTAAATGAATTCTGGCATTTCGCCCACAAGTTGCTGCTCTCCCTCTACCCTCTCAGAAAAAAATCTGAACACAAAGTGTCCAGTGGGCATTTAGTAATAAAACACAAGTAAATTGGACAATACTTGCCGAGGGGGGCTTCTTCTTCTCCTCTTTTTAAAGTACTGGTCCTTGAATTTCCCTCATGTGCACACCTCTCCTCTCTTTCCTGGGCTGAGATGCCAGCTGTATGTTGCCATCGTCCGAAGAAGAACCTGTGGGTCTCCCCTGGCAGATGCTGCCACTGCTTTAGCCTGAGGGCCCTGCAGGCAGCCCCTGGCAACATTTTAAATTCAACATCAAACTTCAGCTTGAAATTTTAAAAAGAGGGGGGGGGGGGGAAATGACAAGATGTCAATGTCTCGGAACCCAGCAAGTGGGGTTTGTAAATGTGCAGTCTGGGTTTCTTTGAGCTGGGAAAGTTTCTTGTCCTTTGGTGGCCGCTGGGAATGACTGTGCCCCTATCAAAGAGACCCTAAAAAGGATGCTGAGAAAGCTAACAGGGGATGCTACATCTCAAAAGGAGACCGCAGGACCCAGCCAGAGAGTGTTATAACAAAAAAACAAGGGCAGATGGAAAGCCGGCCCATGGATAGTCTTAATTCTAAGAATAAGTCATAAAAGACTGTATTTAAAGATGATGCCGGGGGCAAGGAGTGTGTGTGTGTGAATCCACATCAAATAGTCTGGAGGACCCAAAATTAATCTTTCTTCATTGAATTATTTTTCAAGGATCATATGTATTACTTTTATAAATGAAAAAGAGTATGTATATAAAACCTGAAATTAAAAAAGGTAGCCAGGTGCTGGTGGTGCATGCCTTTAGTCCCAGCACTTGGGAGACAGAGGCAGGCAGATCTCTGAGTTTGAGGCCAGCCTGGTCTACATAGTGAGTTCCAGAATAGCCTTGGCTACGCAGAGAAACCCTGACTTGAAAAACATACTAATATTAATACTAATACTAATATTAATGAAATAAAAAAGGTAAGAAAGCTGGCCTTCTAGTCCTTCAATACCCACCAATCCTACAACAGAAATCAAGCCCTGAGCTGCTCAGGAAGGTCAGCTTAGGGATCAGACCTCGATCCAGCTGTGGTTCACCTAGCAACAAATTCAACCCCAAATGGACATCATCTCAACAGCTCACAACGTCCAGTTGAATAACCTCCCCGTTTACCACTGTGTTCATCATCTCTGACCTCCACAGCATCTCTGGAAAGCATCTCTGGAAACTGAAATAGCAGCCTTGGGAGGCAACCTTCTCTTTAGCCTTGAAGTCCACATGGAGGCACGTGTCTGTGTGTGTGTCTAATGAGGGGTAATCTCATGAATCCCTGGCAAACACTGCTTATGTATGGTATGGGGGAAAGTTTTCTCCAGAACCAGGAACTGCCCCTCACTCATAGTTGCACTGCTGAGTAAAGTGGTCCCTGCTCGCTGAGTTGTGCTGTGCCACTTGCCTTCCAACCAAGATTTTGTGGGATCTTAACAGGGCTGTCTGTTGTTTGCCCACTTATCTCTGGATCCTAGTGTGGGACCCAATGCAATGGGATTCCATTTTTATAGTAAGTGAATGAGAGCTCAGGTTGGAGTTGTCAGAGGAAGAAGGGTCTTCTTTCTCTTTGAGTGCCTAGTCTGAGTCTCCCTGTGGCTCACTCCCAAACCATCATCATCATCTTCTTCTTCTTTTTTCCAAGACAGGGTTTCTCTGTGTAACTTTAGATGTCCTGGAACTCTCTTTGTAGACCAGGCTGGCTTCGAATTCACAGAGATCAACCTGCTTCTGCACTGGGATTTAAGGCGTGCGCCACCACCGCCTGGCCAGCCCTCCCCTTCTTATCTCCCACCAGATTGACAACTTGTCTCATCTGCTGGTCAGAACTCTGACATGGAAATGAATGGGATGGAGAGTAGAGGAAGGGAGAGTAGGGAGAGCAGAAAAGAGACATGGTAAGAAGCCTGTGGCGGGTAGTAAAATCTGAGAGGTTAAAAGTACCCCTTCACTCCCCCATCCCCCAGAAAAGGAATATACTTTCCCCTCAATCCTAGCGGCTCTGAGAACTAGCTATAAAAATAAAAAATGAGAAACAGCGTCAGTTGCTGTCATTTCAAATACAAATGGGCAAGTACACCCAGCCTTTATGGCTAGGGAACTTCCCCTTACAGCGCTCACTATTTATTGGTCTTGACTTATTGATAGAACATTCTGGGGCCTGATGTCCTCCTTCCCACAGAGCTTAGACACCATCAGCAACTGCTCTCTCCTCTCAACCATGAGTAATAACGTGGATGATGATGACGGTGTTATTATTATCATTTGGTATTTAGCCAACGTCTTTCCCCGAAGTACTTAAAGCACTTTATAGGCATTGTCTTATTATCCCTCACAATACTTCCCCAGAGAGAGAGAGGGCCAGAACAGAGATCTGATTTTTTCAGTTCCCTGGGAGGAGATGCTGAGACCCAAAGCAATGAAAGGGCTATTTCAAGGTCACCTGGAGAAACTGGGCTGAGGTCAGGACAAGAACCAGGAGCTGCTAATGGCTGTTTAAGGGCGCCTTCCCACTGGCCGCAAGGGGGGATGAGTCATTAGCTCATTCATTGAGTTCTGAGTAGCACAGGACGTTAAAAGGGGAATTTTGGCAGACACATGCTCTAAAGGGAGGCACCAGAGTAAAATGCAAACACTCTTAGAGTAGACGGCTGAGAAAGCCCTCACTTACCTCTAGAGTGTTTTATAAGAGCCATGAGTTGGAAATCTGAGGATTTTTGAAGAGGGTTTCTTCACACCAAAGGGAAGTATGAGGGCCGCAGTTCATCTCAAGCCTGAGGAAAATGACTTCAAAGAGATCCCTCAAGCTTCAAAACGAGTGCGTTGGTGTAAGTGGCACACCAAGGACAGTGTGGGCTATTTCTGGACAGCTACGTAGTGAGAGCCTAGCAGGAGAGGCTGCTGGTGCCCTGGACAGGAGCTAGTATTCTAGCAGTGCCCGCCATCCTTGAGTTTAACACAACAAACATTATGGGAGAGTGTCTCATGGCTAAATGTGGTCCACGTGCAAGAGCAAGCCAATGTGCACTGTGGGATGTTGCCCTAGAGGACCATCCTAAAGCAAGAGGACCTAGCAGAAGGAAAGTGGAAGTGGAATCTAAGATGCTTGGGGAGCAGGAGGTTGTCGCTGTGGGCAGAGCCAAGAGCAGTGAGCTAGAATCAGAATTCGCCTACCTGTGACAGGGAAACTGAAGCCTGCATCCTATGCTATGAATATCCCCGAGGGACTCACGAGAGCCAAAGAAAAAGAACCACTGTTGTGTTTCTGCCTGGTTTAGAGTGCGGAGGGGAGTAAGAACATCGCTGCCGCCTCTGAGGCCTGCCTCGCCTCTAAAGAATTACAGATTTGGCTGAAGAATAAACAGTATTTAAGGTAGGGTAGACATCCCACTCTTCAATTTCAGGTTCAAAGGCAGAGAGGAGAAAAGATGAACTTTTTGTTACAAGGCCCCAGACCTCAATAGGACCCTAGACTTTAGCACAACTGACACCATGATAGAAGTACCACCCAGGCCTAGGAACCTAACACGTAGGTAGCAACACCTCCCAAAATGAGAACAAGGAGACCTCATCCATCAAAGTCCATAGTTCTGGGAAAGTCTCTATATGTACTAACTTTGCTTTTTTTTTTTTTTTTTTGCCTCAATAGTTCAGCTTCTGGCTAACTGTTCTTAGGTGTGTCAACCCAGGCTGTGGATTTTGTGCTTAAAGGCTTACCCCGAGAAAAGTTCAGGACGGCACAGGGATCCTGAACACCCAGGGTAGTCACCAGCATTCTAATACAGACTTTCTACTGGCTTGGACCCATGTCTGAGTATTCATCTCTGGTAGATAGTCCACAACATTTCAAGTAATAGCAGATACATTTCTTCTTATATGGTGATTGGGCATCTTCATTCCCAAACTGAAGTGATGCTGTATGAGTTAAAATGAATAAAAATGACATTAATCACAGAAATCATACAGCCTATATTCCTCCCGTATCAGGAGAATGCTTCCTACAGTAAAAGGGAGTGGAGATGTGGTGGGCTGGGAATGTAGCTCAGTCGGTAAAGCCTTACCCTGTGTTCTGTTTCCAGCACCATGTAAACCACAAGAGCTAGTTAGTGCCTGTCTGTGATTCTGAGGCAGTCTGAGCTACACGAGACCCTGTCTCCAAAACAACAGATAGAAGAAGTGGGAATTAAACTGTACATTTCCTAAGACAAGATGTACTTATTCAACAAAATGGTTGATAATTTTTTTCCAGGATTAAGAGTTATGCAAAACAGCATGGATGTACCTGTTGCACAGCATGTAGCCCCAACTCTAAGTGTATCATAACAGGAGCTATTGTTTGTCACTAAATTTATTTTATTTCTCTAATAGGGAAGTATTTTATTGACATAGTCATTCCTTGTTAAACTGACAGTGTAAAACATTGACTCTTTACAAAGAGGAAAAGCTAGACTCTTCCAAACTGGTTTTACTGTAGTGGTTGAGGTCAAGGCCAGCAAACAAGGGCTGCTTAGTTTGTTTTAAGTTGTACCATCAAGAGACAATCCATAAAACCAGTATAGCTCTTCCAACTAATTAGGCATGTTCTTTCACATCAGTTGAAATGCACAAAAAGTAAAACTCTGACTTAAAAAAAAAAAGCATTAGCCAAGGGCAAGGCAAAAGAAGGCTTTCAGCTTACCAGCAGTGATAGTCATAAGCCATCGGAGGGTGGTTTTCTCCAGAGGGCTGTACACAGCTATCAGAATCGGCCATAGACCCAGAGAGCTACTAGGAGGCTGGAGAGATGGCTTTGTGGTTAAAGGCACTTAATGCTCTTCCAGAGGACCCAAGTTTGGCTCCCAGCACTCCCATAGGGTGGCTCACAATTGCCTGTAACTTCAGCTCTGGGGGATCCACTGCCTCTGTCTTCTCTGGGCGCCTGTGCTCACGTGTACATACCACCCCCACATGCACATAATAAAAACAATAAAAAGTAAATTCTAAGAAAGCTTCTGGCTTTGAGGTACAGCCGAGAGGCTCAGCAGCTGCCCTTGTCAGGGACTTGATGTTCTATTTATGCACTCTTACAACCGAATCCTCTCTTTTCTCTTTACTGAAAGCAATGTCTTAAAAGTCATCTGTTCAGGGTAACTGTTCTTGAAGATCTATCCTGGAACAGGTGCCTCTTCCCTTGTCAGCCACCCTCCACTACAGCACTCGCCTTCCTTCAGAGCAGTGATCATGAGCTGGAATTATTTTATGGTCATTCATTTACATTCCTACCCCTGACTCTTCTCCTAGACTCTAAGCTCTATGATGACCCGTTGAATAATGAATGTCTATTAAAAGAATAGGAGAAGAAAGGAGGTGGAGAGGCTCATTATAGGATCTCTCTTGCCTGGGCAGAACTGCCTACCCACTCCCTCACAAAGCATGACTGCGGCTGCCGGTGTCAGGTGCTTAGTGGCTTTCACATATTGCTCCTTTCTTCTTCTACTTTTCTATGTTCTTCATTATTTTTCTTCATCTTTTTAAAAATATTATTTCTTTCTTTGAAGGGTTTTGTCTTTGGTTGCAGAAAGCTTCTTGGTAAATGATGCTTGGTAAATGATGCATCCCATGAACAATAAGTGACATCAGCTTGGTGCCAGAGCACATAACCTCAGCCCCAGTACCAGGCTGGACAACCCCAGAGGTGCAGAATGCCTGCAGATCTCCCAGTAGGTGACTAGGTGGCACTTGGCCCAAACCTCGCCTTTGCCCAGGTCCATCCCTTGCAGTATTCTATGTCTTTCTCTGCCTCCACCTCCAACCATCCATACAGGTCTCCTCAGAGGTCTTTCCCTCAGTCCCATGCCCAGGAATCCGTATCTCAGCCTCTGAGACTAGAGAACCAAGCCTTGTGGTGAAAACCCAAGGTGTTTGGAGTCAGAGGAGGATGGACAGAGAGGGAACATGGATTCAAGCTGATCGAGGACACAGCAGTGCCATTTCCTTTTGTGCCATTTTCCCCTTCCTGATTCCATGGTGCAGATGCCTGAACTGCAGCATGCAGAACTCATCAATGATTGGAGAGACTCCCCCAAAAGAAAGAAAGGAATGTGAATAAAGATGAAAGAACCCAATGGAAGACAGGCAGGTCCTACAGCTTGGGGATGACCTGAGTTCTCATGTCTGGGGAAAGCTTTTTTTTTTTTTTTTTTTTTTTTCTGGAGGCTTATGAAAGCTGCTCTGGCAAAGACAGAAAGTGGTGGGCTGGGCTAGTGCTCTGTCTCATAACCCTGCTTTTGTTGTCAGAGGCAGGTGCTAGGAGTCTGGCAGCATCAACAGAGATGATGACAGCCACTTACCCCTGGTGGTGATGGTGGTGTGTGTGTGTGTGTGTGTGTGTGTGTGTGTGTGTGTGTGTGTGTGTTGTGGTGTACACATGCGTTTCATGTTCCTAGGTATACATACATGTGCATGCTTGCATGTGAAGGGTCACACTGAATAGTCTCCTCAATTGCTCTCACTGTGGCGTTCGAGACAGTCCCTCCCTGAACCTGGAGCTCATCCGTTTGTCTAGGCTGGCTAGCCAGAAAGCTTCAGGAATTCACCTGTTTCTGCTTCTCCAGTGCTGGGATGATAGACGTGCTGCCTCTCCTGGCTTTCCACACGGGCGCTGGGGATCTGAACTCGGATCCTCACCCTTGTGGAGCAAGCACTCTACTAACTGAGCCATCTCCCTAGTGTCTCTGCCCAGCTTTTGCTTATTTATTTTCTGTAGCCCTGCCCAGGCTGGCCTAGGACCCACAGTCTTGCTGCTTCTTGAAGCTGAGATTACAGGAATACAGCTGTGTCTGGCTACTGAAACAGAAAAGACTCCATCTGGGCTGCCCCAGCCTGACTTCCTGACTGGCAACCTCTACGAAGTGCAGACAGGTGATGATAGGCCTCCATATAGCCCTTGGCCTAACGTTAGAAGGGTTGGGGGCAGAAATGCTGTGTGCAGTGTGAAATGGCAAGGCCTCCCGAACCATCTTCATAATCGTATCTGCCACTTGCATGAATAAAGAAGAGCAAATTCAAGTCATACCTGAAACTTTTTTGGGGGGGGGCCTGGTACTAGGAATCAAATTCAGGGCCTTGCACATGCTAAGCAAGCACTCTTCCACTGAACTAAATCCCCAGCCCACTTGTTCATATTTCATTTTGAGACAGGGTCACTAAGTCACAGAGGCTGGCCTTGATGTCAGAGCCAGGCTTTGAACTTTTGATTCTTCTACCTCAACCTCCCACATAACTGAAATTATGGTCAGCTGGACTAAGCCAGGTTCTACTAGAAAACTATTTTGTCTGTCTGTATGTTTTTATGAATATATGTATATAATGTGTAAGTACACATGTGCCACAGCACTCATGTGGAGGTCAGAGAAAAACTTCTGACTGTTCTTTCTATTGATTGTGAGTTCTAGAACTAAAATTTAGGATGGCAGGCTTATTTGGCAAGCTCTTGACACGCAGAGCCATCTCCTTGCCCCTGAGGTATTATCCATTTGAAGCAACTTCACCTTTTCCTTTTTGGGGGGGCACCTAAATGAAAAACAAAACACAAACAACGATAATTGACAAGTGTTCCTGCCTCACAAATATGTCTGTCAGATATATTGGGCCAGAAGGCTGAAGATGGTGCTCCCATGTTATAGAGAGATTTGGGTGACTATTCAGGTAGCAAACTGTCTCTGTCATCTTCTCATTTGTAAACCTGCTAAGCTGCACTCCCTGGATACTCAGGTAATCAAGTTTATTCCTTCTCAAGTCTCTGATGTGGTTGAAGACCATATAGTTAAGTTTAGTTGTTTAGGGGTTAAGATGTTTTTAGGTCTAGATAGATGTTTTAAGTTGAAAATGATGAGATATGATAGATATTGATTTACATTCAGAGTTTTAGATGCACCAAGATAGGAAAGATGTTTTCTTCAAGGCTACCAAAAACATATAGCCAAACACTAAGAATGTAATTTGTATATAATTCCTGATTGTGTCATGATTCTTCTTGCTATAGGTAGTTTATTGTATGTACGTGTAATAATATAAATGCATATGTAAAAATATGAAATGTTTAATAAAAATAACCAACAAGTATTTATTAAGAACTTAAAATGATCCAGTTACTGTTCTAGTCAATGAAATAAAGCCCATCCTGGAGCCAAGAACTGCTCAGCTGCCCAGCACTCAGGAAACAGAGGCAGGTGGATTTCTATGAGTTGGAGGCCAGCCTGGTCTATAGAGCGAGTTCCAGGACAGCCAGGGCTACAAAGAAAAACCCTGCCTTGAAAAACAACAACAAGAAGAACTGTGCACCAATAGTTTCAAACTAGCAGGGGGATCCAGGCACGCCCACACGCCCACACGCCCACAGCCTCCCATGTCAATCACTGAGAGGCCAAGTTTGTAACTTAAGGCTGGTGGGGAGGCTGAGAAGACTGCACGCTTCCCAGAAGCAGGGGCTTTGCCTGCCTGCTGCTCCCATCTCTCGAGCGCGTTTGGAGTGGTGTCTGTGCCCTAGAAGGGGCTTAGTGCGTATTTGCGGGTTGGAGGAAGGTTAAATGTGTTTAAGGCTAACCTGGCATTTTCCTAACAACGGAGCTTTTTTTCCTTTTTATCAAGGGCTCCTGGACTTTCTGAATTTGTTTCCTCTTCTGTGAACTGAGAGGACAATGACATTTGTCTTCTCTGTCAGGAGTCTGTACACCGGGCAGTACACACATGGCAAATGATGCCTGCTATCGGTAGTCCTTCTCAATTTCTTATGGCAAACAATAAATACAGAATTTTACCAGACTAAAAACTGAATTCCAAGATTGTTTAATAAATAAAATCAAACATAAATAAAATGAAACCCCAAATTTCCTGATAAAAGATCAAAGAACAACCAAGAAAGGAAAACAAAGCCACTTTTGGTTGTTAAGAAATCTAAGAGAGTCATTGTGAAATGGAGCAGGCAGTGATGTGCTGCGAAATCCAACATGTCTGTCCTTATATGTTTCAAAAGACTCAAAATTAAACGGTCATAAAAAGATCTGTGATAAATACCACTAAGGGGAGAAAGCAAGTTATCTAATTATGGATTTGTGAATTATATCTAATTGGAATACAAATTTATCATAAATATATTCATTTATAATAAAAACTGAATGATGATTTAAAAGCATCTCATTCAGCTTTGATTTGAGAGGGAACCGCTGAGGCGGGCACACAGATTGAATGTGATGTATCTAAGAGAGCCTATGAATATTCATAGCCGGCATACAAACCACACGTCCACATCTATATAATACACTTCTTATTCAAGCTGAAGGAGGTACCCTTTCCCCTCTGGAAAGGAAATCATTAGGGTGTGGTTGGAAAATGTAAAAATCAGAAACACTCCCTTAAATAAAAGTCACCGTGTCCAGAGGGGCTGGGAGTCTAACAGATTGTTTGTTGAACTTGCCTGCGTTGATGAGGCTGACAAGCCAACAGGAAGCTTAAAGGGAAACCTGCAGAGGTGGCCAGTGTGCCTGGGGCGTAGGCTGCCTCGGGTGACTCCATCAGCAATGATGAAAGTCTCAGAAGCCCCGTGAGCTCTGCTGGAAGCAAAGACAAAAATCCGCTGACCAATGTCAGTCAGAGATCTTGCCAGGCCTCTTTCAAGCACAGGCAGCCCTGATCTTGGGGCTCAGGAGAGTCTTCTAGACTTCATCCTACGTCTGCCTGTGCCATCTCTCAAAGAACTGCCCTGCGGAGATAACTCTGAGTAGAGTGTGGGTTTCCGAGCAAGTGTGTGTGCTCACAGGTACACTTTGGTGTAGTCTTTAGTCTGTGTCTGTGTCTGTGTCTGTGTCTCTGTCTGTCTCTGTCTCTCTCTCTCCCTCCCTCCCTCCCTTCCTTTATCCCTCCCTCCTTCCCCCACTCCCCCTCTATCTCATTGTATTTGTGTGTGTGTGTGTGTGTGTGTGTGTGTGTGTGTGTGTGTGTGTGTGTCTGCTGGTATTATGGAGGCTAGAGGTCAGTGTTGGTGTTGGTTGGGTGTCTTCTCAACTGTTCTCCATTTTATTTTTGAGACGGGGTCTCTTACTGAACTTGGAGTTGACTGATTCTACTCTGGTCAGCCAGCCTAAACAAGGGATTCCCCCGTCTCTGCCTTCTCATCCCTGAGATTGTAGGTGCCCAGATTTTTCTGTGGATTCTGGGATTTGAACTCAGGTCCTCAGGCTTGTCAGCAAACAGTTTACCAACTGATCCATCTCCCCAGGCCCAGCTGTGGTTTTCAAAATATTTTCCAAATTGACTACTATTTCTCAACCCAGGAGAATGTGAAAGGCGCTCAATAACAAATCCTTATAAAACAAGAAATGCTTGGGATGCTATTTTTTTTTTCTTCTACAACTATACAGTAGATCCCAGTATGGTGACAGCCAGCACTCAGCAATCACCAGAGAGTGGCTTAGCAATGAAGTGCATGCTCCTTACATTTGAGTTTGTATCCTACCACTAGTCGAACAGTCTTGCAGAGCCTCTTACTAGAAAAATCTTCCTCTCAACAATGGGAGGGTTAACATTTTCCCTAGCAAGGAGCTGAGGGCATGAAATAAGCCTGGCTTAATAATGCAAGAAGCGCTGGCACAGTGGCTCATGCCTTTAATCCCAGCACTCGGGAGGCAGAGGCAGGCGGATCTCTGTGAGTTCAAGGGCAGCCTGATCTACAAAGCGAGTCTAGGACAGTGAGGGCTACACAGTGAGACCCTGTCTCAAAAAACTGCCCCCACGCCCAAAAATAATGCAAGAAGCACTTCCTAGGTGCCACCACTCAGTGTGGCTGATGCTTCTGAATGCTTGAGACATTGAGACACTCCCCATGGAACCTGCTGAGTCAAGGTGACTAATACCAGACTGAAGAGTATGGAGACCCTCCAGCCTTGAGCGCTCTTCCCTGCTCCATCACCTCTGCTTGAACCTTCTCTCTCCCCTGCTTCTTTGTCTTCCCACACAAACGGAAGGGACTTATTGGATGTGGTATTGCTCAGGTCCAGCCAGGTGTCTGCTATACTCTGTGAAGCTGATAATAGTTCCAACTGTAGCTTCAGACATATCCAAGTGTGCCTTTAGACGTGCAGAGAAGGGAAGAGGAGGAAGACTCTGTATGTTAAAGTTCTTTACTTGAAAATACAGCAAGCCCAACTGCATGGGCTTGCACACAGTTTAGAGCCAGGAGCAGGGCTGGCTGAGCCGACTCTAGGACCCCGTTCTTCTCCTTGTGTCTATTAAAGTCCTCTCTGATTGCACTGTCCCAAACAAGCTCTTTGCCTTTAGTTAACAAAGTTAGCACATCGTTTCAGACCCAGTGCTTTCCCATTTCCATTTCAGAGATTTTTCTTAAAATGCCGGAAATGTACATGTTCTTACTTCCCAACTCCACATACAATGTCTCTGCTAAAGTTACTGCTATCTACTCTGCAGCTAGCATGGGAAATTGAGGTTTTGGTTTTTTCTTTCTTTTCTCTCTCTCTCTCTCTCTCTCTCTCTCTCTCTCTCTCTCTCTCTGTCTGTCTGTCTCCCTCCTCCACCTTCTCCTCTTCCTCCTCCTCTTCTTCTTCTAGTAAAATGATTTGTCTGAGGGCTTACCATCAGCAAGTGGGGGGGGGGGCAGAGATGAAACCAAGGTTGGTTGTTGTCCTCCTTGCTTGCTTCCAAACTGTGGGGACATCACCCCCTCCAGGCGAATGACACACAAACATCAAACATGTACTCTCTCATGTTAGAAATCCTGTGTTCTTTAAAGCTCCCCAAAACATTGGTTCTGTCAAGGGTAAAGATTCACTTATACTTAATCTTATATTTCTCAGCTCTGGGGATTAGACTCAGGACATTTCCCATACTAGGCTAGAGTGCCACCATTAACCTACACCCTCATCCACCAACACTAATCGTTAGTACTTTTTACTGCTAGTGTCTCTCTTTCTGTTTTTAAAAACCAACAAAGCAGAGGTCTCAGGCTCAGGACCCATGGCAGGCGTAAGTCAAGGGCTGGGATCCAATATAGTTGCTTTCATTCATTAAGACAAGCATATTGGTGGTCCATTTCTGTTCCAATATTGTTTCCTTTAAATTAGATTCGTTTGTTGAAGTTTAAAAAGTGTTGATTTCTGACAAATGTTAAGGTGAGGAATATAGTTGAAGGGTGGAACATTGCGTTCTGTGTGCAAGCTTGACCCCTAACCCTGCGACAGAACAAAACCAACAAACAGCACACCCCCCACACCTCCACATACACATTGATACTGTAGGTGACATGGGTATGCACAAACTGTGAAAATGTACCCATACCCACTGAAGCCTGGGAATAACCCATCAACCAAGTCAGCAGGATTGAAGCCTGGAATGGGACAGGTAGGGATGCTCTCGCTTCTTTTTTGTCTAGGGAAGAAGAAAATTGGCTCAGATCCTGTGTGACAATCCTCTAGGATGCTGGTCTTCAAAGCAAACAACAAATGTTTCCCAATCCTGTGCGAGGAGGAAGAATGCAGAGAGTATGCCGGCCTGCCAATCATTCTTCCTTAGGTAAGGCTGTGTCCTATTCCATAATCACATTCTCATCCCTTGGTATTTTGTGTGAGTTCATGTATGTGACAGTGCTCCCTCTTCAGCGGCTAGCGGATGGCAGTGGGTGACTATCATTTATTTGGCAAACCGAACAGCCAGCGACCTTGTCTTACCAATGCCCTCTTCTGTGCTTTATTCTATATATCATCGAACCTCTGTTTCAGGAGACTTCAATTGCAGGAAACAGCTCACATTCTATCGCCAGAGGAAAGAGATATTGATAGAGAGCCCACATTAGAACTGTGGTCACTAACGATGCAAAGCAGCAAGCCATAAATCCTCATGAGCTCAGGCGGTGCTGCTTACCATTAACAGGATCCTTCTTCCTCTCCAGTGTAACTAAATAGATGGGAGATTAGTGAAACCAGATAGCTGCTAAATTAAAGAGGGAAAACCGTTCAAGTTACAGAGAGGCGGTTACAAAAACAAGCACAGCAATCAGCAGTGTCAAACTCCTAAAGCAACGATGTGGGTCTCGGTGACCGTGCAGCCTGCTTTTCTGCAGATGAGGGGGCTGACAGGTCATCAAAATTACAGCTGCTCTGCCCCTCTCAGATTCTATCCACAGAAACGAACACTGGTCTAAGTGATAGTTATAAGGATGCCCATTAGAAATGCCACTTAGTGTGCAGGAAAGCTAGATATAGCTGAACTGTCCAACACCAAAAGATTGCCTGTGGGCATTGTATGTAGCCTTTTAAGAGAGCAAGTCTAACCTGGCAATGGTGGCACATGCCTTTAATATCAGTACTCGGGAGACAGAGGCAAGTGGATCTCTGTGAGTTCAAGGCAAGCTTTGCCTACAGAGTAAAAAATATATTTTTTTTAAATGGAGGGGGAAATTATGTAATTATAATCACAAAGTTTATATTAAAAAGAGTTGATGGGACGCACTTTGTTTATTGAGTTTTAGGTTACATGCCAAAATTATTATAAATATCCCATTAAGATGTTGCAAAAAGAGCCAAATAAAATATTCTGTATCAGGGCTGGAGAGACGGCTCAGTGGTTAAGAGCACTGGCTGCTTTTCCAGAGCATCTGGGTTCAATTCCCAGCACCCACATGGCAGCTCTCAATTGTGTGTAACTCCAGTTCCAGAGGATCTGTCACCCTCCTACCAATACACATGGAACAAAATTAAAATTAATTATTAGAAATATTCCTTATCTGGAGAAAATGTGTTGTTAGGATCAGCAGGTTGGCTCATTGAATACCCATTTATTTATTTAAGCCATTTATTAAAACCAGTAGGGATTTTTCCAGATGAACCTAAGCAAATTCCAGGCAATCCTTTTTTACATATGTAATGATTTTGTTTTATTTACATTGGTGTTGTGCCTCTGTATAAGTTGTGTGAAGGTGTCAGATCCCCTAGAACTAGAGTTACAAACAGCTGTGAGCTGCCATGTGGGTGCTGGGATTTGAACCTGGGTCCTCTAGAAGAACAGCCAGTGCCTTTAACCACCAAGCCATCTCTCCAGCCTCTCCCAGACAACCTTTAAGCCTCTATTTAGATGTCTCTTTGTCCTGGAAGTGCACCATGCCCCATCTCCATGTGACCCTGATGATCCCTGTCACTCACAGTAGTCCGAGAGAACTGACTTCTGACAGGTTGTGGGACACATATGCATGTGTGTGCAGGTGTACACACACACACACATACCATAAATACAAGATTTGAGAAAAGAATGTATTGCTAAATGAGAAAAAGCACAGAAAACCTAAAAAGAGAAACGAGTATAGATATTCAACAGAAAACGACTTGATGGTTATTTAAAAGATGATACGACCGGTGCTAAGAAGAGAGAGTTCTGTTTTCTTCTTTTATTGCAAGGGTGTTTTCTAAAATGTCTCTCCTGAAGCATACCCTTTTACCTTAAAGGAAAAGGCGATGTCTTTACGCTGGCCCCATTTAGCCTGTTTAAATGGGCCGGCAACCCTACTCATCACCTTAAAAGTGTGTGTTCGTGGCCTTGCATTTTGCAGCGCTGACGTGCTTCCCCTAGAACCAAAGGGAGACACGAAACCTCTCTGCAAACTCTTTGTAGATTCCCATCTGTGACTTGATAAATATTTGATGCCGTGGCCAGTCAACATCCCTGCATTAGTGAAACTTCTGCCCAGGAGCAAAAAAAACTGCACAGCTCTCAGCAATGAGACTGGAGTAAGTTAAAAAGAGTGGATTCATTAACTACTTCAAAGGCTTTGGTTTTTTTTTTTTTTTTTCCTGGCAATTTTTGTGGACAGGATGATTGGTCCTGCTGTCTGTACCGTGAGGACCACACCACTGCTGTAAGGAGGAGCTTGCTTTCCCCTGTAGCGGCACATTTCCTTCTTTGTGTTCACAGCCCGGGAGCAATTGCAGCGCGGCATCCTCCCCAACCCCACCGAGCCACATATTCCCCTTGGTTAATAAGCTGTGAATATTTATTATAGAGTGAGCCCGGGGTGTGCATGGTAAAATGAAGTCTGGTCCCGATAGCTGATACAGGTTTTAGACGACTGGCTGGACCGTTGTTTCCGCTCCGCCTCTGTGAAGATGATTGGTCCTGTAAAAACCAACACGCTTGGACAAGTAGAGTGGATGGGCTAAATACAGCTGAAGTTGGCTTTAATCCTAAATGCAGGGATTTTTTTCCCCAAGTGAGCCTGAGCAAACTCCCACACAATCTGTAAGCTTTTACCTAGATGTCAGTTCTTCCTGGAAGCCCACCACGATCCATTCCCACCATGCCAGGTTTAGGGCCCCCCCCCATGCATCCCCCGAAAGAGTCTTCCAACTGTAATAGACTCATCTGTCTGTTTCCATCCATTGAGACTGAGTCTTAAGAAGCATATCCTGTTGGTTACTGCATTATGTAATTTGACTTGTAGGATATTCCGAGAAAGTATTTATTGAACTGAGTACACTATTCTCAAAACCACTGCTACAGAAGACTTAGGAGGTTGTGGGACTATAACGCATTGGCTTTCGAGTGTCCTCGAACCTTAGCTCTCCAAGTAAGCAGTAGCCTGGCTTGGTCTACGGACCAAGTTTCTCATCCTTTAAAATAGTTCAAGACAGAGACCTTCAAGTAAGTGAGAAAGTTGAGGGAAATCTCATATGAACAAGGCAGATACTTGGTGAAGTGGGGAGGAAATGGGGCATCCTATCATCTTTGCTCCTTCCCTCCATTTTGTTCTGCTTCTTACCTCCCACCTCCCGCCTTCCCTGCTCTTAGCTGGGGGTCACTGGGCAGTGTAAGGCCCCGCCCTTCAAACAAGGAGTCCAGATGCTGGGGCAAGGATGTCGTGCTCCATGAGGAGGATCAAGACTCTGCTGGAGCATATTTTTTTTAATTATTATTTAAACCTAACATTTTCATATAAAGAATGTAGACCATGGAACAAATTTTTCATGCAATTTTTAGGAGGCACAAAACTTAAACTGATCAGTGTCTCTGGCGTTAGCCCTCTGACTCCTGGAGGTTGAGTTTACTCTTGGTCTGATGGGCTACTTTGGAGGTAGAAATGTTGAGGAAATATGCTGGCTTAATATTGCCATTTGCTTTTGGGTGTGTGTGTGTGTGTGTGTGTGTATGCACGCGTGCTGCAATGGTCTCTTGCTATATACAGCCTGGGTTGGTGTGGAACTTGCTCTACAGCCCTGGCCTGAGATTCGCCATCCTCCTGCCTCAGCCTCCTGAGTGTTGTGATTAGAGGTGTGAGCCGTCATATTATATACGCCTTTATGTATATTTCTATTTTAATGCTTTGTTTTTTAGAGGCTAAGAGGGCTCATGTGAAATCGTAGAACTTGGGAAGACTGGGTGTGACCAGAAGACACATCCTGCGTTTAGTCCTTCACACAGGGTCCCCATTCAGAATGAGTCACTGTTCATTTGATGCAACACAGACCATGTTTAGGCAAGTGCCTTAATCCTTCTAAGCCTCAGTTTCCCCAGGCACAAGAAAATATTGATCCCATGGCTGTGCTATGTGAGCTATTGCCAGACGTGTTATAAGCTACTGTCTAAAAACGGCCTGTCTCACAGCATGGCCTGCTATTGCCCCTCAAATATTACTCCTTGTTAACATCAGTTATAAAATGAGTACACCCAAGTCTGTCTGCCTAGCTCAAATATACAATGAACTTAATGTCAAAATAATTACGAGTTAGAAATGAGCTAGTAAACTATTAAATGTAAATACAGCCCTCTCTTTTACTTGTAAAACAAATGTAAGAGCAATTAACTGAGCTTGTTTTTCCTTCTGAAGGCAGGATTCACTAATTAGCCGAAGCTGGCCTTGAACTCTGGGTTCTCCTGTGCCAGCCTCCTGAGTGCTAGGATTTTCAGATGGGTGATACCACATGAGCAGAACAGATTTATTTTGATTTATTTATTTATTTATTTATTTTTGAGATGTAGTCTCAGTAGGTAGCCCTGTCTGCTCAGAAACTCACAGAGATCCACCTGTCTCTGCTTCCTAGAGACATGTACCCCTATGCATAAGCAATGCAAGCAGCTTTTTACATGACTTAACATTAGCATTTTTTTCCCCAGACAGGGTTTCTCTGTGGCTGTCCCGGACTCACTTTGTAGACCAGGCTGGCCTCAAACTCACAGAGATCCGCCTGCCTCCCTAGTGCTGGGATACAGGCATGTACCACCCAGCCTGGCTGCAGTCTTAGCAAATTTTTAAAAATTCACTTTTATTTATTTGTTTGGTATGTGTGGTGTGGTGTGAGAGCAATGCTTACCATGATCCTATGTGGAGCTCAGAGGACAACTTTCAGATATTGGTCTTTTTCTTCCACAATATGGGTCTTGGGGGTCAAAGTCAGAACACCATGGCTCGGAGGCAGCCACTGCCAACCCTGGAGGCCTCTCTCGGGCGCCCACTAGCAATTTTTAAAGCAGATTGATCTTCAGTGTTTTTCACTCTTACTAGAGTTTTGCAGTTTATTTAAGAAATGACACAGACATTTAGAATTCTATAAATTGGTATACTACTATACATTTATTTCATTAAAATTATATTTCTTGTCAGTGTTAACAAAACTACTATTTATGTTTTTAGAATTCTACACAAATAATGTCTCAAGGAAGGAATGCCAAATTAGACATTCTTTCTTGGTCAGTGAACCCTCTTTTCTGTTTTGCTTTGTTTGTTTGTTCTTAGTTTTATTTATTTATTTATTTATTTGTGGGGTTTTTTTTTTTTGTTTTTTTTTTTTTTTTTTTTGGTTTTTCGAGACAGGGTTTCTCTGTGTAGCCTTGACTGTCCTGGACTCACTTTGTAGTCCAGGCTGGCCTCGAACTCACAGTGATCCACCTGCCTCTGCCTCCCGAGTGCTGGGATTAAAGGCGTGCGCCACCACGCCCGGCTTGTGGGTTTTTTTGAGAGAGGATTTCTCTATGAGTCCTGGACTCATTTTGTAGACCAGGCTGGCCTCAAACTCACAGCGATTCACCTGCCTTTGCCTCCCTCAGTGCTGGGATTAAAGACGTGCACCACTACACCTGGCTCCTTATTTTAAAATTAAATTCATGGTGGAATAAAGCTGATTTCAAGTCAAAAACAATTGTAGCAGAGTTTACATTCAGAAACCAACCACAGGTATCACAAATTTCATTCAATAGTATGGTGTGGCTGGGCAGAATAGTATAAAATGCTATCATATAATTTTTATGATTACATCATACAATCCTTTCACATTGCAATTTTCATCTTCTGAAGGAGAATATATGTTTCTAATAAAAATTAAGTATTTTTAAAAAATAATCTTCTAGGTTGAATTTTTATAAAAACAAAAAACAGAAAGCTATAAATATGTTTCATATTGATTGAAATACCTCTTTAATGGAGCCTATTCTTTGATCTACAGCTGTTGGGTGGAAGAGCAAACTAATACAGCATGGAATTTCCCCCAGAAGATCAATATTAGAGCAATCATATGACTCTACCATCACACTGCTAGTTATGTGTCCAGAGGAAATGAAACCAGCACACCAGAGATGTCCAGGCTGTTGTAACACTATTCACAGTATCCAAGAAACGGAAATAACTGAAGCATCTACAATGAACAGACGGGTAAAGAAGATGTTTGTGTGTACCCACACATACACACACAAGATAGAGCACAATTCTGTCCTAAGAAGAATTAAATCCTTTCATTTGTAGCAACCTGGAATAAACTCAGAACATGAAAGGCCTCACAGTGGTATCCCACACTTTAAGCCCAGCACCCAGGAAGCAGAGACAGATGGATTTATATGAGTCTGAGGCCAGCCTGGTCTACAGTAATGAGTTCCAGGACAGCCAGAGCTACACAGAGAAACCCTATCTTTAAAAAAAAAAAAAAATCTAAAATTTGTCTCATAGAGACTGATAAAAATGTCAGTGTCTTAGTTAGGGCTTTATTGCCATGAAAAGTCAGCATGACCAAGGCAACTCTTTTTTTGTTGCTTTGTTTTGTTTCTTGAGACAGGATTTCTCTGTCTAGTCTTGGCTGTCCTGGGGTCACTTTGTAGACCAGGCTGGCCTGGAACTCACAGAGTTCTGCCTGCCTCAGCCTCCAGGGTGCTGGGATTAAAGGTGTACTCCACCACGCCTATCTCCCAAGGCAACTCTTATAATGGAAACCATGCAATTGGGGCTGGCTTACAGTTTCTGTGGTTTAGTCTACTATCATCATGGTGTGAAGCATGGCAGCCTGCAGGCAGACTAGGAGCTGGAAGAGGAGCTGAGAGTTCTACATCTTGATCTACGAGCAGCAGCAGGAGACTGTGTCCACACAGAGAGTTGCTTGAGCACATGAGAGACCTCAAAGCCCACCCCACAAGGCCACACCTCCTCCAACAAAGCCACACCTCCTCCAACAAGGCCACACCTCCTCATCATAGTACCACTCCCTATGGGCCAAGCATTCCAGCGCATGGGTCTATAGCCGTACCTATTCAAACCACCACCGTCGGTTACCAAAGGTGAAGGACAATAGGTGGAGCTGAGTGATAACTAAGATCCCATGAATACGATGTTGAAATTTCATATGAATAAGAAGCTGGGGGAGGGGCATGGAGAGATGGCTCAGTAATTAAGAGCGCTGGCTGCTCTTCTAGGGGCCCCCCCAAGTCCACTTTCCAGCCCCCATATGGCAACTCAGTCATATGCAACTCCAGTTCCAGGGCCAGTTCCAGGACCTTCTTCTGGTCTCTGCAGACCCCACGCATGCCTATGCCACACGCACATACATTTGTGGAAACACTCACACATAAGAATAAAAATAAAAATTCTTTTTACAAAGTAGCAGCTATGATATGGAGCAACGCAGGAGAGTGTGTGTCTAGGTAGTGACCGTGTGCTTGTCTTACTTAGGGTTTCCATTGCTGAAATGAAACACCATGACCAAAGAGCAAGTTGGGGAGCAGAGGGTTTATTCAGTTGACACTTCCATATTGCTGTTCATTACCAATGGAAGTCAGGACAGGAACCGGGCAGGATCCTAGAGCCAGGAACTGACGCAGAAGCCGTGGCGAGTGCTGCTTACTGGTTTGCTTCCCATGGCTTGCTCATCCTGCTTTCATACAGAATCTAAGCCTACCTTCCCAGAGATCGGACCACCCACAAGCGGCTTGGCCCTCCCCATCAATCACTAATTGAGAAAATGCCTTACAGCTGAATCCTATGGAGGCCTTTCCTCAACTGAGTCTCCCTTTTCTCTGATGGATGACTCTAGCTTGTGTTGAGTTGACACACAAAACCAGCCACTAGTGTGCTGTAACCTCAAAAAGCTAGAAGAATGGATTCTGAGTGTTTCCGCCATAAAGGAATGAAGAAGATGTGCGTGTTTAGTCTGTTGACACAAAGCATACACGTGTGAAATACTTCTTGGTACTTCGCTAATCTACAGTTAGTGTTTTATGTCTCCACTATGTAAATTTTAAAAGTGCTTCTTAAGTAACAAAGTTGTTATCTTTATCAGTAGGACCTGGGTTCAGTTCCTAGCACCCACACCCACATTGGCAGCTCAAAACCAGCTGTAATTCCTGCTGCAGGGCACCCTCATACATGTACACACACACACACACACACACACACACACACACACACACACACACACACCCATTCCTCAGTTTTTATGACTAGATAATTTTCATTGTCCTCTATGAATACTGTGTTGTTGGTCTCACACAAAGCCGAGCTAAATGCGGACAACCTAATGGTATTTTTATAAGGCTCTCATTGTGAGGCGGTGGTGCCCATGAGTGCATTTGTTTCCTTACTGAATGCCTCTCTGATTGTTTGCTATTATTTCAGACTTCTTTTGGGTCCTAGTATTTGTCCCTTACCCCCTTTTTAGTGCAACTAACATTTTCTGTTCTTTAATTAAGAACCCAAGTATTTCCAGCCATGACCCCATCAGTGGGGGGGAAGTGTTGGTGAAGTCAGACAGAGGATTGTGTGACAGCAGCAACAGCATGCTCTGTCTTTCTACTTTAGACTATAAGGAAGTTTCTATCATTTCTCCTTTTGAAATTGTTTTACCATGATATGAAATGGTAGCTTTTCTGCCAGGCTATACAGTGAAAAAATTCAATAGTCAATGATTCAAATCAGCTTGTTCTCCCAGAAACACGCTCCTGAGTTCAGAAAGCTTGAGCAACGTGTCTCCAGGCTCTCCTCAGAAGGCTTGAACACTGCTTTTCCAGGCTCTCCTTCTGATGAGAATTTATGAAGATTGAGAGTTTTCTCTTCCTCCCCCTATTTGCCAATTTTCCTGAGATTTATCTCCAGGTACTGGATCCATCTCGAACCTGCTCCTTCTGAAGTATGAATTAGATATGAAAAAATACCTTTGATTATCTTGTTTGGCTCAGGAAGGAAAGCAGTCATTAGTCAAGAACATAAGGTGAGAGGTGATTCATCTGTCCTGTGGGTCTGATATTATTTTAACTACTTTGCTCAGTGTCTAAATTTTCATTAAATGAAGTTTGTGAGGCTTCCTTATGAATTTTATGTAGGCTATGCTGGGTAGAAGGCTGCTTTCTGTCAAAGTCCACAACTTAAAAGTAGGAGAAGAGCTCACTTTCTAAATATGCTCTGTTTTCTTCTTTTCTGCCTTTATTTTTCTGAGCTCCACCTTCTGGCCTTGTTTATTCTGTTCCAGTCTCTCTTCGTTTCCATCCTCAATGATGCAAAGCAAGGGAAGAGGGGCTGGGGAGGGAGCCGAGTGGGTGACTCGCTGAGAAAGCAGGAGGTCTTGAGGTCAAATCCCAGCACACGCATGAGCAGGTGGCTGTCGCTGTGCACAGGACCATATAACCCAGAACTGAGGGGAGGGACGGAAAAATCCTGGGGCTTGCTGCCAAGCTGCAGACCAAGTGAGAGGCCTTGTCTCAAGGAAATAAGGAGAGTGACAGAGCTGGGTACCCATTGTCCTCCTCCTCTGACTTCTGAGCATGCATGGTGTATGCAACCACACACACACACACACACACACACACACACACACACACTTAAAATATCACACTTAAAGGGATTCAAATCTGAGTATATACCACCAAAATGCATTTGCAGTAAATATTGAGATATCAGAAGTAAGAGTATTTTCAGTCATTAGAACTTCAAGGTTGGTTTTCTTCTAAATCATCTAAAAATATCAATTAGCAATTATACAAGTAACCATTAATGGAAAATGAACACAAACTAAAATTTTAAATAAAAGTAATTGTTTAGTTCTAAATATACTTTTATTAAATATTTTTATAAATATAGATTATTTGCAATTGTTATGCTCAAAACATATCAGTTCCTAATTAAAATAAAATGTAATGTCATTGTGATTGGGTAGGGTTTTTTGTTGTTGTTGTTGTTGTTTTTGTCAACTTGACACAAGCTAGGGTCATTTGGAAAGAGGGAACCTCAGCAGAGAAAATGCCCACTTCTCATTTTTATACCAGGCACTTTTTTTTTTATTGTTGTGCTAAGATACCATGACCAACAAAACTTATAGAAGCGTTTATTGGAGGCTCTCGTATCTGGGGGTGAGTCCATGAGCATCGTGGTGGGGAGAATGGCAGCAGCTAGCGAGCATGGCACTGGAGAAGTAGCTGAGCGCTTAATTCTTGAGACACTTCCATGAGGGAGAGAGAATGAGACAGAGAGAGAAAACACCAACTGGAAATGGTGTGGGCTTTTGAAACCTCATTGCTCATGCCCAAGAGTAACTCACTTCCTCCAAGGCTGTACCTCATAATTTTCCCCAAAAAGTTCTACCAACTTTAGAGCAAACAGTCAAATCTATGAGTGTATGGGAGCCATTCCCACTCAAATCACCATGTGCTCCTACTAGACTGGCCAGCCAGCAGGCAAGCCTGTAAGGCATTTTCTTGATTAATGATTTACATGGAAGAACTCAGCCCAGTGCTGCCCCTGGGCTGATGGTCTTGGATGCTTAAGAAAGCAGGCTAAGCAAGCCATAAAGAGCAATCCAGTAAGCAGCATTTCTCCATGTCCTCTGCTTCCGTTTCTGCTTTCCGTTTCCTGCCTTGACTTCCCTTCTTGATGAGTTATAAGTTGTGAGCGGAAATGAACTCTGCCCTCCCCAAGTTGCTTTGGTCATGGTGTTTCTCACAGCAACAGAATGCAGACTCTGATAGTTATGGTTTATGCTTCCAGCATGCTGTCTATACTGTCTATCAAAACTAAGAGAGGATGCTTAATACTGCAAAATGTTCTTGGGCCACCATGTGCAGCTGACACAGACACTGCATTAATCCGTGAGTGCTTATGGGTCCCCAAATTGGAACGTGAAGAAGCAGGAAAGTGGATGGTCATCACCCCTGGGAAACAATACTTTGTTCTGCAGGAATCTGTAGCATTCATGTCATCTGAGAGGAAGGAGTTGACAGGTTAATTAATTTGTCTTTTCTCCTGCCGAAATGCTGCCACAGCTCAAATTCTCCTACTTAGGACTGTCCTTCTGTGGTGTTGGCAGCAGCCCAAGCCACAGCCATCATGACGTTTGTAGAAAGTCACCTCTTGCTTCCGGGACAGAAAGCCAGAAAGAAAAAGGAAGAAGGCAAGAGCAGCATTTGAGGTGGCCTGAATGGTGTGTGCAGAGAGCCGTGGCTGTACCATGCAATGGGCACCACACACTCTTTACCGAGGCTGTACCATGCAGTGGGCACCACACACTCTTTACCGAGGCTGTACCATGCAGTGGGCACCACACACTCTTTACCGAGGCTGTACCATGCAGTGGGCACCACACACTCTTTACCGAGGCTGTACCATGCAGTGGGCACCACACACTCTTTACCGAGGCTGTACCATGCAGTGGGCACCACACACTCTTTACCGAGGTTGTACCATGCAGTGGGTACCACACACTCTTTATTGAGGCTGTACCATGCAGTGGGCACCACACACTCTTTACTGAGGCTGTACCATGCAGTGGGCACCACACACTCTTTACTATGCTTGCCTTTCCTTGTGAGTTTGTGATGTTGGTGTCTACGCAGACTTCAGGAGGGAGCCTCTTTTCCAGGTCTAAAGGCTGTCCCCAGCTCAGTATAAAGCCCAATGCCACTGACAGGGTAACCCCCATGTCGAGAGTAGGAAGAGGCCCAACCCACAAGTATCCAAATGAACTATGATATAAACATTTTGGTGTTCGTTTTTTTTTAGAAAAATTATATACTCAGCTTTATGTGTGTTTTTTTCTTAATAGATTAGGAAGACTACAATATAAAATCTTTGATGAGCTTCACTTTCACTTATAACATTTTATAACACTTTCCATATTGCTACTAAAATTTGTTGACTTCATCTTATATTATTAAGATCACAACCATTTCATCTTGATTGGCAATTTTTTTCAAGTTTGTCACTATAAAAGTAATATGACAAAAATCCTGTTCAGGTGACTTGATTTCCTCTGTGTGCAAGCTCATGGCTGCTTTTGATCAACTTTAAATAATGTATAAATGTTAGGGCATATGTGTTGATTCATTCTGACTCATACTTTTCATCTTCTGAAGAATTTTCTGAACAATTAAGTTATAGATGATAACTCTACATTAGGGCAGTCTGTCTGGTACCCAAAGCAGGTGAGTATATGAAGGTGTGAGTGCTAACTACCACAGTATTTATAAATTCAGATTGATAAGAAATGTCACATGGAAATATACATTGACATACAGAAATATTTCAAGTATGTTGTACATTATGAGACACAGATAAATACCTCATTATGATACTGTGTGTATGTACTCACATATACAATCCGTGTGGACATTGTTGAGATTCCAGGCATGCACATATATGTGCAACATGTACATGTTGCTGCTCTCGGCCCTGGGAAACAGAAGCCAATCCAGGATGAAGGCATATACCCAATGCCGTATATACCCAATGCCCCTATACCACACAGTCTAGTTGAGACTAGAACTCAGTGAAGCCTCACAGGGCCTTTGACTATAGGAACAACCCTGCAAAAACACCAAAAACCAGAGTGGCCCCAGCTAATGGAGGGGGGGGGCGCTAAAGAAAAGAGTAACAGGAGTCTTTAACATTTCTGTATGTCTTAACTTATTTAAATACTAAAAACAGACTTATGCTATACTTGTCAAAACTTAAAAATTAATAAGAAGTAATCATTCACATAATTAGTTGGAATATGAAATGCCAAAGCCTCTTGGAAACAGCTTGGTCCTTGCTTATGGTGTTAAGTAAACACTTGACACATGACCCAACAAATTATCCTTGTATTTTTATGTAAGAAGAATGAAAACTCCTATCTTCAGAAAATCTGTACATATATAGAGGTGTCATTACAAATATAGTCACAATCTCTAAAATCTGGACGCAATCCATGTTCACTTACAGGTGACCACATATGTAAGTTGTGGTACAATCATGCAGTGAAACCAATACAGTGGTTTACAAAAAAAAAAAAGTAATCATTGCTGATATCGTTACAACATGGCTGAGTGGCTTATGCTGGCTGAAAGATATCTGACACAAAAGATTACTGTGTTAAATAATTCTGTTTTCAGTGGTTCTCAACTTGTGCGTCCAGACCCCCTGGGTTGCATTATAATTCAAACACTAGCAAAATTACAGTTATGATGTAGCAATAAAAATAAATTTATAGTCAGGGGTCACCACAACCTAAGGGTGGTCAAAGGGTCACAGCATTAGGATGGATGAGAACCATCGGTTTATAAGATACTAAGTAAAAGAGAAATGACAAGGTTAAAAAACAGATTAATGCTTATTGGAGGTTGGGAGGGACATTGAATAGAAAAATGCCACAGTTCCCTTTTTGATGCAAATTTTCTACATATTGGTTATGTTGGTGATTATACAGCGGCATATATTTACTCAAACTATTTAATGTTATATATAACAAGACTAACTATAAGCAAAGTCATAAATTGTAGCTTGATCATGGTTATATATAGTCTTTCCCATCTAACAGAATTGATTATACAATGTTGCAGGTTATCATACTGTGTGATAGCGTGTGAAACACAGGCTCTCTCTAGTAGGGCACACAAAGGCAGTTGGAAGGAGGGTCCTGGGAATGAGTGATCAGTGCAAACAGCACTATCCTATGAGCCTAAAAGACTTAATTACTGAGGCAGCTGGGGCTGAACAATCATCTGGACTCTGAAAGTGAATGGCACCAGAATAATCCAAGGAAGCATAAATGCTCCAGTTCAGGGATCTAAATTAGTGTTAAACAATGAATTAACAAATAAGCCAACTTGAAAACTATAGGATATGGTAACAGTAGCAGCAAGGCTTGTAAATCCTTCCAAATCCCCTTTTCCCATAAAAACAAACAAACAAACAAAGAAATGGACAGATTAGGGGATTGGGAGATGGCTCAGTGGGTAAGAGCACTTGTTGTTCCTTGGAGGACCCAGGTTCCATTCCCAACACCCATATGGTTGGTGGCTCACAACCATCTATAACGCCAGTTCCAGGGATTCTAACGTACTCCTCTGACTTCTGAGGACACCAGGCATGCATGCAGTGCTCATCCATGCATGCACACATACATACATACATATATACATACATACATACTCACAGCCACTTACACACACCCTTGGTTTTTTTGAGACAGGGTTTCTCTACATATCCTTGGCTACCTTGGAACTTATTCTGTAGATCAAGCTGGCCTCAAACTCACAGAGGTCTGCCTGCCTCTGCCTCCCAAGTGCTGGGACTAAAGGCGTGTGCCACTATCATTTGGCAAAATATAAGGACAGATTAAACAGCAACATGTATGGCCCAGTGTCAACAATTTAAGGTTAACTCAATGAATAAGGCAGCCCAGGAACCCCCAAATCTGAACACACATATGAAAGCCAACAAAGATAACTGATGATGCACACTGTGTCAGAGTACACAGAAGACAGGAACGTGGTGGAGCTGAGACAGAACAGTGATGGGGCTGGGTCGTCACTGAAAAGCAGTGGAGGGCCGTTAGGGAGCATGACTGAACACTGCAGTGGATACGTGGGTGTGCCGAAGGGAAGGTCTGAAGAAGAGGCAGTCTTGGCTCTGTGGCCCTTCAAAACCAAAAGGCTCCTTTATCTTAAAAAGGCCTCACACTAATGGTAGACAGTGTGTAGAGAGCCAGTTGTAAGACAGGGACCACCTGGGAGAGTAGGAAAGGAAATAGAAGACCCAGGTTAAAGGAGGCGGAGTCTCACACCATACAGTTCTTGTAAGGACCCCAAAAGAGGAAGTGATAGAGTTGTGATGCAGGAAACATTGAAGTTTGCATAAAATTTACAAAAAAAAAAGCCCTCAAATAAGTTGATATAAGAAGAAAAGGAAGCACTAGGCAGAACAGCATTCCAATAAACCAGAAGGAAATGTTTACAAAGATGGGGGGGGGGGCGATATAACTTACTGTTTTAAAATGATCAAGGAAAATGACATTAGAAAAGAAAGGACTCCCTGAGTCAGAATTAGAAACCTCTGAAGGTAAGAAGAACTCACACGTAAAGTTGATGTTAATCATTTTAGAAGTGAAGACTCAAAGAGAAGGAACACAAAAGGGAACAGACGCAGCAGAGAAAGGCTGAACATAAGTGAAAGCTAAGATAAACAGAAGGTAAAGGAAGGCATCGCAACCATCAGAAGCTGAAAAGGATTCCGGCAGCTTCCCACCGAGCTGCACTGCCAAGCCCGAGGGCTCTTCTGGGTTCTAACACAAACCATCCTCCCCTTCCTATCTCTTCTTTGGATAGCCACCCAGATGACCACTGAGTGTGCTTGCCTTAACACTCTGGGCTTTCCCTACTCTTTTCCCTGAAGACTCTCCCTCCCTCCTTCTCTCCACAGCAGCTTGTAGACCTCCATTGCTGCCCCTCGCTCAAAAGGCATGACGGCTTGCTTCATTGTCTCCTGCCTCCTGGAAGCTGCTAAGATTTGTATGATGCCCGTCAAGTTGTTTTCCTACCGAGCTCTGGTAAGTCACCTCTATAGGCTCCTCTGTATACGAACACATGTACTCACACATGTGTAAGTGCATTTGTCAGGGTATAGAAGCCAAAGAACAACTTCAGGTTTTATTCTTCAAGAGACTTGCTTTTGAGACGGTGTCTTTCATTGACCTTGAGCTTCCCCGTTAAGTTAGCCTGGCTGGGCACTGAATCCCAGGGATCCATCTCCTCCTCCCCTGGCCTGAGATTACAAGACAGTGTCACCATGCCTGACTCTCATGGGTTCTGTGGATCAAACTTAGGTCCTTGTACTTTGCAAGACAGCACAGTACTGTCTGAGTTATCTCCCCAGCTAGAAAATTGGAGTTTAAGGTTTTTGTGTTAGATGATAGCATAATTAGTGTTAGGTCTATAATAGTGATGATGATGATGATGATGATGATGATGATGATGATGATGATTCAGTTCTATAAAAGAATGCCCTTGTTTCTTAGGAGATAAGTATAGAAGGACCTCGGACTAACGCTTCAGTGAGTCTCTAATTTCCTCTATTTACAGACTCGCCGGCTAGAGTCTATCCTAGGACCTAAGCGACCTGACCTGAAAAGATGAGGTGACCTGCGTTGGTCAGGATCGTTTGTGCTTCAAGTAACAAGACACCCGCCAGAGTGAAGGCAGCTTAAACTGTAAGGCCACATCATGTAATAGGAAGTCCAAAGGTAAATGGCACCAGGGGTCACCAGCTCCAGGATACAAAACCCTCATCTCCCACATTTTCTGTATCTCCCAGCATCGCCTGTGTTGCAAGTTGCCTACACAACCTTATGTACCAAGTCCTCACATGACATACCCAAAGCAGACGGGAAGGGCATGGGTTAGAAGCCTCTTAGTTTGTCCTCTTGTATCAAGGATGACATCACCCCTCACAAACTCCACCCTCTTAAGAGTTTCCCCATACCTCATGGTCCATACAGCTTAATTATTACTCACCACTTGGGACTATTCACCAGAGCAAAACCAATGAGGGGTGGTTACTGGGAGAGCAGCCAGCCATGTTTTGTATACGAGCTGATCAGGCTCACCTGCTCAGGAATCTACATGGAGAGCCCTAAGTGGCTGTTGCTGTCAGTGGGTAAGCTGCCTCTGCGTGGATGAAAGAGGCTATGACAAGGTCAGGCCAGGTAAACGCCAAGTCTGGGCTCTATCAGCTACCTGTACCCTGATGTTTTCTGCTTACAGTCTTAGTTCCAAGCCACATAGAATGTTTCAAGTAGGACCCCACATTGGCTAGGAACAGAAAATAGTTTTAAAAACCACCACCCTCTCACAGAAGAGGCAGGAGGAGTTATAAATGCACAGGGATGCCTTAAACCACTATCAGCTGAAATGTGGTTGTGCTTTAGAAGGAGTCAAGGGTAGATGGAACTCACACCAAGTGCCTACTTTGTGCCTCTTGCCTGGTTTTTTTATTCTTATAACTGCATGAAGGCAACTCAGTTTACACACACACACACACACACACACACACACACACACACACACACACATATGATTTTTACATTAAAGTTTTGACCTCCACTAGGAACTCATACGGGTAGTTTGTTCCTTGGCCTGAGTTTCAGATTCCCAGGGGAGAGAAACTGAGAGGTGAGGTGAGGTCAGGTGTCCAGTCCAGCAAGTCCACAGGCTTCAAGTGACAAGAGATACAAATGGAGCAAGGAGAGCAAAACTAGATACAAAAAGGTCCCTGATGCCAGGCTGCAACAGTATCCTTAAATGCTCTACAACAGTCTCCTTAAAGTTGCAGTTCAGAGGGTTGGAGAAAAAATTTCTGCCAGGAGATAGTTGCCAATATCTAGAGACATTGTGGCTATTACAGCCTGTCTGTGCTGGCCAGTTTTCTGTCAACTTGACACAAGCTAGAGTCATAGAGGGAAGCCTCAGTTGAGAAAATGCCTCCATATGATTCTTCTATGGGGCATTTTTCTTAATTAGTGGTTGATGAGAGAGGGCCCAGCCCATTGTGGCCGGTGCCATCCCTGTGCTGGTGGTCCTGGTGTCGCATGCCCGCCTTTAATACCACCACTTGGGAAGCAGAGGCAGCCAGATCACTGTAAGTTCCAGGCCAGCATGGTCTACAAAGTGACTATAGGACAGGCAAGGCTACACAGAGAAACCTTGTCTCGAAAAACCAAATCAACCAACCAAAACAAACAAACAATAAAAAAGGCAGACTGAACAAGCCATGGGGAGCAAGCAAGCAAGCCAATAAGCAGCATCCCTCTGTGGCCTCTGCATCAGCTCCTGCTTCCAGGATCCTGCCCTGTTTGAGTTCCTGTTCTGACTGCCTTCAATGATGAACTGTGTGATGTTGAAGCCAAATAAACCCTTTCCTCTCCAACTTGCTTTTGGTCATGGTGCTTCATCAGAATGATAGTAACCCTAAGACACTTGGTAGAGACCAGAGATGTCATGAGCAATTTATAACTCTCCCATATTGTTATGCCTAGCTCAAAATGTCGGCAGAGCTAAGGTCGACAATCCCCACAGCCCACTCTTTATCTGTAGTACTGAGGATTGAACTTGGTGCCTTGTGCTCTTTCAGTCAAATGTAGCACCTCTACTCACAGAACACTGGCCTGTGTCCAACACACATAGGAGTCGAAGGATGTGCTAGCAGGGGGTATATGAAGGCACCACTGTAGGTAGTGCAGACATCCTCTGTCTGCGGATCCACGTGCAGTGTGAACTCAGTGAAAGTTCCCAGACAGCCCATAAAGGCAAGAGACTTAGAGCCGGGAGTGGTGGCGCAGGCCTGAAATCCCAGCACTCAGGAGGCAGAGGCAGGAGGATCTCTGTGAGTTCCAGGCCAGCCTGATCTACAAAGTGAGTCCTGGACAGCCAAGGCTACACAGAGAAACTGTCTCGAAATCCCCGCCCCCAGAAAGCAAGCAAGCAAGCCAGACAGACAGACAGACAGACAGGGGACTTAGACTTTGAAGTCCTCGACCTGAGGGAGCAGGAATTCAAGATGTTGAGAGAGAGAGAGAGAGAGAGAGAGAGAGAGAGAGAGAGAGAGAGAGAGAGAGAGAGAGAGAGAAATAAGCAGAGCCAGATGCTGAGAGGGCACCAAAGCAGACACACAGCTTGTTCTTACTGGTACTGAAACACAGCCAGCCAGCAGCATAACTGGTACCAGCTCCTCCCACAAGCCATAAGGGAGAGCTGTAAATCCCTAAGTCTTAACAGCTGTGGACTATGGAATACGCCTCTCCTCCCCCTCCTGGCTTGCTAGGCAGGCAGGTACAGGCTTCAGGCCTTTGGGCTGCTTTTTTTTTTTTTTTTGCTTTTTTTTTTTTTTGGCTTAAGCTATATAACATCTGCCTTTGTTTCTTTTTTCTTTTCTTTTTTCTCACATAAGAATACACTCTTTTATTATTTTTTTTCTTCCAACTACTTCTAGTTTTGAAACTGGAAGTTTCAAAAAAATCCCTGAACAAGAGTTTATTAGAAACTAGATCCAGACTTTTTCCCTTGAATTATAACACAAAGACTCATTGAGGAAAGAGGAGATAAAAGCTGCCTTTGTTTCTTAAGGGTACATTTGCAGCTTGAACTCAAAACAAACAAACAAACAAACAACAAACACCCAGAAATGCCTTGTGTAAGCTTTTAAGTAGTTCATAATGACGACTGCTCCGTGAGTAAGGGAGAGGGAAGAATCTGCATGAGTGAATATGTTCCTTAAATTTCTGATGAACTCAAGCTTGCTCTTTGACAAAGAGTAAGATTTAAGAATTAAATTTTGAGAGTAATGCCGGACGTTAGATAATTCAGGGTCTCTGCTGCCCTCTACTGATTATAATGAGAACTGCAGGTGGTTTTCTAGACTTTTCTCCAGAGCCTTGTGCTGTTGTGAGGCAGACATGGTAATTGTGCATGAGTTCTCTCTTTCAGTGGTACTTGCATTCTAGCTCACGATGCAGGCAGGAAAATTTTAATGGTGTCTAGAGTGCCCTCGAGTGGAAAGAAGGCTACTCAAGGTGAATCTGCAGACTGAGATGGAAGGATCGCTGAAAGCCCTGTGCTCTGAGCCTGGGCCAAGAGCCTTCCAGGAGTTAGAGAAATGCACGGAGACTCCAGAGACAGAAGAGAACAGAGTGATCCCAGAAGTCACAACCGGAGCCAAAGGAAATGAGAAAGAAAGACTATGGAGAGGTGGGCAGGATGCCAGCCACCACAGAAGACCCACCACACATGGGAGCATGGGTTTTATTCTAGATAAATCTCTTTTATTCAGAAGCAGCTTTCAAACAGTTGCTATATTTTCATTTGGGGGTGGCGTTCAAGAAAGAGTTTTTCTGTGTATCTTGAGTGTCCCAACTCACTCTATGGTAGAGGCTGGCCTGGAACTCACAAAGATCCTCCTGCCTCTGCCTCCCAAGTGCTGGTATTAAAGGCATGTGCCAACACCATTGCCTGACTATTTTCAATTTTGTTGTTGCTGCTTTTTGAGACAGGGTTTCTCTGTGTAGCCTTGCCTGTCCTAGACCCGCTTTGTAGACCAGTCTGGCCTTGAATTCACAGAGATCTGCCTACCTCTGCCTCCCAAGTGCTAAGATTAAAGGTGTGTAGCACCATGCCAGTTTCAATTTTTTAAAAACTTGTGTGTGCTGTGTGTGTATGTATGTGTGCATACAGATACAGGTATTCATGTGGAGACCAGAGGCTGACATTGGATGATTGGACGTCCTCCTCAATGGTTCTCCACTGTACGTTTTGAGACAGGGTCTCTCACTGAGCCTGGAGAACTCACAGACTGGCTAGGCTGGTTGGCCAGCAAACCCTGGGAGTCAGCCTATCTGCCCAGCACTGGGATCTCCCTGCCCACTCATTGCTTTATATGCAAGCCAGAGATCTAAGTTCAGATCCTTGCACTTGTACAATAAGCGCTTTGCCAACTGAGCCATCTCCACAGCCTGATTTTGCTTCTAAAAGAATACTACGCATTATCTAGGGAGACAGCTGGGTCAGTAATGTGCTTGCCTTATAAGCAGGGGGCTGGGTTGGATCTCCTGAACCCATCTTAAAAAGCACAGTGTTAGCCACCTGTGCTCCCAGTGCTGGGAGCATGGAGACAGGTGGGTCTCTGGGGCTTGCTGACCAGCCAGTCCAGTCTACTTAGCAAACTATTGGCCAAGGAGAGATCCTATCTCAAAAACAAGGCAGATGGTGCCTGAAGGGTGACAACTGAGGTTGTCCCCTGGAGTGAACACATGTGTGGGAGCACACACACACACACACACACACACACATACACACACACACACACACACACACACACACACACGAACACACACACACACACACACACACACACACACACGAACACACACACACACGAACACACACACACAACACACACAGAGACATACACAACACACAAACACAAACATACAAATACATACACCCACTCACACACTCTATGTTTCCTATAGGATACCCATGACAATTTTTCTCAACATGTCAGAAAGTTTAAAAGCTGCATACAACCCCCAGGCATGGTGGCCTATGCCTGTAATCCCAGCACTCAGGAAGCAGAGGCAGGCAGATCTCTGAGTTTGAGGCCAGCCTGGTCTACAGAGAAAGAGTTCCAGGACAGCCAGGGCTACACAGAGAAACCATGTCTCAAAAAAACAAAACACACACACGCATGCACGCATGCACACTCACTCACACACACAAACGTTGAGGTGACATCTGTCCCCTTGGTGGAGGATTGGCAGTGGCAGGAGATGAGTCAGCTGGTGTTGGGAGTGAAACACGGTAGTCTACAGGGTTACAGAAAATGGAGGGCTTAGGAGTGCCTTTGGGGTCTTGGCATCAGGACCCGCCAGTGGCTTGAATATAGAAGACAGAGCTAGACACAGTTACTTAGGTACAGAGGGCAATGAGTCACTTCTGAGATGTTTGAGGAGTTCCTGTCCTTTGGGACCAGTGGGCCACGAGCACCAGTGTGAGTACTTTGCTCTATCCTCCTGATCAGCCTGGAGGATTAACCCTGGCAGGGCTCAGCAAGGCAGGTCTCAGACAAATTGGCCACGAAGCCTCTCGCTAACATGAAGGTGCCATTAACGTCAAGCAAGGAGAATTACAGCCCCACAGCCTCATAAAAGAGAAAGCGTGTCATGGCTTGAGGAAGCCACAGCGACGGCGAGGGCACCGAGCTGTCTTTCCAAGCTGTATTTTAGTTGCACGGAGATGTGACTGGAGGAAGCAGAGAGCTAGCTGAGGTCAAAGTGGCTTGGAGCCTTTTGAGAGAGGCCCAGTTATCAAACCCGTCAGTAACGCTTCCCTTCTGTTCAGGGCTGCTTCAAGGTGAAGGGGGACATATTTTGAACTTGTACTAACTCAGAGAAACCGTAGAAACAAACCCTGCCTCAGGCAGCGTCAGATTCTGGGGAATACGCAACAGCCAGTGTCCTACCTTTTCCAATCCTTGACCCACCTGTCAGCTAATTAGTGAGGCGCCCAGGTGCTCTCCCCGCCTCCCTCCGATCCCCGCTCACCATCTGCCCAGTTGGCTTTTGATGCATCCCACATGTCTAACGGCCCTGGCCTCCAGCCCTTTTCTCCTTCCCCTTTTATTTGGCTTTCTCTTTTGCATGCAACCGCCAGCTAAAAATCTGTACCATCCAATGTGAAGCAGGACACTGTGCTGAGGCCCCGGAACTAGTGCAGTGGAAAAGAAATGCGATCTGACGATCCTATTCCAAAGGAACTATGTAACTTCTGGAAGTGTGTGTGCAAACACAGTCACACACTCACAGGGAAAGTAGAACAATTTCATAGGATAGTAGCCATTTTTAAAATAAATTTTATTATTTGAAAAAAGAAAAAAAAAACTGGGCTGGAGAGATGGCTCAGAGGTTAAGAGCACTGGCTGTTGTACCAAAGGTCTGAGTTCAATTCCCAACAACCACATGGTGGCTCACAATCATCTGTACTGAGATCCAGTGCCCTCTTCTGAATATAATAAATAAAAATTTTAAAAAGCTGTATACGCTTTAAAAAAGCAAAACAAAACGAAACTTGCAAATAAATAAAAGCATCACACATCAAAATTAACCAGACACAAAGTCAATGCAATTTAATGAACTTGCACACAGAGTTGCTGTAGCTCTTATCTGCGCTGAGGCTGACCACAGAGGTGTTGGCTCTATGGTCTTTACTGTAACCTTGGGAGGTGAGCACCCCTGCAATTCCCGTGTTCAGAAGAGGAGGCTGAAGCTTGGAGAAACGGTGACTTCTTCAGGGTAACATTACTACAGCTAGTAAGTGCTGAAACTCTTTCTTAAGGGCCCAATGCTGAAGTTTGTACACTGTTCTGTTTGATGTATCAGCCATGAGATATAATACAGGATTCCAGCTAGCACAGGGTGGGGGTGGGGTGAGGATGGGGGTGCAGGGTGCTCATTCTGAGAACACTCTGCCCTCTGTTTCCCCCTAACATCTCTTCTAGGCACATGCACCCCCCAATCCTGAGCCCAATCCTTTGCACCCTAGTAATAGTTTGGTAATGAATCAAAATTGTCTTAACATTGCTACATATTCATAGACCATCTTAGCTGTAAACACCAATAGCCCTAGTAAATATTAAGAAACTCAACAAATAATAAGCCTTAATATACACAAATGCATTTATTGATCAATTTTTGTACCCTGTATTTTGAAATTTTGCCATTAAAAATAATGGATTGAATTTGTTTCTTTTTGTTTGTTTTGCTTTGTTGTGGTTGGGCCTTTTGTCTAATTTCATTCTGCGATAGGGTCTTGCTACATGACTTAGGCTGCTCTCTGACTCAGGAGCCTCCTGCGTCAGCCTTCCAAGTACTAGAGGCTGCACACAGTGTGCTAGTGTAAAAGTTAGCACTGATTGTCAACGTAAAAGGGGCTAGAATTGCTGGGTGGTGGTAGCACATGCCTTTGGTCCCAGCACTGGGGAGGCAGAGACAGGCAGATCTACAGAGCAAGTTCCAGGACAGCCAGGCTCGTTACACAGAGAAATGCTGTTTTGAAAACCATTTAAAGAATAAATAAATACATTAATAAAAAAGAAAGAAAGAAAGAAAGAAAGAAAGAAAGAAAGAAAGAAAACCATTTAAAGTGACTAATATGGCTATCTTTCCCCCTTGGTTACCGAAGTTTTTTTTCTGACAGAAGAAGGTCTTCATTTAATTCTATTCAACTCAGGGTCTTGCCCACACTAAGAGGCGCTTTGTCATTGAGCCCCATTCCCAAATCCTCTCCTGCAAAATTTAGAGAGTAAATTTATGCACCCACGAGTCCTGTCTAGTTCAGCAGTGACCAATTTGAGTTGCCTCTGACATGAAGTCCCTTTGAGAACTGTTATCAACATCAGATACAATTTTCCAGGGTAAATTTATTTGATCTGAAGCCAGCCCCTCCCCCCCCTTTAGTCAATACTCGGTTTTGCTGCATGAAGTCATAGTCATTTTAAGTTTTAATTTGTGTTTGTTAGCATTGCCAGCAATATCCATTATGAATCTGTGACTCGGGCCGCAGACTAAGAGTTCATATCTATTTCTTAGCTAAAGCATTGAGAAAATTGAGGGCATTCTGCGCCACAGAAAGAGCTAGGAAAACAGAGAGCCAGACTCAGGCGTGGAGAGATAAAGACGAGGACGTCCCACGAGATGGCTTGTGTTAATGGCCCGTGTGACCGAATCGAGATCCACCTGGAAGATGGTCCTTTGGGCATGCCTGTGGAGGATTATCTTACTTATAGTAACTGATGTGAGTGGAGCCATCTTGACTGTGGAGGGTAATGTATCCTGAGCGGTGGATCGTGGATAACGGATGATGCAGAAAGCCAGCCGAGCACTAGTATACCTGATCACTCGCTGCTTCTTTTTCCTATTCTGAAACTTTATTTATTCCGTTTATGGGCGCTAACGTGCCATGGTGTATACATGTGGAGGTCAGAGGAAAGCTTTTAGGAGTCAGTTCTCCCCACCTACTCTGTTGAGGCGAGGCCTCTCTCCTTCGGATGCTCCACTGCATACACTCTAGCTGGCCTAGCGAACTTCCAGGCCATTCTACCTCTACTTCAGCTCTCACCGTAGGAGTGTGGGGATTACAGACACTACCACATCCAGGTTCTTATGTGGGTTCCAGGCGCCGAGCTCAGCTCAGCAAATGTGCTCGCCTGCCTAGCCATCTCTCCAGCCCGTCCTCTGTTGCTTGATTGCAGATGCAGTGCGGCCAAGTTCCGGCTGCCTCTCCTGTCATGATGGACCGTGTGTGGACCGTGTGTATGTGTGATGCCAGCTTTCAGGGGGTTGAGGCAAGAAGGATCACCAATTTGAGGACAGCTTCAGCCACATAGTCAGCTCCTGTCTAAAAAACAACAGAAAAACAAAGACATCAGAAGAGAGAAAAAAAAGAATAAAAATGGCATTTATAGTAATATCAACTGTTGATGATTATTAGGACTCACTATGAGCATGCTCTAAACGCCCTATGGTGATGTGAATAGGAGTGATCCCCATAGACTCGGGTGTTGAAAGCTTGACCTATAAGGCGTGGCACTAGTACGAGGTGTGGCCTTATTGGAGCAGGTGTCGCCTTGTTGGAAGTGTGTCAGTGAGGAGGTTGGCTTTGAGGTCTTGTATGCTCTACCTAGTGTGATACACATTCTATTTCTGTGCCTGGGAGTCAAGATGTAGAACTCTCAGCTTCATCTCCAGCACCTTGTCTGCCTGTGTGCTGTCATGTTTCCCACCATGAGGGCAGTGGACTAAACCTCTGAAACTGTAAGCCAACCCCAATGAAATGTTTTCCTTTATAGGAGTTGCCATGGTCATGGTGTCTCTCCACGGTCATAAAACCCTAAGACACACCCCAAACGGGTTTACATTCACTTAACCTGCATAGCAACTCTTTGTGGAGATATAGTTATTTCCATTTTTAGATGCGTTTACACTAGGAATAAACTGCCCCCAATCACATAATAAGAGGCAGATCCAGGATTCAAACTTAGGTAAGCTGGGACCAAGGGGCTGTAGCTGTTTGTGCACATTTCTTGTTTAGTTCTTGATCCTGAAAGAAGGACAGAGAAGGCTTCTGTGACAACCCCTACCTCCCAGTCCCCCAAAAGTAACAGCATGGGCAGAACACCATCGAAGAACACTCTGAAAAATTGCAATATGGATGCTGAAGTGTACTCTCCACTGCTGAGAGCTTCCGGCAGGGGTGGGTGAGGAAGGACTCTGTTTTATTTAAGGGTCTAGGCACTGGGAGTTTGACCAGGCTCCAGTGAGTATATGAGCAGTAGGAATTGGACTTGTGGTTTTGTTTTGACTTTAATCATCATCATCATCATCATCATCATCATCATCATCTTCTTCTTCTTCTTCTCCTCCTCCTCCTCTTCCTCTTCCTCCTTTTCCTCCTTTTCCTCCTCCTCCTCCTCCTCCTTCAGGTAGTGGTAGGTCACAAGAGTGGGATGGCTGACCTGGGAGGACTGAGAGGTGAGTGTGATCAGGGTGCATGATGGGAAATTCCCAAATAATTCCCAACATAATAATATTATGTTGAAAATTTTTTTTTTAAATAAAGAACACCCTTGGGACCCAAACACCTCCTTACCATGCCTCTCTGCTTCCTGATTTGCTTTCTCACACCATCTATGACATAGTCACAGGCCTCTTCTTGGAGACTTAGCTGGTGCCAGTGAAGCTAAGTCCTGCCCCTCGGTTGGCTCCCAGTACTCAAGTTCGTCCCTCCTAGGACTATCATCCCCATCCCCAGTTTCTTTATTTCTTGGTATTCCTCACTAAACTCCTGGCTCTTTGCCAGGACTGGGTCTAAGCACCACTGCTCTCATTTCTTACTGTAAGACTGATACAACTCAGAGAAGTAATGAAAAAATATTGAATAAATAATAATCCCACTTTCCTTGGAGAATTTCAACAATACTTTCTTGCTTTCATGTGTGTGTGTGTGTGTGTGTGTGTGTGTGTGTGTGTGTGTGTGTGTGTGTGTGTTTGAGACAGGGTCTCATGTTGCCCAGGCTGGCCTCAAAATCACCGTACAGCTAAAGCTGATCTTGAGCTTTGGATTCTCCGGCCTCCGCCACCTGAGGTCTTGATTATAGGTACACGCCACCACACTGGATTTGTATGATGCTGTGGATCAAACCCAGAGCCTCACACATGCTAGGGAAGTATCTGTCAACTGTGCCACGCCCCCAGGCCTTGTGTTTCTGTTTTGTTTTGTAGGCAGTACTGGGGATTGAACCTATGGTCTCCAACATGGCAGGTAAGCCCTTGTTATTTATTTGTTATTTACTTGTTATTGATAGTTTACTGTGATGGTTTTACTTGACAAGTTCTTCTATACAAAATGACTTGTGCTCTTTCATGGCAGGTCTGGAAACTTCATCTTTTTTATCTATCTATCTATCTATCTACCTATCTGTCTGTCTATCTATGTATTATGTATAAAGTGTGCTGCCTGCATGTACACCTGTAGGTGAGAAGAGGGCATCATATATTACAGATGGTTGTGAACCACCATGTGGTTGCTGGGAATTGAACTCAGGACCTTTGGAAGAGAATGTGGTGCTCTTCACCACTGAGCCATCTCTCCAGTCCCTGGAAACTTCATTTTCAAAGGTCACGGCGTTTTCATATGCTAATAACACTGGGCTGTGGGTAAATAATTTTATTTCCACATCCTTTATTTCCTGTTATGTTCTTAAAAGGAAGCTAGGCCCTGGGGAAAGGAGGGTTTGTTAGCAGGAATTGGATTATGACTCAGTGTAACACAGGCTAAAGCAGAATTCCACATGGAACTCAGCGGTGCTTGGCCTGTATAGTGAAAAAGTTAGATTTACCTATTGAAACCTTCTGTTTTTAAATTCCCTTCATTTTTGTTATATTTTATGCATATGAGTGTTTTGCCTGTATGTATGTCTGTGTACCACTTGTCTGTGGTGCCAGAGGCAGCTGGAAAAGGGTGTTGAATTCCCTGGGAGTGGAGTTACAGGTGGTTGCAGACTGTTGTGTGGGTGCTGGGAATCAGATCCAGGTGCTCTTGGGGCACAGCCAGTGCTTTTAACTCCTGACCCACCCGACCAATCACCTTGTTTTAGTCAATCTAACTTTGAAATAACTCTAAATCTTTCCCCTCCTTACTATCAGTGGGGGGTCTCATCAAGGTCAAGATCAAGAGCCTTGTACCAGCTCTCTAAGTGTAAGCTTGCTGGTTTCTAAATCTCCAGTCTCACTGTGCTTACGCTGGCCTGATGCCACCTCATCCTGAAACCCTTAAATGCTAATGTTCTACCTCTCAGAATAAAGACAGCTCTGTCCACCTCTCTAGGCCTGTGTCCTACTGTTGCCCTATAATTCTGTGCTCAGTCCTAGTGACATCATTATCTGAAATGCTGTCTCTCACGTATCTTTTAGTTATCCTTGTTTGTCTCCTAGTTTTCCATAACAAGAATTCTTTCCAAACAGTCCCTGTGCCTTCATTTCTGCCTAAACTCTGAGCAGTATCACATTGGGATGCAGAGAAAAACATGGTAATCCGGAATTGCCTGACTGTAGTCACCTGAATTATGCTTAAACTTCCCAAGCCTCGTTTTCCTCATCTGCAAAAAGGTTACAAAGAGTTATCATGCATTGCTGTCAGGTAAGATGCTTGCCTATGCTAACCATGCAGTGAATGCTAGACTTAAGTCTTGGCCAACATTTGGTTTATTTGTCTTCTTCTGCTAGACGGTGCTTCATGGGCTCAGTGTCCTTAGCAAGCATGATATTTACTGACACATAATCAGCAGTACATTAAGTATTTGACAAACTGACAAATGAAAGGGTGGAGGATGATCTTCTGACTACAGATTTGGAGCGTCTGATAACACATTGGATTTATAAAGGAGAGTTTCAGAAAACTTGTCACATGGTGAATTGATACTATGGCAATAAACAGTTCTCATTTTACCCCATGTCCTGAGCCTGGGGTGGCTCCTGAATATACAGTACATGCACTGAACTTGGCAAACTGTAAGAAATAATTGTAACAGACCTTGCAGTCCAATTCAGTTGAGGAACATGATGTTGTAAAGGCCTGGGTTCTCGTCCGTTCCCTGCCACTAGTTGAGTATGGGATCGTTAGGACGTTAAATTCATTCTTTAGGAAAACACTAAGTGGTAGAATGGTAGACAACACCAGCTTCTGTGGATGAATGCACAGCAGTCAGAGGCTGAGGTCAGTTGTGGCCGTGGCCGTGGCCGTGGTTGGGGCCACAGGACTTGTGGAGGTAAAGCTGAAGACGAACAGTGGATCTCTGTCACCAAGCTGGGCCACCTGGTCAAGGACATGAAGATCAAGTCCCGGGAGGAGGTCTAGAGATAAATCCGCAATAGTTAATTTTTTTCTTGGGAGCATCCCTAAAGGATGAGACTCTGAAGACCATGCCAGTGCAGAAGCAGACTTGGCTGGCCAGCAGACTAGGTTCCAGGCTTTTGTCATTATTGGGGACCATTGGGTCATGTTGATCTTAATGTTAAATGCTCCAAGGAGGTAGCCACTGCTATAGTCCCTGTGCGCAGAGGCTACCGGAGGAACAAGAATGGCCAGCCCCACACTCTTCCATGGAAGGCGACAGGCCACTGTGGGTCTGTTTTGGTGTGTCTCATTTCTCCCTCCAGAGACACTGGCCTCTGCTCCTGTGCCCAAGAAGCTGCTGCCGATGTCCAGTATTGATGACTGTTACACATCAGCCAGGGGCCGCACTGCCACCTTGGGCAACTTTGACAAGACCACCTTTGATACCATCTCCAAAACCTGCAGTTACTTGACCCCTTGTTGACTTTTGCCAGCCTCTGCAGATCTGTTTCTGTGAGACCGGGGATCTGAGGACCCGCTTTACTTCGGTTTCAGTGGACTTTTATACATGAGGGTAACAAAAAAAAGCAATGACCCAAGGAAGGTTGGTTGAGTTCAGAGAAAGATGATAAAAACAAAAACAAAAACAAAAAACAAACCATGTAAATAAACTCAACAGAGCAGCACTTTCCCAGAACTTCTCTTGACCATGTTCTGGTACCTTCCAACCTCTGGAAAGAGTCACTGTTTATCAAGTCTACCTATGGGGAGTTCACTGACCGTCTTGTGAAAACACACACTAGAATCCCAGGTCAGAGGAAGCAGGACTCACAGCCGCCACATAGGATAGGGTTTTTAATGCCAGAAAAATAAAGTGGCTGTCTGGGAAAAGAAAAAAAAAAAAAGAAAGAAAGTTAAACTCGTGGCTCTGGGAGACAGCTCCACTGGCAAAGCACTTCCTTGCCTTTCAAGCATGAGGTTGCATATTGAGTTCTTCAGAGCTCACACAACGAAAACTGGGCGTGGGGACCTGTGCTTGTAATGCCAGCACTGGGGAGGTGGAGACAGGCACATCCCCCACCCCACCCACCCCAGGCTTGGTGGCAATGTGCCTTACTTTCTTGGCAAGTTCCAAGCCAGGGGGAGAGCCTGACCTAAAAATGAGGTGGACAATTCTTAAAGGAGGAGTCCTGGGGCTGCCCTATGGCTCCCCCATCCCGGTTACTTCTCCTAGTCTATTTCCTTATCTGTTGAGCTATGGTGGGCAAGGTGGTCCCTGTTAGCTCTTCAACCAAGGGTTTGTCTTTGTTTTTTTGTTTTTAGTTTTGTTTGGTTTTGTTTTTTTGTTTTTTTGTTTTTGTTTTTTGTAACTTTTCAAGGTGATACTTTGGGGAAATTACAGAGGAAAAGTAGTAAGTGAAGTAATTGTATTATAGTACGGTTTTAAATATTATCTTTATGTGACGTTTACAAGACTTTGTTGTTCTTAATTTTGGAAAACAAGAACAAACTTTAACAGTGTCATTTTAGAACCAGAATAAAGGATGAAAGAGGCTGCTGTTGGTTACAGGAGAAAGAGAGAGGCCCAGGGCCAGCTCTCTTTCCTCACAACATTCAGTAGAAGAAATAGTACTGACCTTACATGGCAGATTTGATAAACAGTTTATGTTAATAAACTACCAGGCTACAAATATCTTATTCATCAGTCTGGACAAGTTTAAAGTTTCTGAGAGCAAGCTAGCAAAGTGCATGCACAACGGACTTGAGTGTAGCCATCTATTGTTAATAAGCCAAGAGGTTGTAAATGTGTGGTTAATTATCCCAGGAAAACCACAAACTCTGTTTACAGAACGTGCTGGCCGTTTGATTTAGTAAAGTGGAAACCTAAACAATGATATGGCAGCTGACTAAGAAAAACAATTACGGAAACAAGCAGAGAGTCATTCTCCAGCGACACAACCTGTGGCTCACAGACCTCAGGTGACCTACGGATCATACTGAGGGCCCTGACAACTTCATGGATTCACCAGTCTGTTGGCTGTTTGCTTGAGCCAGCCCACTGTGTCCCGGTCAGCACCAACTTGATTTCTCCGTGTCCTGTGACCAATATGTATGGTTTCCTTAGCAATAATGTTTTACCATAAAGTTTTGGTCGGCACCCCTTAGCAACAGCAGTGGCCTGTATTGCTTTGCGGGGGGTGGGGGGGTGGGGGGAAGGGTCTCTGGGATACCTCTGGCAACACACCGGTTCTAGGAAGAGCCTGATTCCCTGTGTGTGGTAGCTCTAGCTTAAAAATAAATTTGTATATGTTTCTACATGCTTGGTCTTTCATTCTCTCATCCCGCCCATCCTTCGCCCCACTTAATGCCTCTCCTTATTGCTCCCTTCCCTCCTTCACATCACCTGTGCTCTTTACCCAGTCCTGTAAGACCTGCCTTCCTCTTCCCAAGATCCAGGATTCTACAGGTACTCCAAGGTCAACACACAGGTTTAAATATTCTAAATGTTCATCTTTTTTGGGGGTCAGGGTTACCTCACTCAGTATAATGTTTTTCTGGCTCCCTCCATTTACCTGTAGAGTTAATTTATTTATTTATTTTTTTTACAGCTGAATAAAATTCCAATATATATTGGTATCCCATTTTCTCTAGCCAGGCTCCAGTCAATGGACATATAGGCCATTTCCATGTTCTAGTGTCTTAGTGTGTGTTTGATTGATGTGAAGAAACACTATGACCATGGTAACTCTTATAAAGGAAAGCGTTTAGTTGGGGCTGGCTTACTGTTCCAGAGGTTTAGGTCATTATCCTCATGGCAGGTCGTGTGGCAGCACAAAAGCAGACATGGTACCTAAGACTTCTACATTCGGATCCTCAGGAACCAGAATGAGAGAGTCGTTGGGCTTTTGAAGCCCCAAAGCCCACCTTCAGTGACACGTTTCCTCAAACAAAGACTACACCTCATCACCCCTTTAAATAGTGCCAGTCCTTAAGCATTTAAATAGCTAAATCCATGGATCTTTTTTTTTTTTTTAAGATTTTATTTATTATGTATACAGTGCTCTGCTTGCATGTACACCTGCAGGCCAGAAGAGGGCATCAGATCACATCATAGATGGTTGTGAGCCACCATGTGGTTGCTGGGAATCGAACTCAGGACCTCTGGAAGAGCAGTCAGTGCTCTTAACCCCTGAGCCATCTCTCCACCCCCTTCCCCATGGGTCTTTTTTATTCAGACCACCACACTCAACTACAGTAAGTAGAGCAGCTATGAACATGGATGCACATGTGTCTCTGTAGTAGGAAGTAGAAGCTTCGGGTATATAGTTGGGTCACGTGGTAGATACATTTCTAGCTTTCTGAGGAACCCCCACACTGATTTCCATAGTGACTGGAACATTTTTTATTCCCACCTGTAGTGCATGAGGGTTTCTGGTTTCCCACATCCCACCAGCTCTTGTTGTCTTTTGCTTTCTTAGTCTTAGATAGTCTGGCTGCGTAAAATGAAATCTCAGAGTAGTTTTAATTTGCAATTCCCTTATGGATGAGCCATGTTGAACAAGCCAGCAAACAGCAGCACCTCTCCATGGACTCTGCATCAGTTCCTGCCTCCAAGTTCCTGCCTGTTTAAGTTCCTGTCCTGATTTCCTTTGGTAATGAACAGAGATAAAGAAGTGTAAGCCAAATAAACCCTTTCTTCCCCAGGTGGTTTTGGTCATAGTGTTTCATCACATCAATAGTAACCCTAATTAAGAATACTTTAGATGCTGTCTTTTCTTTGAAGTATTTTTAAATTTTTTTATTTATTGTAATTTATTCACATTGCATCCTGATTTTAATTCCCTTATTCTTATCTTCCCATTCCCAACCTCCCTCCCTATTCTCCTGTCCTAGACCTCCGACAAAGGGGGTCCTCTTCCCCTACCATCTTACCACCATCTGTCAGTTCTCATCAGGATAACCTGCATCCCCCTGCCTTCAAGGGCAGCCCTGCCAAGGGGAAGTGATCAAATCGCAGGCACCAGACTTGTCAGAGGCAGTCCCTGCTCTTCCCCCCACCCCACCCCCATCACCCCTGATATATGTGTTTTGTCATCTCAAGGACACATCTATTCCTTCTCTAATTCAGCTTGTGTTGGGTTAATTTGTACGGTGATTTATCTTTCCTGTATCCGTAGACTAACAATGTTAGCAGATAGACATTGTGCTGTGTATCAGTTTAGATACTTTTATCCATCTCCTTGTGCTTTAATGGCCCCAGAACATTTTATTTATTGATAGAAAACTTCAAGTACCAAATGGTAGAAAGTATAGTACCACGAACTCTCATGTCCTGGCTTTAGGAATCATCCATTATGGGCTGGTGAAGTGGCTCAGCAGGTAAGGAGGCTGTCTTCTGCTTTCCATACATGGGCCATGGCATGCCCCTTACCTCAGCTAAAGAAATGTAAAAGAATGATCACTCACCACAGGCAGCTCTGCCTTTTGCCGTCTATGTCTCCCTCCTCGCATCTTCCCTCCCCCATCCGTTCTGCTCCCTCCTTGAGCATTTTGAATTTAATCCACATGTTAGCATGATATTTCATCTATGTGATTTTTGTGTCAACCGGAAACTATGATTGACTTGCTTGTCGAACTGTTTGTTGCCTTGCATTGAGCTACACGGCGGGGTGGGGGTGGGGATTTACAAACCATGAAAGTATTCCCCATTCTCTGACTGTGTCCAGCTGGTGGTTGGAGTTATTACCTGAGTGACCTATGTTACTGACCTTCTCAGGCACTTAGTTCTCAGTTGCTTAATTTGTCTCTGTCTTTGTTTCATCATGGATAAGTAAAGTAGCATGATGCAATATTGCATATGATTATTATAAAGAGTAATTGGATAATGTGCAGAGATTTGAGCGTCGAAATGATTGATTATGGTTGGATAAAACCCATTAATTACTGGAAAACAACTCTGTGTTTGTACTACTGTGTAAAGGAAAAGGAAATTACAAAACTAATTTGAGTACAGTTGACATGGTTGTCAAAACATTGTTTCATTTTGAAAATTGACAAAGGGGAAGAATTAGATTTTCATTTCCTTTTTAAATAGAAACTGTTTTAGGGCTACTAAGCAGCTCCTGTACTTGAAAGAAACTTTAACTTACAGAAGGCTGCCTGCTAAATACATGTAGGTTATGTAAAAGTGGAAAATCCCTAGGACAGTATTGATTTGCTAAAGTGTGAGATGATGGAGTCATTAGCTCACTGGCTGACAGACAGGCAGGCGGTTCCTCTCACTGGCTGAGATGGTCGCAGTGACCGGCTGCTGTCCAAATGTGATTATTGATGCCCATTTCCATCCCAAGGTCAAGTATGAGTAGCAAGCTATAGGACCATTCTACTGAAGGGTGGTTTAGATACTTCCCTTTTCAGTGACAGAGCACCTGACAGAAGCAACAGGATTTATTCTGGTTCACACTTTCAGGGGCTATTGTACTGTTTTTGTTTTTTTAAAGATTTATTTATTTATTTATTACATATACCCGCCAGAAGAGGGCACCAGATCTCATTTTATAGATAGGACCTCTGGAAGAACAGACAGCGTTCTTAACCATCTCTCCAGCCCCCTAGAGGCTATTGTTTATCATGGCCTAGAAGGCATAGAGGCCTTAGCTCTGTAGAGGCAGCAGTGTGGGGTGATTTATTCACATCTCAGTGGACCAGAAAGCCGAAAGCCGTCTAGACTCTAAGCCTCAGAGCCCACTGCCGTGAGAGCAACTTCCTCTGATGACAGCCCCTCCTCTCAGAGGTTCCCACAGCCGCCTAAGCTTCCAACAGCTGGGCGCAAGGGTTCCAACACACGAGCACATGGGAACTATTCATATTCAAAAACAAAAAAATATTTGAATGAAGCCAAGGTAATATTATGTGGGAAGCACATACAAATATTTTTTTTTTACTACGTAGAAAACTATGATTTAAAAAAAAAAAAAAAAGATTCTTTTCTCATAGGATACATTCTGAGCAGTTTCCATCCCTCCCTCCTGGCTCCTCCTCCCCTCCCCTCTCCCCCAGATCCACGCCCCCTCGGCTTCAGAGCGAAGCAGGTCTCCAAGAGACAACAACCAAATACAACAAAACAAGAAACACTGAGACACTAAACAACTTGGGGAGGAAAGGGCTTTATACTTCCACAGGTTTTGAACAATTTTATTCATTTCCTTCAACTCTCGTTTGTGCTTTGTTTGTTTTCTTTAAGGGGTTTTTCCATTTCCTCTAATTTTTTTTTTTTTTTTTGGTTTGTGTTTTCCTGGCTTTCTCAGAGGGAGTTATTAATTTCCTCTTTAACAATCTCTACCATTTTCATATAGTTGGTTTTAAGGTCTTTTTTCTTGTGCTTTAGTTGTGTGGGAATATTTAGGGCCTGCCTCAGCAGGATATCCGGGTTCTGGTGGAAGGCATATCACCCTGGCAGGTCCTGTCTTCTTACCCCGGCAGCTAGGCATCTGGATTTGGGGTGATTATAGGGCTAGGTGCTGATTTCTGCTTTGCCTTTGCTGGGTTTGTGTTTTGTTCCTTGGTTTCTGTAATGGCTATTCTTGGTTGTCAAACTGACTAAATCTGGAATGGACCACAATCCGGAAATTGAGGGCACATCTGTGAGAGATTTTTCTGCTTGGTTTGAAGTGGGTGAATCCGCTTCTAGTCCGGACCTTTGGGTAGGAAGACACACCTTCGTCCAGATCTTGAAGCAGGAAGAGACACTTGCCTTTCATCCAGACCTTGAGCTGGGAAGACACGCCTTTAATCTGGGCCACGCCGTCTGCTGGAAGCTTATATAGGGACATGGAAAAAGGAGGGTTTTGCTCTTTGCCTTCTTGCCCTAGCCTTGCTAACACATCCATCCCATCACCGCCGCTGGAGACTACTTCTTTGGGATTTCAGCATCCACAGAAGACCAGTTGAGACACCCAGCCTTACGGGACTGAAAGACTACTAGATTCTCGGACTTTGCGGACTCAGCTCATTATTGTTGGATTATCTGGACTGCAGCTGGTAAGTCATACAATAAATTCCCCAGAGGGGCGGGGACGGGAGGGAGAGAGTGATTTATTCCATGAGTTCTGTGACTCTAGAGAACACTGACTAGTACAGTTTTGCTTTCTTCTCTGGATTTTCAGAGAGTTTGGCTTTGTGTTGCCTGTTTTATCGGGCTGCTTGGTTGGTGCGTTCCTGAGGAGGACTTGCTGGCGTTGGAGGCTGGGGTGGGGACGGGGCGGGACGGGGCGGGGTGGGGTGGGGTGGGGTGGTGGTCTGTGGGATCCAGGGAGGCATGGGAGGGGGATGTGGGGGTGGGAGAAGGTGCTTTGCAGCTAGTGTTCTGTTAAGCACTAGGGAAGACCCTGTGGATTGGGTCTGGAGGAACCAAGAGAGTGGAGAAGGTCTGCAGGCAGCCTACCTGGTCCTTTGGTGTTTTTGAGACAGGGTTTCTGTGGGTAGCCCTGGCTGTCCTGGAACTCACTCTAGAGACATGGCTGGTCTCAAACTCAAAGATCTGCCTACCACCAAAAACAAACAAACAAACAAACAAACAAACAAACCCTATCTCAAAAAACTAAAACCAAAACCAAAGATCTGCCTACCTCTGGAGTGTTGAGGTTAAAGGTAGGTACTACCACTGCCCAGTGAAAACTATGAGAGGTTTTACAGATTCATATTGAAATATGTAGGAGTTTTCTTACTGAGGCTGTGATGAAAAACCATGACTAAAAACAACTTGGGGAGGAAAGGGTTTTATACTTCCACCTCCACATCACTGTTCATCACCAACGGAAGTCAAGTCAGGAACTCAAACAGCATATTAAGAATTTACACTCTCAGCAGGGTGTGGTGGTGCACACCTTTAATTCCAGCATTCGGAAGGCAGCCGCAGGCGGATCACTGAGTTCAAGGCCAGCCTGGTCTACAAAGCAAGTCCAGGGCAGCCAAGGCTACACAGAGAAACTGTCTCGGGGACAGGGGTTGGGGGTGGGTGAGTGGGGGAGAATTTACACTCTCATCAGGGTGTAGTGGCACACACCTGTAATCCCAGCATTTGGGGAGGCAGAGGCAGGAGGATCTCTGTGAATTGGAGGCCAGCTTGGTTTACAAAGTGACTCCAGGATAGCCAAGGCTACACAGAAAAATCCTGTTTTGAAAAACAAACAATAAGACAAACAAACAAGCTTGCAGAGGACCTGAATTCAGTTCCCAGTACCCATGTGGGATGGCTTACTAATGTCTGCAACTACAACTCTGTGGGATTTGACATCTCTGGCCTCCAGGGGCACGCATGTCCATGCGGACATAGTCACATACATATACAAGTTTTTACAAATACACTTAATTAGAACCAAATAAGTATTTTAAAAAAGATAATATTATCTCTAATTCTTTTTTTTAGGGCATTTGATCTATAACTTTATTTTGTTTTTTTTTATTTTTTAATATTTTATTAATTTATTCATATTACATCTCAATTGTTATCCCATCCCTTGTCTCCTCCCATTCCTCCCTCCCTCCCATTTTCCCCTTACTCCCCTCCCCTATGACTGTGACTGAGGGGGACCTCCTCCCCCTGTATATGCTCACAGGGTATCAAGTCTCTTCTTGGTAACCTGCTGTCCTTCCTCTGAGTGCCACCAGGTCTCCCCCTCCAGGGGACGTGGTCAAATATGAGGCACCAGAGTTCGTGGGAAAGTCAGACCCCACTCTCCACTCAACTGTGGAGAATGTCCTGTCCATTGGTCTGGGTAGGGGTTCGAAGTTTACTGCACGAATTGTCCTTGGCTAGTGCCATAGTTTGAACAGGACTTTAAAAGTCTAGGGACAAATAGTAAAAACATTAAATATTAAATGGGCACAAGCTTTTTTAAAGAACAGTTTATCTTTTATATATTTTAATGGTCTCCATTTGGAGTTGTTTTCAGAACAGGCGACCAGGATTTGAGTTATATGGTGATACTGAACAGAAGATTCAAGCCGGGCGTGGTGGCGCATGCCTTTAGCCCAGCACTCGGGAGGCAGAGGCTCAACAGTCTGTGAGTTCGAGGCCAGCCTGGTGTACAGATTGAGTCCAGGACAGCCAAGGCTACACAGAGAAACCCTGTCCCGAAAACCAAACCAAACCAAACCCAAACAAACAAACAAACAAACAAACAAACAAACGGGTGGTGGTGGATTAAACCTACCTTCCTGCTTATTTAGACTATAGTTTGTTCAGTGTCACTAACCTTTAGTGACGTTTTCATCACCCTTGCCTTCTCTATTTATTTTTTTATGTCCCAACAGAGCTTGAATCAGAGTCATGAAAATTTGAATTTTATATACCTTTCACATATCACAGTATTTTACTCTTCTTCCAATTTTATTTCATTTTAGAAACAAGCATAGTGTTTTGTTTTGTTTTTTGGTTTTTCGAGACAGAGTTTCTCTGTGTAGCCTTGGCTGTCCTGGACTTGCTTTGTAGACCAGGTTGGCCTCGAACTCACAGTGATCCACCTACCTGCCTCTGCCTCCCGAGTGCTGGGATTAAAGGCGTGCACCACCACGCCCGGCTAAGCATAGTGTTTTTAATTGAACAATAATGCATACATAATAAAATCTACTATTTAAAGTGTAAAATTTAACAAAATTGTAATATATTTATAAAACTGTACAACCATACTCATGATTTAATACTACAGTATTTTCAGCATCCAAAAAAAAAAAAAAATTCAGTTCCTCAAATTCACCTCCTCATGACAACTATGATTCTTTTCTCTCTTTTTTTTCCAGACTTGTCTATTCTGGACATTTCATATAAATAGAGCAATATAGCAGTGGCCTTTTGTGTCTGGTTTCTTTTGCTTAGTATTACAGCTTTCAAGGTCCATGCACTTTTGTAGCTGTTTCCAGGCTACTGGAAAATACTCCATCGTTATGCCTACACACCATTTTAAAGCCATTTACCAGACGAGGGATGCTATCTTTTTCTAGCATTATGAATAATGGGACTATAGCTTTTAGAGCACAAGTTTTTTAGGTGGTAGAATTACTTTGGACCACAGAGGGTCTTTGATGTCACACTGCTTTGAATTTAAGGCCAAGGGCTACCACTTACTAGCTACATATAGAGAACAAATGATTTAACATCTATCTCAGTCTCACTTACAAAATGTGGCTATTAGTACTACTTGCCAACTAGTGAGTTTCAAAGCAACAATACATGGCCATGTTTAGAATGGTGCATAGCATATATAATACATATGAGTACAATTTATTGAGTTTAGTAATGACAGTGGTCATTTTCACTACGTCACTGAAATCCCTGGGCCTGATTTTTTTTTTTTTAAGTTAAAAATATAGTATACTTATACTTGCTTCTGGTATCCGGGTGTGCTAATTTAGATAGCTCTATTTTGAGATTGAAGGAGAAATGCTAAAGCTGTAAACTGCAGAGGCTTCCCTTCACCAACTTTCTTAATTTTAACGTAGTAAGTTATATAACACTCCGCCTGCAGTTGATTAGGCGAACTGCAAGGTACGCTTGTAATTATTTAGGGACAAGCATATACAGCATAGTGACTTAAGCCTCTTGTTAATTGCAAGGATAAGAAATACCGCTTTCCCTAGCTATCCTGTAATTGGTTTAGGCGCGACCCAGGTCGATTTCCATTGGTTCATAAAACTCAAAGGGTCTGGGCCTGAGCTATTAGTGGCCAATATGGCTCCACAGCTGGCTCCTGGCGGCAGCGCGGACACGTGGCTAACACAGGCAGGGCGGAACTTGGGAGGACTTAGTTTTTCTTTCCGCCAGAGGGCGCCACTTGTTCCTCCTTGCCAGAGTCTCATTTCCCATAAAGCCTCCGAGCGGCCAATCAACTGACAGTCTCGATGCCGCGTTCAAAGTCGGCGGGCCCTTTGCCCTATAGGAAAGCAGATAACGCCCCTAACGTCAAGATCGATGGCTAGATTCACCAATCATCTCACGGATCTCAGCTGGTTCCACCTTCCGCGTGTGGGATTGACGATCGTTGCGACCAATTGGAAGCATCGGGTCGGCGGGTGGATGAACGCGGCAGTCTGTAATGGCGGAGCGTGGCGGGGACGGAGGGGAAGGCGAGCGGTTCAACCCGGGGGAGCTGAGGTAAAGGGTGCCGCCTTGCCTCGCCTCTCGGCGTCCTGGCGCCCCAGGGGCTGGGGCTGGCTTCGGAAACCCGAGGTGGGGGGCACGGGGGTGGGGCGGCAGGAGTCGGCGGCGGCCGCCAGGGGCCGGACCGCGTGGGGCTGGCGAGAAAGGGGGGGAAGGGAAGGCGGCTTGAATGAGAAGAGCCGGGGGCCGGGAGCCGGGGCTGCGGCCTCCTGCGCGCGGTGGGGAGCATCCGCGGCCTTCGCGGGGCCCCGCAGTCCCGGTCTGTGCGCCTGAGCCTCAGGCCGCCGCCGCTCGGCCGCTCCGGGCCTGCCATGGCGGAGCCCCGGGCGGCTTGGCCGGGCCGCTCCCCCTCCGCCGCCGCCCGCCGCGCCGCGGCCTCCCGCCGCTCCGCCTTCCCCAGCCTGTCTGCACCCTTCGGGGCCCCCTCGTTCCCGGTTCTTTTTCTTTTGTGAAGATTCGCAGCCCTGACCGTTTATTTTTTATTTTTTTTTTCCGGGTCGCCCAGACGCCTTCTCTGAAGGCTCGCTTCCCCGGATCCTTCCGACCCGAGGCCAGAGGCGGTGCCGGGCCGGTCACTCGTCCAGCCCTGCCACGGTGGTGGCGACTTCTCAGAGGGGCTGAGACCGTAGAAGGAGCAAAGGTTGGGATTGAGAGCCTAGGAAGTGGCTGGGTGTTATAGCCGGGTCACCCCAGCCTGCGCCTTGGCTCTGTCCTACCCACGCCTCAGTCCCCTACCCAGGCAGTGTGACCTTTCTGCCTCTGGAACCTCCCCCGTTCGCAGTTTGTGATTACAGTTTGATCTCAGTGACCGGGAATTAGCCTCTCTTTGGAGATGATTTCTGAGGAGAAAAAGAGGCCACTTAATGCTTTATGTATGTACAAATTGGGTTGTTGTTGTTGTTGTTTTTTCCCCTGTAAGGGAAAATGCCGTTTCAGATATTCAGTTCCTATTCTGATTTGTGCCATTTTCAGCGTTATTAAAAAGGAAGCAGCAGTGTTGATTTTTGAGGACTCCGGGGTTTTCTAGAGTTCGGGATGAAATTTTCTTAAGGAAATGGAGATCAGTCTTGCTTAGGCAGTAATGGCTTTCAGGTTCAAAATGTCACACACAGAAATTCCCCCTTTGGCAGGAACACATTTTTGTCTTATTTCTGAGATGAGTCCTGAACCTTTTCACCCCCCGCCCCCCATGCCTGTAATGAATGCATTTTCAGGGCCTTCCAGTATTAGCGATAAAGTTTGTGTTTGGTTCTGCTCTCAAGAGGTTATTTTAGCTAGTCTCAGGGTCTTAGGGAGTATTTTTGGAGTGTGTCTTCAGCTTTACAGTAAGGAGCCTTGTAGACTTACTACTGAGAGTCTATATTCTAGACATTATTGCAAAAACTGATTCAAAAAAGGCCTCAGTTGGGTGGCCTGCTGCAAGCACTTTGTACCTTTGCTTTGGCTTAGAAGTTGCTTGTGGAGCTGTGTGTAGTGGCACACCCTTTTTTTTTTTTTTTTTTAAATTGAGACAGGGTTTCTCTGTGTAGCCTTGGCTGTCCTGGACTCCCTTTGTAGACCAGGCTGGCCTTGAACTCACCACGCCCGGTGGCACACACTTTTAATCCCAGCACTCAGGAAGCTGAGGCAGGCCAGCCTCTATTACATGTGACTCTGATGCTGTCTTAATGCTCCGGGGAGCACGTTGTAAGGGGGTTTAGCTTTGCTCATGACTTACGATAAACTGGCTATTTATGAGGCTGCTTTGAGGGCAGAAACTGGGCTTTGTTTTGTGTTTATGTCCCACATATGTTTCATAATAGTGTCTATAGTAGAGTCTGAGAAATAAGGTGATTAGCAGATATGTGGTCAACAAGCCAATAGTGAGAGACAGTCACTGTATTCATGCATCTGTGACTATTAACTGGCCTTGGTCCTAGTTATAAAGGAAAAAGTCCTTTGTTCCCAAAGACCTTCCATTTTAATTGAGGTTGGTCCAAATTTGAAACTAACCAACACCATCAAATGAGGAAGTCTGCCTGCAGGTGTGCAGCGCGGTGTAGATTGTTGGCTGGTGGGCTTGGAGAACACCTAGGCCTAGCTGACTCAGGTAAGTAGGTAGGAGCTTTAGTTTCTTGCCCATTCAACTTAAGGATTTTCTCTGAGGAGTTTGCTTATCTGGATAGATAACTCATAGAACAATATATTTGTATTTCCAGGATGTTCTTTTGGGGGGAAAAAGACAATTTCTCTTTGTATAAGTAGACTGCTTTTTCTCCAAATTGTTGTAAGTGGTAGGATCTCAAGTTGCTTGCCTTCTGTGAAATTCGGAGATCCAGTGTCACTCATCCCCTCTGGTTGAGGCCATGAAAGTAACTTTCAGAGTGATTTTGTATAGGTCTCTTACTCTAGGACCTTTGTTTACTACTAATACATGACAAGGTACTTCAAACCTGGATCTCTTTGCTGGTGAAAACAGGAATGAGAATACACTGGCATTATTATAGAGTAACTACCTTAACAAGCTATTTTTCCTTTGTAAAAGTAGCATTAGATTCATATTGAACCCAATATGCTGTAAGAATTCAGAGAGTACAGAAAATGCCCGTGGAACTGCCCTGGTAAATAGAAAGTGTCCGGGGTCCGTGGTCATTATCAAACGATATTGCACAGTATCGGTGTACTAAAAGGATCTGTGCACTGATGGGCAAGGATATGTGGTAAAGTGCGTCCTAACATTTGTTGTACTTGAAAACTCAGATTGGGTAATGGCACAGACTGGCCTCTGAGACCCTAGAGGTGGGGCGCAGGTTGAAGTGACATTTGAACTGAGTGTGAGTAGTTAACAGTAGACAGGTGTGGGAAGAGCATGCCCAACAGAGGGGACTGTGAGCACAGGCTTCAGGGTAATGAAGTTGATGTATGTGACGATCTAATACACTCCTGGAAATGCCCACAACGCCCAGGTAAAACGAGTCCTGATAATAGTTGGACAGTAACAGCTGGCATTAATATTAATAACAGTGATTTTAATGCCATGGAACATTAATGTTAATATAAAAACAGTACTTAGAAGCTAAGGCTTCACAAAGCATTTCTGTTGCTGTTCCAGGTACCTCCTTATCTGTTTATTTTGTCCTTACTGCAGATTTTGGTGAAGATCTCAGGACATGTTTTACATATAACTAACATCATAAAATAGTAACTTTCGGCTATGGCAGCAGGAAGTTAATGGCAGACTTTAAAAAGAAATCTGGAAAATTAACTAAGTGTCTTTTATAGGTAAAGCATTAGGAAGCATTGGAAGTAATTGAGGATGCTAACATGATTTACTGTGTATTGCCTATTATCTTAAATTATTAGTAGGGATTATCTCATTGAACAGTACTGTGAGATAGCTTTTATTTGACGTTTACATTCATTTACATATAGGAAACTCAAACTTGGAAATTATGTAACTAGCCCAATGAAGAACAGAACTGCTATGGCTTGTGGTTCTACAGGCTAAATGTTTAACCTTAAGTTGGAGCAGGAAGTATGAAATTCTAAAGAGTACAGATTTTTTTAAAAAAGGAAAGACTGACCACAAGGATATTTAAGATGAAGGTACATTATTTTCTCTTTTTTCCTTGTCAAGACAGGGCTTCCCAAAGCCAGGTGTAGTGATGCACGCCTTTAGTCCCAGCACTCGGGAAGGCAGAGGCAGGTGGATCGCTGTGAGTTCAAGGCCAGCCTGGTCTACAAAGCAAGTCCAGGACAGCCAAGGCTACACAGAGAAACCCTGTCTCAAAGAACCAAAAGAAAAGAAAAGAAAAGAAAGAAAGAAAGAAAGAAAGAAAAAGGGCCTCAGAAAGAGACCTACCTGCCTCTGTCTCCAGCATGCTGTCACCTTTAATCTTTTAAAGCCACCACTGCTGGGCTAACATCACTCTTAATTCAGGGTGAAACAGTTTGTTTGTTTGTTTGTTTGTTTCTGGTTAACTTTACCTCAGGGGTATTCCAGGATGACACTTGTGACTTACACCTCCCTTATAGACCCACCCCCAGAAGACACTCTGTAAGTAATCCTGGCTGGCATACAATTTGCAAACGACTCATTCTCCCACTTGCAGTTGCTGCTTTTGACTCATATTCTGACCTTTGGAGCATAGGCTCATTGGTTAAATATTCTTAGTATAGTAGTTTTAAACTTGTTTTTAGCCTCTTATTCTTCTGACAGGCCCTTTAATTAGTTAATTTGGGATTCTTTTGATGTGGCAGGATTGAACTGTGATGTGAAAACTTTCAAAGCACAAAGGGTAGTTCTAAGAACAGTTGAAAATGTAGGAAAAGTATACAAAATTCTGTGATGAGGAGAGAGTGCAATAGTTATTTTGTGTATGCGCGAAAGTGCATCTGTGTGTCTGTGTCTGCTTGTTGTCATAATGTGGAGGCAGAAGACAACCTTAGATGCCATCTGCAGGAAGACAGTATACCTCTTTTCAGATAGGGTCTCACACTGGCCTTGAGCTCACTGGTTAGACTAGACAGGTAAGCCAGCAAGTGCTAGGAATCCTGTCTCTGCTTTCAAAGCTGGGGATTACAGCTGTACTGCCATGCACCTGTAAGGGTTCTGGGGACCACACTCAGGTGTAAGTAATTTAATAACTGAGCCAGCCCCTGATTATTTTCAGATATACACAAGAATCTAGTTTTTTGAGAATGGAAATGTTGGAGAAGATCTGGGTAGATACTCTAATTGTCTTTGGCAAGCTGAAGTTTCATAATAGTTTTTTTTTTTAAAGAGATAAGGATCTTGGGTTGCCTAGATTGCCTAGTTAGGATCCTCCCCCCCCCCCACACCCCCCAAGGGTCTCACTATAGAGCTCTTCTTTTTGGTTTTTCAAGACAAGGCTTCTCTTTGTAGCCCTAGCTGTCTTGGAACTCACTCTGTAGGTCAGGCTGACCTTAAACTCAGAGATCCACCTCCCTCTGCCTCCCAAATGCAGGAATTAAAGTGTACACCACTGTGCCCAGCCTGCCTCTATCTTTGAATAGCTAGGATTGCAGCCATTAACCACCATGCCTGACTATAATAATAATTATTGTGCGTCTGTGTCTTGTCCTTGTGTGGTAGCTTTGGTACAGCATCACCAAAGTATGCATTGGTTCATATGAGTTTTTTATTTTGTTTTTCAAGAAAGCATCTCACTATGTAGTCCAGGCTGTCCTAGCACTTACTATGTAGGCTAGGCTAGCCTTAAACTCAAAGAGAACTGCCTGCCTCTGCCTCCTGAGTGTACCACTATACCTGGCCATGAGTAATATTTTTAAATTTTTATTTGATGTGCGTTGTTTTGTCTGCATATGTGTTGGAGGGTGTGAGATCCTCTAGAAATGGAGTTACAGACAGTGGTGAGCTATCATGTAGTATGGGAATTGAACCCTGGTTAAGAGCAGCCAGTGCCCTTAACCACTGAGCCATGAGAGCACTAATGACTGGGCCATAGAGCTGACAATGTTGTGGAGAAATCAGTGAACAAAATTCCTCTCTGAAGGGGCTTACAAAACACTATGGCGTTTTAATTCTTCCTTTACTCCTGAACAAGCTTTGAGTCTTTGGACCCGGTATTTCCTTCAGTATACCCTAGTTCCTTACCAGTAAAATGGGATTAAACCTGAGTTTACCTCATAGCCTCATAGAACTGTTAAGGGACAGCAGTGTTTGACAAGAGGATAGTATTCTCCCAGGCACATATTCGCACTTAAAAAAGATTACTTGGGGCAAAGGTAAATATTACTATTATTTATGATAGTTGTTTGCTCAAATGCCATGGAGAGAATACACTTAGATGTTTGGCCAAAGCTTGTGAGGGAGGGTGCATTGAAGGAAAGGCTTTTCTTTCAGACGCATGATACACTAAGTTCCTTAGGCTACATCTTCTACTCTCTTCTTTGTTTTATTTTATTTTATTTTATTTTATTTTTTATTTTTTGGTTTTTCGAGACAGGGTTTCTCTGTGTAGTCTTGGCTGTCCTGGACTCACTTTGTAGACCAGGCTGGCCTTGAACTCACAGCAATCCACCTGCCTCTGCCTCCCAAGTGCTGGGATTAAAGGTGTGTGCCACTATGTCTGGCTCTCTACTCTCTTCTAATAAGATACTTTTACATAATATTTGTGTGTGTGTGTGTGTCACGGTGTATATGTGAAAGTCAGAACAACTTGGAGGAGTTCTACTATTGTGTGGATCCCAGGGATCAAACTCTAGTCATCAGGCTTTTCAGCAAGCCCCTTTACCTACCTGCTGAGCAATTTCACCAGCCCTCTATCCTCTTAAAAAATTTGGCAGTGTATGCCTTTAATCCCAGCCCTCAGGAGATGCAGTTAGCTGTGGGTTTTAGGTCATTCTAGTCTACATGGTGAGTTCTAGGACAGCCAGGGCTATGTAGAGACCTCCTGTTTCAAACTACAAAAACAAAAGATATTTCAGACATTAAAAATTATAGAAAGTGGGACACTTAAGAGTTCATTGTTTATTTTATTTGCGTGCTCCTTTTAACTCTGAACTGTTTATGCTTAAGCTACTTGGAGAGGGCTTGGTGGTGGTGCATCCCTTTAATTCCAGCATGGGAGGCTGAGGCAAGTGGATCTCTGAGTTTGAGGCCAGCCTGTTGTATAGAGCTAGTTGTAGGATAGCCAAGGCTAAACAGAGAAACCCTGACTGGGAAAAAAAGAGAGAGAGAAAGGTAGTTTTAGTATTTCCCCCCAAATACATTATGTCTGTTTTCTGTGACTCTACAAATAACCTAAGTATCAACTTATGAAGGTGGTCCTTCACTGACAGTGGATCCTGCTGCCTTTTACATAGGGCTGCATCTGTTTGTGTATGAAACCCAGTCCAGAGATGGTACTGGGTCGTCTTTTTTCAACCTTCTTTAACCTTTTCTAAGTAACACTCAGATTTCTGAGCAGCACCCCTCCAGAACACTCTTTTGTTAAAGTGCGTGCATGTGTGTATGTATACACACGTACATGTGTATATAATACAATCATACCATTACACAGATAGGAAGGTCAGAGGGTAACTTGGGCAACTTGGTATTCATTCTCCTTTTACCTTGTGGATCTAGGGAATCAAAACTTAGATCACTAGGCTTGCAGTAAGAGCCTTTACATGTTGAGTTTTCTCACTGACCCAGGAACATTCTATATTTATTATTAGATTGAGGTTTTATAATCTTGGTTGGACTGTGTAGGGTATCTTTCTCAGTTATATTTTATCCATCTAGCCTTAAATAGATAACATTAGTTGTGATAATTTGGTATTGCCAAATTTTCTGATTTGTGTGTGTATGTTTTTCATTCTACCTTGTGACTGTAGGTACTATTGTGGGAAGATATTTTAAAATCATCTAAATATTCTTCCTTATCTTCTTTATCATCTTATTTTTACCAGCTGGTTGCAGTGGCTTTCTAACTCTTGTTTGCATTTGAGCCCCATGAAAATTGGTATATTTCAGTAACTACTTTTGTAATTTTGAGACTTTAATCACTGTTCTTCCCCGGGCAGTGGTGGCGCATACCTTTAATCCCAGCACTCGGGAGGCAGAGGCAGGTGGATTGCTCCGAGTTCTAGGCCAGCCTGGTCTACAAAGCAAGTTCAGGACAGCCAAGGCTACACAGAGAAACTCTGTTTCGAAAAACCAAAAAGAAAAAAATAATAATAATAATCACTGTTCTTTTACACAGGATGGCTCAACAGCAGGCCTTGAGGTTCCGAGGCCCAGCTCCCCCACCAAATGCAGTGATGCGAGGCCCGCCACCTCTCATGAGACCACCTCCTCCTTTCGGCATGATGAGAGGCCCTCCGCCACCACCCAGGCCACCCTTTGGACGGCCTCCTTTTGATCCTAACATGCCACCAATGCCTCCTCCAGGAGGAATACCTCCACCCATGGGCCCACCACATCTCCAGGTAAAGAATATAGAGGTTGCCATTTTGGGGTTGGTATCGGTATTAATTTTATATGCAGGTTTTGCCTTAAATATCTTGATTCTACTTCTTTGTGTTTAAAGATTTTTCTTTCTTTCTTTTTTTTTTTTTTATTTTATGTGTTTGAGTTTTGCCTCCATGCATGTTATTTGTACTGCATATATGCCAGATACTCACTGAGGCTAGAACAGAGCACCCAGTACCTTGGATCTGGAGTTAAAGATGGTTGTAAACCACCATGTGGGTACTGGAAACCCAGCCATCTCTCCAGCCCGTACAGATTTTATTTCATGTTTTAAATACTTCATGATTTAAAGTGTGTATATGTGTACACATATGTACATATATGTGTAAGTGTGCATAGAGGCTGGAAGAGGACATTAGATCCCTTCTGATGCTGGAGTTAACACGCAGTTGTGAATCACTGGACATGGATACCGTAACCACACTTGGGTTCCCTGGGAGAAGATCAAACATTCTTAACCACTGACTCAGTTCCTGGTTTTTTATTTCTTTTTTGAGACAAGTTCTTGGTCTGTAGCTCTGGCAGGCCTTGAATTTGCTGTGATCCTCCTGCCTTAGCTCTTAAATGCTGAGATTCAAATTTCAAATGCTCTGACTTTACTAAGGAGATGTCTACATATATTGCTATTACTCCTTAAGTTAGCAGTAAGGGGATCAGACAAGGAACTTAATCTACTTACAAAACTCTGCTCTAATAAACCAGTTTGTATTTGCCATTGATAACTGAATTATCTTATGCAACCTGCCTTAATGTACTGAGTGGAGAATATTTGTTGTTCATGGTTTATATTGCTAGTAAGTATCTAATAGATGTAGATGAATAATATATATTCTTTAGTAATTATCCTCTCTAGTAATGATGTCTAAGGTATAATTTGGAGAATGATAATAAATTTGGATTTGAGTTTCTTTCTTCCCTCCAAATCTTTTGCTATTAGAAAAAGATTTATTGTGGTATTTTCTAAGTAAAAACTTCTGTTTCTCTTTCTTTTCTCTTTCTTTCCTTCCTTCTTTCTTTTCTTTTCTTTTCTTTCTTTCTTTCTTTCTTTCTTTCTTTCTTTCTTTCTAATTTGATGGGGACTTGCTGTTTAGCACAGGCTGGACTTGAACTCACCATGTATTGCAGAGTGGCCTTGAACGTGCAGTAGTTGGACTGCTTCAGCCTCTGGGTGCTAGCATTGTTGCTGCCATACACCACTATACTTCCCTAAACTTATATTTTAACTGCTTATCCGTAAATGATATGGCATTGTATTTACTTGAAGACTAGAAAGATCCAGTTTTTTAGCTAGTGACTGGAAATTTACTACATATATATTTAGAGTACATCTTTTATAAATGGAGTTTGTATTGGTGCCAGAACGACAAGAGCTTACGTAAGGAACAGAAACAAGTTCAACAGAGCAGGTGTGGGATAGGGAGTACTTTTAGGAAAGTGGGACTCAGTTCCTCTGTCCAACTTAAGGTGCTTTTGATAATTCAATTTTTATATTACATATAAATTATGGAAAACATCTTTTTAACCCTTGTTCAAAATGACAGTACCAATAGTTATTATATTTTTATTTCTGAAATTCTTTTTTCTTTGCCCACTTGAGATATTGTTTCTCTGACTGTCCTGGAACTCATTCTGTAGACCAGGCTGGCCTCAAACTCACAGAGATCTGCTGACGTCTGCTTGTTGAGTGCTGGGCCTAAAGACATGCTCCACCTTGCCCAGCTCTGAAACTCAATTCTTGAAGAATCCCTCTGTATGCTAACGTTAGTAAGCATAGATATGGGAAGCAGCAGCAGCAGCAGCTTTCCTGCCTTGAGATACATCTTATTAGTAGTCACTGAAGAATGACCTTGCAGGGATTCTCAGGGTCAAGAGTGATGTCTTGTATGTTTGGTTGATTTCTAAGCTTTCCACTAAAGGCAGGATGAGAGGCTCATGCAAGGGCTGAGATCAGTCCCCAGCACCAAGACCAGAGCAGAACAGATGAAGCCTGAACATAGGGTGGATAGTTGTTTTCTGTGAAACACATTTAAAATGATGAGCTTTATTACTACTGCATAAAGATTAGGATAGGAAAATACCTTTTTAGTTATATTTTTGCTTGAAGTAAAAGTAATGAAGGGTTATTGCTTTGTGGTTTTGTAAAATAGTGTTTACTATTAATACCTACTGTAGTTGAGTTGTAAGTCATTGATAGCTGAATGTGAAAACATAGGAGCTCAGAAATAGAATACATGCCTAGGATGCACAAGGCCCTGGGTTTGATCCCTACCACCATAAAAACAAAGATATAAAAAAATCCTCATAATATTTTTTCTTTTAAAGTAATCCAGCATATTATTGTAGACTAGTCATTTTGCTCATGCAATAGCCAAGTGTATTTGAACAAACAACTGTTTGCTTTTATAGTTCTTTGCTTGTGTATAAAGGTATAATTTAATATAACTCGAAGGAAATAAGTTAATAATAGACCATAACTGTTCTTGTGCATTCACAGAGACCACCTTTCATGCCTCCACCCATGGGAGCTATGCCGCCTCCTCCGGGTATGATGTTCCCACCAGGAATGCCTCCTGGGAGTGCACCTGGTGCTCCGGCACTGCCTCCTACTGAGGAGATATGGGTAGAAAATAAAACTCCAGATGGGAAGGTAAATTTCAAAACATTTTCAACTTGTTATTTTCATGGTGGCAAAGTAGTGAAACTTGGTAGCTTGAGATTATATATTAAGACTATATTGAGAATTCTGTGTATTAAGAATGAGCCTCAAGGAGCCGGGCATGGTGGTGTAGGCCTTTAATCCCAGCACTTGGGATGCAGAGGCAGGCAGATTGCTGTGAGTTCGAGGCCAGCCTGGTCTACAAAGTGAGTGTAGGACAGCCAAGGCTACACAGAGAAACCCTGTCTTGAAAAAAAAAATGGGAAAAAAGAAAAAATGAACCTCAAGCAGCAGCTAGGCTATGACTCCAGGAAGAGCTTGCTGCAGTTCAAAGGTCACATCAAGGCCTGTATTTTAATTGATGTGTCACAAATTCTCAAGACCATCTCAGGGTTGAGAAGGATTATCAGGGATGAGCGTATTGTTGGCGTCGTCCTGGCTGGAACTACAGTGAAGGGGTACAAAACTAAAAGAGAAGCATATGACATAAAACATGAAGGAAAATAGAGTAAGTTCCCACAGTCCTATCACGGAATAAGATGACATGTGCAATTCTTCAGAGTGGAATGGTGGCCATACATGTTTTTTCTACCAGTAAGCTCACATGAGCCTAGCGGTTTTCATTGGAGCTTGGTCATGAAGTGCTGTCTGTCTTCTATACTATGAAATTCCATATTCCCAGAGCAAAAACAGACTTTGCTCATGAGGGGCACCGTTTGCATACATGTTTAGGCACCGTGTGCCATTCTTACTAGGAAGAGAGCGGTGGTAATCTTCTCAAGTCCAGTTCTTACGTGCTAGCCAAAGGCCAGTTATGCCAGCAAGGCTTTCTCATAAAGGTAGTCTCAGGCATTCTTTGTTAACTACATTGGTTTTTCTTTCTTTTTTCTTTCAGTTTTAATAAATTTTTTTTGCATACACATTTATATTATTACTCATATATTCAATAAACTACCTACAGCAAGAAGAACCAAGACACAATCAGGAATTATATAAATGTTACACTCTTAGTGTTTTGGCTATTTGTATTTGGCAGCCTTAAAGGAAACATCTTTCCTATCTTAGTGTGTCTAAGCTTCTGAATGTAAATCAATATCTATCATATCTCATCATTATCAACTTAAAACATCTGTCTAGACCTAAAAACATCTTAACTCCTAAACAACTGAGCTTAATGTAAAACTAAACTCTCTGGTCTTCGACCTCATCAGAGACTTGAGAAGGAGTAAACTTGATTACCTGAGTGTACCGGGTTAGCAACTTTCCAAATGAGAAGATGACAGAGGCAGTTTGCTACCTGAACAGTCACCCATAACTCTCTATTGTGTTGGAGCATCATCTTCAGCTTTCTGGCCCAATATATCTGAGACGTATTTATGAGGCAGGGACTATTGAGGACTTGTTTACCCTGTCTTGGCAGAGTTTGGCCGCCGACTCTGCCTGCATCCAAGCTTGCCCTTTTTAGGCAGAATTCTGTCTGTGGTAGAAACAAGGACATTTTGCCCAGTGGCTACATTGGTTTTTCTTTTTTTTCTGTTTTATAGAAACAGACTCATAATATATGGATATATTTTTAGCCTTTTCTACAGCTACTTTCTTGAGACAAAATATAGTAACATTTTTAATAGCAGATTTTGTGATTATCACTTTTTCTTTCTCTGCAGGTTTATTATTATAATGCTCGGACACGTGAATCTGCATGGACCAAGCCAGATGGAGTTAAGGTTATTCAGCAATCAGAACTGACGCCTATGCTTGCAGCCCAAGCACAGGTTCAGGCCCAGGCTCAGGCACAGGCCCAGGCACAAGCTCAGGCCCAGGCTCAGGCCCAGGCTCAGGCACAAGCCCAGGCTCAGGCTCAGGCACAAGCCCAAGCCCAAGCCCAGGCTCAAGCGCAGGCGCAAGCGCAGGCTCAGGCCCAAGCACAGGCCCAGGCTCAGGCCCAGGCCCAAGTGCAAGCACAAGCAGTAGGCGCTCCCACCCCTACCACCAGTAGCCCAGCACCTGCAGTGTCTACGTCAACACCATCATCTACCCCATCCTCCACCACAGCCACCACGACAACTGCTACTTCAGTTGCACAGACAGTATCAAGTAAGTACCTGCCTAGTGTGTGTTTTTATTTAAGGGTGTGAAAAATAAATAAATACAGTATTCTAAAGTGGCCCTTACATTTATGGCATTACCCTGATGCTACTTAAAATATATTTTGACATTAAAATTTCTGAGTTAGAAAAAAAACTAGACACCTGTATAAGTAAAAGGAATTATTTGCCCAAGTGTAGTTTATGAAGTTAAGCTGTAGAAGTGCAGTTGTTTTAATTGACCAACACTAGTGACAAATGCTGTGGGAATTAAAAAATTGTGTGAGACCCTGTTTTGCAGAGTTTTCTAACTGAGGCTTGAACAAAGGTCAACAAATGAGGACTGATGTCATTTATGGGATTGTTAGGGGAGGTCTGAGGTAGGACGTTTTATACTCCTCAGTAAACTGAGTAAGAACAAGTCCAGGGCATGGAAAGTTTTAAAAATCAAGACAGGCCTGGCACGGGGGCAGGCACCTTTAATTCCAGGGGCAGTTCAAGGCCAGCCTGGTCTACCAAGTGAGTCCAGGACAGACAGGGCTATACATGCTGTGGGTGTAAACAAACATCAGGCAGATGTTCTGGATTGTTCAGGTGCTGCCTCTGGGTCGTATTGAAGTTGGAAGACCTAGAAGTTTTTCTCTAACTTCTTTTAGAGACAGCATGCCCTGGAGCAAGTTATACATAAACGCAGTAGGGATTGGCTTAAAAACAGTAAGAAAGGAAAGAATTTTCAAGTATATAATCATAGTCCCAAGACTTAGAACTTCAAAAAAATAAATAAAAATGAGAATGTAAGTATCAGACGTAAGAGTTGAAGAGAGATTTGTTTTAGACAGCTACTCTGTGTGTTGGTGGTATTACTCTGCAAACTGAGACTGAGCCCAGAATTATTGAATGATCTTGATGTGATCATTGCTAATGCATTGTGCGGACTGGGTTTCTTTATGGGACGGTCGTTGTTTCTATTGCTTTATTTTCTGGGCTATGGATCAGAAAAACAAACCACACTTTATGCTCAGGAGCTTCTTGGGAATCAGTGGTGTAAGAAATACATACTGAAGAGATGTAATCATCGTGCGTTCAACTTTGAGTTTACCCTCTTGATGAAGGAAGCAGCTGAAGGAGTCAGGTGTATGTAGTGTGTGTAGAGATAGGTGTGTGTGGTGCTCTTCCCCAGGACTGGCAAGTGAGCCAGGGCCTTATAGATTCCAGGCAAGCACTCTGTGTGGCGATGAGTCAGGACACACAGTACTTAGTACTTTTTAGACAACCTGAGGGAAGTATATGAAATAAGAAAACGTACATGTTTTGCAAGTGTAAGATGTAAATGGAAGGAAGATTGTGCTAACTGGATTGTGATCCTTAGCTTATGGTTTTTATTATACTTAACATGAGTGTCAGGGCTGAAGCCTGCCAGTGATTGATGGAGTACACGGTGGTGGGAGTGGGAGCAGGGTATTAAAGGCAGGGTAACACTGTGTGGAGTGCTACATTGACGTCTGGGAAGGGTAGTACTTCGTGTTTTAAGGGCCAGGGTTATGTAGCTATTCCATTTGCCCTGTGTGTGCTCCATTCTCTATTTAACCTCATTAGTGAGTGCTCCTCCCCTTCCTGCTATAATCGTCCTGAAAGGACTTTTAGCCCCAAGCATCCAATAGCAAGGTCATGCTCTCTTGAGTACCAGTTTTTATGTTGTGTGTCTGAATATTTTGGTACTATGGTTCTAGTCTATTTCTCTGCCTGTTGTACATAGTTACTGGTCATTGTTAGAATCCCACACTGGATTAAATAGTGTGAATTGAGGTAGCGCCTTAGCAGTTATATGAGCACACACATCCCATAGGAGAACTTAATCATTGTCTTGGTATCAATCTCTCAGGTTCCCCCTTGACTCTTTCATTGCCTTTATCCTTTTCCTCAGTCATTATTACCTGTAAGCAAGTTCAGAATACCCTGTTGTGGAAAGTACGAGTGAGTGAATATTTTCTGCCACTTCCTTGGTTGTGGTCTTTTTTACTTGAAGTTTTATGTCTCTATAAACTCATTTTCCTGGCATTGGTGCTTTGGACCATAATCTTAGTACCGAATACAATTAATATTTTAAAATTTAGTTTTATGAACCACAATATAGATATGTAGGTATGTGGGACTAAACATTCAGGCCATTTATTTTACTTGAAGCTTTTTTTCTTTCCTTTCCTTTTTTTTTTTTTTTTTTTTTTTTTGGGTAAGTTTATGGAAACTGATCATGAGGTCAACCTCTCAGGGAAATCGGAAAGAATAAATATATTTTCAGCCAGTATAGTGGTCTACAGTTGCCAACTGGTATATGTATATGGGACTGGGCAAATGTTGCATGTACTTTGTATTTTTCACATTGTTATAAATTATTAATATGATACTGTACCCTAAGGCTAGGTCTATGCTAGACCAACAATTCATTCCTGGGCCCCTGAAGATACTTGTTTGGCCCTGCTGTCTATTTAGCCAAGGTGAGTTCCTCATTAACAAGTATGAAATTGCTCACATCCTCCCAGCCTAAGTGAGTTATTTATTTTAGAAGCTAGAAAGTGGTAATGAACAGATTTTTGTTGTCAGCTGGACAATACAAGTGGGTGGTTTGTATTCAACTCTATGCTTTTATTAAGAATTGAAGTTGTTTAAAGATCGGGAAAGCACTGTTAGTAATTTGGCAACTGAATTTTTAGTCTAATACAGGTAGAGTTTGGTACTTTCCCTTTCTTTAAAAAAAAAATCACTAAAAATCTAGTGAATTATCCCAGTGGATTTTATTTGGAACAGGCTGAGTTATAAATAACATGTTTTATTGATGAAAACTAAAACCTTAAGTGAAGTATAGATTTTATTTATTTGTGATCATTTCTATTTTGAATGTGACTTCTAGAGATGAAGTGTTTTATTTTTGATAATTAAATGTATATTAGCACAACCCAAATTACTCTAAAATTTACATTTACCTGTTCACACTATAGTGAGCTCTCAAAATGTTTTCTTAAATTTTGAAATGATTGAAGAAAGCCCCGAGATGTTTTCTGTTCCATTCGTTTATATCCAGATTTTAGTTGTTTGCATATTCTTTTCCTCTTTGTTCTTCTTGGGTTAGACAGTTCCATTAATGGAACTTATCTGTCTTCCTCTCTTCTTCCCATTTAATTCATTACGTGATCCCTTTGTTTACATTTATGAAATGCCAATAATGTGAGAATGCACTGTTATTTGCAGTAGCATCTATTTTCCCACTCCGTTTTCTCTGCAGAAGTGCTGCTCTTTTTCTGCCCAGCAAAGAAGTATAGACTTCCTGGCCGGTCCTTGAGGCGTTGTTGATGTCTGCCTCATGTCTTAGGAGTTGAGAGCTAGCTCCCTCACTTTCTGAATACTTGCTCTCTGTCCTTTGCCCTTGCTCATACTTCTTTCACCATTGGCTTATTTTCTCTTTGGGCTTCTCTTTCTTTGATAAATCTTGACTCTTTGAGGTAAAAATTTTTGTGCCCTCCTCATATGTATGAATGGACTGGGCCTTGATTACACTCCTATACATTTATCCCACTTTGATTTTTTTGTTTTTGTTAAATTCATTTAGCTGACTTTTCAGGCTTCTTGAAGATAGTTTTGTGGCACCTTTCTTGCAGTGCATGAGATGATAGGCCTTTCAATACTGAATGACTGAGTGGTGGATGAAAACAGTAAAAAGGTTCATGAAAGAGTGACACATGTTGTTTTCTTTCTTATCAGCACCCACAACACAAGACCAGACCCCAAGTTCCGCTGTTTCAGTTGCCACGCCTACAGTTAGTGTGTCAGCTCCTGCTCCTACAGCCACACCTGTGCAAACTGTACCCCAGCCGCACCCACAGACGTTACCTCCTGCTGTTCCTCACTCAGTACCTCAGCCAGCAGCAGCAATACCTGCTTTCCCACCAGTAATGGTGCCTCCATTTCGTGTTCCCCTTCCTGGCATGCCAATCCCACTTCCAGGTAAACAACAGATGACACTTGTTTCTCTAGCTGTTTTCACATTGTCAGTTTGTTCTCATATGTCTGTTGCATTGGAAATTTGCCTTGAATCTCATCTGCTTGAATTGTTTTTGAAAGATTCATGGCTAACTGCGATATTTTTTTCTTAAGTTTTGGTAAATGTCCTTTTTTGTTGCTGTTTACATGTCTTAAAATTAGAGTCACATTTAAAAGTATACTTATTTTGGATAATAGCCTCAGTGAATAAAATGATTTTATTTGTATATATGTTCTAAATGTAGTTTTTAAAGGGATTGGATGTATGAAGTCGATAAATTATAAGCTTTAACAGCTAGCACAGGTTAGCTAATAATGTACATAGTATATTGTTCTAACACATGGTATGCAGTCAGTCTTTAGTTTTTGCAGCTATCTTAGGTAGGTATGCAGACAGTTTAAATTAGTTATCTAGTGTCACCTAGCTAAGTGATAGTGTTAGATTTGATCTGGTACCCTCCAGATCTAGGAACCAAGCTTTTAATAATTATGTTGTACTGGCAAGAAAAATGTGAGTCACTTAATTGTGAACAGATTGATGTAAGACAGAAATCAGGTTTCTTTGCAACATTTGTGAAGTAGAGTATAATGTACATTATTTAAAAGTTTGTTGTAGCAAATTTGTGTCATTATATAGGAAATTATGAAGACTAGAGAAGGAGCTAAAAGATTTGTGGGAAAGTCTACCATTAGGTATTACATAATAGTAGCATTGGGCATTCTAATTTGAGTGCATTTGCTATTGTCAAGTGCATTGTTTAATCCTTGATCCATGATTCATTCTTTATGGATTGTAGTTGAAAATATTGCTACCACAGACAAATTTTACAAGACTAGTTTGTAATAAGGCTTCTGTTTCCAATTTATACACTTTTCCAAAGGTTACTGCCATTTATTGTACAGGGTTCTGTGTAAATGTAGAGGTGTGATATGAGACATTTAAATATTAAACATTTGCAGGTACCAAAAATTCAGGAACTGGTATTTTATTTGATTAAAAAAAATCTTGTATTCATTACTGATTTAAGTGCTCTATATGTGAAGGTTATATTTCCTAGTCATTTAAAAATAAGAAAAACAAGTTGTGCAGTATTAAGGATTGGAAATTTTTTTTTCTTTAGTTATATTTAAGACAAGCTGAGTACTTTCCTCTGCGTCTTATTTTTGTAGGAAGATAAGTGGGAATAGAAAACAAGTGGGGAATAGTTTGACACTTATCAAAACCTTTTTTTCTTAGAAATAATAATTATTATTTTAATAATAATAATGATAATAGCATAGTGTCTTGCTGTGTAGCCCAGTCCATACTAAAATTCATTTGTCTAGTCTTCAAACCTTGAAATGATGGTCAGCTTTATGGTTAAGGACAGTGTCAGGGCTGCACATAGATTTGAGTGTGAAGGTGCTGAGCTGTTTTGTTTTTGGGTTTTTTTGTAGAGGACAGACTGAGAGGTAGCATGATGATGCTATAAAGATATTTTGAAAGACCAGTGTCTTCTGAAAAGATGTTCACATGGTCCTATGTGATTTTACTAGGAGCAGAGAAAAAAGGCAGATGGTACATATTAGCAAAATTTTGTGGAAAGGGGAAGTTTGTCAAATTCTTCATTTTTTTTCGTTTTTTAACGATTTATTTATCTATTATGTATATAGTGTTCTGGCCTGCACGCCAGAAGAGGGCATCAGATCACCATGTGATGTGAGCCACCATGTGGTTGCTGGGAATTGAACTCGGGACCTTTGGAAGAATAATCGGAGCCCTTAACCTCTGAGCCATCTCTCCAGCCCCAAATTCTTCATTTTCATACTTCACTTTCTAAAGCTTTAGAATAGGTGATGGTGACCACAAATATGAAATTTGGCAGTAAAAAGACAGGTAATAAATGGTAGCCACTAATGACATCTTGTAGGTTAACCGGGAGAAAGCTTGACACCTTTCTTTTCTCTGCCTGTCTCTGTTTCTGTCTCACTCTGGGGGTAGGGGGTTGTTTCTGGGGATTGAAGTCAGGGATTTGTTCAGGCTAGGCAAGTATTGTACTCTCAAGCTGTACTCCAGCTGGGTAGCGGTTGGGTTGTCCTAGCTACCAAGATTCTTTGTAGGGTGTCTTACAGAAAGTAATGGTGACATTTGTTGGAACTAAGGCATTTCGTATTCGATGTTCATTTATTTTTCTCATTACCTTTTTCATTAAGTTCTTATAAGGTGTTTAGCGAAGAGACAAAACCACTTAATTTCTCCTTCTCGGATTTTTGTCTGTTGTTATGGTTATGTACAATTAGATCCCACCTCTTCTCTTCTTATGTCAACTCTGCTTTACTTATTTTGCAGCTTGAAATCTTATTTGCAATAGCATTGTGTGGCTGTAATAAGGATGACTGAGAGATAAATAAGATGGAGGGAACTAGGGAAAGAATTAGATGAAATAAGAGAATAAGGTAGAATTTGAGAGTGGTACCAGATTAGGATGAGAGGTATCTGTTTCTAAAACTGAAATCTTGCAACTTTAAGAAACTTACTGTCATTGACATCAGAATTACCCAAAATGCTAAGTGGGATTTTCTAATTTTCTAATAGAGCATATTTTGAGAACAGCATAATTTGTAGGAAAATTGGACAAAAGCTGCTCCTTTTTAAAAAGGTTAGGATTTTAGAGAGAGAGAGTGTGTGTGTGTGTGTGTGTGTGTGTGTGTGTGTGTGTGTGTAAGTATTCCTAATATGCTTGCAGTATCATCAAGGAAAGCCTTAGATTTATCTGTTTTACGTGAGGGCAAGCATATGCTGATCTTCAGGTAGAGAGAAGCAGGTTGCCCAATTGATTTTTATCGTTGGCAGTTAGGTTTGAATATGAAGATGTTTGATTCATTTTAAGTTACACAGTGAAACACTTTTTTGGAGGCTTGTTTAAGAGAACAGATTTTGGAATAAAGTTTTATTCTAAGAGAAGTGGTGGTCCTGTAGATGGCAGTGTTTATTAACTTAAATTTACAGCCTGGAACTTCTTTAGTGAAGTGAATTCCCCTTCATTTTGTTTCAACATTAGGGAAACAACGCTGTGCATACAGCTTTCTTCACTCAGCATGCTCTTATAATTCAGGGATTTTACTTGGGTTAAAGTTAGTAGAAAGCTTAGCGTTAATATTCTTTATGTACAATGGTAAAGAAATGAAAGACACTTCAAAATTTGGTGCTTTTGTGTGTGTGCGTGAATGTCATTTAAATTGTTTGAAAGTTTTTAATTTCACTTTGTGAATCTGGAGAGACTTCTTTTCCCATCTTTCAGTGGGAAAGGTTTTTTGTTTTTGTTTTGGGGTTTTTTTTTTTTGTTGTTGTTGTTTTTTAAATCACAGTATTTTACATTTTTAAAAATGTGCAGTACCAAACTAAGTTGAGTTTTTTCCAGTTACAAAAAAAGTAAAAATTATTGTCCCTATATTCTTCAGACTTTTACTTTTAAAACATTTTAATATTCACATTCAATTTTGAATTTCTTCAGTTTCCCAACTTTTCTTTTCATTCTTTTGCCATCATTCTAATGCTCATGAGTCTTCATCCTTCTCAAAACTGTATGTAATATCTGTTCCTTAATACAAGTGCTACTTTATCCAACCTAAGTGATAGAGGTTTCTACAGCTATCAGCAGACAGTGACTAAGAACATCAAAGGGACAAGGTGTAGTTTCAGCCTGCCATCCCTTGTAGAGGGCACTAAATGAATATTTTGACACTAGTTGCATGGTACGCTCCATCTGTGCTTTTGTATTAACTGTTAATTGCAGTTGAATATCTGAATCCATTTTATGCCTTAATTTCTTAATCTTCCTACCCCTCTGCCCTTCCTTTTTCTTTCTATTTTTTGCATAGTTGTGCCCTGTTCTTCAGTGCCCCGACCCCTATCCCCCCGCGTCAGCATAGCAAAAGTATCTTGTCCGACAGTGCTGCGTGCACTCACTGCCTTTTACTGGCATATAAGCATTCCCTGGGTTTGATGTCTGGTGGGAAAAGGTCCCACAGGAGAAGTTTTTAATGTTTAACAAAGGGGTTTTCTTTTGTTGAATTTAAACTTTGAGGCTCCTTCGAACATGAGAGCTGGTAGGTAACTGGTGTTACAGCTTAGAAATAGCATCACTGGATTTGGCACTACTTCCCACAAAATGTCAAACGACTATTCCATTCTTGGTCTTTCTCATTGGAAATAGGTTCTAAATTGTAGTGGTAAATTATTTCCCTGAATCCCAGTGGTAGCCGACATACAATGGCAGCTTTCCAACCAATGCTTGCTTATCCATTTTACAGGTGTAGCAATGATGCAAATAGTCAGCTGCCCGTATGTAAAGACAGTCGCTACCACCAAGACCGGTAATTTTAAAACCATCTTAGTTTGTTTTGTCTGTAAGTTGGCATGGTAGTGAATGTTGTTGTTTATCCTTTTATTTATTTATTTATTTTTTGCCCTAGTGAGTGGAGCTTAAATTTTTTTTTTCTTTTTAATGAGCAGTTGAAATGCAGTTATCATATTTGGCCAACACTTAATTTCCCAATTGCCTATAGTGTTAGCTTCTTTGGTTCACAAAAGCAAATTAGGTCAGATCACTTTATATATCTTAATTTATGTAATAAGTGTAAACAACTTCATTCTCATATTCATAACATTTAATTTTATTTTTGATGTATGTTTTTAAGTTAAATATAAACTGTCATTTCCATGTGTAAAATGATGTGATTACACTTGCATGCAAGTGACTGTGCGTGTGATATTTGTATATAGCATATATTTGCATCTTAAAGTTACCAAAGTAAGACTACTTGGAACCCAGATTCTAGGATTTTTTATTCTTGTATCATTTTAACAGTATTTTATTTTAAATAATATCAGATTATTTAGCATTACAGAAAACAGAAATGTGGCTTGTCTTAAAAATAGATGTCTCTGCCTTTTTAAGGAAAAGAGTAATCTGATAGTCGACATGATTTATCCTTTGGAGTTGGTAACAGTTGTTTTGATTTAAGACTAAGAACTTTTGTTCTGACTCTTTAAAGTATTTTAGAAGTAGGAAATAATTTTGTGTTAGAAATTACACTCAGTGAGTGTTATGTTTCTTTATAATTTGAGAAGTTAAAAAAGTGTACTTCTGTTCTTAGTAGTTCTTAGTATATCATAGTGTTTAGACATTGTTATAGAGGACACCTGAACTTTTGACTGTTCTTGAGGTATTTTTGGATCCAATTTCCACATTCAATTGAATTTAGCCATTAGAGTCAAAAGACCAAGGAAATAGAATCAGTAATACTTAAACCATTTTTATATACTGTTCTTGTTCTGAGTATTTATTAATATTTACTAGGATTATTTAACTTGTGGTTTTATTTTATGTTATAATTTAATACTAGGATCTAACTTTTTATTATTCTTTTTTTAGGTGTATTACCAGGAATGGCCCCTCCTATAGTACCCATGATACATCCCCAGGTTGCTATTGCAGCTTCGCCTGCTACCTTAGCTGGAGCAACAGCAGTTTCTGAGTGGACTGAGTATAAGACGGCAGATGGGAAGACCTACTATTATAATAATAGGACGCTAGAATCAACATGGGAAAAGCCCCAAGAGCTGAAGGAAAAAGGTATAGTTGTTTTGTGACTCAGGACATAGTATGAACTGTAAGTAGAGTGCTATTTGAAATTCTTACTTTCTAAGCTGAAACACAATTTTAAAATATTTGTGTATATTATGCAGTTTACGGTTATTAGCCACTGCATAATTACATTGTGTTTATGGAAATTGATAATACCGATCAACAAAATATAGGTCTCTGAGGTGTTGTGTGAGGCCGACTCAATGCTCTGAGCTGTGAGTCCCTGCTTCTCAACATAATTCAGTGTTATGGATGCCTGCTGTAGATGGTACCCGTGACCTGAGAATATGGTCTCTCTCCACACATTAAAGAGTTTTCTAGTTGCATTAGGGACAGTACCAAGAAGGACATTTTATATTAGGGTTAACATTTAGAAATAGAACATCTCAACTTTTTCATGCACGTTCTTTAAAAAAATGACAGTAAAACTGTTGAATGACATCATCTTAGTTTTTTAACAGAAAAACTAGACGAGAAGATTAAAGAGCCAATTAAGGAGGCATCTGAGGAACCATTGCCAATGGAGACAGAGGAGGAAGATCCTAAGGAGGAGCCAATAAAGGAGATAAAGGAGGTAAAAGGCCAAGGCATGCTGTCCCGGGGCCAGCCTGAGTTGCCTGGTAGTGTGTACACAGAACTGAACATGTATTTGCCATGTGTTAAATAGTTGTAAATTTGACCTCTGAAAAATTGAAGTTCTTTAAAGTTCCTAATACTTTTTCCTTTGAAAGTTTATTAATTTTTGTTTTAAGACTTTATTTTTTATTTTTAAGTGGGTGTGTGTTTATTGTATGTATTTGTGGGTACCCCTGGAGGCCAGAAGTGATTATCAGATCTCATGGAGCTATAGTTATAGGCAGTTATGAATTGCTCCTTGTGGAAACTGGGAACCAAATTTGGGTCTTCAGGAAGAACAGTACACACCTCTAACAGCTGAGCTGTTTCTCCAGCCCCTTCCTTTTTATACTTAACTCTCCCTCAGAGAGAGAGAGAGAGAGAGAGAGAGAGAGAGAGAGAGAGAGAGAGAGAGAGAGAGAAGAAAGGAAGGAAGGAAGGAAGAAAGGAAGGGTCTTGATTGGACCTAATCTCCAAACTCTTGAATTGCAGACTGGTTCATGTTAATGTTAGAACTACAACATATATTTGGGGATGTTGAGTGTATTTCATCTGGTCTTCCAGTTGTATGTCAGCGTGAAATGTTCCCTTTGTAATACTGAGTTCTGAGTTTTGGGAGCTGCTTTTATTCTCTAAGATAACAATATTAGCCATGTTTTAGTACTACAAAAGTTAGTAGAAGTAAGAAACCAGTTACTTAAAGGAAGAGATCTCCTAATTTTCTCTAATTATTTCTGTTTTAACATGGCTAGCATGTCTGAAATGGGGCCAGTTGCTGCTGCTTGTTTCTGGTGGTGTGTGATTCAGCTCTTAATATAGGGCAAGGATTTTTTAAACATTCCTTTTCAGAATCTCCCTTTGCAGTTCTTACAAGAGATCTTGGGTCGTTTTTCATTTGAGATGTTTGTTTGTCTTTTGGTTTTTCAAGGCAACATTTCTCTGTGTAGCCTTGGCTGTCCTGGACTTACATTGTAGACCAGGTTGGCCTCAAACTCAAAGAGATCCATCTGCCTCTGCCTTCTTGAGTGTTGAGATTACAGGTATGCGCCACTGTGCTAGCCACTTGAGGTGTTTGTAATGATAGCACAAGCTATTAAATACAATATTGTTTTCCTTAGGAGCCCAAAGAAGAAGAGATGACTGAAGAAGAAAAGGCTGCCCAGAAGGCAAAGCCCGTAGCGACTACTCCTATTCCTGGTACTCCGTGGTATGTACTTAACTGATTAATTTTATTTTTTTATAAATGACTTTTCTGCAGGAAGAAAAATACTTGTAAAAGTATATGTCAGATGTTTTTTAACTATTTAATATTTTGATTCTTGTTTGTTAAAGTTGGGTTGTTCAGACTTAAAATTCAATTGCCACAAGTGTTTTACATAATTATCACCCACGTATCTACTTCCCTTCATGGTCCTGTACTGATATTAATTGTTCCTGCTTATGTATTTGAACCACTGTGAGATCTTGAACCCACCTTTTATTAGTATTTTAAATGTATTTATATGTACATATAAGCATGCATATGTAGGCTCTTATGTGAATAGTACAGAACTCTGTAAAATTACAATTTTTATCCAGTTATGGTGTAATCTACTTACTCTCTTCTTCTTGGGCATGTTTTTACCTTTCTTCCTCTGCCCCATTAATCTCCTTTGTTTCTTCTATCGTTTATTTAACCCTTAACCATGGCACATACTATAACGACTAGTTTGTTCTTGGAGCTTTGTACTGTTATATAGAGTCCTTCCCAACTTGTTTTTGTTACTGATGTCCCTGTTCCTCTTCACGTACCCCTGCCTCCTGTTGTTTGTCCCTTTTTTTCCCCCTGTAGTGCTCAGCATTTGTGTTTAAAATAAAGAAAATCCCAATCATTCGATTTTTACCAATGAAGATTCAGGAGCCAGGTGCAGGGGTGAAAACTTGCTAGCTCTTAGAGGCAGAGAAAGCACCCAGCTGACCTTCCTACTCATCTGACAATATCCCAGAAGGAAAAAAGCCCTTCCTACTCCACTCACATCCCAGAAGGTCTCCACACTGTCTTAAATGCCCTTCAACTTAGTGTCTCTCTTTGTTACTTCCTGTCTCGTACTTCCTCTCTATGGTTTTTCCTTTTCCCATATTCACTTCCTGTCATTCTTGTTGCTTGCTCCACCTCTTGACCTAGGGTTAATTTTATTTAATCCTGTTTATGGAAAGCTCTTGGATTAAAGGTGTGTGCTAGGGCTGAGTCACACCACAAGTACTTGTTTACAATAAATAAAGTTCTTGGATTAAAGGTGTGTGCTTACAGTCTTGGGGTTCACAATGGGGTCAGATATTCTGCAACAGCCATGTCTGTGAGGTAATGTTGAATAGGATCTTTGTTTCTGGAATTCCCACAAAATAGTAAGGAGATCTTGAGTGTGATCGGATATAATTTCTAAGTTTCATCTTTCGAGTAAAGATAGTTTACTCAAGGCTTCGAGTTGTGTGTAGATGTAACAATAGTAGCTGTTACTGATGATCAGATCAGTTATTGACATCTTGAACAGTGGTTTTTAATAAGCAGTAATTTTACTCCATCACTGCAGTGTTGGAGACATCTTTTGGTTATTATAATTTGGAGATTGTATTGTGGTCGATAAATGGCAGGTGTGTTCCTCAACACCCTACCATGCACATCCCCCTACAGAAGTTATGTACCCAGCAGGTGTTGAGTGCACAGCGGCAAATCCCTAGACTAGATCCTATAAATTTTTAAGAGTTAACAGTGGTATGTTCTTGTATTAACTCTACTTTATTAACTGAAGTATCTGTGGAGAGATACCCTCCTCAGCAGTGGTGTTGTAAAGGGACATTGTATTAGGAAGGATGTACCAGTTACAGAATAGTTGATTTAAATGTCTTTGTTTCTGTTTGGTGAAGGTACTATCGTGTGTTGATGTTCTGTTGTCTCATCTCCAGCTCTTTTAAGAGTCACTCCTGATCTTGTTATGATTGTAGACCTTCTACTCTGCTGTGTTTGGTATATTTTGTGGTGTGTGAAGGACATTATAAAACATATTTAAAAATTTTTTCCACTAAATATGTCTCAGAAATAATCAGTTTAAGAATATGTAAGTCATTTGTGATAGGAAGAGTTATTGTATTAAAATGCATAATTTTCCTGCAGGTGGATTGTTAAGGTTGCTTTTTTTGTTTTCCTTTTTTTTTGTTCTTCTGGTTTGTTTGCCCCTGGCATGACAAAAGTTACTATTTGACTCTGTTTCTGTTGTGTTGATTCTTAGATGTGAAATAGCTGAGTCAAGTGGTAATAGCTATGTAAAATGTTGGTAGATATTGCTAAGTAGAGTTTAGAGGACTTTAAGAGGATCCTGCTAGTTGGCAGCTATGAGCTCACCAGCTGTTTATACCAGCATAGTGAAATTATGCTTCTTTTAACTCCCTGCTAATTTGACAAAGGAATGTTTATTTACTTACTTTCCTTTGTTTGTCTTGTTTTTGAGATAGGGCATCCTCCTCTGTAGCTCAGGTTGGCCTTAAACTCAAGATCTTTCTGTCTTAGTGTCTGGAGTGCTAGGATTGCTGTCATTGTCACTATGGCCAGCTAGGGTATTGTACTCTTAGAATGCTGATGAAGTTGAAATGGTTTCATATTTACTATCTGTATTCCTCTGTGCAATATTTGCTAATTTGGGAGTGTTTTGCCTGGCTTTAAAATTAATGTCTTTTCTTCAATGTATATTGCTATTTAACCCTTTAACATGTATACAGTTTCTCTAAGTCTGCATTTTGTTTTGGTAACTTGTATAAATTTATTCTTTAGGGTTAGTGGAGTATCAAGTTGTAGAATACCCACTAGGCAGTGTGTGAGGATCTGGGTTATATCCCTAGCACCATAGAAATCATTAATATTTTATTTTATTTTAAAATGGGTGTTTTGCCTACATGTGTGACTATACCATGTGTCTGCCTGGTATCCACAGAGGCCAGAATAGGGCATCCTGATCTCTTGGAGCTAGAGTTACAGACAATTGTGAATCCTGTGTGGCCGCTGGAAAGAGAGCTCAGGTTATCTGGAAGAGCAGTTCAGTGCTCTTAACTGCTGACCAGCCCCAGAAGTAATATTTGGATGAAGTCAAGTTAGTTGATCTTTTTTATTTGTAGAAAGATCAAATTAGAAGCATTGTATTCTCTAGAATCAGTAAACTAGTTTCTGGTTCTAAGAGTTTTAAAAGTTTTCATACACATTTTAAAAAAGATTTATTTAAAAATTTTTTGTTTATTATATTATATTATAATTTATTTGTTTATTGGCCAGAAGAGGGCACCAGATTTCATTGTAGATGATTATGAGCCATCTTGTGGTTGCTGGGAATTATACAGAGTTTTAGCTTATAGTTATTTTAGTAGTCCTGTACTATTGTGGACAGTGATAGCTACCTTTCATTTCCATGCATTATTATTAGTCCATGGCTTTTTTAATTTTTTTAAATTTTTTTTGTCTTACCTAGGTAAGTCAGGGTCTTACTAGCTCCGGCTGACCTTGAAATTTTTATTTATATAGCAGAGCCACACCCTGAGCCTCCTTCCTGATCTTGTCTTCACTTCTCAGGTATTGCACCACCACTCCTGGTCCTATGTTGGGTTTAACTTAGCAAACACCTTAGTAGATAAAGGCATCTGCCACCAGACTTGATCACCTAGGTTTGATCCCTGGAATTCACATGGTCAAAGGAGAGAACTGACTCCCAGACAGTGTTCTTTGACTTTACAAACATAAATAAAACGTAAATTTAAAAGCTTCTAAGTTTATCTTGATTTTTAAAATTTATTTATCCATTATGTATACAGTACTCTGCCTGCATGTACACCTGCATGACATAAGAGGCCATTAGATCACATTACAGATGTGGTTGCTGGAATTAAATTCAGGACCTCTGGAGGAGTAAGCAGCCAGTTAGTTCTCTTACCCTCTGAGCCATCTCTCCAGCCCCTGATTTATTTTTATTTTTTAATTTACTGAAAATTGCATAGAACTTGTCTGTTTTCTTTTTGTTTCTGTGGTGCTTCCCCCCCCCCCCCTACTCCCCAGCATTTTGATATGGTGAATTTTAAATTTGTAGATATCAAGACTTCTTCAACATTGACTATATACAGTATATGTGACCATTGAAGATTCTGTAGTTCTACCTTGAGTATATATAGTGACGTAGTGACCGCTGAGGTAGTTCTATATTGACTATATCCAGTATATGCACAGTGACCACTTAGATGCTGTAGTTCTCACTTTGCAGTATTTGCTGTTCATGATTGCCCTTCAACCTACTGATTTTTTTTAACACATTGAAAGTTAACAGATGCCAGTACACCTTGTGCATAGACTTATCAAGTCTTAGTAGTATGGAATAATTTTTTGTGATAGAAGAAATCTTTGTGTTTCTTGGTTAATTCTAAAGCTCCCTGACAGCTTTTCTGTGTTATACATGCATCTCTGTGGTCCCTGCCTTGACTGTAAAAGGGTTGGAGAGAGAAGCTTGGTTAATTGCATATAACAGCACACTGGAGGCTAAGGCAAGAGGATCATGAGGCCAGCCTGAGCTACATAGAAGGAAAGTTGGAGAGAATTGATTTTTAGTTTTTCAAGACAGGGTTTCGGTGTGTAGTCTTGGCTGTCCTAGACTCGCTGGCCTTGAACTCACAGTGATCTGCCTGCCTCTGCCCACCTCCCCCACCCCACCTCCCGAGTGCTGGGATTAAAGGGGAGCGAGAATTGACTTCTTAACAATGCCATCTTTTCTGATTCATAAGCATAATTTATGAAAAAGATTGCTGATTTAGGCCTTTAATATCAAAACAGTGTTCATTGTAGAGTTGGACATGATTTGCTAAATATAGTCCTAGATATTATATTGTTTCCTACTGCACATGTGTCATAGTGTTTGGGGGTCAGAGGACAACTTTGCAGAGTCCTTGTTCTTTCCTCCTTGTCTAGACAAGGCCCCTGTCTTGTTGCTTGCTGTTGACTTGTTAGCTTTTGGCCAGTTCTCTAGTCTCAGCCGCTCATCTCTGGGTGGGAGTGCTGGGATTACAGAAGGTCACTGCATCTGGCTCTGTATGTGGGATCTGGTAATATGCTACTCAGGTCACCAGGCCTGCACAGCTAGCATTGTTTTCCCCTCTGAGCCAAGTCCCTATCTACAAATTTGGCTTTTTAGGGGGGAAGATAATTTCCCATTTGGCTGCTTTCCATTAGTATATAAGAATAGAAATAATATCTCACAACTTTGTAAATTTGATAATTAGAAAAATTTCTAAAATTATTTGATCCTATCATTTGCATCTAAAAATGCTTTTTGTTCTACTCTTTTATGTCTTCATTAATTTCTCTTTTTATTGGCCCTCTTATAGAAGTAATAGTGGGCTACCTTGTCTTACTCCCTGTACCAGTAGCATACAATTCCCTCTTTTCCCCCCTTTTTGAGATAGGCTTGCATTTTGTAGCTCTGGCTAGGAAACTCCTTATTGTAGACCAACCCAGATGATACTGCTGCCCAACTCCCTAGTGCTGGGGTTAAAGGCATGCACCACCAGTTCATCCTTCCCTTCCTGCCCTTTTCCCCTGTTTTTCTTCTTTCTTTTAATGCTAACAGGGATATAACTCAGGGCCTTATGCATTGTAGCCAAGTTCTCAACTACTGAGCCACATCTTCAATGACCAGTTCAGTTTTTTTATTGTAAGATATAATGCTAGCTGTAGGTTTCTCATAGACTCCTTTATCAGCTTTAAAAGGTTCCTTTGCTTTTAGTAATTAAAAAAAAACAAAACAAAACTGACCCTCCTTCCCTCACCTGCAGTTCTTCAAGAGAGGGTTTTTCTGTTTTCTTCGGTTATCCTGGAACTCATCTGTAGACCAAACTGGCCTTGAACTCAGAAATCTGCCTGCTTCTGGCTCCTGAATGCTGGGATTTAGGGCAAGAGCCATCCACACCCAGTTACTCTTTTAAGTTTGTGGGTCATTAATAAAATTCTTCTCTGATGTAAAGTTTTGAAACCACATGATTCCTTTACAATGTTTGTCCACCATGCCAGCTTTTAATGAGGTTTATTTTTACTTGACTGTCTTTGAGGCCCTGTTGGTTAGCTTATACACATTTTATAATTGTTGCATCTTGTCTTTATTTTTATGAACTGGATTCTTCTCCTTATTCTTCATATTTCTTGTCTCAAAACTTGATTTATTTATAATTAAAACCAGCCATTCTTTTATTTATACTTTGATAGCATATATTTTTCTGTTTGTTTTTATTTTATTTTCAGGTAGGATCTTTCTACATAGCTCTGGCTGTCCTAGAACTGAGTATGTAGTTCAGGCTGGCCTTGAACTCACAGGAATCCACCTGTCTCTACCTCCTGTGAATGAAAAAGAAAGGAAGGAAGGAAAAAAACAGAGTAAGGAAAGGACATGACTGCTTCTGGGTCTGGTAGGGGAGAAAGTTTATTATAGATAAAAGGGCGAGCATCATAGCCAGACACAGAGACATCTGGGAAAGTCGAAGGTGGGTATAACCCTGAGCCACAGGAGGAAAAGGGAGAGTAAGGGGAGAGCCAGACCAAGAGGACAGGAGGGTTAAGGGTAGATGAAAAGGCCAGGTGTCCAAAATGGTTGGATTATATAGTGAGGGTCAGCCCAGCCTCTGGGCCAGAGAAGCATACTGAGCATTCAGGGAGAGAACCTTTGTGCCCAGACTCACTTTGATGTGGTAACAGTTAATGTACGTTTGTCTTTTCTAACCCTTTCCTCTCTTCTCTCTTAATATCAGTTTATTTAATTTCTTTAACATTCTGCTTAATTTATTGGCTTTTTGAGGACATCGCTGTCATCAGTTGTTACTTCAGCAATTATAATATATCTAATTCTGTTTCAAATGAATGTATTATTTGTGTGTATAACTTGCTGCTGAGTAGGCCCCTTTAAACCTGTACTGTACACACTGACTTATGTCTTATTTTATGTAGCAATGCTGCGTGCACTAAAATTCCAGTAGAACTTAAGAAAAGAAAGTCTTTTATATTTACCATTTGTCATGTTTTCTTCGTTGTTAAAGATGGTGAGTTTTGTTGAGTCATTTCAGCATGGAGAACATTCTTGTCAGCCTGGTCTTCTGAATTGAAACCTCTTAGCTTCTCTTCATCCGAAAATACTTTCCCCCTTTTTGGTTCTCCAGGATGTTAATTAAGTTATGGTTGTTTTTTTGTCACCCCCCACCCCCCCCAAAGCATTAAAGATGTTCCTCTGTATTTTGTCTGTGGGGCTCTTGCTAAGAATAAAGTTGCCTCATATAAATTTTGTCATTCTTTCCCTCACCCATAGTTGCTGTCATGATATTTGTCCTCTATTTTTTATTTATGGCTGCTCCTTTTGTGTCTAGGCCAGATTGTCTTAAAGTTATTTTGTATGAGGTTTACTGAGCTGTACCTCATACGGCAGTCTGAGAAGTCTCTGTCCATTATCTTGCTTTGGAAGTATTTCTTTTGTGTGTGCAGGTCTTTAGCCTTCGGGTATGCTTATGCACCATGTGTGTGCAGTGCCCAGGGAGTCCGGAAGAAAGCATTGAACCCATTGGAAATGGATTCACAGTGTGAGCTGTTGTGTGGGTGCTGACATTGAACCACGTGCCTCTGGAAGAGCACCCAGTACTCTTAATTGCTGAGCCATCTCTTCAATGCCAATATTTTAAGTTTCTATATTTCCTGTTTGTCTTTTAAATTGTTTCTATTTCTATTCTGAAAACTTGCATCTTTTCATTATTTCAGATGTGTTTTTCTTTATCTCATAAAGCTTAGTTGTTATTTTGGAATCTTGGATTATTTCAACATGTATCCTTTGCTCATTTCAGTATCTAGGTAACTTTGAGCTTTACTGTGTTGATTAAAGTTTGATTGTCTGAGCATAGAAATCTGGTTTCATTTGGACTCTGCACTGTCAGCTGCAGTAGGACCTGCTGTCAGACTAGAACTTGTGAAGGGGCAGAAATGACCATTTACTTCCTTATGATTGCCTCTGTAATTTTGGCTCACTGTACTTTAATATATTTAATGTTAAACTTACAAATCCTTTTCATACATTTGTTTTTTCTTATGGCTTGAGTTTTCTAGTTGTAAAAGTGAGACCAGTGGACTACAGTGGTTTACAGGGTTCTGGTGTAGTCCTTACTTTGTTTATATTTTATATCTCCTATACTTAGATCATATTTATTTGATAGGTAGTGTTGGCTTATTAAATAATACTAAGAACTTATTGGGTACTATGGCTCACTTTTTAAGCTATAGAATTTTTAATAGGCAGGGCGTGGTAGTGCAAGCCTGTAATCTCAGCACTCTGGGAGGCAGAGGCAGGCAGATCTCAGAGTTCAAGGCCAGCCTGGTCTACAAAGTGATTCCAAGACAGCCAAGGCTACATAAAGAAACCCTGTGGGGGTGGGGGAGTGGTAGAGTTTTTGTTTTTGTTTTGTTTTTGTTTCTCTGTGTAGCCTTGGCTGTCCTGGACTCACTTTGTAGACTAGGCTGGCCTCGAACTCACAGCGATCTGCCTACCTCTGCCTCCCAAGTGCTGGGATTAAAGGCATGTGCCACCACTCGGCCAAGTTTTTAATAGTGGGTTTGTTGCCTTTGAATTTACACTTTTTTTTTAACTTTTTATTTTACATTTTAGTGCTGTCAGATTGAGTGTACTGAACTCAGTTCCTAAGCATTTTAAACTCTTGACTACAAATTGATTTGCATCTCTGTAGCCAATATGAGAACGATTATTAATTAGAACGTTTGCTTTTCTTACTACTTGCCTGACCTTTTTCCCTTTTAGAGTTAATATTAAAAGACTTAGCTACCAAGATAATGATATTTTATATTATTTTAGGTGTGTTGTTTGGACTGGTGATGAGCGAGTCTTCTTTTACAATCCCACTACTCGTCTTTCTATGTGGGACCGGCCTGATGATTTGATTGGGAGGGCAGATGTTGACAAAATTATTCAAGAGCCTCCTCATAAAAAAGGACTGGAAGACATGAAGAAACTAAGTAAGTTTTAAATTAGGAATCCATCCTCTGAATTTAACACCTTTTCACTATTTGCAATACTATAAAGGCCATTTAGATTAAGTTTTGAAAAACAGACTGCTATTCTGGTTTGAATACAGTAAGAAATGTGAAAAATGTATAGGATTTGGGTATTGTTTTATTTTGTAAAACATTTTTAACTTTGTTGCTAAGATTTTTCAGTTAGTCTGACATGTTGGCTTAATGCTTATTAATGCTTCTGAAACACTCCTTAGTTACAGCATTTCATCTCCCTTTGTGATGTACTTTGCAATAATCAAATTGCACAGAATATTTTTGTATTTTATTTACTAAAATTTTATAGTCTACAAAGTGCAGACTTCTATAAAACTAATTAATCCTGTGGAGTGTGGTGGCATACACTTTTAACTCCAGCACTTGGGAGGCAGAAACAGGTAGATCTCTGAGATCCAGGCCAATCTGGTCTACATTGTGAGTTCCAGACCAGCCAGAGTAAGACATAGTAAGACCTATCAACCAAAAACAAAACAAAACAAAACTCTAGATGATAGCTTTCTTCTTGAGTATAGAAATCCTTAATTTGTGAGAAAGTTTTAAATCTGCCTCTTCTGATAGTATTTCATAATACTGAATATAAACATTTGTGTATAACTTTGTTAAATGTTTCTTTTTTTTTTAAAGATCTGTTTATTTACTATTATGTATACAGTGCTCTGCCTGCATGTACACCTGCAGGCCAGAAGAGGGCATATAGATGGTTGTGAGCCACCATGTAGTTCTGGGAATTGAACTCAGGACCTTTGGAAGAGCAGTCAGTGCTCTTAACCTTTAAGCCATCTCTCCAGCCCCCTGTTATATATTTCTTAAAGGTCAATTTTTATTCAGAGTTTTAAAAATTATGTCTATTCAGTTTGTTTTTATGGAACTTGTATTTATTTATAATGTAGAAACATGGTAAATAAATCATTTAATACACTAATGTAACAAGTACTGATACGGTCTTTAAAGTGGCCAATAACTTTATATGGAGCATATAGATGTGTTTCTGGCATTTTGTGCTTTTAGTACTTTGCAGATCAGTATAACTGCCTTTATGGTGCTGGTACCATTTCTTTCACTGCAGCAATATTTATTTTATAGGTAAGGTGAAGATGCTTTGTAATCAGTGAGTGGTGCCAAGAAAGTATGAGATTTGCCTTTGGGATTTTTTGAAACATTTTCTCTATATTTTAGTCAGATTTGTTACATAAGCATGCATCTGAAAAAGGTTCTATGAATTGGGAGTTTTAATTATTTGTAAAGTTAAAACTGGGAGATTTTACTTGCATATATTTAAGTTAAGGGCCAGGCAGGAAACAAAGTAAATTGGTACTTCATTTTGAATGGAAGATAAATATAGAATTGTCATACTTAGCTTAGTGTTTGATAAAAGAGTGGCTATTAGGTAGATATTTTTATTCAAATTAATTTTTTAAAAGGCTTGTGAATATGTTAATGTAACTGTTGATAACAGTGTTTGAAATGTTTTTGCTAGGACACCCGGCTCCGACAATGCTGTCCATCCAAAAGTGGCAGTTCTCGATGAGTGCAAGTGAGTGAAATGACTGCCAATGGAGAATCAATGGCTGAAAATTCAGTAGTTACCTGCTTATGTTTATTCAGTGTTTTAATTAATTTTTTTCTTACAGTTAAAGAAGAACAAGAATTAATGGAAGAAATGAATGAAGATGAGCCTATTAAAGCAAAAAAGCGGAAGTAAGTAATACCTAGTTTATGCATTTCCAAGGTAGCTGTACAGAATAGAGTTGATGAGGTTATCAGTTTCTTGTTCGAAGGTAATGTGTATATAGTTTTATGTGATTAGGAAACAGTAGTCATAATTTTTTTCTTGGATGTAATATTAATTAGCTTTGTTTTGTAATATAGAGATGATATCCTTTCAGTTATAGTTTTGAATACTTGGTTATGCAAATATATATTATGAAACTAGTTGACATTTAGGAATTCATTAATTTTCTACAGACTTTAGTATGTCTAGATATTATTAAATAAAATTACTCTCTTGTATCAACCTTCACAAACACCATTTGAAGCATGTCATAAAAATGAACATCCTCTCCTTATATGTGCTTAGCTTGTGACATGTTTGTTCTTAGAGACTGGCCGTTACTCCTTGGTTAGGAGTGGACTTAGTTAGAAAGTACTGAGAGACACTGGAAGAGGTTAGAGGGATTGGTGTGGGGAGTCCTCTGCAGCCGGGCAAGGTGTGATGTTGGTTTTATTGGGGAATGAAGTTGGAGGAAAGGGGGCTTGTGAGTGAGATTTTGTAGCAAATAAGAAAGTATTATTAGCGACCGGTTGATAATATAGTTAGCCCCATTGAGAAGGGACAGCTTGACTGCAGCTGATTGTGGTGAGAGGAGTAGAACAACTGTTGTAAAGAATGGTTTTTTACATACGTGTTTGTTTATTGGCAACACTATTCAATTAGGATCTTATTAAAGAAAAAGTACCATTATCTGCAGCTGAGGCAGCTATTGTGATTTTCACAATTGGCCTTTTTATTCCATAATCAATTGTATGCTTACTAGTTGTGGTTATCTAATTTTAAGTTCTTTGTAAAAATTGTAGATTTAGACTTTTTAAAAAAATTATTCTAAGTGATTATATTCATTCTGTTTATGTACCATGATTTGAGATATTTCTGTGATGTTAAACTTTTAGGTTGTTTTTAATTGTTTGTTCTTATAGACATCTCTGTAAGGTTTTTAACTGCTTTTATCAGGAGAATGTCAAAGAAGTCCTTTATGTGGATTGCCCGAGCTTCTCTATTTAGGTACAAAGCTAAAAGCCTATTTTTCCTGGCTTAAGTTTTCCTTTTATTTATTTTATTGAGATAGATAGTGATCGTTTATATTGTGACATTTAGTATAATTCTATAAAGGTTGTTTTTAATTATATTTCTTACCTGTCTTTGAACTCCTGTAACTACTTAAGTGGCTCTTCAGTAAAGTAAGAGGTATCTTGCTTGGCAAATTGCTTTACTTGTTTATCTTGTGCATGCCTAGGCCACAGACTATCTCATTAAGTTCCTGCAGGTCACAGGTTGTGTTTTCTATTTCTTTGGAGGTGAGGCATTCCTTAATCCCCAGTTGCTAATTTCCTCTCATATTACTAGTTAGTCTTGGTTCCATTTGTAGCTCATAGGCTACCTATAGCATGCTTTTAAATTTCCAATAACTTGTGTAGGGAGTATAAATCTATTTTATAAGCTTATTATATACTGAGTGGGTCATATTTTAGAAGGAAGAGCTGTTCAGACACACTTTTTTTTATCAGTTATACAAAATAGGCCTTTTTCATAGTGCATATGTTTTGAGAAGTGACCTGATTTCGTGTTTACAGTCTTCTTGCATACACACAAGTACTAGGCCTGTCCTTAGCTCCAACGTGCATTTTTTGGATAAACAAGAAGTTAAGTCATTGGTGAACCATTCTAATTCTTGTGCCTATGGTACACTCTTGAGACCTGCCCTTCAACTTAAATTTCAGCTATTCACCCAGAAAGTGAGTAATAAAAATATCGGGTAGGTAAAGTGTTTATCTCACATACTATATACTTGGCCAAGTTAGAAGATACTTTTTAATTTTTAAAATTCATTTAATTAGCCAGGCGGTGGTGGCACAGGCCTTTAATCCCAGCACTCGGGAGGCAGAGGCAGGTAGATCTCTGTAAGTTTGAGGCCAGCCTGGTCTACAAAGTGAGTCCAGGACAGCCAAGGATACACAGAGAAACACTGTCTCGAAAAACCAAAACTAAACAAACCAAAAAATTATTTAATTGTATTCTTCAAACAAATAATTGAAATTACTAGGACCATTTTATAATTTTTAATAGATTTTAAAATACTTTATAAATTTATAATAGATATTTTGGGAGATGCTATTTCTATATCATTTTAAGAACTAAAAATATATTCGGTTCTATTTGATTCTAGCGAAGTTTTGTAATGCCAGGAAAGCATGGAGTAAGAGACAGCACATTAAAGTACATCTATATGTCTATGTATCTATCTATATCTATCTAGTTATCTATGTATCTATGTGTCTGTCTGTCTGTCTGTCTATCTATCTATCTATCTATCTATCTATCTATCTATCTATCTGTTTTTAAACCAGTATAGCCATTGTGGCATTAGAAATGCACTGTAATTATTATTATTATTATTATTATTATTATTATTATTATTATTATTATTATTATTAAGAAAGTTATGCTGTGTAATTTGAGATCCTTAAGGATGATTTATGTTGTCAAGAATATGCTACTTAGTACTGCCTTGAAAATGCCACTGATTTAAGAACTTGGTAAGATTTGTATTAGTTGTATTAATATCACCTTATGATTTATTTTTCATAGGCGAGATGATAATAAAGACATTGACTCAGAGAAAGAAGCTGCCATGGAAGCTGAAATTAAAGCTGCCCGAGAAAGGGCCATTGTCCCTCTGGAGGCTCGAATGAAGCAGTTCAAGGACATGCTGCTAGAGAGAGGGGTCAGAAAACAATCTTTGGGGGAGATATTTCTGTTTTATATAAGTAATATAAATATGTCTTGCTAAAAGGTCAAATCTAAGGTTAGTGCTCATTAAATGGGGGTGGGAGGATAAGGGGACCTGTTAACTTACTGTACACTTTTTGAAGTAGCCTTTTCATTGGCTTATCTTATCATGTTTGACTAAGTGGCATTTTACTGTCCTTTTAAGTACAAATAGCATTTACCATTATTTGGGTTCTATGATTTTGGTAACATGTATGAGCATTAACATTACAGAATTGCGGACTACTTCGGATGGGTAAGGTGTATATGATACTTTATGATATTAAAAGCTTAACTGAGAAAGGAAACCTTTTCGTTGTATTCACAAATGTGTTTGAATAAGTAAACTGTTCTATTTTAAATCACAATATTTCAGTTAGTATGTGAAATCAAAATGCAAATCTTCAAGGCCTTTTCTGATGTACTAAGTTTAAAATGTCACACAGTAGTAGTTATTTTTAATGAGCAAAGGAGTGTGTTATTTCTTTATAACAAAGAAGTGGTCAGAGCCAATTTATGTGGAAATTTGCTGTTGTTAGCCTCCCACTGCTTATCATTTATTAGTGATGGAAACTTCACTATGGTTTTAATGTTTCCTTTATAAACAGATGCCCTGTAGATTTCAAGCAAAATTATGACCTTTCTGGTGTAGAGTATCTTAATTATGAGGCAATGCTTTCTTTTTTATTTTAAAGGTGTCTGCTTTTTCAACATGGGAGAAGGAGTTGCACAAGATAGTATTTGACCCTCGGTACTTACTTCTCAATCCTAAAGAAAGAAAACAGGTAAAAGGAACTATCACAATGAAAACTTACCATTTAAATGAAGTTTAATGTTTAAGTTTTGAGACAGAAGGTTCCCAGGCTCGCTAGCCTTGCAGTCCTTCTGCCACTGCTCTTTTGCTGGAGTTGCAGCGCATCCCAGCACACCTGGCAGTAGCAAACATTCATGCTAGGCCGCCGCCTTTTTTCTTTAACAGTACATCATCACAGCATACTTTAGTGCTTATTATGGGTCATTGTGGAGGCTTTTCCTCTTCAAAAACAAGATTATTTTTGCTTCTTTCATATGAACATGTCCTTGTGCTTCATAGTTAGTAGTTATGTCTGCCGTGGTTTTAAAAGCTTTTTCTAATGCATTTATCAATTTGTACAAATGGTACAAATTTGGAGCAGAAAATAGTGAAATGTTTTTTTTAAAATTAGAAAAACACTGACATGACTACTATTTTTTGCTTTTCTAACCAGCATATCAGCTTCTCTATGTATGTAAGTGTACAAATACTGTGGACATGTAGTACTTGGAATGTTTGTATTTTATGCCTGCCACATGTCAAGCATGTGTTAAAGTGCCTACCGCATAACTGTAGATTTGGGCTGACAAGGTGGTTCAGCATGTAACAGAAGCTTCGTCATGCCTGACTTGAGTTTGGTTCTCAAGATGAAGATGGTAGAAGAAGAAAACCAGTCACTGCAGGTTCTTCTCTGACCTCCATTCATTTCTGTGAGATACATGCCCATATACATCCTTATAGATAGATAGACCGACAGACATACACTCAGATAAATGTAAATAAAAATACAGTGTTTATCATGGCACTTCCCTCTCCTGTAGGATGTAAACTCTGTAAGGACAACAGTTTTGTTACTTGCTCTGTGCGGTATCTGGCTCAATGCCTGATATAAACACCTAGAAGACTTAATTTTAAGACACTTTTTTTTCTTTTTGTTGTTGTTTTCGAGGCATGGTTTCTCTGTGTAGCCTTGGCTGTCTTGGACTTACTTTGTAGACCAGGTTGGCCTTGAACTCACAGTAATCTTCCAGCCTCTGCCTCCCAAGTGCTGGGATTAAAGGCCACCACATCTGGCTTTTATGACACATTCTTATGTTACTAAGTGTTACATTTTCTGAGTGAAACCTAAGAACTGTACTTAGAACTCAGGCACTTCGACCTACAGCATTGCATGTTCCAATTTTTTACATAGTACCTTGAAAGAAAAACATAAAGCCAACAGAGGCTGGTGTGAGGGTGTGTGTATTACCCTGACACTCAGGAGGCAGAGAGACTTGAGTTTATGTTCCTGCTTCAAGGAAACAGTAGAGAAGGGAGATAGCAGGAGAAAGGCTTTCCTGTGACTTAAGGGGTGTTGTCTGTCTCTGGCAGAGTAAGCTAACCCACAAGTTTCAGTATAGTTTTGATGATTTTTCTGGGTGCAGACTGGCCTGGGGAGACATTTTAAGGAAGCATCTTCTGTTTATGTCACGCAGACATGCTGGTGTACATTTATTTATTCTGAAGCTGGAGTATATAGCCTTACTGTCTTCATTGACTCAGACATTTACCCCAGGGCTTTCTGAATTCAACAGCGGTCATCTTAAGTGATGACAACTCTCACTGTCATCTGGAAAGCCGCCTCCATCTGTTTATAGGGTTGGGAGGTCAACTCTTCACCTCAGTGAGGCTTTTGTTTGGTTTTGACTTGGGTAGTACCACAGATGAAGCCCAGGGTTTTATATGTGCTGAGCTCTGCCCCAAGCTCATCCGTGGTGCTTACGTTTTGAGATAGGATCTTCCCATGTAGTCTGGGCTGCTTTAGAGTTGTGGTTCTTCCACTTGGATTGTGCCTACCCAGAGGTTGGTTTTTTTGCTTTTGTTTGGTTTTTCTCCTGCTTCATCTCTCTTTTAGTTTACAAGTTAGTACAAGTGTGTATGTGGTGGGGGTGTGGTGGTTGTTGTTGATAATAGTTATACGTATTTGAGGAAGCTTTGTTTGTGCCTTTCTTTGGCATTTTGTGGTTGGTTGTTTCTTAAGGATTTTGAAGGTGTTGCTTTGCTTCCAACATTCAGAGATGTTTTTGAAGCTGTAATGTTACTTGTTGTTTTGTTGATTTTTTTCCCCCTAGACTCTGCGACTATGTTGATTGTCTTTTAATCCTTTGTGATCTGATGTTCCAGTGAGATACATTCCAGTAGAAGATTGCATTGTGAAATAATGGAAACTTCTATCTTTCAGTTCAGGGAAATTCTCTTTCATTACGTTTTTGTAGTTGCTATTGTTATTCTTTGAGAATTTCATACTTAATGACCCTGCCCTGCCTTGTTTCCCTTGTTAGCTCATGTTCTCTTTTCATAGCCCACTAAGACCATGCTTTCTACTTAGCAGTCTTCAGTTGCTAAAAATCTCCATCTTAATGGAGCTAATGTAGTCCTTCCTCATCTGTGCTGGACTTTGCACTGGGTTGATTTTTTTTTTTAATTTTATATAATTTTAATTTATGTCCGTTTGTGTGGGAGTGTCAGATCTTGGAGTTACAGACAGTTGTGAGCTGCCATGTGGGTGCTGGGAATTGAACCCGGGTCCTTTTGGAAGAGCAGGCAGTGCTCTTAACTACTGAGCCATTTCTCCAGCCCCACTGGTTGATCTTATACGGGTCTTTTCAGGCCATCCCAGCTGCTATGGGCCCTGCCCAGCCTCTGCTTTTACGGTAGTTCCACTTCCTCTTCCTTAGTGTTCCCTGTGCCATGTTGGGAGGAGTGTGATATCAGTGTCTTGTTTAGGATTGAGCACTCTAGACCTACTCCTTCTCTGCACTTGCCCAGCTCGAATCTGTTACTGGCCGTCTGCTGCAAAAAGGAGGTTCTGTGCTGAGGGCTGACAGCATGAGGAGATTGTAGGTATGCAGATGAGTGTTGACACTATACTTGTGTAGCAAAATAATAGTACGGGGTTCCCATGTGGTGTAGGAGCTTTCCAGCAACAGGTTCTCCAAATACATTCTGTTCTGTTTTGGAGCAGAGAATTTACTTTTTGGAGTTCTGGGTTCATTCTGTCTTTTCCTTGCACCTTCTCCCCTTTTCTTGCCTTTTGTGGTAGTAGATATTGAACCCCTGGCCTTTTGTGTGTCATGCAGGCCCTCTACCATTGAATTAAATCCCCAGCCCTCATCCTTAAATTTCTGGTTTTTTTTTTCTCTTGATTTAAAAAAATTTTTTAAATCCATTTTTCCTTAACATTGTCAGCTTGTTCAACTCAGCTTTTACTTCTCCCTTTGTCAATTTCTAAGATTTTTTTTCAGGTTTTCTTTTATAGTTATAGTTTCATAAGTTGCTTAAGATTATTATTTTTTTTTCTTTTTGAAGTTTGTTTTCTGGTATAGACTCTTGATTTTGCAGTGTAGAATTCTCAGGTGCCCTATAACTCTTGCTGAAGCATCAAAGCAGCTTGATCTCTGCCTGGTAGGGCCCTTGTGATTTGAGACTTGTATGCAGATGCACAGGTCTGGGTTCATACTGATTGTCAGTGTGACAGAGTCACCCAGGAAGACAAGCCTTTGTGAATGCCTGTGAGGGGTTACTTAGATTAGGCTAGTTGCAGTTGAAATAACCCTGTGCCCCGTAGATAGAACTGTGCCTTAGTCCTGAGGTTCTTAGTCTGGCATGCTGCATTCAGAGGCATGTTGCCTCAAGGTAGACTTGTTTTACCCTTGAGAACAGGGATCAGCAAAAAGGGTGGGATAATAAGTATGTGGAGTCTGGGGGTCTGTATGCTGTGTTGCAACTCTGAATCTGCTATTTTAGGGTAGCTCCATAGACAACATGTAAAGCAGTGAGTTCAACTATTCAAATAAAGTGCTATAGAGCCAGATTTTAAATTTCAGTTAACTTACCGTCTTATCTGTACAATACTAAGTAAGTGAAAACAGTGTAGAAAGAAAGATTTAAGTATTGAAGGAGAACTAAATTGTGGGTTCCATGTTGCTGACTTTTCTAGAATGAGTTTGAGAGGACTTGAAATATGTGTTAAATCATTGTGAGAAAATTATAGAATACAGAGTTTTTATTTGTTTCTTTTTTTCTGTTTTGTTTTGGAAGGGTAAGTGGAAAGCTGTAGAACTTGTGTATTATTTTGGTGAACCTTTAAAATGAGGCTTGCTGGAGTTAATCTACTGTTAGTTATTTATACTGTTATTTTGTATAGTTTGAATGGAGACTTTGTTTTGTAATTTTGTACTAGACTCAGTTGTCAAATTATTTTTTTGTGTGTATGTGTGATAGGTGTTTGATCAGTATGTCAAGACCAGAGCAGAGGAAGAACGCAGGGAAAAGAAAAACAAAATAATGCAAGCCAAGGAAGATTTCAAAAAAATGATGGAAGAAGCAAAGTTTAATCCAAGGTATGTGCTTAACTACAGTCAGCTCTGAGTGTGCATTTCTCTCTCAAAATCAAGAGTGTGTGCACAAAGGAGTGACTTAGGTAATCAAATTATACCTATTTTACAGGTAAGGAAAGGAACACAAGCAAATTAGGTGATGGCAACAGGCTTTTTATTCAGTCTACTATTGCTCAGACTAGTACAAACAGGAGGAATTGCTCATTGTTATAATTTTTTTCATACAAGATATTCTGATGATGGTTTCCACTATCTGGAAGAGCAGTCAGTGCGCTTAACCTCTGAGCCATATCTCCAGCCCTAGTTTTTATTTTTAACTATGTGTCTATGTGTGGGTTTGAGTGTAGAGCAGAAAGGGTGCTGGCTCCCCTGGAAGCAGGTGTGAGCTATCTGAGGTAGGTGCTGCCAGAGCAGTAAGTTTGTGCTCTTGACTGCTCAGCCATCTCTCCAGCCCTCCTTCTTTACTCTAACCCTGATGACACAGAACATGGTCTTGCCATGCGTTTCAACATTTAGGTTGCATGTGAGGCCCCGGGCTTCTGGGGGATCTTTTCTCTGGGACTTCTTCCTCTGCTCTTTTAGCCACTGTGTTGTACGTGAATTTGAGCTCTACACCTTGGGAGGCTGTGTGAAAATGGATAACAGTAGGGCGTACCTCATGAATTCTCTCCTTTCAGGGACCTCACTGTCATTGCACGTGTAATCAGTCTGCTTTACATCAGTTGCCCAGTCCTTTGTCCAGTTGTGAAGGGTTAGTCAGATAAGCTATCCTACTGTGTTTGAAGCAAGCCTTGGGTAATAGATGAGTTATTAAGCCTGGATGCACACATTCCTTGTTCCTGGTGTGTCTTTATTAAAAAGTAATTTATTATATTCCCCTAGTCTGGGCTGATGACATATAACCACTAACCACATTTTCAGTCATTAGCTCTTTCTGTTCCTTCCTGTGGGCTACTTTCCAGATTTGGGGCCTACGTGTCTGGCATATTTTCTTGCTAGGAAAGTGGTGTATTCCTTTTATTCTTGTTTTAGAAACAGAAATAGTCAACTAAACTTGGCATGGTGACCATTGTTTTTACAGAGCCACTTTTAGTGAATTTGCTGCCAAGCATGCTAAAGATTCAAGATTCAAAGCAATTGAAAAGATGAAAGATAGAGAAGCATTGTTTAATGAGTTTGTGGCAGCTGCAAGGAAGAAAGAAAAAGAAGATTCGAAGACCAGAGGTGAGAAGGTAAGATGCCTTGGTTCTAGTGGTCTGGTCAATGAGGTGAGGACCTAATGAGTGCACTGTTTCCTAACCTTGCTTGCAGCCATAAGCAATTGGATGCTTGTTTTCTTTTAATTTGCACAATTGTTGATATACATATATGATCACTTTGTTTTCATAATGCTTATTTTAGGAACTTCAGTAAACTATTTAGAATTGCTTTTAATTCTGTTAAATATGGTGTCTGGTAAACCTGGAGCTGGGTGTTAGAACTGCAAGCTTTGTGGTAACTAAAGTGTGTTAAGATTTCAGAAGTCCTTATAAATACTGACATTTGAATTTCAAAGAACTAATTAATCTTTGTATTCTATAAAATATTATTTTAGTAAGTTTCTAATCTTTCAGTAAACGTATCTTACATATAAATTATTGCTTATCAGAATTAAAGGTCAGCTATTAAAGATTAATGCATCTGAAATGTCATTTGATAGCAATGTCAGGAACAGAGAGCTCACCACTGTGGAGGCAGAACAGTGGGGAGATGGCACCAGTGGTGTGTGAGCCATCAAAACAGTCATTCTCCTGAGTGTTCCAGTGTGCTTTGTAATGGGGAAATAGCCTCTGGAGCCTAATCATTCCTGACATTCAGAATTGCTGCTTACTGTGGGAAGCTAAAATGTTAGAAATTCTATTAAGAAGACTGGTTAGAGAAGTAATCCTAAGTCTCATTGTTAAGAAGACTCTTTCTAGAGGGGAAGGAGGTCCCCTCAGTCATAGGGGAGGGGAATAGGGTGAAAGCAGGAGGGAGGGACGGACGGAGGGACAGACAGATGGACGGGAGCATACAAGGGATGGGATAACAATTGAAATGTAATATGAATAAATTAATAAACTAAAAAAAAGAAAACTTTCAATTAGCATAGTAAGAGTATTAGATGAAACAGCTTTCAACAGAAATAGCTGAACTTTGGTCATCTGATATATTGGGCTACAGAATAAAATTTTATAGAATTATTTTACAGGTGACTTACTCATTATGCTTCTTAAACATTCAGAAAATCATGTAAACAAAAAGTTGCATAAATATTTTATATATTCATTTAGAATCATATAAGTAAATTACTGCTTTTGACTTTAAATTTTTTAAAGTATATATTTTTAACTTTTATTTTATGTGCCTTGGCATTTTGCCTGCATGTATGCCTCTTTGAGGGTGTCAGAAGCCATGGAACTAAGCGGAACTGTCATATGAAATGCTGAGAATTGAACCCTGGTCCTCTGGAAGAGAAGCTAGTGTTCTTAACTGCCGGACCATCTCTCCAGCCCCTACTTTTGACCTTTAGAATAATGTATTTGATTAGAGAAAACCAAGTAAATTATTATTTGATAGTGTATGGTTGTACTTACACAAATTGGATTTTTTATGAATTGTCTAAACATGTTTGGGATAATTAGAATTTTATGTTGCTCGTACTGGTGCACATGGTGTTGGAGGGTTCCCTGCTGTGGATCCTGCAATCCTGGTACTTAAACATACTGGTTTTACTTTTTACCCTGATGTGCCAGAATGTGGTATAGTAAGAGGAACATTGAAGGGACAGGATAACAAATAGACTTTTCAAGTCTTTATCTTCTGGGTTATAAAGATGGGAGGCTGAGCTAATTTAAAGAATAAAGAATGACTTTGTAAGGGTTAAATATAATAGATTTTTATGTTCACATTTTGCGAAGTATTTGGTTAATGAAAATGTTATCACTTTCTCTGTATTGTTACTGTTAATCTTACAATTTAAAAAACTAACTGGTTATTGATTAGGTAAGGCTGGCAGCAGTAGCAGGAGGTGTGACTAGTAAGTGTTCACTTCAGTGTAGCTTTCATTTTGTAAAAATATGTCTTTAGAGTTGGTTGTACTTGTTTGTGTTTTGTTTGCAGAAGCCAGCACTCAAGTTTTTGTTTATTGCTGCTTACTCACTATAAAGACTTCATTCTTTATAAACACACATTTGAAGTTGCAGGCAATGGAGTTAGTTAACCCTATTAGAAAATTGTTGTTTTTTAAGCTGGACAGTGGTGGCGCACACTTTTAATCCCAGCACTCGGGAGGCAGAGGCAGGTGGATTGCTGTGAGTTCGAGGACAGCCTGGTCTACAAAGTTAGTCCAGGACTGCCAAGGCTACATGGAGAAACCCTGTCTCAAAAAAAAAAAAAAAAAAAAGAAAAGAAAAGAAAACCCAACCAAACAAAACAAAAAACAACAACAATGAAAAATAAAATTGTTGCTTTTAATTTCGTGGTGAACAGTGTAACTATTTTTGCTGTGGCGAGGATAGAAAACAGGAAAAAGATTATGAATTAATAAGCTGGTGGTAAATTTTCAGCTTTTGCCATTTATTCAGGTATTGACTACTTTCATGCCTATCAGTTTTAGCACATCATGGTAATGCCCACAATAAAAGGACTTTAAGAGTTTATAGTACTTATGTATCTATCATACATGTTAAAAACTATACAGTTCTCATCTCATGTTTAGTCCCCGTGGCCTAGAACAAGTCTCTGTGGCACAGTACATGTGTTATTTAGTCCCCATGGCCTAGAAGAAGTCTCTGTGGCACATGTGTTATGTAGTGTACGTCTTGCCTTCTAGTTACCAAACACAGCCAGGAATTGTTATTTATTAGATACAACGTTGGCAAGGTGAATAGTAAAATCATATTATTCATCAAATACTTTAATACTTGAAAAACTGGGTTTATGAGCACTTCTTATTACTCCAACTAAGTAAAGGTTCAAGTTTAATAACAATCCATAGCTGATTGGCTCCTCCGGTTTTTAAAAAGGTTTCTAATGCAGAAATTCTTTGTCTTAGAACTTGACAAATGGTTTTCAAGAACATAACCTCTCAAAAGTCTCTGTTAGGAGAAAGTGCAGTTCTGAGAGGAATTAATAATGGGAAAAGACAGAAAGCATGATTCTTGTGCCACACATCTAAAGGTTCTTGGTCATTTCTTAATTTCTCATTCCATGGTCAGGCAGGAAGGGAGAGTTTTAATCTCTGTGGTAAAAGATTGGCCAGAATCTTGTTGAGCTGACGTAGGGTGTCTATGTTGCAGCAGTACGTAGTAATTCAAATGATGAACATTTAAGCAAGTTCCTCCCACATTTCCTCCCTATTAAACAGACTGTTCTTGGAGTAGAGGTCTAGGTTTAGTATTCCTCAGGGACTTTGACACTTAGTTTAGTACTTGACAAACGTGTCTACTCTGCCTTGATAGCAGAATGAATAGTACTTACTAGTTAAAAGTGCAGACTCTAGCTGCTGTTGTACCCTAATGGCTATAGTTAGAGAATTCATTTTCTTATGAAGGTAGGCGTAGAGATTGTGGTTCTAAAAGCAAATAGAAGGAGTGCTGGTGGTTTGGTTTTTGAGATAAGGGTTTCTTTGTAGCTTTAACTGCCCTGGAACTTGTTCTGTAGATCAAACTGCCCACGAACTCACAGAGATCGTCCTGCCTCTGCCTCCCCAGTGCTGGGATTAAAGGTGTGCACCACCATTGCCCTGCAAAAGTATAAATTTTTTATCCCTTTATATTAGACATTTGACAGCAGGTCATAAATACTTTCTATTTGTGTTGAGTGACTTCTAAATGTTTCTTTTAATAACAAAAATTATTCATCTAGTTTTAAAAACTAGTCATTTTTACTGTGTTCATGTTTAAATAGTTTACTGGCACTGACTCTTGTTAAGACGCTGCAGGTCAGTTCATGTTCCATATGAAAACATGGCAGCCCTGCGCTCTGAGGTTACGCATCCTAAGTGCTGTGGGTGGCTTGTTAGTTGCTTAGACATGGAGAAGTTCTCATAGTGCATTATCCTGCTCTTGTTTTACAATGTAGATTAAGTCGGATTTCTTTGAACTGTTATCTAATCATCACTTGGACAGTCAGTCTCGATGGAGCAAAGTAAAAGACAAAGTGGAGAGTGACCCACGATACAAAGCGGTGGATAGCTCGTCAATGAGAGAAGACCTTTTCAAACAGTACATAGAGAAAATAGCTAAGGTAACCAGAATGCTTACCAATGTTAGACCTTGAGTATTACGTTGCTTATGTTGTTTTGATGTTGGGGGTGGAATTTTTATCATAGTTGAATAAGAAGATGAAATTATGAATGTCATAGTTGACTGGGAAGACATATTTAGAAATATTTTGGGGAAATATTATATTTGAATAGTGTCGGCAAGTTGGGTGTTTTGGTTTGTTTGTTTCTTTTTGTTTTTCAAACCAGGGTTTCTGTGTGTATTCTCTGTAGCCCTGGCTGTTGTGGAACTCATTCTGTAGACCAGGCTCCCCGTAGGCAGAGATTTATCTGCCTCCAAGTGCTGGGATTAAAGATGCTGCCACCACCACCTGATTATGAAGAAATCTTAAATGAAGCAAGAATGATAATGTAATTTTATTTTTTACAGAATTTAGACTCAGAAAAGGAAAAAGAGCTGGAAAGGCAAGCCAGAATTGAGGCAAGCCTTCGAGAACGAGAAAGAGAAGTTCAAAAAGCACGTTCTGAGCAAACTAAAGAAATTGACCGAGAGAGAGAACAGCACAAGCGGGAAGAAGCCATCCAGAACTTCAAGGCTCTTCTGTCTGACATGGTACTTTTTTCCTTCTGAATACTAGACTTTGGAAGTCCATTTTATTACCTATGTTCTGTAAATTGATTATGAAATAATTTATTACTTCCGGAGCATTTAAAAATTGGGTTCTTGAGCTAGGTGCAATGGCACACTCCTGTAATCCTAGCACTCAAGGAGGCAGAGGCAGGCTTATGACATGATCTTACATATAGAAAAACCCTAAGACTCCACCAAAACACTATTAGAATTAATAACTTTAGTAAAGTTAAAGGAATACAAAAATCGGTAGAGGCAAGTGAATCGTTATGAGTTCGAGGCCAGCCTGGTCTACAAATTGAGTATAAGACAGCCAAGGTTATACACAGAGAAACCATGTCTCTTAAAAAATCAAGTTCTTGGTATTAGTGGTTATTGGCATTTATAGAATTTCAAATTTAGATATTTTAAAGAATGAAAATTCATAACTTCAAAACTTTTAAAAATTGCCTTTGTTGAAAGCCATCTTAAGCTGTTAGACACCTGCTGTTGTAATAGTATGCTGAGCATAATTGGACTACTTTTCCTTGATAGTTTAGGGCAGTGGTTCTCAACTTTCCTAATGCTACAACTTTGAACCATACATTTATTTTGTTGCTACTTCATAACTGTAGTTTTGCTACTGTTATGACACCTAGTGTAGATATGCGATGTGTGACCCACAGGGTGAGAACTGCTGGTTGAGGGTCCTCATCATGATGATCAGTTCTTATACTGCAGACAGTGTGAGATACAGGACTGACTGGTACTGGCCCATGAGAGGACTCAGGATTGTGTTGAACGTTTTCTGCCTCAGCCCTGCAGTTGCTGAGGTATCTGCTGTGCTGCCCCTGCCCTTGTCCTTTGTACACCACCTCCTGTGGTTAGCCGGGCTCTTCCTGCTACTGCTGTCACTTCACTTTTCTTCTTTCTGCTTATTTTGTGTGTGTGTGTGTTCTTCATACTGGATAGTTTCAGTAATTTGAAATCTCCTTCCTGACATTCCCCTAAGTCACTTGTTTTCATTGCAGTTCCGAGCAAACCTCATTTTGTCTCCTGATTGCTTAAAGGAGGTGAAGGTTGGCAGTTGCTTGCCAGTCAAATTCAGCTCTTTTGTGGGTTTTGTTTTACAATTCAATTTCTTTGTTTATTTACTCTGAGATTTATTTTCCTTTGTTGGCCAGGCTGGCCTTAGGTACTGATTCTCTTGCCTTGACAGGAGTTCACCACCATAGCTCCTTGGAGATAGTAAAAAACCGTTCCTTGTCTGCACTTTCTCTCTTCATCCTTGTCAGTTCTTGGTTTGTAGCTTTGTTGGACATAAGGAATCACCCTTCTGTCTGTGGCAGCTGTTCACCTTCTTACTGTAGTCAATACCTTCGACTCTTGAAGAGTGCACCGAACCACTCCTGAGGCTGCTCACCACCCACTGTCTCCTTGTGTTTAGCATGCACCGCTATAGCACTTACTGCATTTGCTCTACAGAGAATACAAGTGTGCTCTTTGAAGGAAATGACAGTATCTTACTTAGTTGTATAGTTCCAATGGCAAGCATATATTTAGATGTTTGATAAATGTTAAAGAAATTCTATATTTATATACTTTTCTTCTTTCCTGTCTTTTCTTTCTCCCCTATTTCCTGTCATTACAGTATGACTTAACTTTTATTTGCCGTTGATGGTATTGATGAGCAAGCTGGATCTTTGATGTCTTCTCTTACCTTGTCTTTTTTTCAATGTTAATATTATTATAATTATATTTTGAAATCAGAAAGTGTGATGCTTCTGGTTTTTTGTTCATTGTGCTCAAGATTGTCTTTGGCTCTTAGGCTCATGTAACTCCATAGGAACTTAAGAACTGTTTCTCTATAATCAGTGGGCACAAAATAACATTCAAATTGTTTGTACTTCATTCAATTTTTAAAAATCAATGTTGAGTAATTTTTAGGATACAAGTAATTTACTCCTTACTTAAATTTATACTTACTATTTTTGGGAGGAGGGTGTTGATGTACTTTACATTTTGATTGTGAAATCTTACTAACATTTGTATCGTGATTTTTGTATTCTGTTTTGTTGTGGTGGTGGTTATTGTTGTTTTGGTTTTTCTTGACAGGGTTTCTCTGTGTCCTGGACTTGTTTTGTAGACCAGGCTGGCCTCAAACTCACAGTGATCCACCTGCCTCTGCTAATTTTTAGAATCTTTTAACTTTACTAAAGTTATTAAGTCTCATCATGTTTTGGTGGAGTCTTGGGGTTTTTTCTATATGTAAGATCATGTCATGAGCAACGAGAGATGTTTCAGACCCTACCCTCTTGTTTAGATGTCGTTTTCCTCTTGCTTTGTTTTGAGAAAGAGGGCTGAGAGTGGATATCCTAATACCTCATATCCTAGAAGAAAATGTTTTCCCTTTTCACTTTTGAAGCTATCTATCATAGGTGGTCTACATTGCATTGAATTACATTCCTCCGAATCTAGTCTATTGAGTTTATACAAATTATATCCATCCATCCATCCATCTTTCTGAGGGTGTGTGTACCCTTGGGTCATGCAGTATGTATGGGCCTCAGAGAACAACTTTCAGGAGTTCTCTGCTTCTACCGTGTGGTTTCCTGAAATTAGACTTGGGTCATTGAGCTGGCAGCAAGTGCTTTTACCTCCTGAACCACCTTTCTGGCTCCTAGTTTGAGTTATTATTATGAAAGGGTGCTGAATTTTATTGATGGTGGTTTTTCTTTTTTCCTATACGTATTAAGATAATCATACAATTTTTACCCTTAATTTTTGTGAATGTGCTTTGTCATGCTCACTGATTTCTGTATATTACTTTGATCTTTTGCTTTTGGGTTAGAAGTGTCACTTTTAGTAGGTTGGTTAGTAAGTCCAGATTTGAGCTCAAGGTTTGTTGTACTGCTTTTTGGGGAAGAGATATTTAGTGCTAGAAGAAGACAAAAAGTAACATTACTTTTAGTTGAAATAGCATTTAGAGACGTAAAATATTTTTTAAGCCATAAGTACTGATGGAAGATAATTGGCTCCTCATCTTCTCCTCCTACATCCAGCCTGAGAATTTATTTCGTCATACAGCTCATCACTGGGAGTTACAATTTCTGTTGTAGAGTTTGTGGTAGACTTCTTAGCTAAAATGTTACCGCAAGCTTCTTGCTTAAGCCATTAGAAATGTGCATTGCTTAGTTGTTTGTTCACTTGATACTAAGCTAGTGTCCTGAACAAATTTATTTACTGAAAGTTGTGCTTAAAGTGGTCTTTTAACACAGATTTATTTATGAAGTACTCTAGTCGAAGGGATCTACATATTTTTCAGAAATTTTTTAAGCTTCTGAATGTGACATTCTTTGTAAAACTCAAATGAAGTTAAGCGTTCTTTTTTGCGGGAGGAGGGCTTCGAGACTGGGCTTTCTCTGTGTAGCTCTGGCTGTCCTGGACTCCCTTTGTAGACCAGGCTGGCCTTGAACTCAGACATCCGCCTGTCTGCTTCCCGAGTGCTGGGATTAAAGGCGTGCACCACCACTCCCGGCTGAAGTTGAGCATTCTTGACTACAGTGTTGAGCTGCTTATTGTGTGAATATGCAAAATCTACTTGGTGGGGTGTGTGCCACACATACATGCTGTTCTTCTTTTTAGGTGCGCTCTTCTGATGTGTCGTGGTCTGATACCAGAAGGACCCTCCGGAAAGACCACCGCTGGGAATCTGGGTCCTTACTGGAGAGAGAGGAGAAAGAGAAGCTTTTTAACGAACACATTGAAGCGCTTACCAAAAAGAAAAGGGAACACTTTAGGCAGCTTCTGGATGAGACTTCTGCGGTGAGAGTCCCTTACTGTCCTTGTTTTTCATCCCCTGCAATCTTCATTTATAGTTTGATGACACAGAATACTGACATGATGTTTAGTGTTCTGTTCAGATCCATCGTTTGAGTTCTTAGGCTTTATGGCATTTTCTTCTCATTTGTTTTTTTCTCTTTAAACATGTCACAACGTTCTCACTAGTCAGGAGTTAGTTCTTTTTGCAGCTTCCACATGTATAGCTGCTTCCTTACATGTGCGTTATCAGTGGGCTCTCCTTCTTTTTCCTCCGTTTGCAGTGTGGTGCCCCTTATTTGGCAGTTTGTACGCTTTGTCATCCAGGTTTTGTTCCTGTTTATCTCCTCTTTATGGTGATGGTTTCTTCAGAAGTTATGATGTTTGCCCATGTAAATACAGGGTTTGCAGGTCTTAGGCCACCTTGAAAGTGTGGCCATGAAAATAACTTGTGGCAAGCCAGCAAAAAGAAATTGCATTAAAGCTGCTCCCTGTCCCTAACTAGTCCAGTTACGCTTGGGCAGTACAAGAGACTGCAGGTCAGTGTGTAATATTATGTACCATATGTGCTGTAGTTTGACTCCCTGAGTAAAAGGGAAATGTATTTATGTTTTCATTTTTTTTTTCCCCCAAAGATTACCTTAACATCCACATGGAAAGAAGTAAAAAAAATAATTAAGGAAGATCCTCGGTGCATTAAGTTCTCATCCAGTGACAGGGTAAGAGGATTCATCTATCTCCTGTGGCACTTAGGTGGACATGAAACTCACTATGTAGTTCACGTTGGCCTCTTAATAAACCTCCTGCCTTAGCTGAGCACATATGTGCACTACTATACCTTGACGTTTATGAACATTGATAGGTACATAATTATATCACTGGTGGCTTACCAAACATGAAAGTGGTCATTTTAAATAGATTAAATTAAAGTGTATGAAATATAAACCAGGATTTTAAGTTACTTTGTTTTTGTTTTAAAAAATATATATATTTATTATTTGTACAGTATTCTGCTCACATGTGTGTTTGCACACTAGAAGAGGGCACCAGATCTCATCATAGATGGATTGTGAGCCACTGTGTGGTTGCTGGGAATTGAACTCAAGACTTTTGGAAGAACAGATAGTGCTCTTAATTTCTGAGCCATCTCTCCAGCCCCATTTGTTTTGTTTTCCAAGACAAGGTTTTTCTGTGTAGCCCTAGTTGTTCTGAAACTTGCTTTGTAGTCCAGAGTAGCCTTGAACTCACACAGATCCACCTGCCTCTGCTTTCTAGTGCTGGGATTAAAGGCGTGCACCACAATGCCTGGCTTTTAAGTACATATATTAAAAATTGTACACCATACAGTAATAAGAAAGCAGTAATATAAAAGCTTATATTTTTTTATTATGAGGGTTGAGTTTGTATTTAAGGATCTTACCAATTGAATGGAACTATAGTCAGTTTCTGCTAGGTTGATGTTCAGGCTAGGACTGAGTTCAGCCTGGTACTAAGCTATCAACGCACTTTCCTATTAAGCCACACTGGCAAGCGGTGTGAGTTCCTAAGTTCTTGGAAAGGAGACTTTACAGAAGCAGAGTGTGTAACGCATGAAATATTAAAAGCAAAGCCCGTCCGTGCCCTCTGCCTTCTGTGTAGGAAACAAATTCACTTAATACAGAAAAACAGCTTACTATAATACATTCTGCCCCTTTGCCTTTTACTTGTTATTTTGTTACTGTTTGGCATCTCTAGACTACATTTCTCAAACCTTGCTCAACTGTAGTGAGTGGAATTTTTGATGTGTGGATCACAAAATATGTATGACCGGGAAAGAGTGATAGGCTCACCAGCAGACCCACTGTCAGTTTCTAGTTTACCTGGCTATTTCTAAGGAGTAGATAATAGATAACTTTCATTACAATTTTCTCACCAAAAGGCTAAGTACTCAGTATGTACTTATGCTCCCAGTGTTCTCTTGCTTTGTGAATCCATACATTATATTTCGTTGTGTCATTGTGTTTGAAGATATGCACTCTATAGGAAGAGAATGCTTGATCCTTAGTTTTTTGCTTATGTTGGGCTTATTTCCTGACAACTTAGGAGACATCCCTGTAGAACACTACAGAATGAGCTGAGTTTCATTTTAGTTGAATTCCACATTTTTGTGGCTTTCCTTTTTTTTTTTTTTCTTCCTTAAAAATGTACTTTGCAATATACTACAGTAAGTTTTATAGAAAGAAAAATATATCCTTGCCTTGTCTTTTTCTTTTTTGAATTTTATTACAGGATTCACAGATTGCCGCTTTAATTAAGAAGTTTTTTTCTCCTTTAATCTTACTTTTCCCCTTCCCTGCAGAAAAAACAAAGGGAGTTTGAAGAGTACATCAGAGACAAATACATCACTGCCAAAGCTGACTTCAGGACCCTTTTGAAGGAGACCAAATTCATAACGTATAGGTACGTGTGGTGTGGTGTTCCCACTGGCAGCCATTGTCCACTAGCCTGTACTCTAACGGCCAGGGCTTACTGTCACTCACACACATGCTGACATTGTTAATTGTAGGAGTCGGAAGACGCCAGCTTTCCTCAAGGGCAGGTGCAGGCTGCTCCACAGCACTCTTTTTTTTTTTTTTTTTTTAAAGAAAGGGCCCAGATGTCAATTCTTATTTTGTATTATGTACATCCAGTTTTAAAGTACACTTTTATTTTTACTTCACTGCTTTTTTGTTGTTGTTGCTGTTTTTGTTTTTTGAGCACCCTCAACTCTTTAAGAAGTGTCATTCAGAAAGAGACTTTAATCCTGCACTATGACTCATCTTTGCCTCCTCTGAAGACTTTTGAGTGGGGTTAGACCATGAGTGCCTGATGTATCTTCTCAAGGCAGAAAAATAATTTTTCCCTCCTCGAGAAGACAGTTTCTGGTTATACTTATTTTTACAAAACAAAAAACCAAAAACCCCTGAAAATCAGAGCCCTTACAATAGAAGGTTTTTGTGTAGTGCACCTAGTAGTCCGCCACTACTAGTAACCTTTCATCAGGGAACAGTTCGGCATGCCCTACGGTCCTCATGCAGGAAACCAGCTAGGCTTCACGCTCCAGCATTTCTTCCTTTAAAAGACAATGTTGAGGAAGGAAGGGTGTGCACGGGAGGACAGATAGTGCTGAGGGCGTGCTTCTTAGGAGTTTTGTCATTTGGATTTTTTGGTCAGGATCCTTAATGTTTTGCATCAGCTTGGGCTTTTAAATTAGATGTGAAGTAAGACTTCTTTCTACATTTTTATAGTTAATTTAGTGAAAGATGTGAAAGTGAAAGCTTGTGAAAGATGCTGGGATTGGCAGCCCCGCAGACTGAAGTCCTCTGTTCATCCACAGAACAGGTACAGCACGGGCAAGATTTACCTACCCACCCTCAGCCCTGATCTGGAGGGACCACCAGTAGGGGTGGGAGGGTAATTCAGCTTCTGAGGCCCTTTCACTCCCTGGAGTCTTTGCTGAGGCGATTTACAAAGGTGACTGCTGCAGTGAAATTTTTCTTTAAAAAAGTGGAAACACAATTAGGAACTAGATGGACATTTCCAGCTCATTTCTGAAAGACCAGCGAACAGCAGTCAGTAATTCTTGTGCTTTTTTTTTATTTATTTATTTCAGATCCAAAAAGCTAATCCAAGAATCTGACCAGCACCTGAAAGATGTAGAAAAAATTTTGCAGAATGACAAACGGTATCTAGTACTGGACTGTGTCCCAGAGGAGAGGAGGAAATTAATCGTGGCATACGTTGATGACCTGGATCGTCGGGGTCCGCCCCCACCTCCCACAGCATCAGAGCCCACTAGACGATCAACAAAATAATTCTAAATACCCTTCCATGGGCTCTCTGCTAATTGAAAACACTTGCATGAGCCAAATTTTCAGGTTTTTACATATATGTGCATTAGTCAACCTATTGGATAACCACCTGACGAACAGAAGGAGCAGCAGTGTGGGCAGTCTCTGAACAGAACACTTTGAAATATTTAATGCTTTTCTTTGTGTGGCATGACTGACATACATACTCAAATATAGGCTGTCTCTAGTAAATTTAAAATCTTAAAACTAAAAATCATCCTTTAAATGAGGCGTGGAAGTCAGTGATGGGTGGTGTTCTTCCTAGCAGTGTTACTTGGCAAGACAGGAGCATTTGTGGTTGGAGCTTGCAAATACCACAGACTCCAGAAACTGAAGTGGGGATTTGTTTTTATTTTGTTTTTTAAGCGGGTAAAAGAGAAAACACTGAATTGAATTCTTCCAGAGACTATGAATATTATAATGGACATGCTTTTACCCTTTTCTCTAAAGAACAGTTAGTTGCATTTGTTCACACACGTGCTTTGGTTCTCCCCCTCTGAGTTATAGGCCAAGTCTTGTTTAGCCCAGGAGAAGATTTAGTAATTTCTTCTCAAGTATGAACCACATTCATAGCTAACATGTTGGCCAGAATAGAATCCTGGTTAAACATACTTTATTCTCCACTGGATGAATGATCTCTACCAATATTCTCAATTAGACAATAAAATTACCTTTCTGGGTGTTCCCTTTGTAAACTACCCCTGTTTGAATGTTGAACTTTTGTTTCTAAAGTTTAATGTTAAGATGTTTGAATGTTCAGTTTATGTATTTGAACTACAATAAACCAACCTTTTTATATATGTGGATTGTAAATGATTATTGTTACACAATATATTTTTTAAAAACTCTTAGGCCTGTTTTGTTTTTGTTTTTTGTTTTTAAAGAAAGCAGCATGTGAGATTTGAGACAACTAAATCTTGGATAGTGTTTGTGTTTAAAGGCTTGACTCTAATACTGTGTTTCCAATATAAAGGACAAGACATTTTTGTAGAAAGCCTTTTCTCCCTTTCTTTTTACTTGGCGTGCATGCGTGTATGTGTGTTCAGAGTCTTTTAATGCTACCTGTTGCTTAATAGCAAGGATATTGTAATTCTTATGTCTTCTGTGTCTGTCTTACTAACATATCAAAAGTTTGTGCCTTCTGAGCATCCTTTCAACTGGTCATGTGTCATACCATGAGCTTACTTTTGATGCTCAGTTACGTTTTTCTGGCTTAACACCTCCCTACCCAGCCCCCACCACCCACCCCCTTGTAAGTTCTGTATTGTTCTTATGGCTGCTAGTTCCAGAGTGTCACATAAATAAGACATATGAGAAGACATAAATGTTATCTTCCCTGTTTTCTCCCATCTGTCATGATGGTAACAAGGCCTAGAAAGAAGAATACTAGCTGACCTGTATTTTTGTGTTATGTATAACCTTCCTATCCATACTCTTTAGTACCTGGCATAAATCTCTTAAGTGTCGTAGAAATCATGTGACCAGCTGAAGACTGGTATTAATGGAGCATACCAGGATTGAAAGCTGTAAAAGTGATAAACAGGATTTATATCCTCTCCCCACGTTTGAAATTTATCAAGTGACTTTTAAGTTTTGTAAGGAGTCAAATTGAAATGCTTTCCAAACGGAATATAACTGTTACAGGAGTCTGACTTTCCTAAAACCTTTTATTCTGAGTCCCACATGGTAGTTTCTGCACACTTGCTGTATCCTGTCATGGTAGAAAAGTGAAAAGAAATGGCTTGCGATCTTGACTGTGTGGGATTGTTTGTAGGTGTGAGTTGATTTTTCCCCTTAGTTGAGGGCTCTCAAGTTCTTAACAAATGGTTCATTATAATTATCTGTTGTTCCAGTATCTGCAGCTAACCCAGAAACCTGGGACATTGTCTTGTCAGGCTACCCCATAAAACCCTCTTGTTCTGAGTGATGGTTTAAAATCATAATTCAAGGCACAGGTAGTAAAGCATCACTTTTATTTCTTTACAAGATGTTACATACTTGAAGCTCACTGTATATACTCTACATATCCCCTCGTGTAACTGGAGTCATCAAAGCAGTTATTTTGTATTCTTGGGCTAAACTATTTATTTAAATGTGAGAGCTTCAAATACAATTTGTAGTGAAACAAGTGAAAAAGGAGGCAGCTTTGTCTTGTGTTAAAAAGAAAACCACAACCTTTTATGTAAAGTAGCCAAGACTGAACATTGTGAGTGGCAGCTCGCTCTTTGTAGGTACAGAATGTTCTCCAAACTCCTCCTTTACTTTTTTAGAGGCATTTTTCCTACTCTGAGGTACCCAACAGTGGAAAGTCCCAGATTTCCATTAAGGAAGCAATTAAGAGTGTATAATGCTTTTTATATTTAAAGGGGAGAGAAATGTATGCTCATACATTTCTGCATTCTGCTCTCCTAAAAATTTCCACATTTAGGAACTCAGGAATGCCTTTTTATTGTCTTTTACCCTGCATTGTCCTTGCAATTACTCTGTTCTTATCTAAATTCTTTGTCAACAGTCTGCTGGGTTTTCTCTCTGTGTGTGCTTTTCCATACTTCGTTACACTTGACCATTCATACCTTAGAACCCCGGTAATATTTTAAAAGTTGAGGGTGTTCAAATTCAATGATAGAAGAAAAGCCACCGCCATTCTCGTTTATGCTTGCCTTTAATCAGTAGTTAATACCTATGTCATTAGTGTCAGCTTACCGTCTGCCTTCAGAGGACAGAGATCAAGAAGACGACATTTTCACTTGTGGAAAAATACTCTTAGTTTGGAAGCGAAGGGGCATTTGAAAATTTTCTGCATTATGATCTAGAATGTCATGTTAGGCTACTAATATTCTCAGACTTTGAATAAAAAACTCACTCGTAGGTTTTTAAAGGTTGAAATAGCTTTTGTGCTGTATGGCAAGACTTGAATTTACTTGGGCCCCAAATAGCTATGGTTTGAGATTAGCCCAGAACAGAAGGAACTATTCTTTGTTTTGTAAGTGTCACTCAGGAAAACTATGGATTTTTCATCAAGTAAATGAGCATTTATTAAGCAAGTGATGGGAAATTATAAGTAGAATTTACACTTTAAAAAAGCAAGGGAGATACAGATTTTGAGCTATGCTAAAGTGAACTATAACTTGTTGATAGATTGTGGACAGCAATTCCAGGAAGAGACAGAGAACATGGGCTCAGTCTGGTAAACTACTCCATCCGGTGCATGCAGGGCTGCGGCTAAGGAGGATACTGGGGAAAGTCCATGCATAACACTTTGAGTTCTTTAGGCAGAGAATTCTTAAGCAAAACTATGTGCCATTCTACTTACCAGATTATATAGTTTGAAAATGCAGAAAGAAGTATTTCTAATGGCAGTTTATAAGTCAGCAATATTGCTAAGCTGCAGTACAAGTAAGCATGATTTTGTTTTTCTTTGAAACTTAAGTCTGTTAATTGCAGCCCTCTGTCTCCCGGCCTTCATGTTCCCAGGGTATGGGATCATTGTCCTCTGCCAGAGGGGCAGCATCCCTCTCATGCCAGAACTGCTCAACATCAGGGAGAATAGGAACTCCTGCCTTGTCTGTTTCCTCTCTGTTGGAGTTGGGAGAGCCATGTCTGTCTGTCTCTGCAATGGATGTCTGGGGCTCTGGAGATGGAGCCTTGTCCTGAAGTGCCTCTGTGTTTCTAGCTGGTGCCCCCTGAGCCTCTGAGGCCACTGTAGACTTTCTGGTTATCATCCATTTCCGAATGCCTTTCAAACCTGCCTTGAACTCTTCAGACATCACTAGGAAAATGAGAGGGTTTGCTGTTGAGATGGAAAACATGAGGACTTGAGACAGGGCTATAAAACCCTGTGGTGGCAGTGGACCTCCGGCCTTCAGGTGCCATACCCACAGCCAGGCGACCCATTCGGGGAGCCACAGAAGAGCAGAGGTGATTGCAGTGCTTAGCAGCATCACTGTGAGTTGCTTTGAACGCATCTGGTTTCTAAGGTTTTGAGGCTTTGTACCTTGTTTTTTACATTGGCCATAAGCTCGCCAGAAATAAAAGCTGGCCAGAAGTAAAGGAAGGCAAAACACCAAGAGAGGATAAAGCTTACCGAACATTGACATGAATTCTTTGGCCACAGCTGGCACATCCATGAGGCACATTTCCACACCTGCATGATGTCTGGTGGTACTAAAGAACCATTCTGGCAGGGGAAGTAGACTGGCTACAACCCAGATGGCCAGCAGCAATGACCAAATGGTGCAGTTGTGAACACTCAATTGCTTGGCTGGGTCACTTGCGTACATGAAGCACACTTTGGCGACTACAACAATTGTCAAGCTCTTCGCTGCCATGCACGTGTGGGTGAACCAGTCAGAGAACTTGCAGACAAACCAGCCTAGATCCCAGACACTTTTGGAGTATGCTGTGGCTCGGACAGGTGCAGAAAAGAGCAGGAGAGAGATGTCTGCCAGGCTGAGATTCAGAATCAGGGAGTGGATCACGGATGGCTTTCTCTTCCAAACACCATGAAGGAGAATGCCAATGACACACAAGTTCCCCACAAATCCTACCAGGCACACAGCCACCAAGAGAGCCGGAATAACGGTCCTCCAGTCCTCGGAGTCAGACGGCAGGTACCCTCCTGCAAAGTGGAGGTGAGCAAATGACTCGTTCATGATGCTGGAATTGGAGTCTGCAAAGACAGCTGCCGGCATCACCTTTCCCATCCAGCTGCTCCCTGCAGATGTTAGCTTCTTGTTAAGGTGGTCTTTCTCAGCTCTTTTGCAGAGGGGGGAAAATGCCCTCTGTTGTCCACACTGATGACACCTCTGGACCCTCTTGCTTGTTTGCCGACAATGGAAGGTCGGCGGCTGAGCTTTCGTGCTGCACACAGTCTACCTGTAACTGCATGGAATGACAGGCAGCAGGAGTGTGTCCACAGGCTCATTAGCAAGTCTAATACTAAGTACCAGCCCCATAAAGTGATAGCATCCCCATAAATGATGAATGAGGAGAAAGTAAGTAGGGATGTTCCCCTGGGGTGGAGGTAGGCAGGAGAGGGGAGGAGCACTATCAGTTATTTCTAAAATCTTGACTGGATTTCTAAGTACAGAGTGATCTGTAATTCAGTAGGCTACAGTTAATCCAAGTCCTTTGAATTTTCACGTGCATGAGGACCTGTTGATAGCTTAGTAGAGTCGGCCTAGACAGGGCCCAGGAATCTGCTCTCCCACCACGTTCTCACAGGGTGTTGCTGCTTTTGCTGGGAGTCCGCACTTGAGGAACCAGTGTTCTCCTCCTGGTCCCTCCCGTTTCCAGGCAGGAGCATTCCTCTCTTCAGCCCTCAGTACCACGTCAGTTCCACGAATGAACAATTGACGGCGAAGCAGGCACAGCCAGGTAGTTAAAAAAAAAAAAAAAAAAAAAAGGAAACACATGTTAAAACCCAAATGTGGATGACCTAAAATTCCCTATGAATTTTCTGGAGGCACTTTTGGAACTCTGAACTGGTTTACCTACTGATAAGACTTCAGAGAGCGATGATGGTGATGAAGGCAAATGATTAAGTTAAGCTTTTCAGAATGTTTATGTTGAAGACATGTAAGAGACTTGAAAGAAAGTACCGATTTAAAGTTGAAAAGCCAGCAAGGTGCCACAGCTGATAAAAAGTAGTTGCTATGCAAGCCCTAGGGATTTGAGCTAGACTCCCCAGAGCTGTCTTCTGTCCTCCCCAAGTACTGTGACACACGTGCCTGTGCATACATACCATGCACAAATACACAATAACGGAAAGGTTAGGAGGAGGACAACTCAGATGACACGGACTTGGCCAGGCAGTGGACAACTGGAGGGAACCAGTAGTGCTCAGCCTGGAGTCACAGCAGAGGGTACAAATTACCCGAAGACGGATTTACCTAAAAGTCCTATGGAGAAAGTGTGGCCTAGAATGCCCAAGGCCTAAAGGGCAGTGCCAGGTGGGATCAGGCAGAACTGTCCCACTTGAGTGTGAATGATGATATTCTTCCAGTGTGGCAGTCAGAATGCCAGGCAGTGAGTCACACCTCTAGGTCCTGGTACTAATGCTGCAGTTTTATCCAGAGAAGGAAAAGGGGGGGGGGGGGCGGCACATGAAGAACGCTGGAAGGTACAGACATACATGCAGGCAAACACACACATAAAATAAAATCGACAAATCTCAAACAAGCCACCCAGCAACAAGAACAAAGCAAACACAACCAAGCCAGCTCCCAGATATTCTCAGCTGGGTCCCGTGTGACTTTCTATGACCTACCTTCCTCAATGTTGCCGAGAGGTACCCTGGAAAACAGTCATGGTGATGAAACAATGGGTTTGTCCACACTGAAGAAAAAGTGGGTCACTCTTTTAGGCTTGTCCTAGGAGAATAGGACCTTGTCAGGAAGTAAAACGCCAATATGATTCTATGGGCCCAGAATGGTCCTGGTTCATACCTAATAAACTCATCCTTGGCTACAGGTATCAGTGTTTCTGTGTTTGCATCCTTACTAGAATGATGCACATAGTCTATCATTTGGAGGCCAATCTAATTGTTAAAGACGACCCACCACCAGAGCAACAAATTCTAGCACTCTGACAGCTGAAGCAGAAGGATTGCAAATTCAGGGATAGCTTTGGCTGTATAGTGAAACCTTATTATTTTTGACATTGAATTAAGAATTGAGCAACATCTATTAAAATACAAAAATACAATTTTTTTTTCTCACAGTACATTGTTATTTTGTTGGCTGTTCCCCTCATACCACCTCCTTTCAGATCTGAGCCCTTTATTTTCTCTTAAAGCTAACATTGTAACTGAAAAAAGTTACATCGTCAAATGGACAAGGATAACAAATCTTGCCCTTCCGTTCACCTTTGGACTAGGCATGGGAAGTAGGCTTCCTCCCATTGTGGGCCATTCAACAGGATTCCACGCAAAACCCATTCATGTGTGCATGTCTGTCATTTCTGTTGTAACTGAGGATTTCACGTGTGTGTGTGTGTGTGTGTGTGTGTGTGTGTGTGTGTGTGTGTGAAAGGTCCTGATTGGCAAAGAGTTTGTTCTTTAATTGAGCCTGTGCCCTTTTTAATTCTCGCCTTTTAAAACTCTGTGTGTGTGATGTGCTGTGTGTGTGTGTGTGTGTGTGTGTGTGTGTGTGTGTGTGTGATGTGCTCTGTGTGTGTGTATGTGTGTGTGTGATGTGCTCTGTGTGTGTATGTGTGTGTGTGTGTATGGTGAGTGTGTGTGATGTGTGAGTGATATATGTGAGTGTGCCTTGGCACAGTTGTGGAGTTCCCTCCACATTGATGTTGTTTCTGTGGTTTTTAGGCTTCTTCAGCGAGCACTTTACTCATGGAGGCATCTTACCATCCCTTTTAAAAATCTTATTTGTATATTTAAGTTAAATTTTGGAACGTATTTCATTTATGACTCTTAGTGTGGTGGTGGGCACTGAGTCCTGTGGAGCATGCGTGGAGGTCAGAGGACAACTTCCTGGAGTTGGTTCGCTACTTTTATCTTTATGTATGTTTTTGGGGTCAGATGGAGGTCACAGCAGCTTGGGCTGCAGCTTCTTAAGTACTGTGACATCTTTCCAGCCCTGATAGCAAGATCTTGTTTCAAAAACAAACACACACACACACACACACACACACACACACACACACAAATCACAAAATCCCATTGATATGATCTCATTTCATAATAAGTATTGTCACATTTCCGTTGAGTTATAATTTGCATATTATAGAATTCACTCATTAAATTGTATAATTCCAGGTTTAGTGATGTTACATTTTTTTCCCATCCTTTCTAGCTAAGGTGGCCAGTCTGTGTAATGATCTCTTCAGCAAACTGGAGTGTTTCCATGGTTACAAAACCCAGTGGGGAACAGGGTATCTTGACACACATTTTCATCATCCCTGGACATAACTAGCTCAAAGTGTTGAGTGTTCACTAACCTTAATTTCTTGGTGGCATGAGAAAGGAAGCAACACAGCCTTCTTTGAGACTGACTGTGTATCCATTTGTGACTTATAGGCACCATATGTGTTGTAGAAACCATGGATATCAATTGATGAAGTTTCTCTGTGCCCCAAAATAGCCCTAAACCCTAGCTTCAAGGAGGAAGCTGTAACACTTCTCCCATCTCTACCTGTGGTCACATCATGAATAAAATTTTTCAGCCATGTTTACTGATTAGCAATTCCTTTGCATAGGTAACATTATTTATCAACATTGCCAATAACAAAATGTATCAGAAAAAAAAAATCAAAGAATAGCCATTCTAATGGAGAAGGGAAGCTGTAGAAACTCCTGCTAAATGTCTCCAACCTGGGAAAAAATGTTTGTTAAACACCCTTTCTGCTGAGTACACTGAAACTCCTCCTCTCCTCTTCAACACAAGCATGTGCTGAAACCGACAGAAGAGTCTAGCCATTTCTACTAGCATTCTTCTACTTTGTGCATTATTTTATCCTCCTGTAACTGATTAATAGAAATATCTCTCTAATTTTTAATCTTCACAACTTTTTAATTAGATAGAGGAGAGAGATGGTAATAAGCATGAAGGAGGAGGAGGAGGAGGAAGAGAAGGCAGAGAAGGAGGAGGAAGAGGAGGAGGAGGAGGAGGAGGAGGAGGAGGAAGAAGAAGAAGAAGAAGAAGAAGAAGAAGAAGAAGAAGAAGCAATAATGAGGTGCCTCAGACCAGATGACTTGCTTATAGTTGCTTAGTTGCTGGACTGAGGCAATTATTTCTTGCCCAGATAACATTTGCAAGCGTGTATGTGTGTGGTTCTAGCCAATGTGAAGCAGGTAATGATGTGGAATCATTGTTCTCAGTTTTGAAGTCCACTCATCTACTCTCTGAAACTCTAATGAGCCACGTGAGTCACAGAATCTTGAGAAGCATCTGGGTCTGGCAGCACAAGCCTAAAATCCCAGCACTTAGAAGGCCAAGGCACAAGTTCAAGGCCAGCCTGAACTAGATGAGACCTGTCTCAAAAACCAATTTAAAAAAAAAAAAAGATAAAATACAAAGGAAAACCAGTTTTCAATGTTTAGCAGCAGGAGAGAACCTGGTCTATCTGGAGAAGCTCTGCGGGAAGGTGGCTATGATGCCTTCCTGCTCTGTCATTTGCTTAGTTTCAAATACATTTTACTTCTATACATGATTTTTAAGGGGTCCTACTTTGTGCCGTCAGCAGTGGCAGGGACAGAGAGACACAGCTCAGCTGTCACCCACAAGCCTGAGAGGTTCTCTGAATCGGGGACCCTGGTCCAGGTCAAACCACATCCTTAGCTTCCCTGCAGAAGAAAATTTCAGGACAAGCCAGTATAAAGTAGATCTGAAGGTTATTAGATGTCCTTCTGAGACAGAGCTTTGAAGCACAGGGCTTAAGGGAAAGAAGACACCGGAGAGAAGATAAGACAAAGCCGAGAGCGTGGTGTGGGCTTCTCAGACAGCGGTACCTCGCTGTCTTTACAATGGTCATGGGGACCACTTTGGAGGTTTTGAAGGTATCTTCAAAAGGTTGCTAAATGAGGTCGCATATTGCTCCCTGAAGGCACCAGATATGAATATAGTGAATAAGGGTAATAATAGATGAGAAGGACATTGGTGGCTTCACCAGTCATCAGTCCTCCTTGTGGGTTTCTCAGGAAATGGATAGGAGAGGAAGGCGGCCTGTGCTGGCTAGTTCTATGGCAGCATGGCCTAGGTTAGCATCATTTTGGAAGAGGGAACCTCAACGGAGAAAGTGCCCCCACTAGATTGGCTTTTAGGGAAACTAGAGGTGCATTTTCTTCACTGATGATTGATATGGATGGGCCTATCCCACAGGGGGCAGTGCCACCCCTGGTTGGGGAATCTGGATGGCATAAGAAAGCATGTTGAGCGCCAGGCGTGGTGGCGCATGCCTGTCATCCCAGCACTCGGGAGGCAGAGGCAGGCGGATCACTGTGAGTTTGAGGCCAGCCTGGTCTACAAAGCAAGTCCAGGACAGCCAGGACTACAAGAGAAACCCTGTCTTGAAAAAAACCAAAACAAACCACAAAACCAACCAACCAGCCAAACCAAAAAAAGACTGGGCTGGAACCAAGCCTGCAAGTCATTTTCTTAATCAGTGGTTGATGGAGGAGGCCCCAGCCCACTGTGGGTGGTACCACCCAGGGATGGTGGTTCTATAAGAAATCGGATTGAGCAAGCTCTAGGGTGCTAGGCAGTAAGCAGCACTTCCCATGACTCCACCTATGGCCTCTGCATCAGCTCTTGCCTCCAGATTCCTGCCCTTGGGTTTCTCTCAATGGACTATGTAAGTCAAATAAACCCTTCCCTCCCCAAGTTGCTTTTGGTCATGGTGTTTCTGCATAGACCACAGCATAACTAGGACAATATTGGTAGCAGGATATTGAGGCATTCCTGTGACAGATCTGGCCGTGCTGTTTTCAGGGGGATTGTGGAAGGAACTTTTAAAGCTGGATAACCCACTGAGTTTTTAAAGCTTGGTGAGCTTTTCTGTGGGAGCTTGGAAGATAAGAGCGTTGAGATCCAGTTAAGAGGGAGGTCTGAAAGCCGCTTAAAGACTCTATCAGAGCCGTTCACTATTTTGAGTTGAGGATCTGTGGTTCTGGTTAGCTGGGGCTAAAGAATCTGCCATGATTAACAAGGGACCAGAACCGCCGAAGCAAAACCTTTGCTTTATTGGGACAGCAGATGCTGGTCAGCTGGAGTGAAGAAATTAACAGTGATTAAGAAGAGAGCAGCATCACTGAGGTGTAATCTGGCAAGTGTTTCCTCAGAGTTAGCCTACAGCAGTGTCTGGAGGTGGCCAAGATTGTACTTTGCACGGGTAGCTGAAGTTGGTGGTGTAAAAATCTCTCAGGGGGGTGCTGGTTTGGGAGGTATGAAGGGTCGTGAAAATCAGCTGAGGCTTGGCACTGAGAGAGACCCAGGTGAGCCATTGGAGAAAGGGCAGCCTCGGTGACATTTGAAGCCCCAGGGTTGAAAGGGAGAAGTTGAGGCTTGACACCACGAAGAGCCCAGCATTTTGGAGATGCCAGCACAATGGGACAACTACCAAGAACAGTAGCAGCGGTGGAGAGGAACCTGCCACAGCATGACAGACAAGCTGAGTGCTCTGCAGAGGGTGGAGCCAGAGAGTGACCCAGCCCTCTGGAGGAGCCCGGAGGGTCCTAAGCGAATCCTAGATATTGGATATGGAGTTATTTACACTATGCAAGTTGCTTTGATTTTGATGGTGCTCTGGTTCTTCCTTCTTGCAGTAAGAAAGTATTTCCTTTATTTTATTTTACAGGAGCTTACGGTTGAGAGACTTTAGGCTTTTAAAAAAGAGATTTGGGAATTTTAGAGAGAGAGAGAGAGAGAGAGAGAGAGAGAGAGAGAGAGAGAGAGAGAGAGAGAGAGACTTAGGATTTAAAAAGAATCCAAAGAGACAACTTTTTAAAGTGTTTGCCTTTTGTAAGGCTGTGGGACTTTTCGTGTTTGTGAAGCGTTGTGCTGGCTAGTTTTATGTCAGCTTCACACAAGCTACAGTCATCTGAGGGGAGGGAGCCTCAATTGAGAAACATGCCTCCATAAGATCAGGCTGTAGCCAAGGCTGTGTGGCTCTTTGTCTTTATTTCTTCCTTTTCTTTTCCTTATATGTAGACCAGGCTGGCCTTGGACTCAGAGATCCACCTGTCTCTATCGCCCAAGTGCTGGGATTAAAGGCGTGCAGCACCGCAGCTGGCCAGCATTTTCTTAATTAATTAATTAATGGGGCAGAGCCCAGTCCACTGTGGGTGGGGCCACCCCTGGGCTGGTGGTCCTGGATTCTATAAATGAGCAGGCTGAGAAAGGCAGCAAGCAGCATCCCTCCATGGCCTCTGCATCAGCTCCTGCCTCTAGGTTCCTCCCAGGTTGAATTCCTGCCTTGGCTTCTCTCAGTGGACTATGACTGTGGATCTGTAAGCCAATTAAGCCCATTCCTCCCAAGTTGCTTTTGGTGGTGGCGGCTCATCACAGTCCTGTTTGGGACAGGCCTTAAGCCTGGTCCATTGCTATTTTAACATATCAGTATGTAAAATGCTTTACTGCCTCTGTGTCTGCAATCTTCACAGGCAGCTAATGTAGCTAATTGTGCTGGAATTCTTGCTTCTTAGCTGATAACTCGGCTAGACTGGGGGGTGAGGGTCCTTTTTTCCCTCATGTCCCCATAATTTACCTTTCTATCTTGTTTTGATAGAATTGCGAAATGTCTTTCTCTCTTCTTATTGTGTCACAAGTAACTTGTTTTTGTTTGTTTGATGGTTTTAAAGATGGCTACCTTAGGGAGCTGGAGAGGTAGCTCAGAGGTTAAGAGCATTGAGTGCTCTTCTAGGGGTCCTGAGTTAAATTCCCAGCAGCCACATGGTGGCTCACAACCATCTTATGAGATCTGGTGCCCTCTTCTGGCATGCAGTTGTATATGCAGGCAGAACACTGTATATAAGTAAATAAATAAATCTTTAAATACATACATACATACATACATACATACATACATACATACATACATACATAAAGAGATGGCTACCCACAAACTGTCTATGTAGCTGAGGGTTACCTTGAACTCTTCAACCTTCTTTTGTCTCCTAAATGCTAGGACTACAGGTGTGTACCATTACACTCAACATAAGTAGCTTTCTTTGCTGTCAGTATTCATGCACATTTTAAAAGGGGCAGTATTGTCTTCCCTGAATGAGAGGGACAAGAGTTGGGCCAGGGAAGATGGGTAAATTCTTTAAGCATCTCATGCTATTGACACAAGCCAAGCCTTCCACATCAGTGTTGGGTATAGTCCTTGTTCAGAAACAACAACAATAATATTTTTTTTTGAAAGGAGCATCTTTGCCTAAAAACAGCAAACGTTAGACGTCAGTGCTATGGCGTTAAAAGCTTACTGTAGCTTTTCATTTCCTCCTAGTCACAATCGCAACGATTCTGCCATTTCTAAAGACGGAGGAAACAAACAAACAAACAAACAAACAAACAAAAAAGGCAGCGGTGAAACAGTAGGGCGTGCAGCCCGAGATCCTTGGCAGGACTCATGTCGCGTTCTGCTTTTTATTTTCCCAGCTTTCCTTCACTGTTCGCCGTGTTCAAATAATTGCACAATGGCCCAGCGTCCCCAAGAGAGCGCTGCAAGTGGAGCCTGAGATTAGTGAGCGGCGCCCTCTTGTGACAATTTAAAATACTACTGCCGAGCTGGGAAAGAAGGGCACCTGCAGAGCGGTGAGTAGGATGAAAAGTAGGGGTCCAGAGAAGACAAGAGGCTACTGACCGGGACATGAATGGAGCTACTGAAAAATGTTTAATCAGCATAAGAATATTTGAGTATTTATAAACATGAAAATAAGCGCACGGGTTAAAGGAGGTCCACAAAGTGGAAGGAAAAGAATCAACTGCCAAAAGCTCTCCTCTGACTTCTTGAGTGTGCTGGGTCGCGCGTGTGCCTATACACCCACCCACAATCCCACATCCCCGCCTCCACCATCACCACCCACCACCCAAACCCTTTCACGTGTTGTAAAAAGTTCCACGAGGAGAGGGGCACACTCTTCACTGTGGTTTGAGGGCGAGTGGCCGCCTGGGTCGGCAGCTTATTAGACAGAATCTCAGGCCTCACGCAAATGTCCTGAGTTTAGAACGCAAATTTGATCGGCTCAAGCGCTCGCTCACATGTGTGGGGAGCTCACAGAAGTGCTTGCTGCATGGAGTCTAGACTTAGCATTGGGTCGGACGATATCACTGCTTACCAGCGGTGGGAAGTCGGGTAACATGTGTGCCTCGGTTTCTTAACTGACTGATGAAGGCTGGTTTGTCTGCATTTATTGGCAGACAGCCACCCACCCCACCGCCACCGTTGTCTCCAAGGTTTAATGAGGAATTATGACATCCTAGGCAACGTTTGGAGCATTTCCACTTTCTTATTTTGGTATTTTAATTCATTCTTAATTTAATTAATGCTTTCCCCAAATAGTTTTAACATATGAAAGAATAGATTATATTTCGTAGTGCGCATCATTATGCTTAGATTGTATTTGCCTTCACTTTTCCTTTCTAGTTCCTTTTCTCTGGTCCCCCTCACTCCCTCCGCTGTTTTCATTTCATATACAAATGTATATGTGTATATATATTAATATGGCTAAATTTAGATTCTGTACGTGAAAGACAACTTGTAAAACTTTCTTCTCCTCTCCAAATTCCCTTTCCTGCTCCTCCCATGCCCTTAGACTCTCCCCACCCTAGCCTCCCTTCTGCTTTTATCATGTCATATATTTGTTAATTTAAATCTAGATAGATGCGCGTGTCTAAATCTGGATTCCTTATGTGGGAGCAGTATTTGTTCTCTGTTATTCTGCTGGGCTGACTTCACCTGGCACCGATGACATTGGGTTCCTATGGCTGAGGACAACTTCCTTGTGTGTGATACTGCATTACTTTATCCATTCATCTGTGGGGCATCTGGGCTGGTGCCATGTTTGGGCTCTCGTAAAAAATGGAGGCTTTCGGTTTTCTTGTTTTCTGCGGCAGAGTGTCATACACCCTTACACTTGTAACGTAGCCAAAGATGATGGTCTTCTTTGGCTTTGGATCCTCTGTCTCCGCCGCCACACTTGGCTTAGGTTACATATCCTAGTATTTCATCAGAAGCCAAAGCTGGAGTTGTTGGTTCCTTTGAAGGTAACGCCAAGACCCTGGAGGGATGCTCCGCGGGTAAGAGCACATGAGCGCTGCAAGAACAGTGGAATTCACTTCTCAGCACCCAAAGTAGGAGACTCACAATCACCTGTAGCTCCAGTTACAGGGGATCAGACGCCCTCTTCTGGCGTCTGAGGGTACTGCACTTATGTACACAAGCAAATGTTGAGACATGTATGAATACACATAGTTTTAAAAAGTTAAAAAAAAAAACAGAGCTGGGCATGGTGGTGCATACCTTTAATCTCAGCACTTGGGATGCAGAGGCAGGTGGATTGCTGTGAGTTCAAGGCCAGCCTGGTCTACAAAGTGAGTCCAGGACAGCCAAGGCTACACAGAGAGACCCTGTCTCGAGACCCCCTTAGCCCCCGCCAAAAAAGTTAAAAAACAAGCTGGGTATTTCCCAAGCATCCAAGAAACAGAGGCAGGTGTATCTCTGTGGGTTACAGGTCAGCCTGGTCTACAGAGTGAGTTCCAGGACAGCCAGGGCTACACAGAGAAACCCTGCCTCGAAAAACCAAACCAAACCAACCAACCAACCAACCAACCAACCAACCAAACAACCAACCAAACAAACAAAATCAACCACCAGCACCAACACAATAGCCACAACACAGAAACAAGCCACCCATTACAGATTAATACGATTAACCATTTTTTATAAGAAATAATTAGACTTTCAAGAAACATTAAGTGAGAAGAACTCAAGTTGTTTTGCATCCTTGCAAGTGTTTAAAAAGCCTGTCTTCAGCATTTCCTGTTGTGGGATCACAGATCACACAACCTGGAGAAAACTCCATTGCACATGGGAAAGAGAGCTGAGAAGGGCACAGATGATTTTTACTACTATTAGGAAATGGTTTTATCTCATGACTCCCCTGGAAGAGGCCCTGAGGGGTCTGCCTTTAAACTCTAGGGGCCGTTCAGAACACTAGGGCACATTCACTGTAAACACATGGCATACACAAGACAAACAACTTCTACTTTTGTATTAATTGATTAACGGGAGAGAAATCTGCTGGGGCCCCGAGCTGTATTTGAAACGACTGAAGCAGAGTTTCAGTAAGAATGGCAACTTTCAGCTCACTGATCGGAACTCGCCTGATGCCCTGCGAGTCCTCGCTTAGGAGCACTTGGCAAGTGTAGCTCTCCAGCTGAGCTGCAGACAATGTGGGGGGGTGCTTTGTGCTCTGGGCTGTCCCTGCTGCTATGTGGGGAAGTGGGGATTAAATAGCGATCAGAAAACCTGACCAGAGACCTCTCTAACTCAATGTGTCTGTCAAAAATGCACTGGTCAAAGTGAATTGAATTGCTGTGGTTATAAAATCTTCGTGGCCAGGCGGGGAATGTCCCGTGACTGCTTGCTCTGGGTGCCTGGATGTCGTCCTTTGCAGTAGCTCACTGATGGAGACTCCTGAGCTCTGGTGCGTGCTCTTTGTGCCCTTCTCCGTGTTTCCCACTTCCCTCTTCTCTTCCCGTCCATTTCCCTTCCCCTCTCCTCTTTCCTCCCGTCCCCTCCCCTGGCCCCTGTCCTCCCCTCCCCTCCTTTGCTCTCCTCTACTTCTTTGCCTCTGCTATGGCTACTGTGAGTACCATGTTGGGAGAAACAGTCAATACACAATCTTAGGTAAATGCAGTGTAGATCTTGGACACTTCAGAACTGAATTAATATATTTTAATCAGCTGAGTGGGGGTGGGGGGGAGTGGTGTGTGCCTTTAATCCCAGTACTTAGGAAGCAGAGACAAGTGGGTCTCTGTGAGTTCAAGGCCAGTCTGGTCTATATAGAGAGTTCCAGGCCAATCTCACAAAATGTTTTAATCATATTTAGAAATATGGTTGGGGGAATTATTTAGTATTTTAAATGCTTATGGGAAAACAAAGTTTGCAAGCAATTCTGAATTCACAAATAAGCCTATGTATAGCATAGTATGAGAGAAGTCAGTACTCAGTGGTGAAAGAAGTGGTGGTTTGTCAAATTCCATTTGTATCTCTCGAACATGTGCCAGCTGATTCTGGGAAAAGGTCAGGAACAGAGATAAATTTTATTTTCCAGTGGTAAAGATCTGTTTGCTGCTGCTGCTGCTGCTGCTGCTGCTGCTGCTGTTGCTAATCAATGGGCCATAGTAATTTGGTAGTTTTCAGCCGTTGCAGGGCTTTGGCCAGCAGAGGGCAGGAGAGTAAATGTTGCTCCTTGCTGAGGCTAAGGTGGATGCTGTGTAAGCATCATGGTGGTAGGAGGTCATGCCTGCCTGAGAGGAGCAGCGTGCCCATGGCACTAGTAGATGGTTGTCTGTGGGAAGGAGGCGCAGTGTTGCTGGTGCTTCTGATACATTAAGAAAAGAAAAAAGCTGGGCATGCTGGTGTATGCCTTTAATCCCAGTACTAGGGAGGCAGAGGCAGGTGGATTGCTGTGAATTTGAGGCCAGCCTGGTCTACACAGGGAGTCCAGGACAGCCAAGGCTATATGGAGAAACCCTGTCTCGAAAAACCAAAAAAACAAAAACAAAAACAAGACCAAAACCCATCATCTTATTTAATTTCTTTTAAAGCATCATTTTAAGTCTGAAAATTAAAACGATGACAACAACCACAAAACCCAAAGTGCCCCCCTCCCAAAAAAACAGAAATGAAAAACTTGCTGGTTGGGTTGTATTTGGTCCATGGTCTGCCAAGATCTAGGCCCTCCTAGAAATACTCAAAAATGGCCTGAAATTGTCCCTCCATATAAAATTAATTTCTATAGCTTTACTAATATACATGAGCTTTATAAAATAATAACCACTGCATGTGTATATAATGTCCTTTGATCCCGTTCACTGCTGTGTGGTCCTTTCAAGCTATTTGTCTCTTCTTATAATGGAGTATTTCATGCGGAAGATGAAGATGCAGGAGACAAAGGTAGCACTGGTCCAGCATTCCTGGGGGAAAGTCACCTCATCTCCCTTGGGCTTCAAGTTTCAAGATGATGATGGATTTGTCTTGGAATCTAGCCTGCCTGTTGCATAAAAGCCTTTTTTGTCAAGGTGCATGTTCTTTTGTGGGCAGTACTCTAAGTGTCCCTGCTGCTGACTAGGAGTGACCCCAGCATCTAGGGCTTGTCAGGTGGTTTGACTTAAATACTCTGCCTAGTTTCCCAGCTTCCACACTCTCAGTGTGCTTTCTTGACTTCTGATCTGGGGACTGCAGTGCCATTCTGGGTATCCTCACACAAGGCTGGATCACCCCTGTAATCTCTGTCTGCATCTTTCAACAGTCAGGTTTGGTGGGGTCTTTCTTCCCTCCATCCGTCAACTCCTCCACGACTTCATACACTAGCAGGAAGAAGGAGCTCTCAGTCCTAAAATGGAATGCTGTCATCATCAAACCTTCCCCTCAGGGCTCAGGGATGTGTGGAGGAGGAGGTGGAAACATTGTAAGAGCCAGAGCTGGCGGATGACTCCAAGGAAACGGTGCCCTCCAGATGCAACAGGACTGCCACACGTATGAACTCACAGGGACTGTGGCAAAGTCCTGCACAGGTCCAAGACAGATGGAGGTCCCAGCATTGAAAGGGGTCAGTGGGCACAGGCTCTCACCCTTAACCCAGAAGCTATGTCTGGTTGGTACCGACTGGCAAAGTCTCATGGGTATATTAACTACATGGCAGGGTATATTAGCCATGCCCAACATTAGTTGGCCAACAACAAATGAACTCAGTGGTATTTTTTTTTTTGTAGGCTCCCCACTCCTTTTTTTGTTTTTTTGTTTTTTTTTCCAGATTGCTTTGTTTGGCCTATTGGTCTTTTTCTTATATATTTTGATTTCCATTTTTGTGTTTTTGTGGGGTGTGTGTATGTGAGTTTCTTTCTGTCCTTCTTTTTTTTTTTTTTAAGATAGAAAGGGAAGTGTGGAGTTAGGTGGGTGAAGAAGATCTGGGAGGAATAGAAGGAGGAAGGGGAAAGTGTGATCAGAATATATTGTTTAAGTTTTAAAGACTAAAAATAAGATGGACTCTCTGCAGACCGTCTGGAAGCTATGTTTCCTGAATTATTGTGACCACTTCTCTTCTTTCTAGACCCTTTTGTCTTTACCTTTTTCCTGCTATTTAAGAGCTTTAGGGGAAAAAACTATTTTATGTACAATCCAATAAGGCTTGGGTGAAGCTTCAGCTGCCTCAGGCACAGAGGATGCTGGTGTTGAATAGGACCCCACGTGTTTTTGAGTTGGGCTGTATTTTGTTTGGAGACAGTCAAGGAACAGAGGGGAGATCCCTGCTAGACCAGGCAGTGGAAGATCCGAGCTAACTCGGCAATGTTCTTGTTAAACATGAAGCTGGTTTCTTTCTTTCTTCTTTCCATTTTGCCTTTTTGATTTTGAGAGACATGGTCTCATGTAGGCCAGGCTAGCCCAGAACTCATGGTTTTCCTGCTTCCACCTTTTAAGTGGGAGGATAACAAGTACATGCCACCAAGCCTACCACAGAGTTGAAATAAAAACATATGCTTTACTTTTAAGTGTGTGTGTGTGTGTGTGTGTGTGTGTGTGTGTGTGTGTGTGTCGCTATGCCATGTCTGCTCTAGAAGATGATTTTGGATTCTCTGGAGCTGGAGCTACAGGCACATGTAGTTGCCCATTGTGGATTCTGGGTACTGATTTTGGGTCCTTTGGAAGAACAACGAACTCTTAACTGCTGAGCCATTTCTCTAGCCCCATAAAGATGAGTTTTTAAATACCCACTGTAAATGGGCTGACAGAGGTTGAGACGGTGGCTGTGTCAGTCAGGGTGCTCCGGGGGAACAGAGCTGATTGGAGCTGCCACTCCCTATGGGCCTATGGGAGCTATCTTCACTCAAATCACCACACTGATGTCCAACACCAGCCAGCCCAGGCGTATGACCTGCCAGGTGGGCCAGCTCTCCAGGTGTGACAGAGAGAAGCACATGGTTGGGCCCTTTGGGGCTAATAAATCAGGGCATTTTGTCACTAGGGAAGGCCTTTCCCCTCCCCATTTCTGTCTCATTGATACATACAGGCTTCTTGCCAATGAGAAGACGTAAACATGACTAGAGCTGGTAGTTGAACTCTTAGTGGCGTACCTCACATCCCTCTGCCTCTAACAGTGGCCTGTCGCCCTCCTGTGTGTCTGTTATTTGGAAGATAGCATGGAGCCATCAGAATGTGAAGTTAAGTGTTCTAAGCAGGCCCATGGCTGTCACAGGGTGGAACGGCATCTACACAGAAGAAATTCTGCTGTGAGTTGTCGTCGTCCTCACTGTCCATCTATGTGATTCTGAAAGAAAAAAGAACAGAGAAGGCGATCAAACCCAGCTCTGGAGTTCTGGGCTCCTGGCTCAAAAATGACAAAGCCGTGCAAACCCCTCAGCCGGATTCACTTTTGTTTAGAGCAGTGGGCCTCCGCCTTCCTAACACTGCGACCCTTTAATTCAGTTCCTCATGTTGTGACCCCCAACCGTAAGATTATTTTTATTGCTACTTCATGACTGTAACTTTGCTACTGTTATAAATCATAATGTAGATATATATATTTTCTAATAGTCTTAGGCGACCCCCATGAAAAATCATCTGGCTCCTAAATGGCTCGTGACCCACAGGTTGAGAACCATTGATTGAACAGGAGCCATGTTGCCTGCTGGATGGCTCCAGGTGGTCAGTCCACAGGTGAAGTGTCCCTGAAGGGAACAACTTGTTCATATTCTGAGGAAGCTTCTCTGGGGATGTGGTAGCTAAAATGGCCTAGTCCTCACCTGGCCACTGATGAGTGTGAGGAAAAACTGCTTTGAAGGTCTGGAGGTCATAAGTCCCATCTGGGGCTGTTAAAAACTTTATCTGTTTTTAATTTAGCACAAGATTTTTCTTTCTTTCTCTTTCTTTCTTTCTTTCTTTCTTTCTTTCTTTCTTTCTTTCTTTCTTTCTTTTTCCGAGACAAGGTTTCTCTGTGTAGCCTTGCCTGTCTGGACTCACTTTGTAGACCAGGTTGGCCTCAAACTCACAGAGACCCACCTGCCTCTGCCTCCCAAGTGCTACGATTAAAAGTGTGCAGAGGAATCAATTTTTACTTGGACAGTTGCCTTCTCTGGACAAATTCTCCTAAAAGTTAACTATGAAAGACAGAACTGCCTCCTTGGTCTTTCTCTGTCATTACAGCTCTCTCCTTTTCCCAGAGGTTACAACTGACATTATATTACTGTGAATCCTTGCAGACTGACAGGTTTACCTATTCTGTTACTTGGTTTTACGTTTGCCTGCAATAGTAGGGAAATCTCAAATAACAATAGTTCAAGCAAGTTAGAAGTTTCTGTGAGGTGTAAGGAAAATCTGGGAGCGGGAGGTCCAGGGCTCCATATTGTTGTAAAGGCCGCAGGGATCAGTTTATCATCTTTGCCTGTTGTCTTAGGCTTTTAGGTCACCTGGTTCAGTGTGATGGTAAGACACCCAACCATTCTTCCTGTATACCAGATCAGACACAGGAAAAAAAAAAAAAAAAAAGGAGGCTCTTGTTTATGTACAGGCCATAAAGCTACAGGTAGCTGCAGGAAATGCATGGCACTAAATCAATCCTACAAGTAATGTTTCTATTATTAAATAGAAGAAGGAGAAGGCAATGAATCTGTCGTGAAAATGTGCACAGAAGCACGCAGTATTACTTTTATTACACCAAATAAGATTTTGAAACTTGTTCCCCCCCCCCCCCCCAGTTTAATGTGTTTTTGGATTGCAACGTATGTACATATAGTTTCCGTTTCACTCACTGTTACCTGCCTGTACATATTCCAGAGCTATAATTTGTTTAGTTGTTTCTCCATAAGTGATCATTTGAAGTTTTTTAAATACTTGGATGCTATCCTTCCTATATCCAGCCATGGGAAGCTGGCACATGAAGGTACTTTAGTAAAATTTCCAGGTTGCCTAGGTAGAGGATGGTAAGGTTGGGACCTGAATTTGTCCACTACTCTGAAATACTACAATGATCAAGGTTCACCACAAACAGACCATTAATGGATCCTTCCATTTGCAAAGTGTCTTGGTAACTGGCACCTTGATACATATGTTGGGAGTAAGGACTGGGACGAAGAAGCCAAGGGAGAAGGGCTAAGTTGCTTCATTTGCCCTAGCCTTTACCTTCAAGGTCCGGTTTTCACTGAAGGAATGAATAGGGCTCACCTAGTCAATAATGACCTCACCTTTCACAGTCCATATCACATGCTATTGGAAATCCTGGGGTTGTCTCCACAAGTGCCTCCCACTGTCCTCTTGTCCCTTGACAGCACTTGCCTGCAAAGCTTGTCAAGGACATAGTGTGTGAGCTTTATTAGGCAAAACCATAGTCCTGGCCATGGTTCAAATAAGGCTTGAGGTTGTGGCAGGTTTAAGGCTTAGGATTTTTTGTTTTTGTTTTTGTCTTGCTGCGTGGCTCCTTGGGGGTCTGCTCTCTTCTTTCTGGTGTCCTCAGAGCCTGCTTCTCTAAGGTTCTTGCCCTTCATGTGGTCTGACCATCAGATCTTCCCAGCAGTGTCTTGTCTCAGGAGCACCTCATTGGTTGGGTTCTTCAACGATCCATAAAAAACAGTATCCTCAAAAAAAAAAAAAAAAAAAAAAAAAAAAAAACAAAAAAAACCACCAACAACAAGAAAAACAAAACTGGCCTTGAATGGTGTAGGGTAGGTCACCAACCAGATTTCTTTCAAAAACTACTCAACATAGCTCATCTCATCCTGGGGGAAATCAAATTCCGTTCCTCTTAAAGTGTTTTGGGCACAACCAGCTATTTATTTCTAAAGTTAAAGGAGTAAGAGCAGGTGGAGTGGGCACATGCCATGTCGCTCTTCTTTGACACTAAAATAAAATTTTTAGGATGATCCCCTTGGCAGACGATCACATGTGTTATGTCAGTGTATTTAAAAAGTGGGTAATTCATTTGTTAAATGAATACGGCAATTATTAATTTCAATTTATCCTGTTTATTGGGAACAGCTGTTCATTAACATTTATGTAACTGCTAATTTTAGAGCCAAACTAATTACCTCAAACACAGCTCTGTGGTACCCTGAATAGAAAAGCACCCTTAACTGTCCTGCCTGCCAGAATATAAATAGAAAACCAGCAAGCCCTCTAGGGTGCTATTTTGCAGTTGGCCAGGTGGGGGCTCTCTTCAATTGGAGTTCAGGCCATGTGCTCCAAAGGGACTCATCAGGACAGAAATGCTGTAGGGTTTTTTTTTGTTTTTTTTGTTTTTGAAGGCCACAGCGTCAAGTCATCCCGAGAGGCGGGACAGGTAATAAAGAAGAGTGAAATGGGAAGGTGTGAGAGCTCGCACATCCTCATTGGTTTTTGTTTTGTCACTTTTGATCAAATGTAGTTATGAGAATCTGTGCTAAGAAAGACGATTTCAGGCGTGGTGATAAATGGCAGTGGCAAACGGGACCATGACCGTTGGAAGGGGGTGCTGGGGCCTGGGCAGGTGTGCGGCGGGAGGTAAGAGTCGGAGCTGCTTCTCACAGGGGCCAACTGTGGTCACCCGGGACTGGAACGAATGTGAAGAACTACAGAGTTTTAAAATTAAAACCCAAATATATAGAATTTTATTATGAAATTTCACAAATAATCACGTGTTAGTTCAAATTTTAGCAGTCGATTGTAGACTAACACAGTATTTGTGAAGTCAAGGAGTGCTCACACGTGGCCTGCTAGTTAAGAGCTATTTCTGGGCGAGGGGTATAGCTCAGTTGGTAGACATTTAACCTAGCGTGCATGAGGCCCTGGGTTCAAGCCCCAGCACTATAGAAAAGACATATGGTGGTCCATGCCTGTAATTCCAGCATAGGCTACAGGCTATATAGTTTAAGGCCAGTCCTCAGCATGAGACCCTATTCCTCTAATAATTTAGTTTAACTTTTTAAAAAGTTAAGTTATATATAGGTGTGTGTGTGTGTGTGTGTGTGTGTGTGTGTGTGTGCGTGTGCGCGTGCGCGTGCGCGTGTGCACGTGTGGATGCACACACATGAATGCATGTGGGTATATGCACATGAGTGCAGGTGCCAGCAGAGGCAATCTTGCGGAGCTGGAGTTGCAGGCAGTTGCAAGATGCCTGCTGTGGGTGCTAGGAACTGATGTCAAGTCTGTTAGAAGGCCAGCAAGTGCTCTTAATTGCTGAACCCTTTCTCTGGTCCTCTAATTTGGTTTCTAACAATTTCTTTCATACAATTGTTGTTTCCTTAAAAAAAATTAATCTGAAGAAAAACTCGTAACACTCACATTGCTTCATTTTCCCTATTAGACAGCAAAGGAGCTGGTTTTACTTTCTCTGAACTCTAAATCAAATTCTCATGATCCCTAATTTTGAAATGGACTAAACTCTCTAAGAAGCGCAAAATCTACAGAGAACATTAAGACAGTTATTGTCATGTACAGATGGCTGTACTTTCCCCCCTGTTTCTTTTGTGGGCAAATAGCCCTTGACATGGGGACAGAGGGCCTTGGAATTTAGTGGGTTTGAAGACACCACACCGCACCCCCCCCCCCAGGGCACCAGCACTAAACAACTGTGTGTGGTGTGAAAGTCCTCCAGGAATTCTGTAGGACTAAGGTCCCTGGAGCATGCTTCAATTCATTTTTCATAATAATAATAATAATAATAATAATAATAATAATAATAATAATAATAATAATAATAATGATAATAGAATTTGAAGCAGGTATTGTGTGTTGGCATTTAGCATCTGTTTCTGTCACCTCAGCCCTCATGTGCCTTCAGATAAAAGCACCTTTCCTGGTATCCTCCTTCACTGGGATACTACAAGGTATTTTAGCTTCTGGCCAGCAGAAGCTCTGGAGACTTTGAAGACAGAAGGGAGGCGAAGGACGTTTTCCTCTCTGATTTTTTGTCACGTCTGTACATGTGAATATTGGCAGCAACCGAGCTGCATGTTCACTGTTCATTCTTCAGCTTCATGGTGTGGGAAAGCTGTGGTCCCTGAAGTGATGGTAGCCATGGAAACAGCAATAGCCTGGCATCTCCATGGCTCTGGTAGTTTATGATCCTGGAGTCTGAGCCTGTTTCAGTCAGCATTGACAAGGTTTGGCTGTGGTAACAAGCTACTGGAAACCTTAGAGCAGAGGTTCTCAACCTTCCTAATGCTGTGACCCTTTAATACAGTTCCTCATGCTGTGGGTGACACCCCCAAGCCATAAAAGTATTTTCATTGCTACTTTATAACTGTAGTTTTGCTACTGTTATAAATTATAACGTACATATCTAATATACAGGATATCTGATATGCGACCCTACAAAAAGTTGTTTGACCCCCTAAAAGGATCATGACCCACAGGTGGAGAACCGCTGCCTTAGTTGATGGGTTTATGCCATGTTCTGTCTGAGTACAGTGCTGCTGGCAATAAGGTGTTCTGGCCAGGAAGTAATCTGTGACATCTACTCTATGTCTCACAGAAGCCTAGTGGCACCCTTTAAGTCCCACCAGGCTGTCTCAGGATTCTGTGAGCATCTAGGGTTTGAACGAAGCTGTGTGATTCTAAACTGGTGGTTCTCAACCTGTGGGTCACGGCACAGATATTTACATTCCGATTCATAACGGTATAAAAATTATAGTTATGAAGTAGCAAGGAAAATAATTTTATGGTTGGGGGTCACCACAACATGAAGAACTGTATCAAAGGGGCTGCAGTGTTAGGGAGGTTGAGAACCACTATCTAAGGTACCTGGGCTAAGAGCACTGGAGGGTTCCCACCCATCTCTTCTGACGTAGCTCCTTTGGGGTGTTTGCCATGCTTTTTCTCTCTTACCTGGGGAGCTCCAGATATCATAAGTAACATTGGCTACTTCATGTCTATAAACAGTCACAGCTTTCTCTTCTATTAGCCTTTGCACCCCACCGTGTGTGTGTGTGTGTGTGTGTGTGTGTGTGTGTGTGTGTGTAAGACAGGCTGTCCTGGACTCACTTTGTAGACCAGGCTGGCTTTGAACTCACACAACTCATAGACATCTGCCTGCCTCTGCCTCCCAGAGTGCTGGGATTACAGGCGTGTGCCACCACACCCAGCTCCTGTCTTTGCTCTTAATCACACTCCCAGCACCTAGTGCAGCTTCTGCCATGTAACAGACACTAAATAGATAGGTGTTTGGGTGAAGGAATGAGTCCCTAGGTGAAGGAATGAGTCCCTGCTTCATTAAATCTTAACTAAAGTTCAGTTGCCTAATAACCGTGATTTAGTATCATTACTAGCCCAGCTTGGATTACAACTTGAGTTTATTAAGACAAGTGGAAAATTCTGCATGGTGTAGAATGTACATTTCTACATTAATATTTTTTTTTTTTGCTGATAAACAGATGTTGTTAGGAATTTTTTCACATGTAATAGAATATAGTTTCCATTGCATCCAAGTAGCAGTCAAGAATGGGAGTTTGCCGTGCTGGGTGTGGTGGCACACGCTTGTAATTCCAGCACTCGGTAGGCAGAGGCAGGCAGATCACTGTGCGTTCCAGGCCAGCTTGGTCTACAAAGTGAGTTCAGGACAGGCAAGGCTAACACAGAGAAAGCCTGTCTCAAAAAACAAAACAAAACAAACAAAAACAAAACAAACAACAACAACAAAAAACAACAGGAGTGTGCCATTTTGTAACAACCGACACTTGTGGCTTTTCAAATTTGGTTTGCAGAAATATTATCCTCAATTCAATCTAGTCATGCTTTTGAAAAGATGCTTCAGATCACTCTAAGCTTGGCAATCAACACTTGGCAATTAACGCTGATAAAACAACCACAATAGATAAATCACAGACACAGTCTGGTAGGTCATAAACATACACAGCACAAGGAAACGTTGGTAAATCAGTAGTTACCACAGTTAATAGAGGAGCTGGAAGCTTTGATTCATAAACCCTGACAGTTCTCAAAGCAGGAGCAATGTCTACAATACAGTTTACAATTGCTAACACACTGGAAACAAAAGTAGCATGATGAGCTCATTTGTAATAGTGCCTTACATCCTTTGGAGTTATCAACAACACCTTTGTATGAAACAAAACAAAACAAAACAGAAGCCTCAAGTTGTGTTTCTCACAGAACTTTCTGTGCTTCCTAAAGGGTGGTAAATGAATTCAATGGAGGCAACTATTTCCCCTGTGGTGACTAATTTTTAGCATTTTTACAGCTATCTAGACCTAAAGACTTTTTAGACTGCTAGAGGCCAGTTCCAGCACACAGAATAAACCAAGGCAGGTCACCGCTTCCATGTGGAGGCTGGTGTTTCTCTATATACCTTAACTCTTCATCTTTCAGGCGATTAGCCTTGCTATTTATACTTTAACTCTTAAAGTTCCAGGCTGATGGCCTTGCTATTTACTCCTTGGCAGGCAAAGCAAGCAGATTTTTACAAGCCTTACACATACACGTGCACACATACAATCAATAGACAAAACAAATGAGCTCCCAAAGACACCATTCATCCACATATATTTGGGTGTACAGATATAAATACACATACATACATACATACATACATACATATAATATGTACAGACAGACATAGGAACAGACAGTCACATTTTTGTATGAAGCAGATGGCTTCAATGACTGTTTAATTTTGTCTTGTTTTTTAATTTAAATAATTTATTCAGATTATATCTCAATTGTTATCCCCTTACTTATATCTTCCTGTTCCCCCTCCTTCCCCTTCCTCTTTCACCCTATTCCTGTCTCCTTGGTTTTCTTGGGTTTGTATACAATCTAATTAATAAAAAAGGTTCTCTATGTATGGAAAAATTACCCCACTCAAAAATAGGTATAATCGTTACATAAGAGGGAGTTGCAGTAGGACTTGATCCTAATATCTAATTCAGTACTTTGTTTATTATAAACAAAGCAGTGGTTTTATCTATGTGCTCATTATAGGTTCAACGCAGAACTTTTATCTTTTTCTTGTTTCAAATGAGAAAGAGTTTTTCATGTCTAGGTTTTCCTAACAGGTGTCTGCCTTGTTTGGTACAGATGACCGTTTGTTCTTTGTTTATGTATTCACATGGTCTTTCTTATTGTGGTGCACACCTAGGCCTTGTCCTTGGACTAAATCTAGAATGAGTGCATCCTCTTGATTTTTGATTTATCTCAATCTTCTTTTCCTTCTCGGTGTAATTCACATGGAGGTTCATAGAGTTCATAGCAGCTTTTGCTCTATTGCAGGAGAGTTTAAAGCTATTTGAATCAATTAGAAACCATTGTCAGGAATTATGAAATCATCTGTAAGAAATCTGTCCAACAGAAAGGGTGGCACCTATGGAGGACTATTATTATGTTATAGGCAGCGAGGGTCTCTGCCATGCCTGATATATGAGACAAGCATGGAAAGGCAGGATAGCAGCAATAAGCAGTCCAGAGGCAAAAATCCTTGGGGGCCTTGCCTAAACCAGGGACACACCCATTTGTCAGCCATGCTAGAACCAGTGGGCTGCCGCCAGGAAGCTCCCTTGCTTGCTTCTGTCAATCCAGCGTGCAACTGCTTCCAGCAATAGACTACCGGAATTATCAGTGATAAGTGTGGTCACATTTCAACTTACAATAATATCGCATACTTGACTCACAATGTTATTTTGTCAATTTTCCCCGAAAACAAAATTTAACCTTGTAAAAACCGCTTAAAATATACTGAACTGGCTGCTGCTACAAATAATAATTACCAAGGATATGAGTGTTATAAGTGACACTCAAGCCACTGGTAGTTGAGCTTCTGCAGTAAGAAAACTGTTTATTGATTCTTTGTGAGTCTCACATCATGCACCCCAATTCTACTCATCTCCTCATCCATTCATATCCACTCTCTGCCCTTGTAACCCCCCCCCACCCCAAGAAGAAAAAAACAAAACAACACAAAGCATCTTGTCATGGAAGCTGTCTTGTGTCACAGTGTGCCCCACAGTGTACCCTTTTGTCCCCACTTCTTTGCTAGCAAATGGTCATTGCAATGAGTCATTGCTCTGGTTTGAGGCCTCTGCCTTCTACTGCACCATCAATACTAGATCCTCACCAGGGCTCCTCTTGGTTACCCTGTTGTTGCTCCATGTTATGGAGACCCTGCAGCTTTGGATCAGCAACACAGACCTTTTTACATGCCGGTGTAGCCAGCGCAGCAAAGTCCTTGGACATCTACGTGGATCCAGGTAGCAGCTGAAGCAGGACCATCCACATAGTCTTTAGTGGTAATACGAGCCACAGACACCAACCCAGACCCCCTGCTGCTGCATGGCCACTGACCTAGACATGGCTCTCGGTGGCATCACGGGCTGCGGCTTCACCAGGACCTCAGGTGGCAGGGCAGGCTACTTAAAACAGGCTACTCCTCTGTGCCCTCACGTTTCCAGTCTCCAGCTTCATCTCTCTCCACAATGCTCAACCTGTTCTGTTTTTCTTTCACTCCCATCTGTCCACCACATACTTTCATTTTGTAGTGGCTCCCGCTGTGTGTGGGGGCCACTTGGCTGGCAGGCCTCCAGGTGACTCTGCGGCATCCTCCTCCGCTTGCACTGCATGGCGTGGCCTAATTTCTGCATTTTTTTTTTTTAAATTTACAGAATTACTGGAGTACATCCACACCTGTCTATTCTAGTCTGGTGTCTTCAGAAACCCAAGAAATGGTCCTCATACAAAAAACTGTTTATCTAAGGAAAAAAATGTAACTGGTAGTTTCTCTTTTAAAAGTAACAAAATAATTCCAAAAATTTTAATAATCAGACTTTAGAAAAGAAAATTTAGTTAGAAATCAAGTATACAGAGACTCAAAAACGGGGGCGGGGGATAAGACTTGTATAGGAGGATTAAGCTAGAATTCCAGATATTGAGTGATTTTTGTAAAGTAGAAACACAGTGGTCACCTGCATCTTTCTGGCAGTCCGGTGAATGCCTCAGGGACTGTCAGGGTTGTATCATGTTGTTTCCTATACAGAGGGCCTTTCATGCACACTAAAGGGTGTTTCCCCTGAGTGGAGGCGAAGGTGGCTTTACTTTGTTTAGTTCATAAACTATTTGGTCACAGAAATGAGTAGAGCTGAACAAAAGCACATCTGGTAGAAATCTGCGGCCATGAACGTTGACAAGATGTGCTTGGCTCTCACTTGCAGCACCTGGCAGTGGGGAGCACAGCAGAGGCCAGCAACTCAGGGACCTCCCCTGTTCTGGAGGCGGCTCTGAGCTTGTGGCACTGCGAGCATTTGTTGTGGAATTCAGGACTTCCAAAATCACTGCCAGCAGGCTTGGTTCCCTCTACTTTAGGCTTTACGTTTTCAGCTTTTTGGGGGAGTGTTGTGGTTTGAACAGGAAGGCCCCCATAGACACCAGTGTTTGAAAGCTTGGCTATAGGGAGTGGCACTATTAGGAGGTGTGGCCTTGTTGGAGGAAGTGCGTCACTGTGGGGGCGGGCTTTGAGTTCTCCTATGCTTAAATTAAGCCCAGTGTGGCACACGGACTCCTTTTGCTGCCTGCAGATCAAGATATAGAACTCTCAGCTCCTTCTCCAGCACCATGCCTACCTGCAGGCTGCCTTGCTTCCTGCTGTGATGATAATGGACTAAACCTCTGATCTGTAAGCCAGCCGCAGTTAAATATTTTCTTATATGAGAGCTGCCTCAATCATGGTGTCTCTTCACAGCCATAAAACCCCAACTAATACAGGGAGTTTTTGTTTTATTAACATCTTCCAGCTTTTTTGTGACAACAGAGCCAACTGATGAAGATGCAGCTGAACCCTTGTGTCCAGCTTGAGAGGGTTTCAGATGTCTTCTTGTATGCAGAGAGTGCTGTCACATCTTGCCACCCCTTGGCGATACTCTGCTTGAATTCCTGAAGGGAGCTGATCCCAAGTTTCCAAATGCCCTCTGCTGGATGCACCCATTTTCCTGCCAACAATGAGGCAGAGTCTGGATTTCTTCTTCACCTTACCAAGTTCCCATCTCAACTGTTCTGCTCCTCCTCTGACAGAGTCTCTGGGGGACACTGCACATGGCTACAGCACCTTCTCCTTTCCTGGGCCACCGCCTCTGTCTTCAGCAGACCTTGCTCCATGTTCTACATGGTTATGCTTGGCTACCCTTTGTAGACTTCAGCCCCATTCTTGACGCACAATGGGCAGGTCTGTGTGCGTTCTTAAATTGCTCTTCATCGGGGCGTAACCACTAGCTTTTCCTTCCCCAAGGTCCTTGTAGTGTTAAACACAAGAGGACCTCAGATCCACCTCTCCTTTAAGTTGCTCACATGGAAGAACTTAGGCAAGCAGAGGAATGCACTGCTGCTGTGGTGGAATCTGAGCAGGGCAGGGAGGACCTACTTTCTATTTTGGTCTAGAATAGGGAACATAGTCTTCCTGCAGCATCCACACTGACCCTGGCTTCCAACATAGTCCATGAGTTAGACTTGATGTTTCTAGTGTCATTCCTCAGATGCATTGGGCCTTTGTATTGGGTCTGTATTGTGCCAATGTCACCCCTACCCCCCAACTCTCTCATCACGAATTCACCTAAAACAAATGTATTTTTGTCATCTTCCATCTCACTCCTTATGGCTACCGTGGAAGCTGTTAAAATAATACTAATTATAGCAATAATAATAGCTGTCATTTATTGGCCATCTGCTACATTCTAATAAGTTGCTAAGAGCTTTAAGCACATTCTTAATTTAGTCTTCACAACAATCACTTTGCCACAGATACTCATTTTGGGCAGTTGCCTCGGTGTACACTTTTCATGCTACTCTTCTCTGTGTGTGAGGGACATCCAATTCTGTTTTCCCCTGTCTCCAGTAGCTGTGTCAGCCAATGAGTGTCTTGTGTTGGAGTCTTTGGGCATCAGTCAGAAGACCGGGAAGAAACAAGAGATGGAAGAACACACCATTTAGCTGACAGAAGTATCTGGACAGGTGTCTTATCGCCTGGGCTGAAAGAACTTGGACCTACTGCCGAGTTCCTATGTGTGCACATCCATGCTTCTGTGGACTAATGATTTTTTCTCTTACTTGAACACTGTTGCCTGTAGCCATACCCTACCATGGGAAGAACTGCATACTGTGTGTTAAGGTTTATCTATGGAACAGTCCTCACAGTCTTGTGTGTTGAAGCCTTGGTCCCTAAATGTTGGTGTGATTTTCAGAATTTCTGGGAACAATGTTTTTTGTGTGTATGAGACCCAAGTTTCACATAACCCAGGCTAAGACTCCCTATGTAGCTAAGAAGACCTTGAACTCCCGATCTCCCTGCCTTTACCCCTCAAATACTTGGATCTTAGGTGCTACCATGTCAACTTGTGGTTTTCCTTTTTTTTTTCTTTTTTGAAACAGGGTTTTGCTATGTTTCCCAGGCTGACTTCAAACTTCTGGCAATCCTCCAACCTCAGTCTTTTTAGTGTTGGGACTGCAGGAATGTGCTACCATGCCTGGCTGTGGGTGGCTCCTGAAAGCTTTAAGAGGTATAGTCTAGCTGGAGGGAGTAGATCATTAAAGGGCATGCCTGTGGGGCTACATCTTGTCCTGACTCCTTTCTGTATCTTTTTCTTTCTGCTTCCTGGCAACCATGACATGAGCTGCTTTCCTCTACCACAGCCTCCCAGCCACTGTTGGCTGAAGCCTTTGAAACTGTGGAGAAAAGCAAAGCTTCCTCCATTAAGCTGTGAGGTACTTTATCACAGCTATAAGTAAAGTAACTAATAGATTGCCACAGTCCCTGGCCTATAAGAGAACAGCCTGAAACTCAGATGAAATGACTTTATCAAGGTTACGTATAAGTATGTGGGAGAGCTGGGGCTCAACCCCATGGATGTTAGGTACCAGAATCCATTCTTCCCGCCGGCCTCTGCCAAGTAAAGGGACTTGAACTCTGCTTGCGAAATCTATCGGATGTGGGAAGAGGAATGGTCATATGGCCTGACCTTCAGCAAAGATCCATGACTAGATTTCTTTTCCATGCACTGCCTTCGCTTTCTTTCTTTTCTTTTTTCTTCTTTCTTTCTTTCTTTTTTTCAAGACAGGGTTTCTCTGTGTGGCTTTGGCTGTTCTGGACTGGCTTTGTAGACCAGGCTAGCCTTGAACTCACAGGGATCCACTTGCCTCTGCCTCCCGAGTGCTGGGATTAAAGATGTGCACCGCCACTACCCGACTACCTTTGCTTTCCTGATGAGACGATTAGAATCCCCTTTGTTCAATCATTTTCACCCATTTTAACATACCAAAGAACTTCAAACTCCAGAGTGATTTTTAATTTAACACAACTTTTTTTCTTGAAATCTATAGCTCCATTTAAAAAGCAAAACACCCAACTGCAGAAAACTTCGTCGCTTGAAGTCCCAAGACATAGAGCAGGCATAGAACAGTGACAGACCAGAGATGAGTTCTGTGCATTTGTCAGTAAACAAGGACACATTTGCTAATAGACTGTAGCCTGGAGACTTGAGGCCTGGCTGCAGCCAACTGGTTACAAGGTCAGTACATAAATGGGAGCAGGTGAAGGATGCGCAGCAATGTCTGTTGCCTGCTGCAGTTCCAGGAGGTACAGCCTTTGTGTATGTAACTGTGGAAGGAATTCTGCAGCACTGGTCTTCAGGGGTGAGAACTGAGTGAGCACTCCCAGGAAAATTGTCACAGGAGTCCAAAACAAGTTCCCACCTACTCCCTGGCATTCGTCAGTTACTGTTCCAGGAGCTATTCCATTCTTGTTATTTTATTCCTGAGGAAAGGTTTTATAGAGGTGGCCTTAACTGTAGGGTTTTTGCTTTTTTTTTTTCTTTTTGAGCTAGGGTTTCTCTGTGTAGCCTTGGCTGTCCTAGACTCGCTTTGTAGACCAGGCTGGCCTCGAACTCACAGGGATCCACCTGCCCCTGCCTCCTGAGTGCTGCTGGGATTAAAGGCATGAGCCACCACTGGCCGGATTAACTGTAGGTTATGGGCATGAAAATTGGCATTCAGAAAAGCCATTGAAGGCCAGAGACATGGCTCAACCATTAAGAGTACTGGATGTGGGGCTGGAGAGATGACAGAGCACTGAATGCTTTTCCAGAGATTATGAGTTCAATTCCCAGCAACCACATGGTGGCTCACAACCATCTATGATGTGATCTGATGTCCTCTTCTGGCCTGCAGGTGTACATGCAGGCAGAGCATTGTATACAAAATAAATAAATAAATAAAAAATACTGGACGCTCTTCTGAGGATCTGGGTTCAATTCCAAGTACACATGTAATGGCTCACAACTGTCTGGAACTCCATTTCCACGGGATCTGACACTCTGTTCTGGTCTCTGCTGGTGCTGCATGTAAGTGGTTCACAGATACACAACTATATACAAAACACTCAACTACGTACAAAATTTAAACAGTCACCAGTTGCTAGAGATTACGTAGGGAGGGGTAAGTAGGACATGAACCTGTTCTTGACTCGAGAGCTTTAGCCTACGGCCTGGAAGGCTGCTTCCTTTCCTTCACTGAACCTGTTTCTGATCCGGAAGAACCCTCCTAGTCGTCAAAGCCTTGAAGCTGGGCACACCTGGTGTCACATTTCTTCTTACTGCTCAGTGCACAGATGAGCCTTCCTGATGTCAGACTCTGCTTGTCAGGGGCGCTTTGAAATGCGATTGTAACATCATGAGGTACAGGAAAGCAGGGCACATGTTGATGACAGTGTTGACACCGCTGCCGATTTTTCGTTAACTTGGGCTTGTAGGCTCACAGGCATCTCGGGTTTATCTGCCTCAGCACCTACAGGGCATCCTTCTAACTCAGGTTCTTCAAACTGCCATTCTAACTCCCAGGAGGTTCCAGCCTCCTCTTGTGTTAATGCTGAGCTTCTGAGTATTGCTCAGAACACACATGCGCACAGGACCATGTTAGCACTATACAAAAATTCAGGCGATACAAAACTTCAAACACATTTAAGCAAAATGTCTTTGAATAGAAACTGAAAAGTGGAATGAGTTTGACTAGCACCTGGCTTCCCTCTGCTGTTTCATTTTTTTAACGTTAATTTTTATCTCCTATTTAGAGGTGTGTGTGTGTGTGTGTGTGTGTGTGTGTGTGTGTGTGTGTGCATGTGCGCACGCACGCACGCACATGCTTGGGTTATGCACACTTCTCGTTGGGGGAGACTTTATTTGGCCTACACTGCATATTATTGTTCATCATTGAAGGCAGTCAGGACAATAACCCAAACAGGGTAGAAACCTGGAGGCAGGGGTGATGTAGCGGGCATGGAGGGGTGCTACTTACTAGCTCCCGATGGCTTGCTCAGCCTTATGCACACACTTTTAATACTTCTGCCACTGCTATGCTCTTTTTAAAGTTATTTAATATTTTTATTATTTTTGAGACTAAAATATACTTACTTACTCCCCCCCCCCTTTTTTTCTGCCTCTATCTTCTCCCATATTTGCTCTTGGCTCTCTCAAATTCATGACCTCTTTTTCTTTAATTGCCAATATACTATATGTATTCATATATCTACATGTATTTTAAATATATAAACCCAACCTGCTCAGTTCATAAGATGTTACTTGTATGTATATGACTTTAGGTCTGGGGCCTCATCCCTGGGGAAGATTATTTCTCCTACTCTTAACATTGTTTGGTTACTTGTAGTTCTTTGTCTAGGATCGAGGCCCCGGGGTCTTTTCCCCTTTCCATGGTAAGATGTCTATTGATGTGGTCTTTGTTCAGGTCTTGTTCAGGCAGCCGTGCTGGTGAGACTTCATGGGTGTAGATTCCCTGAAATTTCTAGGAAACATAATCTCACAGCAAACTTCCTGTTCCTCTGGCTCTTATTATTATTATTTTTTTCCAGAACACAAAGTAATGGGTCTCATTTGGCTTTTCCACACCTACGGTGTCATCTTACTTTGGTCTCATCTGCCCCTCTCCCCTACTCCCTGTCTACTTGGAAAGCGAGATTACATCAAAGGAAGCTCACCTAGCAGAAGAGCAAGTGGTGATGGCCCAGGCGCTGTCTTTGTTTCTATTCAGATTTAGCCTACGTAGTTAGAATTTGACGAGAGATTTCTCTAGTAGACTTATTTAAATTTAATTTGAATTAGGTGAGGGTATCTCCTTATTGGTTTAAATGCCTTCAAGAAAGCTCAGACCCTGAAGCAATAGAAATTGTAATGTATGTGGTCACCTATAGAAAAGCAGAGACTTCCCACAAATAGCCATGGTCAATAGTTTCCTAGCTCTAAGAGGCTGTCGTGGCAATCCATTCACTTGGATTTCCTTTGATTGCTTTGTAAAAAAAATCTAACTTCCAACACCATATAAGGTACACAGAAATTCTGAGATGAACCAAATAGTAAATAGAGGTGAAGACTTGTTCATCTTTGAGTTCTTTTGAAAATGCAAAAGAGGAATATACCTACATGCTTTAGGGTTTTAGTTATAAAAGGAAATAGCCAAATGCTTCCTTCCTACCCTGTAGCCAACTGGGAGTGCCTGATGACAGAAGTTTCTGGTATCAACTTTGGTGGCATTTGCTATATCAATACCAGCAAAGATGCCTCTTTTTTCCTCCTTGCATCTCCTTCTTCAAAATAGGAATGAGAGTAGAAAACGTGCTCTACTCTGCTTTTCTCACTGAACAACACCCTTTCCTTGGGACTTTACTTTCCCCATCGAAGCAGTATCATAGAGATGAAGAGGACGAGTTTGAATAAGGGTGGGGCGTGTTGTCAGGATCCCACAAAGCTGTAGCGAGTCTGAAGTGTCTGCTATCTGAAACCCAGGGGGCAGCACTGCTTGGGAGCTTAAGAAGAAAGAGGCACATTGTGGGGCTGGAGAGATGCCTTAGTGGTTAAGAGCACTTGTTCTTCCAGAGGACCCAGGTTCGATTCCCAGCATCCACATGGTGGTTCACAACCATCTGACACTCTTTTCTGACTTCCATAGGCACCAGGCATGTACAAGGTGCACAGATATACACGCAGGCAAAACACTCACAAACATAAAATAAGTATATCTATAAACGGGAGAGAGGCGTATTATCCTATGAACAGGGGTGGGGAGTATTAAGTTTAAATCCATGTACATTTAGCATCCTATTTTCCCCCTTGAAATATTGCCACTTTGTTGATGGGTGCTTCCACAATTAGAGAAGTTGACATTTCACAGAGTTAGTCCCTTGGTGTAGCCTCTAAATACTGTGTCTAGTATAGTGGTGCTGGAGACCCTTGAGAAGCTGGCTAGGCTGTGAACTTTGACCCCAGGAAAACCTATTTAGATGAAGATAAATTTCACTTTAACATTAGGGGGAGACCTATGCATTGATCTCAGGCTCATTGGTGCCAAATTTTAAGAAGTAAGGAGTTGGTGCTGATGTTACAGGGGGATAGAGTTTGTGTTATGTTAGAATTAATAATGAGTTCGAGGCCAGCCTGGTCTACAAAGCGAGTCCAGGACAGCCAACGCTACATAGAGAGACCGTGTCTCGAACCTCCCCAAAAGAATTAATAATGAGCCTATTATGTATTATATATATGTGTATAATATATGCATACACACAATAGACATTTTAGTAAATAGAAAAGCTGAGTACAACATTCTAGGATGATACAAGCCTACAAGTGATATTTCATTGTCCTTCCCCTGACAACTGTGTAATGTTTGAGCTTGGTCAACTAGCAATTCATGCACAGTAGTTGTTAACAATGTGGGATTTCTATGAGTTGTTGGTCAGTGTGGCTCCTTTTGCTCTCCAGACACATGCAACTGCTACTGGCTGTTGGTTGAAACAAACTCAAACATCACATGGCTGTCAGGGGAAGGACAGTTGAAACATCTCTTATAAGCTTATATCATCCTAGAATGTGGCACTCAGCTTTTCTATGTACTAAAATGTCTATATTGTGTGCATAATATATGTATGCGTATATATTATATGTACATAACAGGCTCACCATTAATTCCAACATACCACCAGAACTAGCTAGTAAGATACTGTTGCTGACGACATAGCACACATTAGTTGTAGGACGCAGAGAAAGCAAGCTGGAACTGAGCTGGGGGCTTGCTTCCCCTGTGACCAGCCCTTTTTGAGCTGCTGGGAGAGAAAAATTAACAGTTTTACTCAATCAGAGACTCTGCATGTTACACTGCCAATCTGTACTTTAAGCTGTGCCCACTGGTGCAATAGTGACAAGTTTGTTATAGAGGTAACCAAGTTCTCTCTGATTGGATTTGAGGCTGCCATGGTCCTAAGCCCTAGTGGGGAAGCTACTGTTGATGTTGTGGTAATCTGATACAATATGACCAAGCTGTTTTCTAAACGTGTTCACACATGCCCACCAGTTAATGCCTTGGCCAGTTAGTGCTTGGTAAGAGTGCTGAGAATAAGTGACTGTTGCATGTTTAGCCTTAAATGGGACATCTATGTCACTCACCCCGAGGTCCAGGGAACACTGGGAGAAGCGATGGAAAGACTATGAGAGCCAGAGGAAGGGGCAGGATGACGTGGGATGATGCACACGAAAACTCAGAGCAGCTGTAATTACCTGTACAAGTCTGGGCCAACATCCTCTCACAGGGCGTGGAGGGGCTTTGTGAAGCTGCAGTTCCCCCTGCCTGGTGTGCCGGAGGCACTTAATGATTGTTGGGGAAAGAAAAAAACCATTTTCTTCAGGTGCTGGTAAGATGTCCACACTTCTGTAAACAAATAATCCCCATAAGATGCTATGAGCAATTCTAATTAAACCAACTGGGTCACCCCCTTCCCAAAGTAAAAGGACAACTAATTGGATGGAGGAAAGTGAGCAGGAGTGGACGGGTGTGTGTGTGTGTGTGGGGGAGACAAGAAAGAATAACAGGGGCTGAATAGGATCAAAATATATTATATACATGCACAAAAGATGTGAAACCATTATATGTATTTAATATATGCATATAAAATATGTTTTTAAAAGCATCAGAGACTTTGTTGTCAGAACGTCGAGGCACAGGGAACAAGCTCAAAATTCTGTCACTTACCTAGCGCAGGCAAGGCAAGCTGATCTTAAATTCAACTTTTTATTTGTAAAGTATGCTCACTGTGCCTTTTCATGAATGGTACAAACACAGGACACCAGGGCAGGCTGGGAGAAGAGTGTCTAGCAGAAACAAGTGTTTGCTTGTTTGTTTGTTTGTGGTTTTTTTTTCCCCCGAGATAGGGTTTCTCTGTGTAGCCTTGGCTGTCCTGGACTCACTTTGTAGGCCAGCCTGGCCTCGAACTCACAGCGATCAGCTTGTCTCTGCCTCTTGAGTGCTGGGATTAAAGGCGTGCGCCACCACACCCAGCAGAAACAAGTGTTAATGTGCCTTCCAGCTTCACTCAGATGTTAGGATTCTTCTTTTCTTTTCTTTTTCTTTTTCTTTTTGAATTATGCAGATGAATCTGTATTAGACTCGGCTCTGTGTTAAAGGAAAAGCAGGTTACTTACTATGAAGCTAGTTGCTGTGACCACAGAGTGCTAAGTGGCAAAACAATTATTACAAATGTTTTGTTGGTCCTTTCTGGGGGTGGTTGTGGTGGGTTTTTATGGGGCCACTAGAAATGTCAGGTAAGGTTTATGGTCCAGGGTGATTACTACAGCAGCTTTCCTGACACCTTTCCTCTGCACGCTCTTCTCAGTACTAAAAAGCTGTTTATCTCTACCATGAGTGAAATTCTGTAAGAGCTGAGCAAGGTCTAGACTCATAATGCACACCCTCCCTTGAGGTGGGCCCCTGGTTCCTGACAATGAAAGGGAGTCTTTGGAACAAACGGTGAGGAATTTCTTCCTACCCACACAAAATTTGTTAAAAATGCTGTGCTTCCCAATTTGGAGGATCTTTCCCAATCTTATTTCTAAGAGTGGAACGCACCCTGTAACAGCTTTACCTATTTTTCAGCCAAACCAGGGAACGCCCTTATAGGACTGAAAATCCAGACTTTTGCCAAGCCCAGTGTTTATGTGTGCATCTTTCTCTCTGTGAACACGTATTTACTTCTATTTTTTTTTTAATGTGTGTGCCTGTGCACCTATATTTTTTCCCCCCAGTCATCTTAAGGCTGAGAAAAAACACTGAGAAATAAAGGCACGGGAAGTCCATTCATCACAGGGCCTTGCCATTCCGCGTGCTCAGCCTCTCTCAGGGGAGCTTTAACAAGGTGCTGCTGGGTCCAGCCCCCTCCCCACCTCCAAACAATTCTGGAAACACTAATTTGAAACCGTTCTATCGCCTTCACCCTCAGGCTTAGCAGGCCATCCCTTCCCCATTCACCTCTGGGCACATCAGAGATGTGGGTGAAGAAAACAGAAATATGGATAGATTGATAGCCGTGGGATTACATTGCTCTTCCTACATGCTAGATCTCATGTCAATTATTTGTCATCCAGAGATATCATTGCAGGAAAATCATATTAAGAGGAGCCTGGAAAAATGAAAGGTTATAAATTCCAGTGTAGTCCCATCTTTGGAATCCAGTGCCAGGCTCTTAGAGAAGTCTGGCCTTCTCCTGGGGTGTCTCCCCAGTGTCACCCCATCAGGTGGAAGGGGTCATGAGAATGTAAACCCAACGTTCCTGTTTTTAAAAGTTTCCTTTTGTAGCTCCAGCGTTTGATAGGCGTGAAACACGTACTTTTTCTCCCAGTCAACTCCTCAGTGAGGTGTTTTCCTCAGTCTTAGATGTTACCAAAAATGGGTGTCTGAGAAGATGGTAAATGCCACTAGTTAAATATAGCCCAACACAGCACCTCAGAACGGCTGGCAGACAGAATGTGGGGGCGTGGGCTCTGCTGCCAGGCAGTGATTCAACCTCTCCCTGTTCGTTTCCTCATTTTGTGAGTGAGACGTCGTCGTATCGACTGCAATGCTTGCTGTGGGTGTGAAATTAGATCGTCTACTTGCATAATTCTGGTGGCCAGGCCTCAGGGAGCTGCCCATTTCTCATCGCTGCGTTGAAAGTCTCTGTGGTTCTCAGTAAAGCTGACTGTGCTGGCTAGTTTTATGTCGACTTTACGCAAGCTAGAGTCATCAGAGAGGCGGGAGCCTAAATTGAGAAAAATGCCTCCATAAGATTGGGGTTACTGGGTGGTGGTGGCGCACGCCTTTAATCCCAGCACTTGGGAGGCAGAGGCAGGTGGGTCACTGTGAGTTTGAGGCCAGCCTGGCCTACAAAGTGAGTCCAGGACAGCCAAGGCTACACAGAGAAACCCTGTCTCGGGGTGGGGGGGGGGGAAATCAGGTCTATACCCAAGCCTATAGGGCATTGTCTTAGTGATTGATATATGAGGGTCCACCCCTGGGCTGGCAGTCCTGGGTTCTATAAAAAAGCAGGCCGAGCAAGCCAGTGAGTAGTACCCCTAAATGGTCCCCGCCTTAGTTCCTGCCTCCAGGTTCCTGCCCTGCTTGAGTCCTGCCCTCCCTTATTTTGATGTTGAGCTGTGATGTGGAAGGGCTCAACTCCAACTTGCTTTTGGTTATAGTGTTTCATTACAGCGATGGAAACCCTCACTAGGACGCTGATATTTTGGCCAGTTCGGTCCTGTAGTGGCTGGTACCCCTAGAAGCTGGCCCAGAAGGTGTCCAGTGACCTTCTTTGTCTGGTTCCCAATACTTCAATGTGATTCCCTTCCTTCGTTCTCTTAAGGAAATGCTGGCCCAGCTAGTGTAAACCCACCCATCTGCCTCTGGGGCAAGATTGCACGTAGGAGCAGTTAGCTGCATACAAGTGGAACGTCCCTGCTCTCCAGGTGTCCATGTCCTGGTGGGAAGTGCAGAGAGCAGGCATACAAGGGACATGCCAAGGAGCAGCGCGTATTGTGAAGGTGGTGAGTCAGGGCAGGTCAGGAGGAGGGGGTGATGGGGTCTGACCCGGAAGTGAAGCATGAGTGGACGGAGCTGCTGGTTCACATAAAGAGTGTTCTGGATTTTTGTGACTCATTCTCCATGGTTGTGGGGAGAGTGGGCTCTGGTGCCTCCAATTTGATCGCTTCCCCTTGGTGGGGAGGCTCTGTGGACGCGCAGACAAAGGGGACGCAGACGAGACCTGATAGGCTGTGGTCCTATGTTGGGGGGGGGAAGTCCCCTTCTGTCAGAGGTCTAGGGGAGGGGAATAGGAAGAGAGAGGGATGGAGGGTGAGAGTGGGAAGATATAAGAGAGAGGATAGCAATCGGGGGGGGGGTGAGTGTAATCTGAATAAATTATATAAAAAAAGAAAAAAGAAAAAGAGTATTTGGAGCATCAGTCCTGCTGTAGGAAAGAGGAAAGTAGCAGAAAAGTCTGGTCTGAGATGGTCAGAGATGACTCAAGAGAGGGACAGTCAAGGACTTGGAAGTCTTATGAGTGTGGAATGTGGTCAAAATGTATACAAGGTTTTTTTTTAATTTTGCAAAGATTTCAAAATCTCTTGCTATTAATTTCCCTATGATTTTTTTTAAACATTACTTTAGCTTTTTTCATAGACTTTTAAAGCAGACATCATTTGTCACAAGTTAAAAAGGAAAAACATTTATTTCCTGCTGAATAATACTACATTTAATTTAAAGATTATGAAGCTTGTATATCAAGAATTAAAGTTGCTGGGAGAAGGGTCACACTTACTTGTGGGTCCCAAAATATCCCTGAGTTCTAAAATAGGAAAAATCTCTCCTTTAAACTTTTACAAAACTCTCAGTTCAAAATTTTTGTTTTTTCAAGATGGAGTTTCTTTGTTTAGCCCTGGCTGTCCTGGAACTTGCTCTGTAGACCAGGCTGGCCTTGAACTCAGAGATCAGCCTGCCTCTGCTTCCTGAGTACTGGGATTAAAGGTATCCACAATCAGCCTGCATAAAATAAATAAATATAGAGGCAAGTAGATCTCTGTGAGCTCAAAGCCAGCCTGGTCTACAAAGTGAGTACAGGATAGCCAAGACTACACAGAGAGACCCTGTCTCAAAAAACAAACAAACAAACAAACAAACAAACAACCAAAACCCAAAAACCAACCAACCAAAAAGAATAAATAAATATTTTGTAATATATACAAATATATACAAAAAACAGCTCTGCAGTTTTACATCATTCAGAAACCTACCAGACTTCTAGAAATGACAACGGGAGTGATTTTACCTCCATAAACCAGGAAGAACCAGCATGAAGGCTGGCCCCTGAGCGAAAGCCAGAGGGGATGGGTACTTGGCAAACTGTGGCTGGCCCTGTGGCTGAAAGGTGGGTTGGAAGGAATGACAGACAGGAGAGCTAGCAACTGTACTACAGCAGAGGCATAACACAAGACAACCAGCAGCAGGAAGGCGTGGGATTGCGCAGCCAGAGAGCTAGCTGTGAGGTTACAGACTAGGGGTAGCTGTGGGTACAAAGTAGAGGAGAGCTAGAGAACAGGGCAAAGACACCTAAAGTTCCTCTTCTGCAACGACTGACCGGAGAGAGGTGAGCGGTGAGAAAAAGAATGTTAGGTGAGCTGAGCTGTGGTGGGAACACATCTTTAATCCCCAGCACTTTGGAGGCAGAGGCAGGCAGGAGGATCTCTGAGTTTGAGGCCAGGCTGGTCTACAGAGCAAGTTCCAGGACAGCCAGGGCTACACAGAGAAACTCTGTCTCAAAACCAAAAACCAGAAAACAAACAAACAAAGAAACAAACAAACAAAAAACCCTCCAAAATGCAAAAAGCAAAACAAGACAAAAATGTCAGGTGATTTGTAAGCATGTCTTATGGCCAGCTAGTACCCAGGATTAACAGTGTGGAGGGTGATACAAGTTACGTTAGTTCTGGAAATGCTAATTACTGTGGTTTTGGGAAATTGTCACTGGTTAGCCAAAAAGGAGGGACATCACAAAATGACAGGGCCATGGCTAAAAAAAGTAGGGAATTGCTCTCATTCCTGTTTGTGGCTAAGGTCATAGAGGGCAGATGATGGAGAACGGGCATGAGTGGCCTTGTATCGTGCTCGGGACAGTGGGAAGCGTTCGAGTTAGTTCTTCAGGAGGCTAGGTCAAACCCCAGAGAAACACTGATAATCTTGCCACCCATAATGCATCAGCCTCCTTGCCTTGGATGCTTCCCTGTGAACTGTGCCTCCCTGTGAACCCCAACTCTTTAATCATCTGGGCTCTCCCTTCTGTGTGTTCTGCGTGGGAGCTGGGTACTTCTGAGCAGGGGATGGTAACTATTTTTAGAGCTTTATATTGACAGCCTCCTGAATAACCAGACCTGTGCTAGTCCTTTAAAGGACCATGGAAAAAACTTCTGGAGCCATTATCATGCTAATGTTCGCGAGGAGAACACCATTATGCTTATATGAGCACAGAAATTCCCTTTCTGCTCCCGCAAGGCTTTCTCACGGGACTGTGTTTCCTGGAATAGCACGGTGGTAACTCAAAACAGGGTTGTTAGGAACTCTGTGTTCGAAAGCTCGCATGCACTGAACATGCTGCCTAACATCTTGAAAGCTAATTTTCTATGTGTGAAAAATGGGAAACTACTTTCTAGGGCACTTAGGAAGATTCCAGAAGGCTTTGTGTGAGATAGGGCAGATGTACAGCCAATTGAAAGTAAATTAGCTTGTACTGTTATTACCATGCCTACTACTGTTTTTATTGACTTGAAGAGGTCTTGCATCTATTAAAGTGGAACACTACTATGTGTCCTGGTGGTTTGCCTTTTTCAGATGATCATGTACTCAAGATGTATAAAGGACCCTGAAAGGCGTGTCCCCTAATCTCTTGATGTAATTGTCACAGAGACATTTTCAGAGAATAGCCAACCATTTCTAGCATTCTTCCAGACATGTAGATCTTACTTACGTAAGAGAGAGCTCTGGAGTCATCTGCCTTCATGCCTCACTCACGCACACGTTTCTTCTATGACATCCTTGTGCAGTGTTCAGGCTTCTGAGATCTGTTTGATGCATTCAGTGATGTTGTTTTTGGGACAGTCATTAGCTTTTCCTATGGTCAAAGGATTTCCAAGGCTGGAATGTTCTAGTCTGTATCCCACACTTTACTTACAGACCCAGAAACTCTTGACAGTCATCTCGTCTTCTTGGCATCTTTGCAAGAAGATGAGATATTGGGAGCGCACTGCCTCCAAAGAGAGTTTGCAGCTGGCTGTTATGAGTGAGAAGATTCCTTCACGTATTTAACTGCAGTTCACATATTGGCTCTATTCAACCGCTATTAGCTTAGTGCTTTTGACTTAGGAGGCCAAAAGAATATTAGTTAATTTTGTTTTCTTTCCATCTCTCCCTCATTCCTCCTCCTTCTTCCCTCTTTTCTCTCTGGAAAAGAGAGGGAAGGAGATATCAATTCAGAGTAAAAAGAGACTTGTCCTGGCTTTGGGTTCATGGATGTGTTGAGTTCTAGTTGAGTCTGATATGCGAATCACTGCTTATAAGCACAATCTGTGGTCAGTGGTACCCTTCCTGTGCTCTTCAAGTTTGACTCTTATCTGTATTTAGTTCTTGTCAGGTACAAACCTAGGACTCATTTCATGTAGAAGGTAGAAGGCCTTTTTTTTTTCTTCCCAGAGTTCTCTTTGAGATGTAGGTTCAGGGAAAGGAACCTCTTGGCAAAAGCAGGAACTTGGGCCAGTCATTACAAAGGAGATGCTAAGTATGGACTTACTTTGGGCGGAGTTTGTTAGAGTTACTCCCCTGGATGGTAGGTATTAGGATAGAGCTTAATGATTCTGTTACTGGCTTTGTCTATGCCATTCTCTCCATCAAGCTGTCAGTCTGCTCAGGGCAAGGAAGCAGAGGATGAGGTCTGCGTGACGGGTTCTAACTTTATAAATGATGAAGATAGTTTATACGCTATGACGGTTAACACTGTCAGCTTGACAGGACCTAGGACCACCTAAAAGAAAATTCTCTGGCCATGCCTGGCAAGGTAGGAGTATGATTATGGGCGGCACCATCCCATAGGCTGGGGTCCTGAACTAAAAACCAGGCGAGAGTGAACCGAGCACCAGCACTCATCTGTCTGCTTCCTGACTGTGACTGCAATGTGATCATCCACCTCAAGCTCCTGCACCATGGTTTCCTTGCCATGGTGAACTGTGTCCTGGAGCTGTAAGACAGAATAATACACTTCCTTGAGGGAGGGGGAAAGATTCTGCTAGGTCCAGTGAAGAAACTGTGGGATGCAAATTGAGATATTCCATGCTTGGCGAAGCCTTGTAAGCATAGGAAAACGTGGCTTTCAGACTGATGGAGAAATAGTTTACTTCCCCCCATATTGCTGTCTAGATTCAGATTGGAGTCAGTCTTTCTGGTAGCAGTGTACTAGGTCAGAAAATGTACCTTTCTAGTCTCCATTTAATACCTTACAACACAATCGGAATGTAAACAAATTAAAAACAATATATATTGTTTTTATTTAGGTGTATGTGTGCACGTGCCCACAGAACCCTGAAGAGGGTGTCCGATCCCTCAGGAGCTGGGGTTACAGGTCCTTGTAAGCCATCCTATGTGGGTGCTGGGAACGAAACTTGAGTCCTGTGGAAGAGCAGCAAGTGCTCTTAATCACGGAGCCATCTCTCCAGGCTCCAACTTTGTCTTTCAAAGTAGGGGCAACAGTATCTATGCCACCGACCTGTGGTTACAGTGTGAAGGATTCTGATGTGTAGCTACAGTTTACTGAACACCTAATAATAGTGAAACATGGTCTGATAGAACTGTAAACAGTTGTGTGTTTACAGAGAGTTAATTTTCACTGAAGTAGTTTGTTTTTATTTCATTAGCAGCATATGGATAAAGTCAATAAAAGTTCAGGCTGCAAAATCTAGGGTGAATTCTGTTTGGAATGGGAGTTCCATCTTAGGCTTTGTTTTGTTTTTTCCTGGACCAGAAGCAGCATTCTCTAAACCTGACTCCAGACCTTAGGGCTCCCAGCGCTCTTACATTTATCTTTGCTCATTGCTTAGACATCAGAAGGTCTGCCTGGAGCTGGTTGTGGTGACCTAAATTCCGAATCTGTCTACCTATAAGGTCGAGAAAGATAGATGACTTCAGCCTCCCGAAACTGTTATTAGAAAGCAAGTATAGTAACCTAGCAAGCGAATGTAGGAAAGGAAGAGAGGTGTGCACTGGGGAGAGAGAGGGCACGGCTTAAGTGGGGAGTCATGGTGGATTGGCTTGCACCGGTAAACGGAAATCTGAGCCTGGGGCACTCTGGCTGTTGCGAATTTAGCCCAGATGTTCAATGACTCACACAGTTGCTGTTCAGTTTGAGTCCGTGACACTTGTGCATTCGATGGGATTTTATGAGACGTTTTACAGCACTTCCCTGCCACTGTTTAGAGAAATGACCTCATGAGATCCAACCTTTTTTCTTGTTTCATTTTATGAGATGGCTTCTTGCCAAAAAAAAAAAAAGAAAAAGAAAAGGAAAAAGAAAAGAGCTTTTTGAGCTGGGAGCATAGCTCAGTGGTACAGCGCCTGCCTAATGTGTGAGAGCCCCACCTCCATGTTTGATCTCCAAAGCTGCAAGAAAAATAAGATGGTTTTTATATTGGTTTATCTAGCAACTCAGTTTCCCTAGCATCCTACAGATACAGGCCAGCCTCGGGCAGCAGGAAGCTTTTGCATCTGGTGTTTAGAAGGGACTGCATAATTGAAGGGATCCCTGCTCTTTTGAGGCAGGAAGTAAGAGTGACAGAGCAGGGCTGTTCTGGAATACTTGGTACCTGGCTTCTGCCTTTTGTTTCTGAGTTCTATGTGGGTTGTCGCCTTCTCAACTGTTATTTGGGGCAAATCTTCCTGAATCTGTTTCCCCACTGCAGGATGAGACTAGCAACATTATTTTATAGATTTTATATGATCGTTCTTGAAGCATTTAGCAGTGCCTGGCACACAGTAAACCCAACAGAACTAACACTGCTTGTTGGTAATTATAGCTGCCTCATCTTTTTCCTGCCTTTGTGTAGTAGTGAGCGATTAGTCTGTTTCCATGGTCAGGTATAATTTCCTTCTTTGTCCACATCGCTTTCTAGTTCTCCTCTGGCCCTTATAAAAAAAAAAAGAACCTACTGGTCCACAGTTTAAATCACTGTGATGCATTGAATTTAGTCCAGTCGACTAAGATGGCAGCAGCTAGCCCAGTTCTTAATCCATTTTTGTTCACATTCATTAAGAAAAGAGTGTAGACACACACACACACACACACACACACACACACACACACACACACACACATATATATATATATATATATATATGCAGACATGGTGGGTCCTGCCTGTAATCTTAACACTTAGTGGCTGAGACAGGAGGATTATCAGTTCAAGACCGGCCTGTGTTACATAAATGGACCTCTATCCCCCAAAATAGGCATGTAAGTTCCCTACCTCACTCACTCACTCTCACTCTCTTCATCCAGAAAGAAAAAAAGAAAAAGAAAGAAAGAAAAAAAAAAAGAAAGGAGAATGAGAATATATGTAATTATTTTTGGCCCGCTTAACCAAATCTGTAGAGTTTGCTTGCTCTGGTAGGTTCTTCTTGGGCTCCCATGTTGTCGGATCCATTACTGGAGTTAGAAAAGTGATTATCTTTGTTCCAGATGTGTGCTTGAGGTTGGGAAAGCATGGTCTACCCTAAAAAATTTAGGAATTTACCAGAAGAAAGGAAGGAAGGATCTTGGGTTATAAAAACAAGTGTTAGTTGTATTAAAAATGACATTTTATGTTTTCCGTATTTAGTGAGATAAATTGAGCTACCTCAGTCACATGGCTAGTGAGGTCTCCATCACTTGAAGGAAGATGATAATCAGTGCTTATCCTTTTTTGGAGACAGAAAAACATCACTGTGTAGCTAGGGAGTTGACTCAGTGAATAAAGTATCTGCCCCTCAGACAAATGTGAGGACCAGAGTTCAGATCCCCTGCATGCATGTAAAGCTGGGCAGATATGATGTGCACCTATACCTTTAACCCTCTGGGACAAGTTGGCTATGCAGACTGACTATGCAGACTAGTGCAGCCAGTTGTTGAGTTTTGGGTCCAGTGATGAATAGAGGTCCTGCATCAAAGAATCGAATGGAAAGTGACATGATATCAACTTCAGGCCTCCATATGTACATGCACATATACCCACACATGTCATATGTGTGCTCACACACATATGTACACATAGGTACACACACACATACACACATGATCATTGAATGTGAGAGAATGAGAATTTGAAAAGAAAAGACTTTGAATATATTCAATCCTCATCTTTAACATTGGTTCAGTCTCAGCTATAGCTTCTGCAACGTACATCTCTCTGCTTTGCTGTTGTGAACATCTCTTTGCCTTGTTCCTCTGCAGACACAGAGCTGATTCAGTGTTTCTTCGGTGACATGCTCATCTTTATAAACATACTACCAGAGGCTGTACTGCAGTAGTCTCCAGGATGCTATTCCTCAACATCCTAACACAAGCTGTTGGGGCATTCAGATTACATAGTAAAAATGGAGAGCCAAATGGAAAAAACGGTAGAGTCTTTAAGATGTAAATTCATGGTATATTGACCTATCAAATCCTCCCTGAAAGGTCAGAGCTCACCTTTTCTTTCCTCTGTCACCATTGCCCCTAAGCGTACAGTAACATCTCTCCTGCTTTTCTTTGTAGTTCATCCCTTGAGTGTGTTCTCTAAAGACTAGTTTTTCTTCTTTGTGAGTTTTATGTAATTTTAATCTTGAAGCATGTGGTGGTTTGAATATAAATGGGCCTCATGGACTCATGTATTTGAATGCTTGGCCCATAGGGAGTGGCACTATTAGGAGGTGTGGCCTTGTTGGAGTAGGTGTGGCCTTGTTGGAGAAAGTGTATCATTGTGGGGGCAGACTTTGTGGCCTCATATATGCTCAAGCCACATCTAGTGTAGCAGTCTTCATTCCTGCTGCCTGCTGCTTAGGATGTAGAACTCTCGGCTCTTCCAGCACCGTGTCTGCCTGGACACTGCCATGCTTCCTGTCATGATGATAATGGACTAAACCTCTGAACTGTAAGCCATCTTCAGTTAAATGCTTTCCTTTATAAGAGTTGCCATGGTCCTGAAGGAACATTGCCAAACTCATCCTATGAAGCTACAATCACCTTGATATCTAAACCACACAAAGATTCAGTCAAGAAAGAAAATTTCAGATCAATATCCCTCATGAACATTGATGCAAAAATGCTCAATAAAGTATCTGTAAACCAAATCCAAAAACACATAAAAAACATCATATGTCGTGATCATGTAGGCTTCATCCTAGGGATGCAGGAACAGTTCAACATATGAAAATTGATCAGTATAATCCACCATATAAACAACTTATTGTGATCTACCTATTAGATACTCGCAAAGCCCTGGACAAAATCCAACACCTCTTCATGTTAAAAGTCTTGGAGAGATCAGGAATATAAAACCCATACCTAAACATAGTAAAAGCAATAATATACAGCAAGCTGACAGCCAACATCAAATTAAATGGAGAGAAACTGAAAACAATTTCACTAAAATCAGGGTCAAGACAAGGCTGTTTACTCTCCCCACATCTATTCAACATAATACATGAAGTCTTAGCTAGAGCAGTAAGACAACTAAAGGAGATCAAGGGGATACAGATTGGAAAGGAAGAAGCCAAAGTATCTCTATTCACAGATGATATGATAGTATACATAAGTGACCCTCAAAATTCTACCAGAGAACTCCTACAGCCAATAAACCAGTTTAGCAAAATGGCTGAATACAAACTTAACTTAAAAAAATCAGTAGCCATCCTTTATACGAACAATAAATGTGCTGAGAGAGAAATTAAGGAAATAACACCCTTCACAATAGTCACAAATAGTATAAAATATATTGATGTAACTCTAACCAAGCAAGTGAAAGACCTGTATGACAAGAACTTCAAGTCTCTGAAGAAAGAAATTGAAGGCGATATCAGAAGATAGAAAGATCTCCCATGCTCATGGATCTATAGGATTAACATAGTGAAAAAGGCCATCTTACCAAAAGCAATCTACAGATTAAATACAATTCTCATCAAAATTTGAATACAATGCTTTATATACCTGGAAAGGGCAATTCTCAGCTTCATATGGAGAAACAACCCAGGATAGTGAAAACAATCTTGTACAATAAAAGGACTTCTGGAGGTATCTCCATCCTTGATTTCAAGTTGTACTACAAAGCAATAGTAATAAAAACTGCATGGTGTTGGCTTAAAAACAGGTTGGTCAATGGAATCAAATCAAAGACCCAGAAATAAACCCGCACACCTATGGACGATTGATTCTTGACAAAGAAGCCAAAACTGTAAGTGGAAAAAAGCTAGCATCTTCAAAAAATGATGCTGATCTAAACGGATGTCTACATGTAGAAGAATGCAAATAGATCCTATTTATCACCCTGCACAAAACTTAAGTCCAAGTGTATTAAAGACCTCAACATAAAACTGGATACACTAAATCTAGTTGAAGAAAAAGTGGGGAATAGCTTTGAACTCATTGGTACAGGAGACAACCTCCTGAATAGAACACCAACAGCTCAGGCACTAACAATTAATAAATGGGACCTCATGAAACTGAAAAGCTTCTGTAAGGCCAAGGACATTTTCAGTAGAACAAAACAGCAACCTACAAATTGGGAAAAGATCTTCACCAACCCTATATCCGACAGAGGGCTAATATCCAAAATATATAAAGAATTTAAGAAATTAAACACCATCAAACCAAATAATCCAATTAAAAAACGAGGTACAGAGCTAAATAGAGAATTATCAACAGAGGAATCTCTAACACTGAAAAGCACACAAAGGAATGCTCAATGCCCTTAGTCATCAGGAAAACGCAAATCAAAATAACTCCAAGATTTTATCTTACACCTGTCGGAACAGCTAAGAGCAAAGGCTCAAGTGGTAGGATGTGGAAAAAGGTGAACACTCCTCCATTGCTGATGGGAGTACAAACTTTTACAACCACTTTGGAGATGAATCTGGTGCTTTCTCAGAAAATTGGGAATTGTTCTATCTCAAGACCCAGCTATACCACTCCTGGGCATATACCCAAAAGATGCTTCACCATACAATAGGGGCACTTGCTCAACTATGTTCATAGCAGCTTTATTTGTGGTAGCCAGAATCTGGAAACAACCCAGATGTCCATCTACTGAAGAATGGATAAGGAAACTGTGGTACATTTACATAATGGAATACTACTTAGCCATTAAAAACAAGGAAATCATGAAATTTGCAGGCAAATGGATGGAGCTAGAAATAATCATCCTGAGTGAGATAACCAATACCCAGAAAGACACATGGTATGTACTCACTTATACAAGTGTATTACTTGTATACTACAGGATAACTACAGGATAACTATAATACAATCCACAGACCCAAAGAAGCTAAGTAACAAGGAGGGCCCAAGGGAGGATGCTTGAATCTCACTGAGAATGGGAAATAGACATCAGAAGTGGATGGAGAAGGAACTGGGTGGGAGAGGGGGTGGGAATCACATGTGGGAAGAGAAGGAGTGGAAGGTGAGAGAGGGCTGGGTAAGAGAAGGGAAATCAATGGGGGGGGGGCATCTCTGTGACAAGCTGGAGACCTGAGATGGGATAGATCCCTGGGAGGATATGAGGGTGACTCCAGCTGAGACTCCTAGCATCAGGGGATAGGGACACTGAAGTGGCCACCTCCTAAATCTAGGCAGGACTTCTAGTGGAGGGAGGGGACACCAAACTACCCATAAAACCTTTGACCCAAAATGTATCCTGCATACAAGATGTGTAGGGATAAAGACGGAGCAGAGACTCAAAGTATAGCCAACCAATGAATTGTCAACTACTTTAAACGCAGTCCATGGGGGAGAGTCAACCCCTGAAACTAATTTTTAATTTTAATTTTATTAATTTATTCAGATTACAACTAAATTGTTGTCTCGTCACTTGTGTCCTCCCATTCTTCCCTCCCTCCCGCTTTTACCCTGTTCCCCTCCCCTACATCTATGACCGAGGGGGACCTCCTCCCACACTATATGGTCATAGGCTATCAAGTCTCATCTTGGTAGCCTGTTTATCCTTTCTCTGAGTGCCACCAGGCCTCCCCACCAAAAGGAGGTGGTCAAATATGGAGCACCAGAGTTCATGTCAAAGTCAGTCCCCGCTCTCCACATAACTGTGGAGAATGTCCTGTCCATTGGGTAGATCAGAGTAGGGGTTCAATGTTTACTATTGTATTGTCCATGATGCTCTGCTATACTTGCAGACAGGAGCCTAACTAGCATAACTGTCCTCTGAAAGGCTCCACCCAATAAATGCTAAGACCCACAGGCAGACATTAGACAGAGCTTGGGGAATCCTGTGGAAGAGTTGGAGGAAAGATAGAGAGGACAAGAATTCTACAAGAAGATCGACAGAGTCAGCTAACTTCCCTTAGCATTTAGAGAGGGGGAAAGGGGCTGTCTGTGACATGGACTCTGTTGCTTGCTTTTAAGTCACCTTTCCCTATCTGGGCTGCCTTGTCTGGCCTCAGTAGAAGAGGAATGCCTTAGTCCTGATGCAATTTGATGTGTTGGGGTGGATTGGTAAGGGGATGGGGGCTCCCCTTTTTTTTGAGGAGAAGGGGGAGGAGGGAATGGGGGAATAGGGTGGAAGGGTGGGACCAGGAGAAGAGGAGGGAGGGGACTGCGATGGGGATGTAAAGTGAAAAAATAAATAAATTAGAAAAAAAGGTTGCCACGGCCATGGTTTCTTTTGAGAGCAATAAGGCCCTAACTAAGACAATGCATATTTTCTTCTTTATGGTTTCTTTTTCTCAACCTCATATTTTATTTATCATGCCATATATAAAGTTGTAGTTCATTAACTTTTATTGATAGTATTCTATTTTGTGTAAGAACATAGTGCATGCTTTACTGTTGATGGTATTTGTTCTATTTCTAATTTTTCTCTTTTGTTTTTTTGTTTTTCAAGAGAGGGTTTTTCTGTGTAGCTTTGGCTGTCCTGAACTTGCTTTGTAGACCAGACTGGCTTCTAACTCACAGAGATCTATTTGTCTCAGCCTCCCTAGTGCTGGAATTACAGGAATGTTCCACTGTGCCTCGCTCTAGTTTCTAATTCTTAGTACTTATGGCTTTGTGAATTTGTCTCTTATTATCCACAGGCATTCTTTTTTCAGTATGTACTTAGAGGTGGGTTACAGGGCAAAAGCCCATTATGTGTGTAAGTGTGTGTATCTTCATATGCACACAGAAGTATGTATTATCACAATATATAGTATATTACAAATACTACATATTTGTATACTAGCACATTGCATATGCAAATATATTACATATTACCATGATATATAGTATACCATTATGAATATTATATATAAAATTGCTTATTAGGACGTATAGAATTTCAGAATGTCCAAAGTTAGTAATACTAACAAAAGGTATTTCAAAGTGGTGACCTCACAGTCTCCCCTAGCAGTATGTGAAGGGTCAGCTGTGGGTGTCTTTTCCTGTTCTTGTTAATGTCAGTCCTTTGCATTTCATTCAGTTTTGTGGCCACTCCATCTGGCTTACGTTTTCCTCATGGCCAAGTAGAGCACATCTCTCAGGTTCATTGACTTTGGATATCATCCTTAAAGTCCCTTACCCATTTTCCTTCATGGGGTTCTTTAAAGAATTAAATGTCTTTCATAGAGAGAGTTGTGTCTCCTCATGGGGAGGAGTGTTGCATCTCTGCTGGGCTTGCCTCTGTTGCTTTGTGTGGATCCCTCCATATGAGGATCCCCTGCTCAGCTAACATGATAATTCTACAGGTCATGTCGTGTTCCCCCCCCCCCCCCCCCTAGCTACACACATTGCGTAATCTCTTCTGCAGAGGTCACCATGAACTAACAGCTAATACTCTGTCATGTCAAGCAACATCTTGCTGTCAGTTCTTTTTTATTTTGATACCTAGAGCTCACCTGACTCCTCACACATCCAAGATTCACTTTTCCCTACACCCCCTTGCTCCTTCATTTCCCACCTCATTTCAAATTCATGGCTGAGCAACTTAGCTGTTAGCCAAGGCAACTTTGTTGGCTTCTGTTTTGTTGCTCACATGAAACCAGTCTTTCAGTTATATTGATTTCCCATTTTCCACCCCTCCCCATGCCCAGTTAAGGTTTTATTGTTTCTTTTTCCTGGATCATTGATAAGTAGCAGTTTCCTCTGAGATTGAAACATTCCATCCTGTAGGGAAGTTCATTAGGGAGAAAGTAAGCAACCAAAAATAGTTTCAGGAAGTTCCTAAAAACGACTAGATTCATTAGTCCCCTCCGTCCCGAAGAGTAAACAGTAAAGACGGCTGAGAGTCACTCTCACAAGCTAAGCTCCAAAGAAGACTCTCAGACCAGCTGAGCTGCTTAGAGAAAGCAGAGAGCGAGCATCTTGGAAGAAGCGATAAGCTGAACTGCCTCCAAGGAACAGTGACTGGCTGAGCTGCCTGGAAGAGGGCCACACCCACTGAACGACCAGAAAAGGACACCATCCAGCCTGTTGAGCTACCTGCTGCCTGTGTTCTTTAACTTTTCAGCTTTTGTGAGCTGTCACTCATATTGGAGTGGGCTTTGGTGCTGCGGCTCTTTGAGTTGTTTCTGCTTCTGGAAGTTACCCCTCACCCAAATTTCTGTGAGAAACCCCGGTAAAACTAGTTGGTTTCCATGCTCGACTTTGGTCTGTCATCAATTTCCTACCTGGCGTGAGTAAAAGTTTGTTGGTGTCTCTCCAGTGCCGCTGAACAGCCACTTCAGCATCTTCCTAAGTACTCCCCGTGCCTTCAGGCTTGTCCCCTTCAAGTGTTTCATTTATACAGTTGCCAGAAAGTGCCTCAAAAATGCGATACCAGCTATGCTAATACTCACCTCTCATCCTCCAGTGGCACTTGATAGTCTGTCTGAGGTCTACACAGTCCTCTGCATTCCAGGCTTGCTCTCTCACCAGCACTAGAGGCAAGCTTAGCGGAGACTTCCTTTCAGCTCAGCCAGGCAACCTGCCCATGTATTCTCTTACCTTCTGGCTTTAACCCTATTTCCTCTCCTTCAGAAGAGTGGAGGATGTCCTGACACAGTCATCCCAACACAAACCCAGAGCATCTTATCTGTGTTTACCATGCAGCAATGAACAGTCCTATTTGGGATTCTCTGAGGTCAGGGCCTTGTGATTTCTGTAGCTTATGCTGAGCCACACAAGCTATGGTGTAATCGCAGACATTTTAAGGAAGACAAAACAGATCATATTATTATTATCTTGTAGTTAATGATACTTAGTGTGCTAAATAAATGAAGTGTGTTCACCTGTACCAGCTAACAGCAAGAGCTCCAGCCTGGATTCGAGTACACTCATTGGTTTGGGGATATGGGACAGTAAGAAAAATGACAGTTATAATCACACACACACACACACACACACACACACACACACACACACACACACACAAAATGGACCTTCAAGCCAGGCATCCAGGCATGGGGACACATGCCTGTAATCCCAGCACTCTGGGAGGCAGAGGCAGGAGGATATTTGTGAATTTGAGGCCAGCCTAGTTTATAAAGCAAGTCCAGGGTAGCCAAGGATACCCAGAGAAACCCTGTCTCAAAAAAAAAAAAAAGTGGACTTTCAGAATTCAGAAGATGTGATTTCTATTTCCAAATCTTGGACTATGTCTCTGTGTAGCTGTGGGAAACTGGCACTATCTGTTTGGTCATTAAAATGGCTGACTATGTTGAAATGTCCCCAAAACCAATAACCTGCAATTATTATCCCTTGTCCTGGCAGTTATGTCATACTGAGCACATAAAAAGACAGTCATAACAATCTTATGTAGAGTCATATAATCTCACTATCGACCAACCCAGTGGAGATTTAATTTGTAAATGGCGCCTCAGTGCTGAAGTAAAAGATAATAAAAGGTTTACAGCCTCTGTTTTCAGGCTCTGTCCCTAAGCTATTGGGAAGCACCCTCCATTGCCACAGGGAAGCTAATGAATTCAGAGAGGATCCTCCAAGGGTCCCTTAATGTGGTGTTGAGACCATTTGTGCATGGTGTGTGTGTGTGTGCACACATGTGTGTAGTGTCGTGGCAAGAAGAATTTGTTTCCTGCTGGAGAATGAGGGAAAGCTGTAATCATTGTTCACGCTAGAGGGTCCCCAGAGTCTCTCCTGGGATACATGAGGGTGATGGAGTGATTTAACCATCCATGTGCTGGCTAGAATAAAGAACCCTTCTGAGCTGTGTTCCACCCCTGCAATGGGACACTCCTTCTGTACTTAGGAAAAAAAATATGTGTATATATATGTGTGTGTGTATATATATATTCTTCTCTAATGGACAATCAATTCCTGTGACATTTGTTCAGTCACCAATGAATGCACTCATCTTGGCATTTCAGGACATTCTGTCACCAACAGCCATCAGAAGTGAACTAATGAACTTTCCTTCCCATTTAAAAAGAACATGAAAAGTGAAATTATGCCTCTCATCTTGACAGGTAGGAAATGAGGGAATAGAAAGTGGAGCTGCGATTAATTATGTGTTCCACTGAAAAGAGAAGACAACCTTGCTCTCCCACCCCTGCCTTCCTCTGGTGAGAATCCCACACAAGTGGATGCACCATTGCACAGTGTGTGTTCTCAGCACGGGGAATTGAACCTGGGGCTTTGTGTATGCTAGGAAACTGCTTTATCTCTGAGCCACATCCTTAGATTAATCATCATACTACCTTTGTCGTTTTGTTTAACGTGTATGTGTGTGCATGTGGTGTGTGTGTATGTGGTGTGTGTGTGCGCGCGCGTGTGTGTGTGCATGTGTGTGTGTGTGTGCATGTGTGTGTGTGTGTGCATGTGTGTGTGTGTGTGCATGTGTGTGTGTGCGCATGTGTGTGTCCTTGTTCATGCACTTACTACCCTCCTTTCTTTTCATCTGCACCCAGAAGGTCCCCTCTGCACCATGGACACATAGGCAGGCGAGCATAGCAGTCTTCTCTCATCCCTGCTTTGTCCCATGAGGTACAGGCTCCACCCCAAGAGATCTATTTAGGGAACCAGCTTGCTTTTCCCTAAGAACATCCCTGGAAAAGTTTGTTTCCCCTTTTCCTTCCACATGGAAGGGTTGAGAATAATTACTCCCGTAACTCCCCTTAGCCTTGTTATGGGGAATATTTAGTGCTGCAGCCACGGTGGGGGCAGATATCTCAGATGTGATAATGCTGCTTCCTGCATCAGTGAACACTGTATTGATTGTAAGCTGTCAACCTTTCTGCATGCCTTGTGGGGTCCCAGAAGGCTAACAGCTGCAGGGAGGGTAATGCATCAGGCGGGGGCACATGTGTTCTGTCAACCGACACTACTCTGATCTTGCTCGCTTGCTCTTTTAAAACATTTTTTTATTTAATTAATTTATTCAGATTACAACTCAGTTGTTATCCCATCACGTGTATCCTCCTGTTCCTCCCTCCCTCCCACTCTCACTCTATTCCCCACCTCAGGTCTATGACTGAGGGGGACTTCTTCATAGGCTATCAAGTCTCATCTCAGTAGCCTGCTTATTCTTTCTTTGAGTGCTACCAGGCCTCCCCACCAAGGGGAGGTGGTCAGATATGGGGCACCAGAGTTCATGTCAGAGTGAGTCCCCGCTCTCCACATAACGTGTGGAGAATGTCCTGTCCATTGGGTAGATCAGAGTAGGGGTTCAATGTTTACTACTTGTATTGTCCTTGGTTAGTGCAATTGTTTGAGCAGAGCCCCCTGAGCCCTGATCCACCTGTCACGATGTTGTTCTTGTAGGTTTCTAGTACCCTCTGGATCCTTCTATTTCCCCATCTCCTATATTTCTCTTGTCTAGAGTCCCAGTAGAATGTCTTCACATCTATCCCAATCTCCTGGTAAGTGAAGACTCATGGTACATGCCTTTTAGGCTAGTGCCCAATTATAAGTGAGTATATACTATGTGAGTCTTTCTGCTTCTGTGTTAACTCACTCAGTATGATCATTTCTAGTTCCATCCATTTGTCCACAAATTTCAAGATTTCCTTGTTTTTAATGGCTGAGTAGTATTCCATAGTGTAAATGTACCACAGTTTCTTTACCCATTCTTCAACTGAGGGACATTTAGGCTGTTTCCAGGTTCTGACTATTGTGATGAATAAGGCTGCTATGAACATGGTTGAGCATATGTGCTTGTTGTGTGGTGGGGAGCATTTTCTGGGTATATTCCAAGAAGTGGGAATAGCTGGGTCTTGAGGAAGCCCTATTCCCAGTTTTCTAAGAAAGCACCAGATAGATTTCCAAAGCAGTTGTACAAGTTTGCATTCCCACCAGCAATGAAGAAGTATTCCTCTTTCTCTACATCGTCACCAGCGTGTGGTGTCACTTGAATTTTTGATCTTAGCCATTCTGATGGGTGTAAGATGGAATCTCAGAGTTGTTTTGATTTGCATTTCTCTGATGACTAAAGACATTGAGCATTTCTTTAAGTGTTTCTCAGCCATTTGATATTCCTCTGTTGAGAATTCTGTTTAGTTCAATTGGGTTATTTGGTTTGGTGGTGTTTAATTTTTTGAATTCTTTACATATTTTGGATGTTAGACTTTGTCAGATGTAGGGTTGGTGAAGTTCTTTTCCCAGTCTGTAGGCTGTTACTTTGTTCTATTGACAGTGTCTTCTGCTCCTGTTTTCTCAGCCTCATGAGGTCCCATTTATTAATTGTTGGCCTTAAGGCCTGGGCTGTTGGTGTTCTGTTCAGGAAGTTGTCTCCTGTGCCAATGTTTTCCAGGCTCTTCCCCACTTTTTCTTCTAACCAATTTAGTGTCTCTGGTTTTATGTTGAGGTCTTTAATCCACTTGGACTTAAGTTTTGTGCATGGTGACAAATATGGGTGTAATTGCATTTTTCTACATGTAGACATCCAGTTAGACCAGCACCATTTGTTGAAGATGCTATCCTTTCTCTGTTGAATAGATTTGACTTCTTTGTCAAAAATCAAGTGACCATACGTATATGGATTCATTTCTGGGTCTTTAATTCGATTCCATTGATCAACCAGCCTATTGCTGTGCCACTACCATGCTGTTTTAATTACTGATGCTGTATAGTACAGCTTGCGTTCAAGTATGGAGATTCCTCCTGAGGATCTTTTATTGTATAGGATTGTTTTAGCTATTCTGGGTTTTTTGTTTTTCCATATGAAGTTGAGAATTGATCTTTCAATGCCTTTAAAAATTGTGTAGGTATTTTGATAGGTATTGCATTGAATCTGAAATTGCTTTTGGTAAGATGACCATTTTTAGTATGTTAATTCTCCAGATCCATGAACAAGGGAGATCCTTCCATCTTCTGATGTCATCTTCAATCTCTTCTTCATGTATTTGAAGTTTTTTTCAAACAAGTCCTTCACTTGCTTGGTTAAAGCTACTCGTAGGTATTTTATATTGCTTGTGGCTATCATGAAGGGTGTAGTTTTCCTAACTTCTTCCTCTGCATGATTGCCATTTGTTTATAGGAAGGCTACTGACTTTTTTGAGTTAATTTTGTATCCATCCAATTTGCTGAAGGTGTTAATCAGCTGTAGGAGTTCTCTGGTGGTATTTTGGGGCTCACTTATATACACTATCATACCATCTGCAAATAGGGATAATTTGACTTTCTCCTTTTCCATTTGGATCCCCTTGATCTCCTTTTGTTGTCTTATTGCTCTGGCTAGAACTTCAAGAACTATATTGAAGAGATATGCAGAGAGTGGGCAGCCTTGTTTGGTCCCCGATTTTAGAAGAATTTCCTTGAGTATCTCTCCATTTAATTTGATGTTGGCTATTGGCTTGCTGCATATAGCCTTTATTATGTTTAGGTATGTGCCTTGTATCCATGATCTCTCCAAAACTTTAAACACGAATATGTGTTGTATTTTGTCAAATGCTTCTTCTGCATCTAAGGAGATGACATGTAGTTTTTTCTTTCAGTTTGATTATACAGTGGATTACATTGATGAATTTTCATATATTAAGCCATCCCTGCATGCCTGGAATGAAGCCTACCTGGTCATGGTGAATGATATCTTTGATATGTTCTTGTATTTGCTTTGTGAATATTTTATTGAGTATTTTTGCATCAATGTTCGTAAGAGAAATTGGTCTGAAATCCTCTTTTTTGATTGGGTCTTTGTGGGGTTTAGGTATCAATGTGACTGTGGCCTCATAGAATGAATTTGGTAATGTTCCATCCATTTCTATCTTTGGAGTAGCTTGAAGAGTATTGGTAATAGCTCTTTGAAGGTCTGGTAGAATTCTACCCTGAAACCATCTGGCTCTGGGCTTTCTTTGGTTGAGAGACTATCAATGATTGCTTCTATTTCTATAGGAGAAATAGGACTATTTAATTTGTTTATCTGATCTCGATTCAATTTTAGCAAGTAGAATGATCAGCCCAGTTTTGCAGGCTTGGTCCGCTGAGACAGGCTGCCTGGCTCTGGTCTGGTCCCATTCAGACCATGTGCACTGTGTCTGGGCACCATGTTAACCGCCACCTGGGCTTCTCCTCAGCCTCTGGGGCTCTCCATGGACTGGTGTGGGGCAGGTGGGGTTGTCCGAGGACAGATTCACCTGTTTCCCTGAGACTTCCCCAGGCCAGGAGCTCCGGTGTTCCACCCTTGCACACACTGCTCCTGGGCTATAGAGGCTAGCTGCTTTCTGTGGCTCCTAGTCCAGTCCCTGGTCTCCTTGTGGTAGATCAGATACAGTGCATGATAGGCACCGCCATCTTGGAATTCCTAATAACTCGTTTGCTCTTAATGCGTTTTGGCTCACTGGCTCTCAGATTTACTTTTTTTTTTGTGGGGGAGGGGTTGGTTTGGCTATTTTTTATTTTATTTCTTTTTAAAACATATATATTTATATTATTACACATAAGTAAAATAAACTACATACAGCAGGAAGAACCACAAAACAATTAAGAGTTATATAAATGTTACATTTATAGTGCTTTGGCTATTTATTGTATTTGGCAAACTTGAAGTAAACATCTTTCCTATCTTGTTGAATCTAAAATTCTGAATGAAAATCAATACCTATCATATCTCATCTCTGTTAACTTAAAACATCTATCTAGATCTAAAAACATCTTAACCTTTAACCAACTAAGCTTACTTGTAAGAGTAAACTTTCTGGACTTCAACTCCATCAGAGACTTGAGAAAGAATAAAACTTAATTACCTGAGTGAACCAGAAGTGCAGGTTAGTAGCTTTCAAAATGAAAAAATGATTGAGACAGTTTACTGCTTGAACAATCACTTAAAAACTCTCTATAACATTGGAGCATCATCATCGGCCTTCTGGCCCAATATATCTGACAGGTATATTTGTGAGGCAGGAACTATTGAGGACTTGATTACCCAGTCTTGGCAGAGTTTGGCCATTGACTCTACCTGCATCCAAGTTTGTCTATTTTTAGGCAGAATTCTGTCTGTGGTAGGAATGAGGACATTTTGCCCAGGGGCTTGTTTACCACATCTGAAGCCATCTCTATAAGGAGGTTCTTTGATGCTCATCATCTTTGAGGTAGGCTGGGTATTTCCAGGAGTTAACCTGTCTTGTTGTCAAAGAATCTTCAGAATAATAAAAACATCTTTAAATGCCATATTCTGTAGGTCTCTGAGGCTTTTGAAGACCTTATCTAACTATTTTACCTTATATATCTATAGAATGATATCTATCTTATGGACCTAGGATATATATTCTTGTGATAAAAATAGACTACTAGTTGACATGACTATGAGTTGATCAACTAACAATTAGCTTGTAATACTTAATTATCTTTTTTTAAATTTATTTTTATTTTTATTTTTTTACTTTATTAATTTATTCTTGTTACATCTCAATGGTTATCCCATCCCTTGTATCCTCCCATTCTTCCCTCCCTCCCATTTCCCCCTTATTCCCCTTCCCTATGACCGTTCCTGAGGGGGATTACCTCCCCCTGTACATGTTCATAGGGTATCAAATACTTAATTATCTTAAACAGCCTATAATACCACTTTCAAGGTTTTGGAAGTAAAACTTGTATTATAATTGAGTTGGATGGGTACAATACTTCATATTTATATATATATACCTATATATATATTGTAAGAATAATCTTAAATTTGAATTCTATACCAATATATCAAAATAAACTTATTTTGTGTCAATATACAAAATTCTATACCAATAAATTAAAAATAACCTTATTTGTGAGTAACAAATAAGGCCTTAAGTTGCAGAACAAGCAGATAACTTATATTGCTAATCCCACTACATGGGAATAGCTCTGAGACTGACTGAGATACAAATGTCTATGCATAGACAAGGCTTCATGTTGGTCATTGAATCCCTGTGACTTGTTATTAGATGCCATTCTTCTCAGCATGCTGGACATTGACATCCTGCATCCTTCATATTCCAGCCCTAGGTGTTTCAGTTGCTGCTACCCATCAGAACAGGACAGCTTTGTAGAACGCTTCTGATCCCAATTGGTCCAGCATTTCAGACTGTCCAACACAGGACTCCTATTAAGCCTGGAATTTCTCAACATTTAGAAACTGGACCACAAATGCTATCCATGGCTTGTTTAAGCATTTTCCCAATTTTGTATGGAGCCCTTCAAAGGTATTATTTCCCCCAAATCAGCCTGAAGAACCTTAAGAGAATGATGCCCCATTGCCCCTAAGGGGTATTGGGTAAGTTTCTGTTTTCCTCTCTTGGGCTACAGATGCTTATTTTCATCAGGAGATGGTTATAAATTATTCTCGGTCTTATACAGAGAGAAAACTAGGTTGGACTCAGAGATGTCTCTCTTTTCCTTTATCTTTCTTTCATATCTAAGGTGATAGGAGGAGAAAAGAAAGAAAAAAGGAAGAAAGAAAGGAGGGATATAGAAATATATAAGGATGATAGAACAAAAAGTAGACTATTGAGGCTACTCAGATTTCCTTTTTAATCCTCTGACTGCTCTCAGCAAGCCTTTGGTGCTGTTTGGGTCTCCATATGTTGAGTTCTCCTTGCTCTGTAGCTGCTGTTCATCATGTAATGCTCCTAAGGGCAAGGGCTGCCTCTGACGTCATGACTCATGAGTGTGTTCATTCACTCAACAAACATGTATTGAGCATATAGTGTGTGTCAAACATTGCTCAAAGATAGAGTGGACTAAGCAATGTCTCATTCATGTGAAATTTAGGGAATTAAGAAAAGGCCTGTCTGAGGTGGTGACACTCTACCTGAGGTCATCAGTATATCCCCTGGGACTGACTGATATCCACTTGCTAACTTAGGATGGAAATAGTAGCTCCTCAGCTTCACTACTCTTACCTTAGCTTCAGGTAGGCCCCATAGGTGACTTTCATTAAGGCCAAGCATTGCTTTCCAACTGTGTTCCTTACCTCCCTGGACTGTCAGCTGCCCAGAGCATGGCAAGCTCCTTAAATACCCACTGCTTATCCTGCATGTCCCACCCCAAGGCCTGGAATGTTCCTTTCTCTTCATCTGGAAAACTCAGTTCCACTTGTTTTCTAGGTTTCAGCTGAGGAGTTGCCTCCTCTGTGGTTCCTCTGTGTGGATGAGGTGGTGTTGTGTGCTCTCCATTAGTGCCCTGCCCGTGTTGGTCATGGCACGTGTTGGTCTATTTTATAGTTCTAACAGAGTCATACCAATGCATGTTCGTGTAGTGCCTCTGGGGGCCAGGGGTCCTTCTGAGAGCTTGGAGTATATCAGATCTTTCAGCCTTCACCCTGAATTCATTATTAGTAAGGCCACTCAGGAACAGCCATGTCATTTGTCCAGGGCTGTCCAGCTTTTCAATGGTAGAGATCAGGTTTCTTCTCAGGACACAGGCAGAGGGGCTAGTGGACTTGGCCCTGGAGGTGCTTAGCCAAGACCTTGAGCTGCTGCCACCACCGCTGATGCTGTTCTTTTCGTGTGCTACAGGCCATGTGACGACAGTGGCCATCACTGCTACTTTGTAGAGCAGCCTGGCACATGCTTGATCAATTATTAAATATTCAGCTTAGAATTCCAAAATGTCACTTTAACTTCTGCCATTGAGACAGGCATCTACTCTCTGGGATCCTCAACACCTGCCAAGATGTCATTTTGACTGGAAAGGCGAGTTATGACCAAATTAGGCAAGAGTACCACCATGATAGCTGGTCCCCAAGGCCTCTGGGTTTTCTCTCAAGGTTCACATTTGGAGAAATAGCATATGCACCCAACCAGATGGATGACAGCAGCTAAGGGTGTTTGACACAGTGGTCAGTGGGAATGTTGGTGGACTTTGCCTACCCAGGAACACCAAGGGTGACTTTTAGCAGATGATAACAAGGTGACAGACTAGTAGTGGATGTTTGGGCCTCACTACAATCACAGTCTTCAGTCTGTGGAGGCAGGAGAGGGCAGAAGTGAGAGATCAGGCTGACTCTGCCCCAACAGTCTAGCCTGTGTGGCAGATCTGAGGGGAAGGCAGTGGGAGGAATAATCAGCATTGAGGTCAGAGTTGGAAGTTGAAGACCTATGTGGGTATCTGTCCTTTTCACTTACTCCTGGCCAGCCATCAGTCTTTGTTCATAGAGTGGCCTGTTTTTGAGTCTCCTTTTGGTGAGAATGAAGAAGCCAAGGTCTCTATGTATCAGCTATTACTATGGAAGAAGAGAAATAGGATCTGGAAAAAGTTCAGACCTGGCTAAGACTCTAGGCTGTCATGCAAGCCTTTGAGTTTATCACAGGAAGGCACTTCTACCCATCAGGGATTGTGGTGATTTTCATAGTCACATGATGACTGCTCAGTAAACACTGCTTTTATTCTTTCCACCTATTATGTTGAAGTACTTGGGTGTGGACCTTAAGAAATATTTGTTGATGGGACTAGGATTGTGGTAGCTCAGTGGGGGAGTGCTTGAATGGTGTGTGTGTGTGTGTGTGTGTGTGTGTGTGTGTGTGTGTGTCCCTAGGTTCAAACCCAAGTAGAAATAACATTGTTACTGGATGAGTGAAAGATAGCAGGGGGTGGGTTAGTGCCAGGGAACTAAAACACATTTCTAGTAGCACAAGAGGAGCCCATTGGCTTGGCATCTTGCTCCCACACAACACTATGCCCACTGTCACTTCAGCTCCTCATCTGTGGGGTTCCATCTATTGGCAGTGCTGTATCAGGTGATTCCTGGGTGAATGTCTTAAAACTCTACTTCGGGGTAAAAAATTCTGAGTAGTCCTCTTCTTATCATTGCAGTCATCCATTCCCTCTGCAGTTTCTGTACTTCCCCTCACATCTCCTTGCATTATAAATGTGCTGCTGATGTGTGCAGAACTCCTATATGCGAGTGTTACTTCCAGCAGAGGCAGTGTCTTACGTGTCTCAGAAACTCCATCCTTTTGCCTAGGATCTGGTCCCTGATCTCCCACCCCAACCCTCAAGCCATGATGCCACCTTAATGAACTCAGGATCACGGTTACGACTGGCTTTCTGATCAGTACTGTTTTTAATATATATAATATATATATATATATATATATATATATATATATATTATATGTAGTGGGAGATGGGTATGGGGACAAGAACTTTTACTAAACATCCTGGTTCTATTGTTTGTGAGCTGTATAAATGTTATCAATTGTCTCCTTTACCACAATAGTTCAGTCACTCACTACACAACAGTGTATTGGTCAAGGGTGACTCATATGTACCCATATGATTATAGGAGTTGACAGATTCATCTTGTCAGCTACCACTGTAGTTGTCTTGACATCGTTGCCATCCTTATGTCCTAATGTAACAACACGTTGCTTCTGGTTGTAGTGACGTTGGCATAAGTGGGTCTGTTCAGATACATTTAGCTACAGAATACCTGTGTCTTACAATTGCCAATAATATTCAACATGGTAACATGTCATGTAGCTGTGTGGCCAAGGAGCAATAGGTGTGCAGTACACTTGCCGTTGGGCCTATGGAAGTATGCCGCGCTACATGCTGGATGCTGCATGCTGGACTGCTGTTGACATTCTCAGAACATGACTGGTAGATGCATGGCTGGAGTTTTGTGGGCAAACAAGTTAATGCATGTGTAATTTGTAGAACCAAGCCTGAGCCATGAGAAATGGTGGGTAGAGTTAGCTTTGTCTGTAGCTGACCCAGCTCTGCTTCAGTCAGATACTTGGAGACCCAGCTCCATCTCTTACTAGTGGTAAGTGTCTTTGGCTAGTCTGACAGGCTGTCATTTCTCCATCTGTAAAGTGAGACTCAATGGTGTTGTACGCCAAAGGAGGAGGCACCGTAGTGAGCATGGAAAGCTCGTTATCCTCAAGGAGTGTGGCTGCTATTGCTGGCTCGCTGTGTTTTTAACCATCAGAAGAGGAGAGGCAGGGGGGTAGGAGTTAGGAAACAGGTCCCCACCACCTTTCTACCTGATATCCCACCTCCTTGTTGCTGGTCTATGGCTCTCTTGTTTCTCATAACTTGTCTTTCTCTTTTGGATGAGAAATCATGGCTGTCTGTCAAGGTCCAGCTTTTGGAGTTGCTTGGCTATTACACATCAGTAGCTGAATCCTCCCTTAGGAGGATTGTAATCAAGGCACAGGGAAGCATGCCTCCCGTGTTTTACTTAATCCAGCGGATGCCCTCCAGTTGTAATCTGATGGATTTATAGCGTACAGTACAGGGTCCTTAGAGCCAAATAAACTACCAAAACCATGGCAGGCTGGTGGTTTTCAGCTTCAAGGCTTCGAGGGTCTTCTGGGTTTGCTGAGTAAAGCACACCTGGGGCTCAAGGACGTGACAAAGGGCTTGCCGCTCAGCATCCCGCAAAGAGCCAGCAAACGGTGACAGACAGTGGTCAGTGCTGCCCAAGGCTTTGCTCTAGTGACATCCTCTCCTGCTCTCATCTGTATGGCTGTTTGCCCGAGGCTCCCATTTGTGTGCAGTGAAGAGTCTGGTGGCTGTGTGCTCTGACTCACCTGGCAAATCCCCACCCACCTCCATCTCACAGGTTGTGCTCTGTGCTGACTTTGTTAGATGGGGTGGGCTTGTAGTTGAAGTCCACAGACTTCGCGGAGCCTGTGAACTTCTTAGAAGTCACCGGAATTGTTCATGTGCATGTTCTGAGGAGCAGTGGTGGCTCCAGTATGTGCAGACCAATGAGATACTCTAGTGCCTCCAAAGGCATGGATGCCATGCTAGTGCGGTGGCCCCAACCTCCCCCATGCTGCAGCCCTTTAATACAGTTCTTCATGTTGTGGTGACCCTGCAACCATAAGATTATTTTTATTGCTACTTTTTAATGGTAATTTTGCTACTGTGATGTAAATATCTGATATGTAGGATATCTGATATTTGACACCTGTGAAAAGGTCTGTTTAACCCCCATCCCCAACAAAAAGGGGTCATGACCTACAGGTTGAGAACCAGTGTACTAGTTACTTGGAGATTAGTAAGGACACTTTTGGTGGCTCACCAATGACTCGGGGTGTGTGGATACATGTTTCACTTATGACCAGTTATGTGATTAGTGTTGTTAGAGAGAAACCTGAGCACACCAGAGCCAACCTTCAGGGATATCTGTTCTTTGTTTTTCTTGTTGTTGTTGTTGTTGTTTTCTTTAAGATTTATCTATTTATTATGTATCCAACATTTTGCCTGCATGTGTGCCTGCCTGCCAGAAGAGGGCACCAGATGTCATTATAGATGGTTATGAGGCACCATGTGGTTGTTGGGAACTAAACTTAGGACCTCTGGAAGAACAGCCAGTGCTCTTAACCTCTGAGCCATCTCTCCAGCCCAATACCTGTTCTTTGGAGGAGGAGATCTTGCTATTGAAGCAAGGTGACTTAGACACATGTTAAATGAACAAGAGTGCATTGTTGTTCATGTTCAATTTGATGAGCTGATGTTCAATTTGATATATGACATGTACAAACCTGTTTGGTATAGTGAGGGGTAGAGAGTTCCAGGGAGCTGAGAAAAGGTCAAGAAGATGCCAACACCCATGGCCTGGCATTGCCTACCTATTACAGCTTTCTAGGAGTTGGAGGGGTTTCTGGTTCTTTCAGGTCCCATCACGTCACTTTTGTTCCTAGGAAGTTTCTCCATGGGCCATGAAAGTTGCCTTGCGGAGAACTTGAGAAACACCAGGGAAATCACATCTTTATCTAATGTGCCACTGTGTGGAGATGCAAAGGCTTGTTTGTTAAAGCTCCTGAAATGGAGATCTTTAAAAAATTGTAATTACTTAAGTAGATAGTTATTTCTTGCCAAAAATGCTGTTAGTCTACAGGTAACAGCTTAGAAGTAGAGACAGCATGATTCTTCTATTTTTTTAAAAAAAATCCTCCAAAGCAAGCTCAAAGTTGGGAGTTTTAATAAATCCAGAAACTGAAGGAAAAACTTTTGTTTAGTGAAAATCTCCCATCTCAAGTTATTTTCTGTCTGAAGGATAAAAACTGGGGAGATGCGTCAAGACAGAGCGAGACAGAAGCTGAGGTCCCACTTTTTGGACACACACAAACATTCCTAAGCTACCTCTTTGAGTGTATAAATCCTTTAATTTTGACGTTCCCTTTAGAAATGGCTTTCTTGAAGTGGCGAGTCCAAATTCTCATCTCAAGAGGAGGATGAACTTGGCTGTTGTGATTAATGTTGAAAAGAAATACTGGCCCATTAGAACTGATATTTCATGACTATTATTTCTTGGAGGAAGCTAAGTCTTGCTGTAAGGAAATGTGGCCTGAACACAAGGCTGAGACTGAGCTGATGGTGTGTCCCAACCTGGTGTGTGTGTGTGTGCACGTGCATGCGCACGCGTGTATCCTGGGCCATATCTCATTGCTGTTTGTAGGGAGAGAGCCTTTAAGTTTTTCCGTGTGGTGAGTTTGAAGTGGGCTCAGTGATGTATGTTTGGGCTTCACACATCAGCATCATTACAGCCTTTGTTGTAGATACACTGAGGACTGATGGATGGCTCTTCTGAGAAAAGAGGAGGGAGTTACTCAGGAGGCAAAAACCCAAAAGAACAGGGCAGCCTTTATTGGGAGGGCTGCTGCTGTTCCGCCTCACTGCTTTATTGAGAATCCCTGATTCTAAGCAACCGGTGCACAGCCTTTAGAAGTCAGTGGGCAAATCCTCTGGCAGAGGTTGAAGGGAGAGAGCAAAAGACCACATAGGCAGCGGGGATGGGGGGGTGGGGGGGGATTAGATGGAGACATTTAAAAGGAAACAAAACTAAGGCAAGAGTAACAAGCAATGGAAGGGATCTAGTCTCAGCTGGCCTTGCCAAGTAGACTCTGGGAAGCCCTATGGAGAAAGGGTTCTGTTTAAGTTCCCTAAAGTGTTTGTGGTACTGTGGCCATCACATTCCCAGGCTGTTTCTATGGGGCTTACCAAAAGAGAGAACAGTGTCATGACGTCCCTTCCCATTTTGCACCCTTTTTCTCAGCCTCATGAAATAAGTCTCTGGCTTCAATAGACTTGTTTAAAAGGAAGTGGATGGGAAGGCAGAGGAGCTATATTGGCTAGGCCTGATTTTTCACAAAGAGAAACTCTAAGAGTAAACAGTGTTTATTTTTTGTTGATTTTTTTCAAACAAATGGGATTGCTTAATTAAAAAAAAAAAACAACCTTATCTCTTTTCTCCTTAAATACTACAGACAATCTCATTTTATCGCAGCAGACATCTAGAAACAAAACACGGAACCCACCAGAGATAACTGGGCGACGAACGAACGCATCAGAAATTCAAGTCGACTATGGAGGAGTCACTGCCAATTGGCAGTTCTCAGTTCTAAACAGAAGTGTCCCAAGCCTACCAAGTTTGACAAAAGTTTCTTAGAATCGGGGAGTTGGGAACATTGAACTCCTTTTAAATTCTATTCCAATTGTTTTATGCATGGGGAAATGAAAGTCAATGCATCAAATGAAGACCCAAAGAAACATTTAAAAACTTGTTTGACTAGTATTCAGTATGTGAGACTAAGTAATAGCTTCTCCTCCTAGTTAACCTTGTCCTGGAATATATATAAGTTATTTGTAGCCGCCACTGCTATAATATTTTCTGAAGGGTGCCAAGCTGTATGCAAGATCTTTTTGCTAAAGTCCAGACTGTCGACACTGATCTCGTCTTTTCTTCGCTTGCCCCCGACACACACTTTTCGGGGTTTTAGGATAGCCCGGGGTTTGCTGTTTTCCCTCGAGGCCTCAAGGGTCACATCGCGCTTGGTGTTTCGGTCGAACATCCTGAAGAAGTTGTTGTAGGAGCCTGTCATGATGACACTGCAGGGGAGAGGGGAAACAGGGAGTGACTGAGTGTTATAGACAAGGATGGTAAGACATACCCAGGGCAACGGTCAGGAGCCAGTGATGCTTATCATGGCCAGCCCACAGGGGCTATAGACTTAAACAGAGAACACTGACTTCTTTTTATCTATTTTATTTATTTTTAATTTTCCTTTTGAATTATTGAAAGTGACAAGCTCTTTGTCTGGGTTTGAAACAAAGGGCTGTGAGAACCATCGGTTTTGCTCACATTTACCTGGCTGATAGCCTTTTGCTCTTGGGTAACTCATCCAGTCCAATTGCTGTAATCCTGGGGTTACCACTTTCCATGGGTGCAACCAGGAACACATGCAATCAGCAAACTACTTCCCAGGTTTGGGATTTCTGGGCTGTCCGAGCTCTAGGAACGCGGCTTAACGTGCTGAGATAGCAACCACCACGGTGCAGCCTCCTCTCTCGTTTTAGAAGCCAGTTCTAGATTCTGATGGTTTCACAAAACTTGTCCACAAAATGGATGCCATGGCCTTACCCAGGGAGACAGGAAACAGACTTAACTATCTTAAATCTAGATTTTGATTAAGGTTTTTCCGCGGTTTTGGAACTTATCCGTTCTTGGGGATGTTTGTGATTGAATGGGAAATCAGTGAATGCCGAAGGCCTTCCAGCACCAGGGCACTGAATCTTTAAAGCTGACATTTAAGAAAGGTGGCAAGTGTTGGGGAGATACAGGGTACTGCCTGTGCCCTCTGTGCACCATCTCATGGTGGCACCTCAAAGACTGTGACCTACCTTGTGTCTACACCTGGTTTAATTTTTTTTTCTTTTTTCCTTTTTCCTTTTTTTCTTTTTTTGGTGAAGGGAAAAAAAGCTGACCAGGCTAAGTTGCTTTGGGGGAACTCTTTCAACTGTGCAGGTTAATAAAACTGGATTTTGTTTCACGGGCCCAATAATGGCATACTATGGGTAGAGGGGTATCTGGGTGCTCCAGTGAACTGTCATGGGGGTGCAGGTGGCTTTAACTCTACAATCACAGTTACACTTTCAGTAGCTCATGCAAGGGAGTTTCAGAGGAGATGAAGGCAGGCACACTGGCAGTGAGAGTCTGTGACAGGCTTGGAGTGCATATGTATGTATGGGGTCACAGGGTATAATGCAGCCATCTGGCTTTGTAGCTTCTGGGACATTGATGTCACTTCTCTATCAATATCTGACTCACTCTTAAGCAAGTCAGAAAAAAAAAGTTTTATCCTTAAATAGCCCACCTTTATCTGAACCCCAAACCAAATTTCCAATTATGATGTTACAGAAGAATTGATCTCAGGACTCAAAGTCAATTTTTTTTTTTTTACTTCTGTAATTAATGCTTACTAATTTAGGAGGCTGGGCCATTCCACTAATTCATATAAACACTGATTCTTAGCTTCCTCAACTATGAAATGGCATTGATGGGGAAAAATGTACCGCGCTGTGGCTGGGATTAGAAGATGTGTGTAGAAAATATCTGTGTGCATAGGTACCCAGAGGTCATTGGTTTTGAATCTAGGGTAATGAAAGGAGAACTGGAATAATGACAATTGTGTAAATAGTATCAACTAACAATGACTAAGTGGTAAAGTAACAGGCGCACCTCTTTCCCTGGGGACTCGGGTTCACATGGTTTCCTTGCTTAGCTTTCTTATGCTATATAAGCTGGATAGTATAGTATAACCTGGATAGTATAACCTGGGTCCTTTGCTACATGTTTGCTACATCTTGTTCAGCTAAGCAGAAGACTGATTGGTGGTTCAGGAAGAGGGGCAAGATAGTCAGAGACCACGGTATTGACCCAAAGTAGGGATCTCAGAATGGCCTGCTGTAGAAAAAGATTCCATGATATTGTATGCTTTTCCTGGTGCCATTTTCATCAAGGAGCTAACTGGACCCCAGAAGCCTGCATCTAGTTTATAACAGTCAAAAAAATCATCTGTTTTTGTCAAACTAAAAATGAACTGTTGGGAGGTAGTATGAAGTATCGTAGAAATCAAGGGCCTTAAAACACTAATAAATCACTCCGAAGGAATGTGACAAATGAGGTTGGCTAGAATTCTGCTAATGAAACACTGGGGCCTTCAGTCAGGTCTGCTCTAGCAGCTTCAAGGAGATGTGTCTAGAAAGCCACTTGACGGTGGTCAGATCTATGCAGGAGAGGACGTGTGCTGGCGTATCACCCGTGGTCTTGAGTAGGCATGTGGTTCTAGCTTTTGAGTACCTTGTATGTCAAAGACAGCATTTTTCTTGTTAACATCGGCCTGCCATCTACGCCAGCCCTGAAATGAACTCGGGGCCTCACAGAATCCTTCTTTTTGTAGCCTTGACCACAGTCTCCAGTCAGTGACCCACATAATGCATCCTGGCCAGGTCTTGGGGGCCCAACATTGCTCTCCATTTGCATGCACCCCATTTAGGATAAATTGTCCAGAGGCTTCTCAAAGGAAAGGCTCTCAGCCTCAGAGTGTTTCTTACCTGTCTGACCCATTCCATACACACTCGAATTTATCAAAAATGCAGTCATTTTCATAGAGGGAGCACAACTTGCTGCGGAGGTAGTCATGAACCTGGGAGGAGACACCAAAAAATATCGTCATTATACAAGGTGAGGGTTCCTGTGAACACTGACTTGGTGACACACCCTGTTCATCCCCTCTGTGTGCCTTTGCATGGCCTCAGGCGGCCCTGGACTGAAGGTGGACTTAGCCTTCTCTGTCTTTAGGAGGAATGCACAGGTCAGTGAATGAAGAAGGATGCTTGAATAGATAGTGGGGTAAAGCAGGAGCCAGTGAATGGTAGAATTATGTTTTGTTTTATTATTAGTGTGTGCACATACATGAGGAGAGCAGAGGACAATTTTTGTGGTGTTAGTTTTCTTCTTCCATTTATACATGAGCTCTGGGGATTGGATTAAGGTCACAAGGTATTAGAGGCTAGCATTCATTTAGTTAGACTTTTGATACATGGCAGCTATTCATTAAAGTCTGGGCGTGAGGCAGAGACCTGGGGAAGAGACCATAGAATGGAACAGATACGTGAGAAGTCCCAAACAGTGATAAAGTCACAGAATATGAAAGTGTGGAAAAGGGTACTGAGAGATGAGAGCCATTTTTTTTTTTTTGGTAGAGTGAGTCTCAAGGCTACACATGACAAGGCAACACTGCCTCAGGAGCCTGTGGAGAATGAATGAACCTGGGGGACATCTGGGAGAAAGGCTTTTCAACCATAGGGAAGAGCACGTACAAAGGGCCACAGGTACCAATCCAGGAAGGAGTATGCCAGGCACATGGTGAGTAAGTAGATTCTGACCAAGGTGAAAGAGGGCATCACAGAAACGCATCCCAAGTCTACTGTGTTCCAATAAAGTGTAAGAACAAATGACCAAGCGTGAGGGGACTGGTTTCTGCTTCACTCACTGATCAGTGGCTAAAGCCTAGATGGGGTCTGGGGCGGGGCTGATTGGATGTAGAGCCACAGCAAGGGATGGAGTGGAAAACTAGAGTTAAAGGGTTCCCGCCCTTTATTCTGAGAGAGGATGCCTGGGCAGGAGGAGCCCGCAGAAGTCCCTTCTGAGGAGTCTGGGGAAGCCCTGGCTTTGAAAACTGAATCCATTAAAGAAGTAGAAACAGTGAAAACTCAAGCTGACATGAAGATAGAGTTGAAAAACCCAGTATCTCAGTTAAAAAAAAAGAAAACAACCCAGGAGGAAGCCTTACAAAGAGATGACAAAGTATATAAGGTCTCAAATATTAGAAGAATTAGACCACACAGACAGAGAACATGAATAATGAAAAAAATTACACAGGAAAGGGACTGTGGGATGCCATGAAAAGAGCAAATCTTTGAACTATAGGCGTAGATGAGAAAGAAGAATGCCAGGTCAATGGCACAGACCTGATCTTTAATTACAGGAAAAAGCCTCCCCTAAGGAGGCACACCCAAACTGATAACAGGACACAGACAGACACAGAATAACAGACAGACCAGAAGAGGAACTCCCCATGGCATAGCATAGATAAAACACTCGGTATATAGAACAAAGAAAGAGTAATAAAAGTTGTATGATGGGGAAAAAAAACACACTAATCACATATAAAAGAAAATCTGCCAGAACAAAAGCTGAGGGAAACTTTGAAAGCCAGAAGAGCCTGGAGCAATGCATTCCTAATTATAAATGACCATGGATGCTAAGCTAGACCACTGAGCCTAGCCAAACTTCCAGCTACAGCTGAGAGAGAAAGGGAACCTTCCCATGGTACAAACAGACTAAAAGAATTCAAGCCCACTAGTGCAGCCCTGTGAAGAATACTGCAACAAAGAGTGGAATAAGCACAGAAAGAAAACAAAGCTGTAATTACTGAAACATGAACATTAAGAACACACATAACAAAACAACACAAACACACACACACACACACACCCTAAACCCAAAACAACTATAATCAACACATACCTTTCAACAATAACTTTAAATATTTATTAGTGGCCTTAACATTTCAATTAAAAGACACACCTGGCTAAATGGGTAAGGCAGAGAATCCATTCTGTCTATGAGAAACTCAGCTTTAAAGATAGACATGAGTCTATAAAGAAAGGATGGAAATAAAAAGTGTTCCAAACTAGGAAGCAAGCACATATTGCTATCCTAATATTATGCCTTCATATTAAAAATCAGCCAGGCAGAAAAGCAGGTGGGCTAACTGCAGATCTTCACCTCACCCTCCTTTCCTCCAAATCCAACCCCCAGTCTCATCCCCAGCTCTATAGCAAGGACCTCAATCTCCAGAGGATCAAGCAGGCCTCCTCCCACAGCCCTCAACCCCTTTGTCCCACCTCATTAACTCCAGTGAAATTCCTTGGTAACTAACAGGCCGCACCTCCCAGGGAACTGGGTAGGCCAACCTCTCTCCTCTGAATTCAACCCTCCAGTCTCATACCAGCTCTGTAGCAGAACACCTGCTGTGGTCTGGCCTTACTCTCCATCCTCATTCCAGGGGATGAGCAGGTACTGGTGAAACACTCTGCTTTCCTCCCTCCTGTGGAGCCTCTCAGCCCCACCTCTAGTCCGTCCTCATTCCTGAATGCCATTTACCAATACCTGGAACCATAGCGACCACACCTGAGTGGATCCCAGAAGCATTTTCTACCAGGAAACACACAGCTGCCACATTCTCCTAAGAACCAGAGAGAGCCACAGAAATAAAGGAACAAAACACCTACCTATGAAAGACAGCACCAGATTTCAGCACCTAGAATTATAATCACCCCAAAGCCAGATGCCAGTGTGAAAACACAATAACACCCAGGACAACTTCTCCTTGAGAGCCCTGTAACTTTACTATAGCAACCCCAGAGAAATAGATAAAATAGAGTTTGTGATTATGATAGGGGTCCTTAAAGAGGAAATGAATAAATCCCTTGAAGAAATCTATGAAAATTAACACACAAACGGTAGAAGGAAATGAACAAAATAGTTCAAGACCTGAAAGCAGAAATAGAATCACAGGAAGCCCAACCTGAGGGAAATCTGGAAATAAAAAATTCAGTAGCTCAAACAGGAACCTCAGAGGCAAGCCTCATCAGCACAATACAAGAGATGGAAGAAATAATCTCAAGCATTGAAGACAAGATAAAAGAAATGGATACCCCAGTCAAAGAAAATATTAAATCTAAAAAACTCCAGTCACAAATTATCCAGAAAGTCTGAGACACTATGAAAAGACAAAATCTGTGAACAATAGGAGAAGAAACCCTGGTCAATAGCACAGAAAATATTTTCAATAAAATGTCACCAACCTAAAGAAGAAGGTGCCTATCAAGGTACAAGAAATATACAAAACACCGAATAGATTGAACTCAAAGAGAAATTCCCCTTGGCACATAATAATCAAACACTAAACATAAAGAGAACAATAGAAAGAATATTAAAATCTGCAAGGGAAAATGACCAAGTAATATGTAAAGACAGACCAATTAGAATTACACCTGATTTTTCAACAGAGAAGGGCCTGGATAGATGGTCTACAGACTCTGAGAGAACACCAATACCAGCCCAGTAGTCTTCCTATACCCAGTAAAACTTTGAATAATCATAGATGGAGAAAGACATTCCATGACAAAACCAAATTTAAGCAGTATCTATCTTCATATTTGGCTCTATAGAGGGTGCTAGAAGGAAAACCTCTTCAGGTTAACCAAACAAAGGAATAAATAATCTCAGATCAGCAAATCAAAAGAAGGGGGAAACACTACCCTACCTCAACAAAAATAAACAGTAACCAATGAACACTGTTTATTGATAACTCTCAACATCAATGGTCTAACTCTCCAATAAAAAGATATAGACTAATAGAATGGAGCTGTGTATGAGACTGGGGGATTCAATTTGGAGGAGAGAAGAGATATGAAGATCTGCAGTTAATCTACCTGTTTCCCTGGGAAGTGTGGCCTATGGATTCCCAGGGAATTTCACTGGAGTTAGTGAGCTGGGACAAGGGGGTGGGGGCCAGGGAGGCTGTAGGAGGTGGTCTGCTCCATCCTCTAGAGACGAGGTAGGGGGGATTGGGGTCGGGGGTGGGGAGCTGAGAGGAAAGTGAGGCTGCAGAAGTTGACTTGCTACAGAGCCAGGGCTGAGACGGGGGGCTGGATTTGGAGGAGAGGAGGGTGAGGTGAACTGACTAATAATTGGACCCATCCTTCTGCTGCATCCAAGAAATCTACCTTACCATCAAGGATCACCTTAGGTTAGACATCACCTCAGTGTAAAAGGATGGAAAAGATATCCAAAGCAAATGGAATCAAGGCAAATGGAACTAAGAAGCAAGCTGATGTGGCTGCTTTAATATCTGACAAAATAGATTTCAAACCAAAACTAGTCAGAAGAGATAAGGAAGGACACTGCATACTCATCAAAGGAAAAATTCAGTTAGAGGACACTATAATTCTTTCCTTTTTTGGGGGGGGGGGAGGGACAGGGTTTCTCTATGTAGCCTTGGCTGTCCTGGTCTTGCTTTGTAGACCAGACTGGCCTCGAACTCAGAGCAATCCTCCTGCCTCTGCCTCCCTGGGTGTTGGGATTAAAGGTGTGTGCCACCGCTCCTGGATCACTACAATTCTTAATATCTATACCCAAACAATGACACCCAAGTTCATAAAAGAAACACTATTATAGCCTAAATCACATAATGACCCTCACAAACTGATAGGTGGTGACTTCACCTCACTCTTACCAATATACAGGTCATCCAGATAAAGAATAAACAGAAATGCTGGAGCTAATTTATACTCTAAGCCAAATGGATGTATCATATTTACAGAACATTTCAGCCAGACACAAAAGAATATACATTCTTTCCAGCCGCCTCATGGAACTTTCTCTACAACCAACCACATACTTGGATACAAAGCAAGTCTCAACAGATAAAAGAAAATTGAAATAACACCCTGCATCCTGTCTGAGCACCATGGATTAGAGCTGGATATCAACAACAGAGACAATAGAAATCTTACAAACTCCTGGAAATGGAACAATTCGCCACATTGAATGAAAAAAATGGGCTAAGACAATTAAGAAAAAAATTTAATCTTTTAAGAATTGAATGGAAACAAACCCACAAAATATCCAACTTTATGGGATACAACAAAGGCAGGTCCAAGAGGCAAGTTCATAGCACAGAGCGCCCATGAAAAATACTACCAACAGCCCATTTGAAAGCTCTAGAATACCTGAAAGGAGCAGATGGCAAGAAATAATCAAATTCAGGGCAGAAATTAATAAAATAGAAATAAAAAGTTGGTTCTTTGATAAAGATCAGTAAGATCAAGAAACCCTTTGCCAAATTAAAGAGCAGAGAGAAAATATCCAAATTAACAAAATTGGAAATGAAACATAGGATGTAATAATGGACACTGAGGAAATCCAGAGAATCATAAAGACATACTGTAAAAGCCAGTACTCCACTAACTTGGAAAATCTAAAAGAAATAGGTAATTTTCTTGATATAAAACATCTACCCAAATTAAATCAAGATCATATAAACAATTTAAACAGACCTATATAACCCTTAGTGAAATGGAAGCAGTCATTAAAAGTCTTCCAACCAAAGAAAACCCAGGGCCAGATCATTTTAGTGCAGGATTCTACCAGACTTACAAAGAAGAGTTAACACCAGTACTCTTCATATTATTCCACAAAATAGAAATAGAAGGAACATTGCCCTGGAACGCTGTCCTGTTCATTTTATGAGGTCTCAGTTACCGTGATACTCAAACCACATAAAGACCCAACAAAAAGAATTACAGACCTATTTCCTTTATAAACATAGATGTAAATATTTTCAATAAAGTACTTGCAAACTGAATCTAAGAGAACACAAAAAAGATCACCCACCATGATCAGTTAGGCTTCATCCTAGAGATGCAAGGATAAGCCAACATAAGTAAATCAATAAATATAATCCATCATATAAACAAACTGAAAGACAAACATCTCATTAGATAAAGAAAAGGCCTTTGACAAAATCCAACACCCCTTCATGATAAAAGCTATGGTTATATTAGGGATACAGGGGACATTTCAACATAATAAAGGCAATATACAGCAAGCCTATAGTCAACACCAGCTTAAATAGAGAGAAACTCAAAACAATCCCACTAAAACCACGAACAAAACACTTGTCTACTCTCTCCATATCTACTCAATATAGTACTTGAATTCTTAGCTAGAGCAAGAAGACAAGTGAAGGCGACCAAAGGGATACAAATTGGAAGGAAGAAGTCAAAGTATCTTTATTTGCAGATGATATGATAGAATACATAAATGGCTCAAAAAAGTCTACCATTGAACTCCTATAGCTTATAAATACTTTCAGCAAAGTGGCAGTATATAAAATTAACTCAAAAAATCAGTAGCCTTACTACATACAAATAACAAAATAGACTAAGAAAGAAATCAGGGAAACAGTCACAATAGCCTCAAAATATAAAATATCTTGGGATATCTATAACAAAGCAAAAGTTTCATGAAAAACTTGAGACATTGAAAAAAGAAGTTGAAGATATCTAAAGATGGAAAGTTTTCCCATGCTCATGGATTGGTACGATTAATACAGGAAAAAAAATGGCCATCTTACCAAAAGCAATATATAGATTCCATGCAATCCCCATCAAAATTCTTCACATGTGAACATAAGTCTTCACAAATCTCGAAAGGACAGTTTTCAGCTTCATATAAAAACACACACACACAAAAAGCCAGGATAGCTAAAACAATCCTGAAAAGTAAAGGAACTGCTGGAAGTAGCACCATCCCAGACCTCAAATTACACTACAGTGTGGCATTGGTAAAAAACAGACAGGTGGATCAATGGAATTGAATTGAAGAACCAAACAAATCCACATACTTATGGTTACCTGATTTTTTTTTAAATAAAGAATCCAGAAATACATGCCAGAAAAAAAGACAGCATCTTCAAAAATTTGTGCTAGATGGCTATATGTAGAAGAATCCAAATAGATCCATACTTATCACCCTCCACAAAATGCAACTCCAAAATGGATGAAAAATATTAACATAAAACCAGATAAACTGAACCTGATAGAAGAGGAAGTGGGGACTACCCTTGAATTCATTGGCACAGGAAAAAAAATTTATGAACAGAACTGCTAGCCGAGGAACTAAGAACAGTTAATTAGCAGGGCTTCATGAAGTTGAGAAGCTTCTACATGGCAAAGGATACCACCATTAGGACAAGGCAGCAGCCTACAAAGTGAGAAACAGTTTTTACCTACTACACATTTAATAGAGAGCTAATATCTAAAAAGAATTTTAAAAGCGTGATATCAAAGAGAACCTAATTAAAAAATGGGGGTAGAGATCTTAATAGAAATTTCTCAAAAGGGGAAATGAAAATGCTGAGAAACACTTAAAAAAGAAATGTTAAGCAACATTAGTCATCAGGGACGGGAAAATCCAAACTACTTTGAGATTTCATCTTACACCTATCAAAATGGCCAAGATCAATAAAACAAATGACAGTTCAAACCGGCGAGGTAGTTGAGTGAGGGAAATACCTCTCCATTGCTGGTGAGACTGAGGACTTGTACGACCAACCACTATGTTAATCAGCATGGAAGTTCTTCAGGAAGATCAGAATTGATCTACCTCAAGATCCACCTATACCATTCTTTGGCATATTCCCAAAGGATGCTTCATTCTATCAGAGACCAGATGGGGAATATGAAGAGAAAGTGTAAAATTAAAGGTATGGGAGCCTAATACTGTAGAAGTTTCCTAAAGCATATACATTTATGAAGGTGATCTAAGTTAAGTTACCAAATAACGGGGGAGACAGAGTCCCAACTGGACATCTCTGGTCACCAAATGAAGCTTCCAATATGAGGAATGGGTTACATATAACTGTGGTGTTGGTCAAAGGAATCCCATAAGAACCCCCAAACAACCCAGACTATTGCCAAGGCCACAGGTTGGTCTCCACAATCAGATGGCAAAGCCCTATTGCTGAAGACACCACCTACACAACTCGGTGAACATGGTGACGTTGAGCTGGTGCCCATACAGAGCCACTCCTATATTTTGGTGTCTTTTGTGTTACCAAAGGAGAAACAGAAACACCAACCCAGCCATGGGAATCCATCTTATCTACAATGGTGTCCCACCTACAAGATATGCTAGGACAATGGTGGCGCAAAGCTTGTGGGAGTAACCAACCAATATCTGATTTGACTTAAGGCCCACTTCACGAGATAGAACCCGGGGTGACACTGGATGACCAAGAACTTGAGACTAGATAAACCAGGGACCTAGAATGAAAAACAAATACTACTGTTCTACTAAAGCTGTGATTTTCAACCTTCCTAATGCTGTGACCCTTTAATACAGTTCCCCCAACCATAAAATTATTTTTTTTGTTAGCTAGGTGCAGTGGTACATGCCTGTAGTCCCAGCACTCAGAGAGGCAGAGGCAGGTGGATCTCTGTGAGTTTGAGGCCAGCCTGGTCTACAAAGGGAGTCTAGGACAGCCAAGGCTACACAGGGAAACCCTGTCTTAAAAAATAAAAACAACAAACAAACAACATTTTTTTGTTGTTACTTTATAACTGTAATTTTGCTGCTGTTATGAATCAATGCAAATACCTGTTTGGCCAATTCTGTGAAAGGGTCATTGACCCCCAAAGGGTCATGACACAGTTGGGAACAGCTGTACTAAGGGGATGTAGCAATAAAATGATTCCTAATGACATTTTGCTATACTAATAGATCAGTGCCTTGCTCAGCCATTGTCAGAGAAGCTTCCTCCTGAAGCAGATGTGAACAAATACAGATACCTAGAGCTGAAAGAAGTGACATGTCCCGTCACTAACCCAGAAGCAATCTCCAATTGATAACCACTTACAAATGGAAATATAGTATTCTCAAGGGATCTCATTGAGGGAGAAAAGCTACTATTAAAGGTTGGCTGCATGTCCAGTAGTAGATGGACAATAGAAAATAAACTCAATGGCATCTTTGGACATTCCTTTTCTCATAACGTCAGGGCCTTTCCCCTTTCTTTTCCTTCCTCATTTCCTGCTTCTCCCTACTCTCTTTCTCTTTCCCTTCTTCTCTCTCACTCCCTCACTCTCCCTCTTCATGTGTGTCATCCTCCCCCTGCTCTTTGTTCTACAGGATACATGTGTATATATATGTCTTCCAGTTTTATGTTTTGGGATTCCTGAGTGTGCAAACAAGTGGGTCGCTGTACTTAAATCTGTTTCTTGTGTTCTTTTCTTTCCTTTTGTTTTGTCCTGTTTGGATATGTTTATCTTGTTTTATTTTAGTATTATCTCTGAGATGCCTGTTTGTTTTCTAACAAGAGACAGAAAGGGGGTGGATCTAAATGGGAAGGGAGGTGGAAAGGAACTAGGAGAAATACAGGGACATATTAGTATATGAAAACATCTATTCTCAATAAAATAAGACACATAAAATTAATCAGAAGAGATTAAGAAGGACTGTTCCTACTTAAGGGAAAATTAACCAAAGTGATATTATAATCCTAAGCATATGTGTACCAAACTCTGGTGTACCCAGTTTAATAAAAAGTGTACTACTGCAGTTAAAGGATCACATTAACATCAACTTAATGATATCAGGTGAATATCAATATCCAACCTTTTTTTAACAGTTAGATCATCTGGACAATAAATAAATAAATAAATAAATAAATATCAGAATTAAATGGCACTGTTCATCAATGGACCTAGCAGATATCTACAGAATATTCCAGCCAAACACCAAAGAATATACATTCTAATGAACAACATTAAGTGGACTCAGTAGGCTGTGCATACACATGTGCATCTATATTTATACACATATGTACATATATGTAATAATAATGATTAAAGAGATAAGTTTGGGAAGGAGAAGGGCACACAGCAGGAGTTAGATGGGGAGAAGAGGGACAGGAGTGTTGTAGATGCTCAGTGCTCATGTAAGAAGTTAAAAATATACTCGAGGACGAAAGAGATGGCTCAGTGGTTAAGAGCACTGGCTGCTCTTCCAGAGGACCTGTGTTCAATTCACAGTACCTGCATGGTAGCTCACAGCTATCTGTAACTCCAGTCCCAGAGGATCTGGCACCCTCACAATGCATGTAACGATGTACATAAAAATAAATAAATATTAAAAAAATACTTGAATTAGTAAAAAAAAAAAATGGTTATCTACCACGATCAAATTGAATTCATCCAAGAGATGCATGGATGGGTTCAACACACATAAATAAAAATATACAGATCACACAAATAGACACAAGGACACACACCACATGCTTGTCCTGTTCAATGCAGAAGGCCTTTGACAAATCCAACATCTTTTAACGATAAAAGTTCCGGGATAAAAGTATATCTAGGGATACAGAGATTATATTTCAACATCATAAAGGAAGTATACACCTAGCCCACAGCCAACATAATGCTACATGGAAAAAAACTCAAAGCATTTCCACCAAAATGAGGAACGATAAGGATGTCTTCCTCTCTCTCCATTCCAGGTACAGCGCTTGACGCCTTAGCTGGAGCCGTAAGACTAGTGAAAGAGACAAAGGGAAGGGAGGGTGGAGGCGTCATTACATGCAGATGATCTGTTTGCACATTAAAAAGTCGAAGGACCCCAACAGAAAGCGGCTACAGCTGATAAACACATTTTAAAAAGCAGCAGGATAAAAAATTAATACACAAGAATCTGTAGCCTTCCTACAATTAAGTGACAAATACACGAGAAAGAAATCAAACAACCAGTCCCACTCATGCCTCAGAAATATCTTGGAATGAATCCAACCAAGGAAGTGTAAGACTTGTATAATTAAAAATTTTAAGACACTGAAGAAATAAATTGAAGAAGATACCAGGAGATGGAAACAGATCCCATGTTCATGGGTTGGCAGAACTAATATTGTGAAAATGGCCCATCCCGCTGAAGCGCTCTACAGATTCATGCAACTACCTATATTTCAAAGGTGGCAGGCTTTTCCTAGTAAATGCCAGATATAAACTGAATATCCCTTAATCAGAAGACTTTGGAAAGAAGTATTTTGGATTGTATATGCATAATGAATGAGCTTGGGAATAGGTCTTAAGCACAGACATGAAATTTGTTTACATTTCATAACCTAACATCCAGCTAGTTTTATATAGCACTTTAAGATGAAATGCATGAAATGAAGCTGTGGTCACGGGTATCGGTATGGAATTTTCCACTGTGGCCTTATGTTGGTGCTCACTGGGTTTTGGGTTTAAGCTTTTCAGGTTAGGGGCACTCAATTTATAGTAAACATTTCGGCTCAAGGTGATATGACATGATGGTCTCTGTTCTAGCTACTTAGCTGTCCCCATGTGGCATGAAAGCAGCCAAAGGCTGTTATCTATTGAAATCAGGCAGACGGGGTGGATTTGACCTGTCAGATTTACATTTCCTACCTCTATTCTATAGAGACAGTTTGAAAACTGAAGTCTATAGTCAGACAAACATGCTTAGGCTCTGTTGATGGAGGCATGATGAGGCTGGGCAGTGGTGGCGCATGGCTTTAATCCCAGCACTCAGGAGGCAGAGGCAGGCAGATCTCTTTGTGAGGCCGAGGCCAGCCTGGTCTGCAAAGGGAAACCCTGTCTCAGAAAAAAAAAAATGCATAGCGAGAGCACTGCCCACTCATATCCACTGTCCACTATGTGTCCTTCTTTACCTGCTCTTTTCTCATAAGACCCTGCTGCTGTTCAAGCAACACTCTGTGGCAGTGGTTCTCAACCTGTGGGTCATGACCCTTTCCCAGGGGTTGCCTAAGATCATCAGAAAGCACAGATATTTACATTACAATTCACAACAGTAGCAAAGTTACAGTTATGAAGTGGTAACAAAAATAATTTTATGATGTGAGGAACTATATTAAAGGGTCACAGCATCAGGAAGGCTGAAAATCACTGCTCTGGTAGATGCTGGGCATTGCTGCTCTCCATCCATGGGCCCAGGTTGTGTAGCCCAGGTTGCGTAGCCCAGGTTGTGTAGGTGGGTGCCTTGCTGCTCATAAAGAGTGCACCCACTTAAAGTTCTTTTTCCTCACCATTCTAGATACTCACTGAGAGTTTATAAATTTTAGCTAGTATATTGCCATCTTTGATAACAGTATTTAAATGTAAGTGGCTCTGAGGCACACTATACTAAGTTAAAATAAAATGTGGTACTTCATTTCAATACGTGTGTAGGCCGCCTATTTCTTCGTGTTCTCCACATACGATTTCCAAGTCTGGCACTGGCTGAACATAGCTTCAGAACTAGGACCCGCGGTCTAAAACTAGATTTGTTCTAAAAGCCTTTTGCTGAAATAAAAGTAGTAATTGGTTTTGCCTCCACGCATCCTCTGTCTTCTCTTCCTTAGTCAAGGCTCTCTGGAAGGCTGCCCACCGCAGTATCCACCCACACTCAGGTTCAAGTCACCTCGTGTGAAACTGTATGGTTTATCTTCTGCAGTTGGAAAAGATGCTAGTTCTAGACTGAGCCAAACACCCAGGGCTGAGGAGCTAGTGGGGTAGAAACTTCTGTGCTGATCCTTGAAGTCTATGATTTATGGGAGCCTACAACTCTTGTACACATTGGATCACATGGGGTACCACAACATTCACGCTACCTCTTGGCCCCAAATTCTGCTTCTTATGCTCCATTGTTGCGCTCCATCAGCCTTCAGAGACTCTAGTGTCTGAGAGCCCCCTTCCCTTCCCGCTCTTGTCTCTGAAGACACTGCTGCTCCTTACAGCACTCCAGAGGATGACGAGGGATTTTGCTCCCAAGTCCATTGCCAAAACGGGTTGCCCTGTTGCTATTGACAACTGTTTCTGTCTTGTTCTCAGTTCGTTTGATGTACTGGCAACCGTGACATATCTAAGCCCAGTGCTCAATGTTCAGTCCTTTTCCCCACATCCACTCAGCTTCCTGAACACTTCTCTGAGTTTTCCCTTTACTTCTTAGGCCCCTTCCCCTATATCTTCTTTATCAGGTCATCTTCCTGTTCTCAGCCTGAAGGGTTCTCAGCCCTGAGGGCTGGTCTTAGTCTCTTCTTTAAATATACTCATCACCTGGGAGGTTTCTTCTAGTTCTCTGGCTTTGAAGACCGACTATGTGCTTGTACTGGGATGTCTACCCCCCAGGCCTGCTTATGTTTCATTAGCTTAACATGTTCAAAACAAAGCTCACTAGCCTCATCTAAATAAAAGGGCAACTCCACTTCTCCAAGACATTAAATCATGGGATGTCTTTCTCTCTTATTTCTCTTATTACAGCACACATCAGATCCTAATGATTTTATCTTGGAAATTACATCAGGAATCTGGGCACCTCTGTTGCTGACATCTTCATTAAATCTGCTATCGCCCGTTTGCCAAAGGTTGTGTGAACTGGCTGGTTTTGTGTCAACTTTACACAAGTTAGAGTCATCAAGAGAGGAAGGAGTTGAGGCCTCCATAGATCCAGCTGTAGGGCGTTTTCTCAACTAATGGTTGATGGGGGACGGCTCAGCCCATGGTGGGTGGGGCCATCCCTGGGCTGGTGGTCCTGTCCTGGCTCCCTTCAAGGATGAACAGCAATATGCAAGTGTAAGCTGAATAAACCCTTTTCTCCCCAACTTGCTTTTTGGTTATAGCATTTCACCACAACAATAGAAACCCTAAGTAAGACAGTTTGTAATAACTTTAAAAATCCACTCTTTCTATCTCTTCACAGTCTCTGCTATAGTTTTTCCTCTCCAGTGCAACCAGAATGGTCTTTTAAAATCATAGTGACAAAATGTTCTGGAGTGACAAATGGATCTTCAACTCTGTGAATATACTAAAATCCAGGGAATTACATACTCCTAACTGAGTGAATTCTGTGATATATGGATGCATCTCAAGTAAAACAATGTAAATCAAATCTGTCTGCCTAGATTTCTCTTTCTCTGCCTCATTTCTTTTTATCTAATTAAAGATACATTAAAATAAGAGCAGTTATTTCTGTCCCTTGATCGATCTTCTCCTTGTCCCTTGCATGGTTTTTAAATATCCTTTCTACCTCCAAATCTGGTCAAGCTCTTTCAATGAAAGCACCGTGAAACAACACCTCCTCCTCCTTTGTTCCCTCCATCAGTGTTTCTTCTACCCTCTACCCAGAGATTAAGGCAAGAACTTCTTATGTAGAGTCCTTGATTTTTCACCTTTCCATATTCAATAAGCAAGCAGATGTCACCATCTCTCCATTCTCCCTGTCCTTCCTTCTCCCCATCCTTCCTTCATCCTGCCGTCATTCAGCCCACATCAGCAGCATCGTCCTCTTTCTCGTGGGAGCATGGCCATGCTTGTCATGCTCACTCTAGCTGTGGTACACATCCCAGGTAACATTTCCAGGCTACAGCTGCGTATGACTGGCCCACCTGCAGCCATATCTTAAATCACATGACACTTGCAGCCTGTAGTGTTTTATCAAACGCATCACTATGAACAACCTTCTATCCCTCTGTACCGTAAACATTTGCAGGCAGAGGCTGATGCAAAAGCCCACGAAGGGAATGTTCTGGATACCGAGGGCTGGGCGTGGTTTGTACCTGGTATGTCTCGATGGGGCGGTTTTCCATGTTGAGATCCCAGACTTTCACGGTCAGATAGTCTCTGGTCATGATATACCTCCCACTGTGGCTGAACTTCACATCCGAAATTGAAGAGATAATTTCAGAGAAAAACGATCTGTTGCTTGGATCTTCTGGCTCTTCAAAGACTGTAGAACAAAAGAAAGACAAAAGCAAAATGTGACGAATATAGCACAGGCGTGTGAACAGACGCTGAAGTTTGGGCTAGCTAGAGAGCGAACAGTGAACTTTCTAAGTAGGGCGGTTGACTGCAGAGTAGGAAGAAGTTGCCAACAGCGTCAGCTCCCTGAAAACAGAAAAAAAAAATTGGTGGATTACTGATTTTTCAAGGGATTGGCATGGGACCTGTCTCACGCTTTGCTTGCTGGGTCACTGCCTGTTTGAAAGCCTCAAATATAAATCACACTTTCTCTCATCTCTGGATGTCATGTGCATGCCCATATTGGGAGATACCTTAGGAGTCTCTTTTTTCTTTTCTTTTCTTTTCACCTCTCCTCTTTTCTTCCCACTGTTTCTTCTTTATCTTCCCTTCCCTTCTGTTCTCTCTTTCTTTCCTTCCTTCCTTTTAAATGATGGCGTTAGGAAACAAACCCAGAGTCTTGTGTGTGTCAGGCAAGTACCACTTGGTATCTTCATCCCTTGGAGTCATTTTACATGCTCAAATATTTTTCAGTTTTTTTCTAAAACATGTAATCCATATAACTCTACAATATTCACAATGCCCAACTCAATGGTATTATGATGTATTTATGCAGTCATACCACAGTCTAAACTCAGATGTTTCTACACACTTATTCATGAAACAAAACGAAACAAAAACACAAACCACAACACTAGGACAAAATCCTTTATTGTCCATTCCTGTAACTCTGGGCAAATATTAATCCACTTTCTGGGTTCTTATTCTTGCAATTTCATATAAACGCCACCATGGAACTTGAGTCATTTGTGCCAGACTTAAATTCCATACTGTTTTTAAAGTTTTTTCAAGTAGCATGTTCTTTGTGTGGAACTGCAGTAATCTGTTGGCCCATTGATCAGTTGATAAACATTTGAGCTGTTTCCACTGACACAAATAACGGCAATGTGAAAATTCACACACAGCTTTTTGTATGGACATGTGTTTTTATTTTTCTTGGAGTGAGATGTAGCAAGGCCCCAGCCTGTCTTAGGTCAAGGGTTAGACTGTCCTTTGTTTAGGTGACTTACGTGCACTGGGTGTCCTTATATATAAATAGTGGCTGAGATGTTCTTCAGGAACATTATCTACTTATTCTGGTTTTTAGATTCTCTTTCTTGCTGGATGTGGCTGATTTTCACTCCTGAATGGCATGGCTCCTCAATATGTCACTGAAACCATGGTAAATGGCACCCAGTTCTCTCTGACTTACATAGCTGCATGGGTTGTATTTTGGCAGTTTCCCTTTCTACACAATGCCTGATGTTTTCTTCATTGATTCACACTCTTCTTCACAAATCATCTCCACACATTTCACACCCAAAGATGTTCTCTTTTCTCAAAAGACAGTGCCACATTTTCTATGGCTTGAACACTCACAACAGTACAGAATTTCTTACATTATTATTTAATAGTTCATGACTTTGTTTTCTCTCTTTAACTAGAGTGTGAGACTTTTGAGGCAAGCATTTGGGTTGTCGTCTTCCTTATACCCATAGCCATAGTGACAAATATTCAATAACTGTTTGTTGCTTGACTGAGTCTAAAGCCATACTAATTAATAAATTATTTGACTTGTGGGTTCTTAATACTGTGTTAAATCGAACACCTGCATTTGCTGGTGATATTCAGTTATAGAAATGGCAGTTGCACCTGCAATGCAAGGACACTATGCAAACATGGCCCACAGAATCAATTAAGCAGGGCTCTTAGGGGCTCACAGAGACTGACATGACATTCACAGAGCCTGTATGGGTCTGAGCTAGGTCCCCTGCTTATATGCTATGGCTGTGTAGTTCTTGTGGGACTCCTAACAGTGGGAGAGGGGATATCACTAATTCTTTTGCTTGCTCTTGGGACCACTTTCCTCCTATTGGGTTGCCTTGTTCAGCTTTGATATGAGCGTTTGTGCCTAATCTTATTGAAAGTTGTTCGGCTGTGTCCAGTTAATATCCCTGGGATGCTGGCTCTTGTTTGAAGGGAAATGGAGGAGGAGTTGATTTTGGTGAGAGAGAAGGTGTCGGGGGTGGGGGTGGGGGTGGGGGTGGGGGGAGAACAGGGAGGGGTGGAGGGAGGGGAAACTGGTTCGGATGTGATGCATGAGAGAAGAATACATTTAAAAAATGGCAGTTGCTTCTGGTTCAACCTAGTAAACGTTTACATGAGGCGCTGAGGCAGAGCCATAGCCTGGCTTGAGGCTGCTGGGTTAGCTGGCCTCCAAGGCAGCTTATTTCCTGCTTACTCATTCCCTTGCATGGGAAGAAGTCCCATTGCCCAGACAGCCCAAGTGCAGAAGCTCCTTTTCCAACCTTGCTGAACTTGAATCAAATAAAAAAATTGACATCCGCAAAAACAATTTAAAAGAACAAAAACCCTTTAGCGATGAGACTAGAACTAGAGAATTGGAAAATGTATTGGAACAGGAGAGAGAAGCTCACTGTCTTAGGGAGGTATCTCTGATGGCCCTGGGTGTTGCCACCACCGCTGCTGCTGTTCCTGCTGCTTCTGCCTCCTCTTTCTCCCCATAGTTCTTCCTCTTTCAGAAAAAAGAATAATTTATTCACCATATTGTTTGTAAAGAGAGGAGAGAGCATGGTAGTGTTAGAAGGACCACAAGTAACACCTGCTACGTATTCCTTTTCTATCATCTGCTTGAGGTAGGGTCTGACTCTGTAGCCACTGGCTTCTGACTGGCACACTAATAGTTGAAAACTGCACGGGACACTTCACAGTTATCTCAGCTCCCAGTAATCTTATTAGAACCGGGACGTGGAAACTGCAAGTAAAACATCTCACTGTGGAGAGAAGTGAGGGAGCTGAGGAAGGAGGCACAGCAAGCTGTGTGCTGCACGTAGTCTATGCCTTTTCTCATCAGGGACTGACTCTGGGCATTGTGTTGGTTGTTGTTGTAGCTTGTTTTACCAGCTGCCAAATGGAGCTTCGTATTGCTTAGCACATGGGTTTGCACACAGTAGGGCCTCAATAGATGCTGGTCAGTGGTTTTATCATTATCACATAATTCTCTGTGACGGCCAGTCATATTTCATTCATCAAGATCGAGCACCAGAATTGCCTACCTAACACCAAGTGGCTAGCCTTGAAATGATAATACATACAAACCACACAAAATGGACTCAGTGGCTCACTGGCTTGGAGGAGACAAATGCTGTGCAATTGCACAAGTTTAACTATGATTGAGAATTGAGTTTTAGCTTGTTATAAGCTGTGTCTGGGTGCAATAAAGGAACTGGGGACCCAGTTTGGCTTCAGTGTCAAAGATGTTCAAACTTTGCTGGGAGTGGCAAAGTGTTCTCTGTTTCCTAAGTTTTCCCCAGCCAGAGGTCACCTTGGCTTGGCATCAGAAATCTGCTGAATTTCAGAGTTTCTGACCAGATTTTAGGAAAGAGATATGGGAGAAGGAGGAGGAAGAGGAAGAGGAAGAGGAAGAGGAGGAGAAAGAGGAGGAGAAAGAGGAGGAGGAGGAGGAAGAGAAGAAGAGGAAGGAGGAGGAGGAGGAGGAAGGGAGGAATAATAATAATAATAATAATAATAATAATAATAATAATAATAATAATAATAATAGAAACATGGGAGATGAGATAAGCTTTGCTCTCTTGCCTGAAAGTCATGTTCCTAATGAGAATCCTGGTAGCCTAGACCCACTCAATGGATATATATCAACAGAGCATATGTATGCGTTTAATGGATGCCAATACACTATAAATGGCCACTTCTTACTCCTTAGGATCTATGCACCTACGTATCTATCTGTATACCATGTATCTATGTATTGATCATCATCTAATGCTCAACTGTATGAGCTGGCAACTACCACTATTCTCATTATGGAACAGGGAACAGACCAGCAAGACCGAACAAGCTGCCCAGGACCCCATTACTGCCCACCTGTTTATTCCACACAGTGTCCTTTTACTTGCTCTGCTCCCATACTCAGGCTGACCCACAATGTTCATGTCCTGGATAACTTAATGTGTGCCTTGGACTCTGCCCTCTCCTGTCATGGGACACTGAGTTAGAATTTAGGCCTGGAATGAATTAGCTCAGTCTTAAAAACCAACTACTTCCCGAGCTCCTATGTACTGCATGTTATGAATTCATTCAACATTCCTAAGTCTCTTAGCCTGTTTCCCATGAATGAATCAGTCAATACAGGTGTTCTCATAGCTGGCAGCAGCACAGCCAAAGTTTGAACTTGGTCTGCTTTCAGCCTATGCTTTTCCCTCTCTTTTTCTTCGATTGTTCTTAGGTATATACACACATATAAATATATAAATACAACCTGCTGAGTCCATTTAGTGTCACCTGTGGTATAGGTCACTTCCAGGCTATCATTTGATGTCCATATCTTTGGTTTAAATGTCTCTCATCTCAGTGCCACCATGACCTTGGCTTTGATGATCTTGGCAGATGAGAGGGCTGTGAACGTTTGTGATGAGGAAGTATGCTCAGACTAGTGCTCAGGTTTACACATGCTCACGTCTGGTGACATCTCTTCCATGGAGAAGCGCAGCTGGCAGGCTTCTCCGTTTGGAGACGTGGTTGACAATTTCCACATAATGGAGACACAACCAGCAATTTCTGTACGGAGTGAGGCAGATGGTAATTTTGCTTTGGAGATTTGCAGGCAACAGTTTTGCCCCTCGAGAGAAAAGCCTCGCCGATTGAGATGCAGCCAGCAATTTTCTGTCTACACAGAAGACACGTCCAATGATTTTGTTCCATGAGAGAATTGGCCCAGAGTTTTCCCACAGAGGGTAAGAACTCCCCAGGGCTGCAGATGCCAGCTTTTGCCCAGCTGAGAACAGCGAGAGAAGTAGCTTAAGATTTAGTTAGTGGCTACTGTATGTAAGTATGCTAGTGCCCTGATTTTCAAACATGGACTAGAGACTGGGAATTGAGGTCATATTCAGTATTAGAGGATGCAAAAGTGGGAAACAATGAGGCCCAGTGGCTTAATACGTGCGGTATGCTTCTCATAACTCCCCATTGATTCCATAAACCACTGTTTCTCAGCGAACACTGTAGCTACATGTCGTCTTGCCCAGCCTGGTAGAGAATAAGTGACTGCGGAAGACATCATACGTGCCTCTAACTTTTACATATGACTCTTTAAAAAAAAAAAGTTCTCTCTACATACACTTTCTTCACAAATGTCTTAAAATAAGCATTCAAAGCTAAACACTCGTCTGAGCCAAAACTCACTTTGAGGACTGGGGAGGGCTCAGTGGCCAAAATGCTTGCTGCATAGGAATGAGGAGCCTCAGCATTCCATGCAAAAAGCTGGGTGTGGCAGTACACATCTGGAACACTAGACCTGGGTGTGGCGGTACACATCTGGAACACCAGCCCTGGGCATGGCGGTACACATCTGGAACACTAGACCTGGGTGTGGCGGTACACATCTGGAACACCAGCCCTGGTTATGGGGGAGAGGCAGTCTGGGGACTTGCTGGCAAGCTCTCTGTTCAGCGAGAAAGTCTGTCTAAAACAATAAGTAAATGAGAGAGGGGGAGGCGGGTAGAGGAGGCAAGGCAAGGTGACTGAGGGATGCCCAGCACCTCCACACACATCTGTATGGGGAAGTACACACACTTCTCATATTTTCCAGCCATGGTATTGTATGAGGCAGGAGGGATGCTCTCTTTCAGAAGTCAAGAAAGGGCCGGCAAGAAGGCTTAGCGGTTGCCACCAAACCTGAGCACCTGAGTTCAGTCCTTGGAACCTACATGGTGGAATGGGAGAAATGTTTCCTGTAAGTGGTCCTCTAACTCCCAGATGCATACAGGGAGCACATGACCCACCCCCCAATGGAAATAAATATTAAAAAAATAAAAGCAGCATAAATAAAACCCTAATTTTTTTCAGCAGATGACTCTGAGATGTTCAAAAGCTTTACAGAGAAAGAAATGATGAGTAAGGATGAGTAAGTGATCAAGAAGAACTTAAAATTTTTTGTTTCAATTTTTTCTTTTTTACACATATATACTACCTACAGCCAGAAGGACCATCACACAATCAGGAATTGCATAAATATTATATTAATAGCATTTTGCTATTTGTATTTGGCAACCTTGATGAGAACATCTTTCCTATCTGGGTACATTTAAAATTCCGAATGCAAATCAATATCTATCATATCTCATCTCTATCAACTTAAAACATCTATCTAGCCCTAAAAACATCTTAACTCCAAAATGACTAAGCTTAATTGTAAAACTAAACTATTTGGTCTCAACCATCAGAGAGTTGAGAAGGAATAAAATTAATTATCTGAGTAGACAGGAAGTCTACTCATTAGCAGCTTCCACAATGCAAAAATGACAGGAAAGGACTTAATGTTAAAAAACACATCAGGTTCTAGAGGTTTCTGTTGCAATAATCCAACTTGGCCCTGGAAGCACAAAAGCAGCATAGATAATAAGGGAAAAATGAACACTAGGGCTCATTTTTGGCTCAGGTACACCAAGCTTCTGCTTGAGACAAAGAGACACTACCACCATGCCTGGCACATGACCCCACCTTAACAAGTCCTAGGGTCACGGGTGGCACACAGAAGGTTTAAGGTGTACAGGTAAGAGCTGGGTCATATGAGTGAGCAGGGAAGAGCAAGGCCCCAGTGTTCCTCCTTATTTATTGTGGCCAGGTGTCTGTGTCAGCCTGGTCTAGTCATCGCCTGCTTCAGGGAGAGGCAGAGGGTGAACACGCTAAATGCACACAGGCGTGCAGTAGAGACAATGGAGCCGCTTGACCTGAGTGTCTACATCCTATACAATGCCAGTGTCCACTCAGCTCCGTTGACTGCTGCGAGGCAGGAGGAGTGTGGCTCCCACACAGTCAGCTTGTCTCATCTGAGGTGTCTGTAATTTTCTGGGGGAATCCTGATTAAAAAAAAAAGTTAGTAACCAAGTTTTTTTTAAAAATTAAGGGTGTGGTCAAATATCAGTCACCTGTGTGCCACATGAGCTATCCCTCATGATCTATTGTTGACAGGCTATAAAGGGGCTGTGAAAGCTTATGTAGCACTGTGCATAGTCTCCTTGCTGGTTTCCCATCTGCCTTTGCTCTCCTGTTTCTCCCACTTGAGATTCAACCTTCAGAGCCTTCTTGAGCCGCCCTAATGCCTTCATTATCTCCTCAACTTATGGGTAAACTTGGCCTAGCTTCAAACTTGTATTTGTGTGTATGTGTATGTTTATGTACAGGTATGTGTGTATGTTTGTGTTCAGGTGTGTGTGTTTCGTAGGTGTGCTCATGTGGGTGGAGGACAGAGGTCAATGTCAGATGTCCTCATTTGTAACTCTCCACAGGGTCTCTCATAGGACCCAGTGCTCACTTACTTAGACACTGGCTCCCTGGCTGTCCAATAAGCCCCAAAGATCCCCAGTGTGGGGATTACAGGCATATGCCATGGTGCCCTGTACTAGAGAACAGAGGTCAGGTCCTCAGATTTGTTCAGCACTTAGGACTCAGTCACCTCCCTGCAGCTCTTCCTTTCATTAAAAAAAAAAAAAAAGTCTGCATTTGTTTTAGATTCACAAAGAGTTAGCAAGTTCCAGTTCAGAAAATGGGCTTCACGGAAGGCAAGCACTGGTGATAGTAAGAGCACCTGTCACCTGGCAGGCGTGACACAGAGGCAGGATCATCTCAACTTCGTAGCTGAGGAAACAGGATGCAGAGACTGAGCCCCCACAGGACATTGTAAGGGCTTATTAGCTCTGAGGGTGGAACCTTCGTGTATAGTAGCCTCAACTGGAAATCTATGATCTAAAGAGAAAGGAAACGAGACCCTGTGCTTGGCTTAGCACTGGCCTGTCAACCGAAAGCCTGCATTTGGGCTAGTGTCCAAGAAGAAGTTCATTAACTGTGGGACTGTTTGTCATCCTTTTGTGAAGAATAGTCATTTACTATCTAAGCAAGTCTGGTCCCTTTTTGACAACTGCCATTCTGGAAGGATATTGGGGAGCAGGGGTGGGGAGGTGAGGGTGGGGGAAGGGCAGGTCTTTGAGCACATTCTCTCCAGCAGGCAGCAGCCAGAGGATGTGGCTCCGGTCCAGATAAGATGATGAGTTGGCAGTGGGGGTCTCGACAGGAGCCTAATGAAGAAATCTGCTACCAGGCAGGCCTGGCTTTACAAAGGCTCACACATTGGTCTTTTGCTCCATTATTCCCCTCTTTCTGCAAGGCTAGTGAGGGGTGGGGTATCCCTGGGCTTTAAGCCTCTCTTTGCAGAACTGTACTTTCCTAAGGGGCTCTGGGATCATGAGGGCAGTGTCTTCAAGTCCTTGGATTTCCTGCCGCATATCACAGGTTAGAGACACAGGCCTCTTGGCTCCACCCTCTTTCCCCTCAGAAAGAGCTCCCTTTGCTCCCTCCTCTGTCTCTGATAATTTGCTCCCAACAGGAAGCTTCTTGCAGCTGTTCCAAGAGCAGCCTCAGCTCCCTAGGTGGGGGGGGGTCTCTGCCCAGGTGGAGGAGATGGCGAGTGAGTGGCCTGTTATTAGGGGTGATCTCTGGGAAGCTGGTTGTCATGGCACCGCGGAGGCTAGGGCTGCACTCTCAAGCTGTCCAAGTTTCCCAGGCTTTCCACATAATCACTGCTAGGGGAGGCAGACACACGGAGGGGAAGGGAAAAGCCACATCCTGCTGACAGCTATCTCCTTGCAGACCTTGGGAGCAGTTCACACTGAGCTGGGCAGTCCATCTCAGCAGGGAAAAAACACAGCAGGGACCCTGTGTGGGCTGCTCACGGTGCCACTGCCTTCTTGTGGCTCCTGCATGGTGCTTGTGTGTTCCTAGAGCTGATTTTCTACAGAAATACATTGTGACTCCTGTCTGTTAGAGACATTGTTAGTAGAGTCTGGTGGTGTCCTAAGCCTGCTCAGGTAGAGACATTGTTACTAGAGGAAAACTCTAGTTCTGTGTTGGAGGAGGCAGGAGACTGTCCTGTGTGGCAGACCATGTGCTAAACTCCTATGGGAGCAAAATAAGGAGGCTCAGAGAGTTGCCTACTGTTGTTCATGGGCTAAAAAGTGCATTGATCACTGACTCTACAGTTTATTGCTCTCTGTCCCTATGGCCTTGCTTCTCTTGTCCTCTGATGATACTGAGAACAGACACTTAGGCACTAGGTATCCTGCAGTAGGTGGTGGGTAAGGGGGCGTAGGAGGGGATGGGCTCAGAAAAATGGATGGATCTAAGCCTTAAACTTTGAATAAACAGGCCAGCAAATGTTTCATCATCTGTGTTCTTACCAACCACTGTTAACAAGTGGAGCCATCTCTGTGTGGAATCAGCATCCGGGGCAATGAAGAGAACAGTCACCAAATTCATTAAGCACCTACTGTATGCAGGGCTCGCCCACAGCTCTAGACAAACCCTCACCATAGGCTACTCTTTCCTGTCTGATTTGCTGGTTTTGATGTTGCTGTGAGTGAACACCTGCCCACCGTGGCGAGGAAGGATTTATTTTGGTTCCTGATTCAACCAGTCAAAACAATAAACCAACAGAATATTGATTTTCCTAAAGTCAGACCCTCATACACTAAGTATATCAACCACACTCCAGAGTAGGCTGCATGCTCAGGAGCAGCTGGTCAACACAAACTGACTCCATGGCTTTTAAAAAGAACCTCTCTCTCTCTCTCTCTCTCTCTCTCTCTCTCTCTCTCTCTCTCTCTCTCTCTAATGCAAGAGAAATAATGTGAAACTGAGTTAGCATGGGGTGAGAAGGGTGCTGAAGGAGAAGGGGAAAGGAAAAGAATACAATAATATATGCTATGAAATTCTTGAATAAAAAAGAATCATTTTATGTTATGAGACACATGACAGTTAATATCACATTGTTCATTCATATATCCAACCAGTATGGCCTATGTGTCCATGCCATGCCAGGCTCTGTTTTTGGTCCTCGACCATGAGTAACTTCTCCAGGGCAACACATAGGCACTGGACTAATATCAGTGCATAATTCTGTGGTCCAATGATGGCGGGAGCATAGGAGATTCTTAACAGAGAATGACAATGTTTGAGAACGCATGGGATACGCTGGGAGTAAAGGCATGCGAAATCATTCTTCAGTTCAATTATTTCACACTATATTCAGAGTAAACCTTGTTTTTGGTGGTGCTGGGGACTGACCTCAGGGCGAGTCAAGCACTCCACTGCGAAGCTACGTGTGCTGCTGTTCAGCTTGCAAAGTTTTGTTTTGTTTTTCAGACAGGGTTTCCCTTTGGAGCCTTGGCTGTCCTGGAACTTGCTCTGTAGACCAGGCTGGCCTTGAACTCAGAGATATGCCTGTCTCTACCTTCTGAGTGCTGAGATTAAAGGCGTGCACTGCCACCAATCAGCACTTGCAGTTTTAGTCAGCATCTGTTGTCTTTGACACCGGGAAACTAAATTTCATGTTCATCTTAAAATGCACTTTGTAAGAAACACTTCATAATTTCCTGCCCTGCATTAGCATATGCCTTTCTATCCACCACACGCAGGCAATACCACATTCCTATTTGCGTTGATTTCCATGCTTTCCCCTGAGCTTAATGATCCCATTTTTCTCCCTCCTCTCACATGTAACTTTTCAATTGACAACTTTGTCTCAGTGCAGGGATTTTCAAAAGCCTGCACTTTCAGGGTGTCCTGTCTGACCCCAGGGTTAAGGACGCCCATACAAAAGATAAATCCTATTGAAATGCTTATTCTGAGGTTACAGATAGACAAGGGAGGATCATTATGCGCGTTATGAGGGTGGGCACTGCCTGCCCTCCGCAGCCTCTGCTCTGTGCTTGGTGGGAGGCCAGCAAGTCCTCACAGCAACCCAACAGATAAAGGACTTGCAGGATGGGCTGAAAGCCGCTTGAGTGCATGGCAATACACATGATCCAGTTATTGATACCCCCTGCTGAGCTGTCAAAATAGTATTATGTGAACCATACAGGGGCTGAGGTAGCTGGTGTATTTAACATGGGTCAATTACACACATAAGAGATTCCCCCCCCTTTCTCTTCTCCATCTTTCAATACACACTAGTACTAAGGACAGTGGAATTCATCCTTTAAAGTAAGAACTAAACCAGATCACTGTTAATGCTCCAGTCTTCCCTGAATCTTGGCTTCTCCAGCTAAGCAAAACAACAACAACACAGACAGACAAGCAGGCACAGAGGTACATACATGTAACCGTAGCACTGAGGAGGTTAAGGCAGGACTGTCTGAGGTGAACAAAGGCAATATGGCCTTTAAGAGTGTCCATTAAGATCAGTGAAGATAAAAGACAAGGAGGGGCTGCCAGTGTTTCTTAGCAAAATGTGTTGATGCGAATCTTAGAGCCCACAGAATTTGCGGAACTTCCCCCTCCAGTCTCCCCTCCCTAATCTTTGCAAACAAACCCATCAGTAAGTCCCTTCATTTAGACCTGCTCTCAGACCAAATCACTTGGGTGCATCCTCCATTCTCTATATGTAGATGTATACATGTGGGTGCGTATGTGCCAGAGGTCAACCTCAAGAGTCATTCCTCTGGCACCACCCCTCTCAGGATCCCAGGATCCTTCATTGGCCTGGAACTTGCCAAGTTGGCTAGGCTAGGATGGCTGGCTAACCACCAGGATGACAAGCACGCTCCACCATGTCTGGGTTTTTTTTTTGCATGGGTTCTGCAGACTAGACTCAGGTCTTCATGTTTGCACATTTGCAAACACTTTATTGACTATGTCGCAGACTCCTCCCAGTAAGTTACCTTGCATTTTCCCCAACTTACGAAAGCATTGCAGCTTTTGAGAGCATAGCACAAGTTTATTGCCATTTCCCCCTCCTGCTTGTAGTGCCTAGGAATCTATTTTAACCTTAATATAAGTTAAATATGATAAAGTGGGCTCTTTTCTCCATCCTTTTCTGTCCCCTCCATCCCTCTCCCTTCTCTTCCTCCTTAGGAAACTGAAAACAGGGCCTCCATCACTGAGCCAAACCCCAGCTGCTAGAAATGCACCCTTAACATTAGAAGTGAATGAAGCCAGTCAACTACTCCTTTACGTGAGCCTCCCTAGATCTTCACAGAGAAGCACCAGATGCAAGCTATCATATTGCATGATTACAGCCATTTGCCTCTTTGGAGGATTGGTTCAGCACTATGTTATGTGCCCAGGGAGCCACAGACAGAGTTTAGCCACAAGGGGAGGTCTGATTTAATGAGAAAAAAAAAAAAACCAAACCAGATCAGCCAACACATGGCGTTCAGTGTTCAGAGAAGGCATTTAAACTGGCTCAGGAGTCTAGGAAGTCCCTTTGGCAGAATGCACCTTAGCTGAAGCTTGAGGTGTACGGTGGGAAGAAAACTGGCCCCAAGGATGTCTACACATCCTAACCCCCTGCAGTCTGTGGACTCCTTCCAAGACAAAAAGGAAATAAGATTGAATGGGATTATGTCTGCTAATTAGCTGACCTTAAAATGAGATTGTTCCACTTCATCTGGGCAGACCTCATACAAACCCAAGCAAGAGTCCTTAAAAGGAAAGGAGGAGGAGGGACGTGAGGTTCTCATTTCCTTATGACTGGATTCTAAAAGCCTGAGATGAGGGTCCTCTCTAGAAGCTGAAAAGCTCAAGGAAATCAATTCTTCTCAGAATGTCCTATGGGAAGGCAGCCTAATTTTAGCCAGCAACACCCAGAATAGCAACATGACAGCTCTTTGAGGTTTAAAGCCATTGGGGCTGTGGGGTTCTTTTTAGAGCCTTTAGGGAGCCCTTGGGTTTCCTGAGATGCCTCAGGCAGAAAGCAATGGGCCGCCTTAGGATCCTGTCAGCCTCAGCTAATACACTTGAGAGCCAGGGACCCTCTGCAGAGAAGATACCTGACTCTTTCTTCTTGAGCTCCGCTATGGATGCTCACCTGTGTCCCTGACTGACTTGTTAGTAGAGGCTTGTCACCGATGACAATGACAGGTCAGTTGGCCCAGGGATGTTCTAGGGCCAGAGCTACGTACAACCCCACAGGGGACCCTTCTCATCTTGCATGTCTTGGTGGGGAGTTAAGTCAGGGAGGCTGTAGCCATGTGCAAGTGGTAATTTCAACCTCTACTGCTTTCTCTCCTAAGATCCTGAGCAGAGGAGCAGGCAGGACCTGGGACGGTGTCAACTATTAATGAATGACACTCGCCTCCAAAATTAATAAGCTTTCTAGTCCTTAGGAAAATCCACTCAACTGCAGTCTCCAGGATGACTAATTGACAAAACTGGTAAATTAATCAAAAATGGAAATGAAGATGGAAGCGGGGGGGGGGGGGGGGGGAAGGGATTCTATTTTTACTCAGTTCTAGGGCCTGGCTGTCTGCTCTGCAGTTAATTGCTGCTAAGCTTGAATGGGGTAGACATTGTGTGTGTGTGTGTGTGTGTGTATTCTGTTTCATGTAGCAAGGCTGTTTGGCTTTTCTCCAGGTGTGTTTGTAATCCTGTCATCAGGAAAAAGCACTTTAATAAAGTGCTTTGTTTCTCTAACCTAACCAAGCTCTCGTACAGTAAACAGCGTTGATTATGCCCCAGATCGATATTGAACCCCTTTGGAGATTTTAGGATGAATCACAGCTGCAGTTATAGTTGACACCTTTGGACACATTCCATTAGGGGTCTGGGGAAGGAGACTCAGGTTTCTTAGGGGATCTAGTGGCTTATGGAACCTGGGCTTTGCAATTAAGTTTGGAGATGAAGGATGAGAGTGGATCTCACATCCTGTGCAGCTCTGACTTTACGACCCAGCAAGGTCAGGCTGGGGTACGGGGCTCCTGTGGGTAGCAGACATTGCAGACCCATGACATCATCATTCTCAATACTAGCAAGCAATCATGTACTTTTCCCTGCCAAACATGCAGGATAGCAGTGAATTCTCTGGGAAATAGACACACATGGGTTCAAATCTGCATCTAATGCTGGAATCTGGGCCAAGTTTCTTCATCTGTGTGTCTTATCTAGGGCACTAAGGCCAATCTGCATGGGAATGAAACAAGACAGAAGATTTTAAAATGAACCACTCATCCTTCTGCATGCATTCCACCTTTGGAGGAAAAATGATTTTTTATTTTTGGGATGGGCATCAAACTTGGCTGTGGTTTTTACCTGCTGTTTTCTTAATGAGGCTGTGCACCTAAATTGTCTCAGGGTTTAAGGCCTGAAGTACTGTTATTTTTATTTCCTCAACACTAAAAGGCCTGATGGTTCTTATACGTGGTCCATGCCAGACACATTTACATGCCCTCCAGGACTGAAGGAAGATGGGAATCCCGACTTGGTGGTGTATGAAGAAAGGAATTCCCGTGGCTTTGATTTGGGTTACAGTCTTGCCCTCGTGAAAGGGCCTACTTGGTAAAAAGGGAGCCAGGAGGCCTGCTGCTGGAGCCATTCAAGGGGACTGGTGATGTGATGTATGGCTGCTCCCCCACTTACTGTGGAGAGGCACCCTGGCTCCTTTCTTGGGAACTCTCCATGATGAGCTGGCTTTCCTCTAAGTCCTCAATGCAAACCAATCCCTCCCAAAAAGGGTCAGATCACCACAGGCAGGAGAGGAGGCAAGCCTGCCCAAACCACATGGAGTAAAGATGCAGGTGAAGGGCCTAGCATCACATGATTGATTTCACTCAGCAGATGTACATTACGACATGTAAGGCAGTACACTTTTCCTTTAGGTAATTGTGAAAGTCTGCCATGGGGCTGAATCTCATGATCACGTCTCTAGTTTCATCTTTGTTGATGTAACAGAAGTATTTGGTACCATTGATTCTCGCATCTTTCTGTGCCATTCTCTATGCTTTGCTTACACACTTGCATTGCTTACATGCCTTGATTTCCGTTTACCCCCAACAGCAGCTCGTCTCCTACCTTCTTATCTGTACCCACTGTTAAGTGTTAACATGCCTTTGGCCTTGGTCCTGGGCCTCCTCTCTTCTCTACTCTCACCGTGTCCCCTCAGTAGAATCATTCTGTCCCACAGCTTGAGACACCACAATGTGCTTATGACATTTCAACTTTACACTTGCAGTGTAGTGACTTCTTGAGCGTCCACATCAATGTATCCAGTTGGCCCTTAGACTTCTCTAGTTGGATGACCCACAGACATCCCAATCTGAAGACAGCTGAAGAAGCAGGCTTAGTCTTTCTACAGCAAACCAGTTCCTTCTCTGGTCTCTTCCCTCCAGTAGCTTTTCACTGTCTCATAAACCAAACCAAAACATGACTCCCAAATTTCGCCCCCCCCCACCTCCCCACTGCCTTACCATTTCAAGTCTCTCAGCAAGTCCTCACAGCCTTACCTTCCAAGTAGGCCACATCTATGTCCTCTCTTTGGTCAGAGTGGCTACCATTTCTCCTGAGACAATGGAAGGAGTCCCTCAGTTGGTTTCCTTGCTCCCTAGCTGGTTGTCCCACATCTGAGAAGTCCTTAAGGCTATAAACACACTCTGGCATGGTAGCGCTTTCCCTCTTGTGCATGCCTGTGTGTGGTATTCATCATGCGTATGCACACATGTGATGCCAGAGGTTGATGGTGGGTACATTCCTCACATACTCTCCATGAGGCATGGTTTCTCAGTGAACCTGGAGGTCATTGATTAAGCCAGTCTAGCTGGCCAGCATGCTCTGGGGTTCTCTGTCTCTGCCTTCTGAGGGTTGAGATTAAAGGCAGGGTGCCATGCCCACCACACATTTCCATGAGTGCTGGGGATCTGAAGTCCAGTTCTCATGCAAGGCACTTTACCCAGTGAGCCCTCTCCATAGCCGCAGCCAAGTCTTTCTTCATGCTGAGGTACATTCCAAGAAATGCGCTGTTAGGTGATTTCGTTGTGCAATATAAAAGATGATGAATAACATGTCAGTAGGTGATAGAATTTTTAGGGGACACTGTCACCGACCAAAATGATCTTACATAGTATGAGACTGCATTCGCTTCCTGCGAATGGCTCCTTATCCTGCTTGGAATGAAATCCATGGGCTTTTCCCAGGTTGCACAAAATATGGCTCAAAGCCCACATTTTTGCCTCCCCTTTCACATGCTGTTCTCTGTATAATCATCCCTGTCCCCTGGTCCTTGATGTGTTCTTCACAGGTGCTCTTGAGCCAGGGCCTTCACACCACCCCTCCTGGATCCTTCCAATAACTCAGTTCTAGCTCAGAGGTTTTCCCTAACACCACCTTACAGAGTCAGCTCTACTGCAGCTGCTCTCTGACCCGGTATTATTTCCTACTGCTTGCACCGCTGTCTGAAAGTTCATCACTTATTAATATTTTGAGTGCATTTGTTCCCTTGCCCCATAGAATGTCTCCTTGTGGATAGCAAAAGCCAGAAGATGTTCAATAAGCTTATTTGAATAAATGATTCCCAGTGTTCTGGTGAAATAGAGTAGAGACACAGAGTTCAGAGCATGCACTGGGTCCTGGTATTGCCTGTTCAGCTCTTGTTCCATGTCTACACTATAGCAGGAATCAGATGCTTTCCCGCAGGTGGTAAGGGTGAAAAGAGAGGACAATAACACGGCTCTCACAGCCCCTCCACAAAGTGAGCATACAGGATGGCTCTTATCAAGAGCAGTGGAGAAATAGACAGAGAACCAAAAGGCCAGAATGATAGGAAGCCAGTGAGTTGCACATGACCATAGCCATGTTTGTTTTCTAATCTTCATATCACTTTCTTTCTTTTCTAATTGAATAGTGATGGTGAGTACCTCATAGGGTTGTCATGAGGACAAAATAGGTCCACACTTGCATATTTGCCTTGCTTTTTAGACATTGTAAAACATCACAGAGGTCAGCTGTGAGTATAGTTGATGACATCACTGCTTCTTCAGCTATTGCCGCATCTCCTCCTAGTTTCATTCTTAAAATAAGACACACATGGTAGGAAAGAGATGGAGAGAAAGAGAAAGAGGGGGTTGGGAAGAGGGAGGGGAGAGAATCTTCATCTTGTATCATGCTTATATGGCAGACATTATTCTGAGGCCCTGAGAGTGTTTCTGCATTTAGTCCTCCAAGTACCTACAAGGTAAATATTACCACTGGCTACTTTTTACAGGTGAGTAAACTGAGGCAGAGAGAGAGAGAGGTAGTCTTCTCAGGATTGCTCAGTTTGGCCGTTGTGACATAGGCTGATGTTTGTAATCTACTCTTCCTTATACTTCTTAGCACAGTCTCTGACTTTACCAACTGCTGTGTGGAAGGAAAAGGAACAAAAGTGTCCTGGGCCATGTGTGTAGGGAACACAAGACTGGACGCCACACCACCTGGCACATTGCCTGTATCTATGATGGGCACTTAGTGGTGTTTAGGGAGTGTCACATTTTCCTGAAGACCCCGTAGTGAAGTTAAGGCACCTGGGGTCCTCTCTTTTTATTCATGGACTCGCTCTAAATTATACAAATACACCTACAACTTAGCGTCCATCTAGAAAACAGGCCCACATTCCATGTCTTCTGACACCCTTCCTTACAGGTTGTCGCTGATGGTCTCTGGGCATCACCTTCACTGTGATGCATTGTAGCTTGGCATCCTGCTAAGTCCATCACAGGCACCTGACTTGTTCTTGTCTTCAACTGTGTCCACAGAATCCTAGAAAGTAAATTCTATGCATTCCTTCAAAATACCTCATTCATGTTTGTGTATTTCTTTGCTTCTTCTTTCCTTTTAATTAGTATGCAAATTTACTTTAATTTTAAATAAAATTTTAGGTTTATATATTATATATATGTGTGTGTGTCTCTCAAAGGCTTTATTTTAAATAAAAATCCTTCATGATTTACTATTAACATTTCTGTTTTTTTCTTTTATGTTGCTAACATGGCTTGACTTATTAAGGACTAAACTCAAACTTTACTTTTTATCACTGAAGAGTGACTTTTGAGTGGGAAGCAGGCTTCTTAGCTCAGAACCTCTGAAACAAATCAAATCCTCTTTAAGAGAAAATGGCTTCAGCACCACGGAAAGTTCCCAGGTGGCGGTCTCCCAAAAGCCAGGGCTGTGGTGTGGAACTGCGAAGTTTCTAGGCGCAGTTCTTGTGGTCCTTAACAAGAGCCACACTTACTAAACTTGCTCCATCTGAAGACTGTATGAGCCTCGTGTCTGTGACTTTTCTCTGTCCTTACTGCCTGGAGGGAAAGCTTGCAGAAAGGGACAGGAGGCTTCTGGGCCTGCACACTTGCAGAATTACTTATCGTTCCTTTCTATAGGGGCCAAATTTTGCCGTCCCCAACTAACATACAGAGGTCCTATTTTGTTCCCATGCCTTGGAAGGTGTCTGTCTTTGGAGACTGGAGCTGAAAAGACATAGCATCACTAGGCGAGCCCTAACCCAAGATAATGCTTATAAAGAAGGGGTTTTTGGCTATAGATGCACAGAAGAAAGACTGTGTGTACACACAGGGAGAAGATGGAGCTCTTCAAGTGCAGAACAGAATGGTGCCACTAGCCTAGCCAGTCCTGCCAGCTGACATCTTCCTGAGAATTCTGAGGCAGCCGCTGGTGTGATGGCTCAGCTGATAAGAATGTGGCCACACAAGCCTGAAAACCTGTGCTTGATCCAACAGTCCACATAAAAACGCTGGACACAGCAGCATATATCTGTAACCTCAGCATTTCTATTGGAAAATGCAAGGCTGAGATGGGATAATTGCCCAGGAGTTTGTAGGACAGCTAAACTGGAGTATACAGTGTAGCAGAAGCAACAGGAGAGAGAGAGGGAGAGAGAGAGAGAGAGAGAGAGAGAGAGAGAGAGAGAGAGAGAGAGAGAGAGCCTGCCACAAAAGTAGGAGAGAACTGACTCCTGAAAGTTGTCCACGGGCTTTCATGTTTAAACATGAGCTTAATGTTTAAATTAACAGAATGAATAAAGATGTGGTACAGGCATGCCCCCATTCACACTCATGACCCATACTAAATAAAATTTTAAAATTGAAACCAGAATTGTGAGACAGTAACATTTTGCTAAGTTACTCAGGGGTGCTTTGTTTAAATAGCCTTGGCAAATGAATGCCATAGGCCTTTGTACTATCAACTTGTCTTTCCCACAAGTGCTCAGTCTGGCTCCATGACAGGCGTATGGTAATTGAGGGTCCTCAAAGACCCTGAGGCAGGAAGGGGCTAAAGACGTTGGATGTACCAGAAGCTGGCCACTGTGGTCAGGTCCCCTGGAGCCTAGCGGGTGGAAATGGGGACAGGAGATCTGCAGGTGATGAACACAGTGCAATACCTCTTTCTCTTCTAGGCTGGTGTTCGTAGCATCTGGCCATTTTCTTCACCCACTCCCCAACACATGCATGTGGAAAGAGAGAAATCAGGAGCCAGCCCAGCCCAGCCCAGCGTTTCTGCCTTCAGCACCCTTTGTTTCAGGCACCTCACAACTACGAATGCCAGAAGCGATAGGGGAAAAAAAAATCAGAAAATAGAGCGGGAGAGGACAAATCATCCCTTCCAACCCCTGCTGAGCATGCAGAGTGAGGGACATATGGAAATTAATATATTCGGCTCTGATAACACGGTTTTCCTCGGCGTTTTGATTAAATGCCGACGGTTATTAAATACGCTCCTTCTCGGTGCTCATCTCCGAAAGCCAATGTTGCTTTTCATTTTGAACTCTGATGAACTGTCTCCTGGCGCTCACGCACCTCGATTGAGTCTCAGCCGACTGCAGCCTGGGCACTGGAGGAGGCTGGAGAAAATCAATATGAAATGTCAGGTGGTGGGTCAGAACCCGGGCCTCCCCAGCCGGAAGGAGCTGGGGTCGGGTGGCTGTGGAACAAAAGCCGGTGTGCCTTGAAGAAGGTCAGCCTTTTGGCCCAGTCAGGACAACGAATCTCTTTCTTTTTAATTAGGTTAACAGGCTGGTACCTTGCACTGCAGGGCTGGGGCTGGGGCTGAGGCTGGGTGGGTAATGGGCAGGTTTGATGAAGATTTGCTTGCAGGGCACTCACTAGCTCCTGAGTTTCTAGGGAGGGACTGTTCTGTGGACTTTGATTTTGGAGAGGTGTGTGGCACCAGGGCTGGAGAGAGGAGCAGAGTCCTGGGAGGGGGAGGGGCGTCTCCTGGATGTGTGTCCTGACAGACTTCCTGCTTCCGTGTGCAGGGATGACCCTTCCCTATATTCCTTGGCCTTCACACTTTAGAACAGCAGCTGTTGACTTGTAAGGTCTCCATGACACTAACTCACAGCACACCACGCCACTGTTTCACGCCTCTCAGCACACCGGCCTTGTTTATTCATCTGTGACTCTCCAATGGAGGCAGGTGTCTTTACTCTTCAGCGTGCTTAATTTTTCTGTGTCAACTTGACTGGCCACAGGTGCTCACATCCTTGGTCTGACATTCCGGTGTTTCTGTGAGGGTGTTTTGGGATAACTTTAACATTTAAATGAATAGACTGAATTAATAGTGACCTCTTAATGGGATGGGGCCCTCAGCCAACCAGGTGAAGGCTTGATTGGAACAAAGAGCTGATCCTTTTGTGGGTGACAGAGCCTTTCTCCACCTGACATGCTTTGGGGTGTGGATGATATTTTCCCCCTTTTAGGTTGCTGTTGAATTGAGACACTTGGATCTTTAGCCTGGTGGCCCACGGGAAGGAAGGCCATCACCTCTCTAGAACGTTAGCTCACTGCCTGCAGATCTCAGGACTCGATCTCATAAGAGAGCCAGTTCCTTATGATGCATCTCTTTATACAGGCTACCTCTCTTCTCCCTTATCTGTAGGACCCTGGCTAATACAGTGAGCCCTAAGAGACAGAGAGACGTACGTCTGCGTTTGCTCGTTCCTGTGTCCCCCAAGTTGGATTTGGTGCCTGGTGCATAGTATGTGCTCAGCGAATATTAATTAAATTATGAATAACGGGGTCTCTCCTGTACCTAGCAAAAGAGTAGGGGTTCTAAGTACCTTACGGTGGCAGGCCTGAGCATGTGTGGGGGTTCTGGAGGAACGGGATAACCATTTTCATTGCCATTTATTGCTCCCTCCTTATGCTCAGAAGATGCTAGAAGTCCTATGTATTAATATATAACAGTGTTGACCTCTTCTGCTCACCTGTCCTGTGGGGACTGTGGGGCTCAGGAGGATTGCTTGGAGTCACATTAGGCACCAATGCCAGAGCTTAGCTGTGCTCCATAAGTACCGTCCTAAGCCATTCCTTTTCTAAAATCTTCTAAGGCCTTGACCGTTCTTCAGCTTCAGTTCTTGGGTCAGCGATTTCCCCAGTCACTGCATAGATTAGCCCTCTGCATTCAGGACTCATGTGGGCCTTGCCTTACTCTAAAGCCCAGGCTAGGATCTACCACACTGGCTGTGAGGACATCAGGGCTTCTTGGAGGCCCTCTGGAATATCTCTAGGTCAGTGGTACTCCCACCTTGTTCCGAATTCACTTCCCAGAGAGAACCTGTCCCTCCAGGCGGCTCATGTTGCCTCACATTCAGCAGGTCTCAAACGGAATACAAATGCTCCACCCCTAGTATGACTTCCGCATAGGTCCCATCCCATGTGCTAGTCATGTCAATCATTGGGCGGGCGTGTCTTCCTGTCCCTTTTCCTTTCCCTAAGCCGGCGTCTACCCTACCTCTTCTGTTTATCCTATTCCAGTGCCTCTCAACCTATGGGTCAAGACCCTTCTTGCGGGTATGTGTGTCACATATCAGAGAGCTTGCATATCAGATACATACATTACAATTCATAACAGTAGCAAAATCACCACAACACGAAGAACTATATTAAAAGGGTCGCAGCATTAAAGGACAGGAAGGTGGAGAAGCACTGTCCTATCCCTTCCTCATCCATTTGTATCTTCACTACAGTCCAGCAAGTCTGGTTAACTCTGCTGCCAAGATCTATCTGGAATTCTCTGCTACTGCTGACCACGGCATCCTATCCCTTTGTCCACACCACCTTTAACAGTCTCTCTACTGTTTCCTTGGCCATTCCTTGGTGTCGCCTTCCTCACAGTGATCTCCACACAGACTTCAGCTCAGCTCGGTGGTCGGCCAGTTGCTGGCAGCATTTTCCTCTGCACCTGTGTGCTTCAGACCCACGCACGCACGGGGCTTCCCCTTCTCAGGAACATTAAATATGGGGCTGACTCCCAAATCAGCTTAACACCTGTGATTTCTTTACGCTCAGTGTGAAATGAGATGAAACCCTTCCTAGCCACCCCCCCCAACCCCGAGCCTCTTCTCTCCCCACCCCCACCCCATATGTCAGAGGCCAGGGCACCTCTCACCCCCACGGCCCTTGTGCCGATACTCACACTTGGTGTGCCTGTCACACAGGGCGGATGCCCGCATGTCACACAGCCGGATTGTCCCCTTGCTGCTGCTGTAGACAAAGGTGTTGCAGTGATGGGGGTGGAACTCGGCGGCCGTGATCACCTCTGTGAGCTCCTCCATGTTGGCCGGCTTGATGTCCACGATATCTAGCACAGACGAGTCAAGGAGGGACCAGGAAAAGGGGCCGAGCTTGGGGCATTAGCAGCTCTTGCTGTGGGTGCTGCGGGAGCATTTGCCACACACACACTGGGAGGCTGTTAGCAGAAAAGCGGGCAGTGGTGATTCCTGGCAGCTGAGGCTCAGGGATAAAAGGGATGGGCTCGCCCAGTAGTTAGAGGGTAGCATTAGGACTTAGGCCTAAGCTGGGTGTGGTGGCTCATGACTCTAATTCCTGAAGGCAAGAAGCTAAGGCAAGAGGATTGTTAGAAGCCCAGCCAGAGCCACACCGTGAAACATCTTAGTGAACTTAGGTTTCCTGAGTTCCTCTCAACTTCACCTACTGTGACATGTAGGAGACAACCTTGTACTTGCCTGTGAGACCACTCAAGAGTGTTTCCAAGTCTGTAGCAACAGCTGAGGAGCTAGCTGGACCCACTCTAGCCAAACCATTCAATTAGAAGTCTTTCTGGGATTCTGGGCTGATAAATTTCATCTGCAACAGGCTGCAATGCCTCTCCCATGGGAGATCTGTATAAGAACAGCAGCTGCTACCTAGTGAGGGTTTATTAAAAGGCCTCTCGGCACGCATATCCTGAACTTAGATTCATTTAACCCTTACAACAACACTAGGAATAACACCTCTTGCACCCATCTTCAGGGGTGGAAGTGGAGGTTCCATGAGCATTCAAGAAGTTTCCTCAAGAGGCATAGCTAACAGGCTAGGGAGATACTCAGCAGGTGACAGTGCTTGCCGCCAAGCCTGATGACCTTAGTTTGATCTTTGGGACCAACGTGGTAGAAGGAGAGAACCAATTTCTACAAGCTGTCTTCTGACTTCCACATGTGTGCTGAGGAACACATTTACCTACTTACACACATGCACACACACACAATTAGTATATATATATGTGTGTGTGTGTATACACTAATATATACCTATTACTATGTATATATACACATATATGTCTTGTGTGAGTAGGTGATGTGTTGCTCATTCCGCATATGTGTGTATATGTATGTATACACACACACCACTCACTAACCACAGCTAGTGAGTGACAATAATACCAACTCTTTACTCCAGGTACAAAGCCTGGGAGGTTTCATAATAGCCCAGTTTCCTTCCTTTAAGATGTGTCTCCATAAGCTGTGATTTCCTGGGGCTGGGATGTTGGGTGGGAGCTAAAGTCTCAGAAAGAAACCATCTATATGTAGTGAAGGATTTGGGATTATGTGGAAGTGACTCAGTTTTAGCTTCCAGGTTCCCACCTTCTCAATATATTCCTTTGTCATAAAAGGATATCAGAGTGTATATCAGAGTGAAACATTTAGACTCTTGTTTATAAAGACAATTCAATGAAAAATAAAAGCTGAGCAAGAGGACCTGCATTCTCCTGACTTCACTTCTCATGTGCCACCTTTGTGATGTTTTCACACACACACACAGTCACACACACACACACACACACACTTAACTTACCATATTTTTCTTTAGACCATCTCTACATTGCCCCACTTTTTCATCTCACCTAAGCAGTAAGCAAACATTCCCCAAATGATGGGTTAATCATCTACATGAAAATGAACACATAGTAATTAAAATTAAAATGTATGTGCCAGGAATCTTGGTGCCACTCTTTGGAAAGCAATGCGTTGCACGAACAAACAGTAGCTTGACATAGACCATCCTAGGGATACTTTCGCTAAGCAAGCAACACAGATCCCTCTTGGCCATGTAGACAGGGACAAACACGGTCCTATTTTGAGCCCTAGTAGCGCCAATTAGGTAGCCATGTACTAACAAATGTAGACATGTACTAGCAAACAATGCTGAGGATCCTGTTGGGTCTGTTGCTGAATGCGATTTGTTGAATGCCTTTGCACCAGGCTGGGCCTCTTCCTGTACGATTATCTCTTAAGCACTGCATTGCATTCTTTCTAAAATTAGTTTGAGCCTGTGCTAACATTGCCTTTTGGCACATTTTCACCTACCAAAACCAGATGCAAAGATTACTTGGTTCGATGGGGCATGCGTATCGCTAAGTTCTCAGACGGCTACTTGCCTCAGTTTCTGCATTTGGGATACACACCTGGAGCCCAGATACAAACAGCTTGGGAGGGGCTTCAGGCTACAGCTCCAATGTGCTTTCTAGCTGCTGACTGGTGCCGTGGGCTTGGCGGGCATGGCATTGGGTGGGGCAAGTAAAGGTTCATGTTCAGCAACTGTCAGATTCCATCAGAAAGTGTCTGCATGCTCTTACGGTGCCAGCAAACATGTTTCCCTTTTCCCAAAGGAGAGAAAATCTGGTGTCAGCTTTCTCAGCCTCCACCAATATAGCTCCTCAAACAAGCTGAACTGGAAGAGATCTCCAATGTGTGGGAGAGGGAGGTGCTACAGACACAGTTATTTTTTTTTTCTACCTAAAAATAAAGTCCCAAAGCCAGAAGATGTGAAAACAAAGTGCATAAGCATATCTATGCCTCCAGGAGCAGCCTCCCGCCACCAAGTGCATTTTCCTGTAGCAGTGCCCAGTGGACCGGCCTCTGTCCACTGTTTCTCCATCTGTCCTACCTCCCAGCCCACTTCATCTCCGTTTAGCTAAGGGAAGAAGCCACGATTCTGTCCCCTTCTTGGCACAACCACCAACAGCTGGCACCTACCAAGTATTGAGCCTGCCTGGCGTTAAGTGTCTTATCAGCTCATCTGTCTCTCATTTCAGGTAGATGAAGTCAGGGCCATTAATAGCCCCATTTTACAGTGGAAGAAATAAAGTGAAATACAATTTTTTTCTTTCTAATCAGGAAAACTTTTCTAAAGTTTGTTCTTTGCCATTTTCATCCATATATTCATTACGTTCTGATTACTCTTGACCTCACTTTTCTTTGTCTCCTTCCTGCTCCTATTAGCCCCACATCCTTCCTACAAGTTCCTTTTCCATATTCACATGCTTTTGTTTTTTGGTTATCTTTTGAGATCCAATTAGCTTAACCGGGACCATCTGAGTGACTGACAGAGGCTTTGCATGTGTGCATGTGCACAATGCGCCAAAGTGTGCAAAGGACATGTTGGTGGAGTTGGTTTTCTCCTTCCACTGTGTGGGTCCTGGGATTGAACTCAGGTCATCAGTCTTGGTGGCTATGCACCTCTCCCCCCTGTGCATCAGGGATGCACAGATCGGTGACATTGTCAGTGGATGGCAAGAGATTTTACTTGCTACGACATCTTGCTGGCCTCTGAGACAAAGTTCTTATGATTGTATGACTGTATGGGGCAGAGCTGGGATTTGCACTTCAAGCTTGTGTGAGTATTCTTCACAGAGAGTCACACTGCATTCTGTGAGGAGTGACCTCACCAGGACAGTTTCTCTGAGTGGTTTTGCCTGGCTGCAGGGGAATGATGACTGGCTTACCAGAGGGATCGTCTCCTCTGCACTATGCCCCTGAAAACTCACCAGTGACAAGGCCTCGATAGTATTTTCCAGAACCAGAATTTTTACGTCCTCTGATATAATTGATTTGCTTGAATGGGAGGTTGGGATAAAAACCCAACAAAGGCTTTCTCGTTCTATTCCCTAAGGGAAGACTTCACTGAATTTTAGAAATGAGTGTGAGAGAGTATAGTTGCCCAAAATTTAAAGTCTTCTAAGGAGGACAGGAGGAAACCCACCCTGATGCCCAGAACCTGGGCCATCGCCCTCTCAGGTTCCAGAGGGAGATGTGTGGCTTCAGCATACGCATTTCCCCTTTGTGTTGGGAAGGAGTGAGAAAGGAGCTAAGCAATGCAAGGTGCCCTGTAGTGCCAAAAATGGAATGATGCATTTTGACAGTCAATTTTCTCCATCTGATCCTTTTGAGCACTCTATCTAAATTATTTCCCTGTTGTTCCAAGCAACTAAACAGCAAAAGATATCACTGGGATCGCGGTTAATATACAATCCAGACAGCCAACAGATTGCCATTAAATTAACCCTGGGGCCTGACAGATCTGTTCTTTTTGACCCCAACTGCTTGGAGCATTCCTTATTAATGCTAAACCCAGGCAAATTACCTCTACTCACAAAAGGGGTTAAGCTGGCTCTCTGGGGGGTGGGCCGGTGTGTATGTGTGTGTGTGTGTGTGGGGGGTAGTGGAAGACTCTGGAGACAGCTCTGAGGATGAGATGGGCATAGCCAGTCTGGCAGCTGAGTTTCATCCTTGCAGGGCAGAAGGCGGGAAGGTGAGGGCACCGCTGTGCCAGGCAGTTGCCTAAGGCATCATTGAAAGTAATAATTGAAGACACTGGGAGGTCACCCCTTCAGGGATTTCTTCAAACAAATAAGCATCCCAAGCTATAGATTACATCAGCAGTAGGATGAGGGGGTGCAGAGGACCAGAGCAGGATGGTGAAGGAAGGGGGAGCCCTTTCAAAGTCATTTACACCATCTAAGTTTGGAAGACCCAAGCTTTCTATACCTGTCAGTCCCCTGCCTTCAGTCAATGGCAAGATTATGAAAGGCTGACAGCAAGCTACATAAACATACAGAAGCACATGCTAAACTGAAGTTTAAGAACAATCTATGTTATTCAATTATTTTTTGCAGTGAAATGTCCAAGTATGTAAAAAAAAAATTGACTGTATCCGAAATTCTCACTCTAGGAACATAATTTAGTCTATACCTGAAAGTGATGAGCTTAAAAGCAGGCGGGACATGGAGCTGCTTGTGCTGGTTCTATGGGGTTACAGCTGTGAGTGGTTCTCTTTAAAAACAGCCATACTGTCCCCACATCTTAATTCAATGAAATTGTAAGATTTTAGAGTATAATAGTTTTTTTATTTTTTATTTTGAGTATAATAGTTTTTAAGTCAGATTTTATGCTTGTTGTATATTATGCCAGGTGAGGAAATTAGGCGCAAAATAGATAGTACAGTCTGATGACTCAAGGAAACATGATGAACAAGAGCAAGAAAAACAGACAGAAAACAGCCATGCCTTGCAGACTGAACAGAGTCTCAAAGTCAGGGTGTACCACCACTGTGAGTAACTGGAGTCCACTCACGTCCCATGACATTCCTTGAGAATGAACAATCTGCTAGTGATCTTACGGGTATGGTGGACATGCCAGTGACAAAAGGAGAAACAATCCCAGTCTACAGGGTCTCTGTTAAGGGGCTGTGGTTGACACAAAAAGTAGTTACATTAGGCAGTGGTCACTGTCAAGCAGAGAGGGTCTCTCTCTCTCTCTCTCTCTCTCTCTCTCTCTCTCTCTCTCTCTCTCTCTCCCCCTCTCTCTTTCTTGCTCACTCCCTTTCTCTGCCCCTCATGTGTATGCTCATGTGTATGTGCTCATGTGTGTGAATATGTATGTATGTGGTGCATGTGTACACATGTGTGTGTGTGTGTCTGTGTGTCTGTGTGTCTGTGTGTAGTGGGGAATCAGGCGTGGTATATCCCAGACAGAATAGAAGAAAGGCACCTGACAAATCAAGAGTTTGCATTTCTTAGCTTTCCCACCTGTCTCGGCTCCCTTCTTTTTTCTCAACCACTATGGTTAAATTAGCTGGCATTCTCACAGCCGAGAGGCAAAAGCAGTGGTGAGATTATTGTTTGTTTTGTTTCATTTTCCGAGATCGCTACAACTGATAATGTCCCAATAAAACAGGAAAACAGTCAGTATTTAAACAATAGCAGCAGCTTCTCTGCTTAAGAGTCATCCTGGAAAGCTGAGACAGGCCCTTAGCTCAGTGGGTAAAGTTCAAGAAAACACTGTGATAAACACGATTGTAACAAATGTGGCCAGGAGACCAGGGTTTGGTTTTTATTCCATTTCTATTTAGCTGAGAAAACTTGAGAAAGTCACTTTATCTCTCCCGGGGCTCAGTTTATTTGCCTTTAAATGAACAGAATCCTATTAACAGCCTCTATGGATTCTAATTATCAGAAGAGATAATGGAGAAAAATAATTTAAATCATTTTCATATTAGACAAAATCCCGTCTTCTGAAGGAAGTACATGCATCCAAGGCAACCATTTCCACGCAGTGTCTTGGAGTCAAAGTTGCTGTCCACGGGTGCCTGATTCATTGCACTGTTTTTTTCTGATACTGACAATTATTTCCCCCAAATCCTGGTTAAGCCAGGCAGGGATGAGACAGTAGAGGAGGATCCTTGCAGGGCTACTACAAACACAGGCTATGCTACCATTACTGGAGGAGGTCACCTGATGAAAAGCATCAGAGGCTGCCTACACGCTGCCTACATGTTGCCTACATGCTGCCTACATGCTGCCTACATGCTGCCTATATGCTATGGGTTCTAGATCAGTGGTTCTCAGCCTTCTTAATGCTGCGACCCTTTATTACAGTTCTTCATGTTGTGACCCCCAAACCATAAAGTTATTTTCATTGCTACTTCATAACTGTAATTCTGCTACTGTTATGAATCATAATGTAAGTATCTGATATGTGGACACTGTGGGGATCATGAGCCACTAGTATAGAAAGTCTGCCAGTTCAGAAGTGAGGATGTAGTTGCCTGTTGGCCTTGAATTCTGAGCTTATTACACTTGGACACCCTTTTGGGGACACACATTGCCATGAGATCTTTATTTTTTTAAGGTTCAGTTTTGATCCTTGGATATTAAGCAGTGATTACAAAGTACCCGATTTTATCAGTTTAAAAGGACGTGGTAAGGCACTGATGATTGCTGAAGCACACTTCAGGGAATATTCATCTCCTAGAAGCTTTGAAAAGCCAATGTGCAAATATCCATGGGGTATTTGCTGAATGCTAGGCTCAGGCTGTGGGGCTGGCAGAATTCTGTGAAGCCATATTAAATCTACAGGGTGCTTCTTAAGGCTGCTGCAGCACCCTTTATCACTGGGGAGCTCTTGAAAGCTCCACAACCACAGACTCTTTCTACACATACGTCAGAAGGCCCAGAATTGTGTTATAGAACCTTTCTTTTTAAAAAATAATTTTTAATTTTTATTTTTTGTGCATTGATGTTTTGCCTGTATGTACCTCTGCGTGAGGGTATCTGATCTTGGGTTACAGACAGTTATGAACTACCCCATAGGTGCTAGGATTTGAACTCAGGTCCTTTGGAAGAGCAGTCAGTGCTCTTAACCACTAAGCCACCTCTCCCATAGAAAATTTCTAAACCAAGAGTCTGTTCAGGTATTATTTTCATCATGAAGCTGTCTAGCTGCCGGGGCTCTTCCTGTCTGTGTATCCTGGAGGACACTTGCCACTTATGTGTTTGATTATGTTGGTGTGGTTGAATATAGATTTACTACAACTTGTATAGGCTAAAAATTTTAAATGTTCAAATATGACCTATTATAGAATCTCAAATGATCTTGAACATAGAAACTCATGTATAAAGAAAAAAAAAGAGTTTCTGCACATGGTGTCATATACCAGTAACCATGGTTCCCAGGAGACCAAGGTACTGAGATGCTGAGATGCTGAGATGCTAGCTTGGGCTACATAGTGAGAAAACATGCCAAAGAAATGAAATGAAATAAAAAGAAAAGACAAAGAGACTCCAAGGTGTATAGCATATATCTATAATACACTTGGTGATTAATAAAGGCCTCCACATCATTAGACTTGTTCTTCATAAAGACTATGTGTTTGTCTCTGTAGCCCTTGCCTTGCTATGCTAGCTTTGTTAAGATGACCTTCAGATTATCTTTCTCCTGTTTCAGATTAGGCTCAGTTATAAGGAATATTCTCTTCAGAAAGTTGGGGGATGAAAGAGGGAAAAGTGATGCACACATGTCCAGTTGTTCACCCACTTACCCACCCATGAAGGGATTTTACAGATACAACTTACATCCTCTAACCAGTTGAATCTAAGTTAATAAAAAAGGAGAGCGCTAGGGTGGGTCTGTCTGGAAGGATTTTATTTATTTCTTTGTATTTGAGACAGGTTTTTCTATGCAGTCCTGGCTATCTTGTAGACAAAGCTGGCCACACCCCCTTGCCAGAGTTAGCTTACAGTCTTCCTCTGAATATCTCAATTCAACAACTGGTTCCTCAGCAAAATCTTTATTCCCTAGTCCGAAACAATACATTGGAAAAACTAAATTTTCTTCCCACAAAAAGCTTGTGTCAGTACATAACGAAACACTCACTGGTGTTTATTTGTAGCATGTCATGCCGAAAATGCAATTTTGTTTCTTTCTTTTCTCTTTTCTATCCCTGGGCTTAGTACAGTGACTGACACAAGGCCTGGCCTCAGTGTCTGCACTTTTATATGAAAATTACTAACCTAGAAATGGGCTATTATGGTCTTGATGCATTAAGATTGCTTTGTTCACTTTAAGACAGGACCTGCTATACAGGATGGTCTGGATGTCTATGAATGGAGAACAGCATTTGAGGTTGAGAACCCAAAGGTTTACGGTTGGCATGCTTTTTCCTGGTGCTAAATGTGAGACCCCGGGCCTCTTGTTAGAATATAATAAGCAACATTTTATAAAATATCACCCAACTCTAGAGCCAAAGGAAGAGTCTAGAATTAAGAGCTTGACCCAGGCACGGAATTCAATAGAGCAGAGTCCTCGGGTCATCTTTTCTAGTTTTCTTCTCCCTTTGGACAAGAAGCATGATTTTTATCAGCCTTTGTTATACTAATAGTTTACTTAGTAAGGTATTTCTCTAAGCTGTGGGGGGGGTAGGGGGAGGAGAGAGAGAGAGAGAGAGAGAGAGAGAGAGAGAGAGAGAGAGAGAGAGAGAGAGAGAGAGAGAGAGAGAAGAGAGGGAGAGAGAGGGAGGGAGAATCTTACAGTCCTTTGGTAGATTTCTCTTCTATGGAGGATGAAGTGGAGAATGTGATCTAGGTGAAGAAAAAGCATGTTGTGAGAATGTTCACAGTCAGAAAGTGATGGGCCTGGGTGAGAACTCTATTCCTGTCCGACTCCAAACCCCACACCATCAGAGATGACGTCAGTGTTGTGCTTGCTTTTCCCCAACCAGTCTTCCTTTCTACTTGTCTTACTGAGTTAGTACTTGATACATATGTTGTAATTTTAGTGAGGGTTTTAATGTCTGTGGACTCACAGGATTTGGTATGGCTAACACACAATTATGAAAGCGGTCCATGTATTTCTTTGAAGCTTCTTGACTGGCACCTCAGTGGTTCCCACATTACAGTTTGCAGGTGTCCCAAGCCATGACACCTGCCTCTTTGGATAAAAGGCATAACAGAAGAAGGTGGTAAATAGGAGGTGTTCTTGATACTTTTATGAGACTGTTGTGGAAAAGGGCTGCTTCCTCCTCTAGAGGCAGCTGAGAGGCAAAAGGGCCCTAGTTTACACAGCCTTCCTGCCCCAGGGCAGTCTGGCTGAAAGGCACTATATAGATATCAGTTACCATCACCCACATGATGACAGTGATTATTTTACATATGGCAGCTTTAAGGGTGAGCGCTGTGGTCTCATTTGTATGCCAGCATCTGGCAGGCTGTCACACATCTGCAGAAGATAACCTAAACGGCACTATTAATATGTCCCCTTTGCATTCTCCCCAAGGCATCTGTCTCCCCCAAATGCCTGAGAAAGTTCCTTTCCCTCTTGAAAGCCTGGAGGCAAAATTCAGAAAACATGCCACCAAGGCTGGGGAAGCATAAGCTCAGAGTGACAGCTGGCTGAGCCCAGGCAGATCCCTGGCTCTCAGAATAGATGTGAGGAGGAAAAAGGGACCACCGTCTACACTCGTTCTACCAGCATCTGCTTTGCCCGGAAAACTTGCAGGCAGAAGCAGCTATCCCTAGGCCCACGTAGTGCGTGATGTCTGTTCTGGGATCAACAATAGATGCCCAGTCATAGTGCCAAAGGCCAGTTCTCAGCATCTCCAGATGTATCTCAGGGCCAGAACCCAGTTAAAGACACCTTCCCCAAGAAGCCTTCAGAGGCTATAGGATTTCTCTATGGTAGGGACTAACTAGCCATTGTACCCACTGCTCAAATACCCTTTTCATGCATATGTGTGAGTTGCGTGTGTGTGTGTGTGTGTGTGTGTGTGTGCATATGGAAGCCACAGGACAACCTCGGCTGTTGCTCTTATTATTATCCTACTCCTCAAAAAGACAAGGATCTCCCAGTAGCCTATAACTTACCAAGAGACTGGGATGGTTGGAGAGTGAGCCTCTACCTCCCTAGTGCTAGGATTGTAAGAGTGCGCATCACGTCTGGGTTAATTTTCCTGGGTTCTGGGGATCAAACTCAGATCCTCATGTTTACTGAGCAAGTACTTTACCAACTAACCCAATTTCCCAGCTTGGCTTTACCGCTTTTCAAACTAAGTTTCCAAGTTCGATTTCATAGTGAAGAGTCTCCCGGAGGCCCGTGCTGACCGCTGACTATGATGCCACACTTGCTGTGCGCAACAGCTCTCAGGTACGGAACTCTGAATCCATGGGAAGACAGCAATGGGTCATGTGGGGCTCCTGCTCTCTTTCATTCTCATAGGGGCAAACTAAAAACACACAGAGAACCGTTTCAAATCTCAGCGAGTATGACAAAGACAGCAAGAATATAGCTGCTGGCAGCCACCTGGGAGCTGGTGGGAGAGTCTCTATAGAGATAGCAGATTGACTGAGGCTGGAACCAAGAACTCTGGGAACACGTTTCCAGAGGGCACTATTGCAGGTGCAAAGAGAGGAAGAAGAAAGCTTAGTTGGGATTAGAAACGTGGTTCGCTGGCTGAAGGAGAGTGGATGAGGCAAGAGCAACATGACAGGTGTCAAAAGGAGTTAGGACCCAGACAGTGTGGAATCTTCTAGACCCTGGGAAACAACTTGGAGTGTTCAGCTCTCCAGAAAGTTCCTGGGGTGTTAGGTGCACAGCCAGAACGTCAAAGAGGTCACGTGGTAGCTGATAGAGACATGGGCACGTGTGATGAAGGAGAGGAATCAGGGGAAGGTGCCGCAGTGGTGGCCCATGTCTGTGAGTGTTGGTAGGGGTGGGGATGGAGGCATCTCAGCTGCCTGAGGTTCTTTTTGGAGGAAGTGTAGACAGGGCTGGCAACCAAAAGGCAGGAGCAAAGTTGAATTGGAGCCAGTGCTAGTGCTCAACTGACTGAGGGCTGAGCCCATGAACTGAATTGGGAATTGGAGCTCAGAGTCAGGGTTTAGGACGGACTAGATGGGTAGATGCTAGAACAGTGTCTCTCTCAACCTTCCTAATGCTTGCAACCCTTTAGTACAGTGTCTCGTGTTGTGGTGACCCCCAACATAAAATGATTTCCATTGCTACCTCGTAACTATAATTTTGTTATTGTTATGAATCATAGTGTAAACATCTGTATTTTCCGATGGTCTTGGGGGAGGGTCACGACCCACAGATTGAGAACTGCTACCCTAGACACCCAGCAAAGATCAGTTTATATTATTAAATGCAAGGTCAGTGTAACGAGGTCAGAGAACTGGTCTTACATATCTACGTAAGCATTCTGAGTATCTACTCAGAAACTTTCTTGACTTTTCCAAATGTTAGTTTAGTAGAAGATGATAATGCTTATAGTTTTTGTTTTGTTTGAGGTACTGGAGATCGAGCCTGGTGTCTTGTAGACAAGTACCCCCACCCATTGGGGTCAGTATGCCAAGAACAGCCTTGAGGGGCACCATAGCAAGGTGATGCGAAAGGGCTGCTGGTGATGCTATCTCTATGTGGATTGTGTTTTCAGGTGTCCCCAACTTGGAAATCTATCAAGCGGTGTAATTTCAGGAGTCTACATATTATATTCCAATAGAGGAATGAAAGACAGACACTGCAAGATCACAGCACATGGTGTGGATCCCAGTAAGTGGCAGTGACTATTTCTGGGACCAATATGACACAATGGGAAGCCATCTCCATATCTTTATGGCATATATATTCCATTAGACTGATTTTGAACTTCTTAACAGATGAAGAACCCCTCCCCTGCCCCCAAACCCCTAAATCTTCATTATTGGTAAAGTTCTATCTATCTATCTATCTATCTATCTATCTATCTATCTATCTATCTATCATCTATCTATCTATCTCTCTTTTTGTTTGTTTTCTTTTAGACAGAATCCCAGTATGCCATAGCACACCTGTACATGATGCTAAGGTCTGAACTTAGGGCCTAGTGCATGCCATATGAGCACCCGGCCAACTGAAATGTGATATGTGCCAGCTCAGCTCTATTTTTAATTCATGACACATAAATGCCGCTGCATGAACAAATGATTTTGAGTTACGTTCCAGAGCTAGCCCTGTCACCCTGCCCATAATTTAAGATTTTTTTCCTTCACAAAATGCCAGCTCTTTCCACTTTGGCAGTTCCTTTCTTTTGCCTCTTTCTCCCCAGCCCACTCCTACCTGGATACTCATGAGTTGGGCCAATGGGCTTGCAAGGAAAGGATACTAAAACTCTGATTGGTTATCTCAAAGTTCCACAGGTTAATCCTCAGGTCATCAGCAGACATGTAGGTCTCATAGTCGCTGTTGACAGATATGGAGTTGATGTGGTATGTGTGTGCATTGGCAAACACTCTTCGTGGGGTGGCCTCCACCATCAGGTCCATGGGTCTCAGGACAGGCACCTGGGATACAAGAGAGGAACAATGCTCAGAATGAAAGCTTTCTTTCTTTCTTTCTTTCTTTCTTTCTTTCTTTCTTTCTTTCTTTCTTTCTTTTTAAAAAATGGGTTTGTGCTGTGTCCTTACCACCACACAGTAAAACACAACCCTGAAACCAAGAGTTACAGAAACCGGTTGCAATTCTTACCACCTTCTGTGCCTTTTAATGATGGATACCTGACACTGTGGGCAACATTTAACTTTTATAAACTTGAAACATTTCTCTAGTCCCCTTTCAGGGGACTTGGGTACCATTGTGTGGACATAGTCTTCAAAGTTCTCCCATTTTAATTCTTTCACATTTCAAAATTTTAATTTTTTGACAATTTTATACATGAGTACTGTTTACACCATTTTACCCCTCCCTCTCTCTCCACTCTCCCTCAAATTCATGACCTCTTCTTTATTATTGCCACATATACACAAATATGTATGCATATATGCACACATTTACACAATGCAACCTTCTGAGGTCCATTTAGTGTTTCTCATATATACTCCATCTTTCTTTTCTTTCTTTCTTAAAACAAGAAGATTGTGGGAAAATCTTAGGAATGTGTCATTTAGCTTCAACCTGTCTATTTTTCTCATGTTCTTGCATCATGGCCCTAGGGGCCTGGGTTCTCTCTTAGTTTTACTCTTAACCTTTAAGGGTGCTTTTAGGAAAATGTTCTACCACTCAAGACTCTAGTGACCCCAAAGGAGCTATTATTATATGAGTGTTCATCACATCTTGGTTGACTTGGGAACTTCTCTGTTTACACCTATTGTCCTTGAGGACCAACTAGGTAGTGTCACATTCAATATGGCCCCTGTTTGGACAGTATATTAGATGGCCACTCTTCTGAAATACAGAAGGTGTCCAGTGTGTCTATTGGATGACTGAGTAAATGCCAGTAAGTGTTTTCTTCATGGAGGGCTGGGGGGAGTTAGGTGGCTGAGAGAGAGAGAGAGTTCTTTCTGGGAAATATGAACAATGACACACACTCTTCTAAAAATCCAACTAGCTAAACCACACAGCATATAGGTACATCTTTTTGATAGAAACAAGGAGATAAACAGCCACAAGGATCTTTTCCCCTCACAAAGACTCTTGCACTGAGCCTGCCTAACAGCAGGTGGTAGATTAAGGTTAGCTCCTGGATTAACATCACCCCAGGTGGCAGGAAGAGGTGGCCCAGAGCAGATTGGCTTCCTAAAATGCAGTTACTTGACAGAACCTTCTAGAAGGCAGAGCTCTCCCAGCCCCACCTTAGAGTCCTTCACAGGCTCACACATGTACGTGTGTGTGTGTGTGTGTGTGTGTGTGTGTGTGTGTGTGCGCGTGTGTGCATATGAATGATTCTGAGAAAACACTGAGGGACTCCCAGAGAGACAAAATGTTTGGTGCTCCAGAAGCCAATGGTGGGGGTCTTCTGTGTGCCAAGATGGAGGAAGGAGTTGATCTCTTAGGACCCATATGGCAGGCATGGATAATGAATGGTTTTGCAGCTCATGCATGGGAGTAGGAGGCCTGTGCTCTGAACAGAAGAAACCACTGACTGATGGGCTGGGATGTGCCCTGCACTCTGAGCATTGGCGGAACCTTCTCTGTTCTCATTCTATTGAAGATGGTCATGAGGCAGTCAGCATCCATCCCACCCACTCTTTCAGCAACATCAACTGAGCATTGCACAAAGTCCCAAGAGCTCATCTGGTGAGCACAGGACCCCATCTCACTCCAGCCTCATGGCTGCCCTAGCTGGGCGTGGGGGTGGGGGTGAAAGATATCGCACAACAATGGAGTGAATGCTTCTGGGAGGAGCCATAGTGCGTAGGGAGTCTTGAGAGGCTTCCCAAGGATGGGTGGGTGTATAGAGACATGAAAGATGAGGAATAAGTCACAAGGCTGGCAGAACGCAGGCCCTATCCAGGGTTGAAGTAGGGGTGGTGATGAAGTCTACTGTGAGAATGAAGGTGACAGGGTAGATTGCAAGAAGGGGCTCTGCCTACATCAAGAAGGTAGGAAGAATGAATGGGTTGGTGATGACCCAGATGTCATCAAGATCAAGTTTTCATCAGACCTTTCTGAAGATATAGTGGAGATGAGTGAGGGGCTGAGGTCCAAGTTTTACAGGTGGGTGGGTATGCATGAGTAAACACCAACTAAGGGTTTGTGTGAGTTGAGACTTCACAGTGGATAAAACTTAGCTTGCTCCATGAACTTGGCCCTGAAACAGTAGGACTATAGGCAGAAAACAGAGAGGCCAAGTTACTGACCCAGAGTGGTCCAGATATGAGAAGGCATAGGCAGGATTTGATATCAGGACCCATCTGACTACAAATTGTGCCTTCCTCCTCGTGTATACCAGGCAAGGACACTATGCAGGGAGGGAACTGATCAATGCTTTGTAAGTGACCTGGATAAATAGCCAGGGCGTTTGTAGGAGAGAGACATTACTGCTGTCACATCATGCTGTGGGTCTGAAGCCTCTACAGGCACCACAGAGTTTCATAGTAAATTGACAAGGCATCTATTTTGTATGTTTTCAGAAACATGTGCCACACTTTTTTACAGTTGCTCATAAAGGCACTTGTACTTGGAACCTTTCAGTGTTACTTTCTCTGCTCTCAGAGATGCCTGAGCACCCAGAGCCTAGGGCAGTGGGATCTGTCAGGCTTCCTTGCTGTCCCTGACCTCTAACCTGGTCCTTCATGTCTGCACTGGGTCTTCAGATGATTCGTGTGGCTGCATCCAATGTGGAAGGGAGCGTGACGACAGGATAAAGAGGCATTTCAAAGTGGTAGCTGCCAGCCCAGGCCTGCTGCCTAATGTGATGAGCCTGGTTGCTAATGCAGGCTGACACGATCCATGATGGGCTGCATAATGGGGAAGGGCTCTGAGCAGGTGTCTGGGGATTCTTTGCACAGATAAGGTGTGTGTGTGGTGCGTGTGTTTCTGTGCATGCATGGGTGTATGTATGTGTGCATTCATGGCTGTGTGTGGAGGGAGTCTCTGCATCATTTTTGCTTTTAGGAAAAGGCTTGTCCTTTGCCCATTGTGCCCCTCACAAGGAGGGCCCTCTGCAGGTCAGCGAGGACCAGATGGGTGGATTAGGCCACCATATTGGGACTGTGATTCCCACAGGGTCTAATTGTTCCTTCTGGGGCCATGCAGGGAGAAGAGCAGGGCATGATTTCAAGAGTGACAGGGAATGTCTGGGTTTTCTTTGGCAAGCATTGTTCTGGCAGTCTTCCAGTGCTATGAGCCAGTTATGCTGTTTAGAGCCCCAGGTGTCAACACCACCCCAGCCATGATCTTACTCAGCCTTCCTAGAACTAGCCTTGGAGGCTCTCCTCACCCTGCCCCTCTTGCTGCCCTATAGCGGAGGATGCAGCACAGTGTCACAGAGAGCAGGCTAAGCTTTTGATTTTGGGGGGAACAGAATCTTGATATGTATCTCAGGCAAGTCTTGAACCTGTGACCCTCCTGCCTTAGCATCTGAATGCTGGAAACATCAGCTTAGGCTGAGACCTAGGTGAAGCTGTTATCTGAGCCTTGCTGGCAGCTGTGGAGGCTCTGTACCTACAGTGGCCCAATCTGGGGTGCAGCAGTGTCCTCTCTGAGCATCTTGCATCCCTCCCTCTCCTCTGCTCAGGTTCAGTGTCCTCCTGAGGTCAGTTGTGCATGTGAATATTCTCACACATGTGTGTATGTGATCTGGGAGGGGTCAACACAATCTCATCCCTGCCCCCTGCCCCACCACACAACTGGCATCCTGTTATAGCCACTGATTGATTTCCCTGGAGACAAAGGACAGCCTGAGTCTGACCTGCCCTAGGCTTACAGAGAGCCATTCACTTCGATTCCCCTTTCCAGTAGCACCCTCTCAGACAGACCTTCTATGAACACCCCACATTAAGTGACAACCCCCTATCCACTGCCTGAAATGCTTTAAACACTTAACCCAGTCACTAGTGAATTATCTCATTTTTATGATCACGAAGGGACAGATAGGAAAGGAGATGCACAGAGTGGCTGAGTAATTCATCTAAAGTTACACAGCTAGCCCGAGGCAGAGCACCTGTACTCCTTGGCCCAAGAGTCAGCTTGCCTCTTTATCCTCCTGGTTCAGCACCAGGGGTGCTGAGGTGGGGGGTGGGGAGGAAGGGAGCTGCCTTGTACCTCCTAGGGAGGTAGAGGCAGACTCAAAGAGAAGAAGATACTAATGGAAGATGGGCTAGAAGAAGTGGGGGTATGGGGTGGGGGAGCATGCATGTTCTTGAGAATTGGGCTAGTAGTTTAATTATTCACTTAACAAACTACTAAATCCCTTCTCTGTATCTAGAATGTCCCAGGGCATACACAATCAAACTTGCTTCTGTGGAGTCTCTCTCCCTTCCACTCCCCTCTCCCCTCCTCTCTCTTCTCACCTCCCTTCCTCCTTATTCCTCTCTCTCTCTCTCTCTCTCTCTCTCTCTCTCTCTCTCTCTCTCCATCCCTTCCTCCCTCCCTCTCCTTCTCCCCCTCTCTCTCCCACATGCTATATGGGTATATTACATGGCTTCTCCAGGAAGGCTTCTCTGAAGGATGCCATAGGAGCAGATGCTGGAAGGATGTAAGGCAGGGAGACCCATGGATGCAAATACACTGAGGCTGAAGCATGAGCAGAGCGTTGGAGAACAGTGAAACTGGAGTGGATGCAACAAGCAGAGGAGAGCTGAAGATACTATGGGCAAGGCGAGGAAGCTCGGGAGGCTGGTGGAGCAGCTCACTCACACTGCCAAGGAGCCTCTGTTCTCATTGTAATGAAAACTTGAACAATATGGATGCTCGTCCAATTATCAAAGCCACCTCAGGGGGGTGGGGTGGGTAGAGTCTGGCATGATGTACCCACTATTAAAGGGTAATTCAGTGTAACAAACCAAATCGAGTATGTACAAAGACTGTCAAATAAAATAAGCCACTAACAAATTAAATTACTCCCCGTCTTTCGTGGGAAGAATGCCAGTCAGTCATTTTTAATTTTAAAAATTATGCATCTTAATTCCATTTTTAAACATGAAAAAGAACATTAAAAGGCCTCGTGGGCTGTCTCTGATGAGGCTTATTTTGGGTGACACGTCTGTCCTGGTCCTCAGAGAACTGATGGAGCATCAAGCCTTGCTCTGGTCAAAAACCTTGTTTCCTCTGTGGATTGATGGTGGATGGGTTGGGGAACCAGGAGAGACAGGTTGGCTCAGTTTGTGATGACATATCAGAGCTGTTGTTTCCAGAATGAAGCTGCCAATCAACAGCACCCCGCCAAAACCTCCAAGGAATCCTATCCAAATAATATAATTTTTAGATTTCCCTGCTCACACCCTTCAACAGCCTCAATATGGCCCTAATTTCTTCTTTTACAGGCTTTGTCATATAGATTGAAATAAGCCCAGAACAAAACCCCTTTGGACCAACTCAGGCTTTGTGCTTCAGGATATTAAATAATAGAATTATATTCTTTCATTTGACAAATACTTATTAAGTGCCAATCACTGCACAGGCAATATGTGTACAAAGTGAACAAAATAGATTATACTGTAGAACTGAAAGTGCAATATGAAAGAAAGACATTCATGTCTCAGGCAAGCGTATTGTTACAGACTGTCACTCAGTCCACAGTGACTTTTCATGAGAAGGGGGGGGGCAGTTTTCCCAATTTAGATTAGGAGAATTAGGTAAGCTGTTTTGAAAGAAGTGAAATCTCAGCCCTGAGAGTGCCCTAGTTCTTAAGTCATCTGCTCTTTATGGGGACATCTTTGCTGTTAAGGGATGTCTGGAGATAGGCTGTGGAGCAGATGTTCCTGATACTGGCGAGTAGGGATATTGCTAAATAGCTCACAATGTGTACAAGACCATTACAAGGAATTAGCCAGACTAAGATGCCAATGGTTCTGAAATGGAGAGGCTGAGCTCTTAAGGAAGTCCTTCTGAAACAGAGTGTAAGTTGAGTAGACAGAGGAAAACGTGTGTCAGCTTACAACAGGCTGCAGAAAGTTCAGCTCAGGGCTGGGGATGGAAATTAGTGGGGGTCCACATGCTCTGTGTGTGCCAAGTCCTGGCATCAATTTTCATACATACATGTGCTGCACACATACCTAACACTTATAAATACCTATCTATGTAGCTACATGCATCGCCTGTCACCCACTCATTTTTATCTATCTAGCTAGTCTATAAATCATCTATCATCCATCTATTATCTATCATTTGTCAATCATCTCTCTATCTCCATCATCATCTATCGTCTAATTCTCTCTATCATCTATCTATCCACCCATCTTATATATATCATCTTTATTTCTTAGAGATTTAACTTCTATTGGTAGTACTGTAGATCACACATCGCTCCACATATTTCCTGATATATATATATATATATATATATATATATATATATATGAATAAAACTCAATCACAGATGATTTTCACGGCAGAATAACGGTTTCATATTATCAGTGTCTGACTTCCAGCCTGTGTGTGGAGAGGAGAGAAGAAACACCTTTCCCTCAGAAGATAAACTTGCCATCTAATTACCACTCCGTGCAGACGCCCCAGTCGCTGCCAGTTCTGTGCTATTTTTCCCCAGACATTTCCATTTTCTGCCAGCATCACTGCCTTTCAAAGTGCTTCCCTGATCACTGCCTTCCTGGTTATTTCCCTCAGTGTTACACATTGTGTAATTTCACATGAAGGAGGACACATCCTGAACGGCTACAGAGGAAGACAATTCCAATTAACACATAGCTAGGGAGGGGGTGTGGAGGGAGAGGCAGCATCTTCGTTTGGGAAGAGTTTGGATTAGTCACAGAAACCGCCTTTGCCTCTCACATGCTATTGTGATTTATAAAATTCAGTGATGTTAGTTATTAGGATAAATAGTCAATGAATATTTGGTGGCCAGAGGTAATAGACTTCTATCATATTATCACATTATGCTCTATTATTTTGACTATATGATATGATACATATGATAATATGATATTCAGTATCATATTGTAGTCTGCTATTTATGACTAAAGAATATGCAGAATCAATGATAAAAATTTTGATACTAATGACAAATCTTGCCAGCGAAGTTCCCTGGGAAGTCACTTACACAAAGGAGGCCTCCATGAATACAAAGATACTTGTCAATACCCTGAAAACAGGACCCCTCATAGATCTCAGCTTGTCAGAGCCCTTTGTAGCTGAGGTGTGTCAGTTCGGTCCACCTGTGCCCACCTGCAGGTGGTGGTAGCGATCACTGGTGTCTTTCTCACTGGAACAAGTTAACTTTCAATGACCTTTCAAAGTTGAATGATCTGTTTCCTGGTCCTGGCTGCATATTCAAATTAAGTAAGCCCTCTTGTTTAAAACTGATGCCTGGTCTTCACCACCAGGGAGTTAAGTTACCATGCCTGAGAAATGGAACTCAAGGAGTGGTATTGTGAAAACCAAACCTACCCCTAAGCCAGGTAACCAATGTAAACCCACATCTGGGAACTAATGAGTCTGTCACTAACGGATAATTTTTGCAAATACTCATCAGTTAGCAGATTTGGTTTTTAGAGGAGTTTAAAATGATTGTCACAGTTTTATACCAGTGGAGGTTTTGGTTTTTTTGTGAAAGAAACATTTCCTGATTATTTTTATGAGTGCACAAGATCATTCATGGAATATAAAAATGGCTAAGGACATGGAGTGGAGGAAAGGCCTGGGAGGAATTGGAGGGGGAGTGGTGGCTTGATAAGACTGAAATTCCTTCTATACACACACATATATATGAAATTATCAAGGAACAAATAAAAAACAGAAAAAAGGGCTTTTATCTGTTACATACACTGAGTTCCTAAGAACAAAACAAATAACTCAAGAAAAATATAAATCAAGATATAAACAGAAACTTCAGAGGTAGAGATTTCCAGACCTTTATAGATATGCCAGTCTCACCAGCAGCCAGCAGGTTAAGAACATCTAAAACCCCTTAATGGTACAAACGATTAATCAGATTCCTTTTAAAATTTTCATTCATAAAGAATCTACTATGGCAGTCCCTGTTCTGAGCTTACTACAGGTTTATGATGAGGGAGGTTAGTTAAGACACAATACAGTTACCTTATTTTCTTAATTTAAAGATTCAGGCACTGGGCACAAAGTGACCCTTAACAGGACCTATGCTGCCTCGCAGTTGAAAAGGTGAAGGCTGAAATGACTGACGTCTCATCTTCTCTAACAGAGGTTAGCACAGTGCATCTCAACCTTCCTAATGCTGCGGCCCTTTAATAGACTTCCTCATGTTGTGGTGACCCCAACCACAAAATTATTTTTGTTGCTACTTTGTAACTGCAAGTTTGACACTGTTACGAATCATAATATAAATATCTGTGTTTTCAGATAGTCTTAGGTGACTCCCTGTGATCGGGACCCACAGGTTGAGAATCACTGGGTTACAGCCACTGACACTGACCAGGGGATTTACAATGGGGAAAAAGAAAGTCAGATATAGATACTAAAAGAAAAACAATGTAACGTTTAATTTAGAAACTCTTTCTTGAAGGTAAACTATCATTCACCTCTTAACAAGAACTTTTTGGGAATATTGGTTGTCCATTATTAGTTACAATTACATTGTATCAAAATCTAGACTGGTCTGGAGGTGAGGGTGAATAAATTACAGTATACCTATACTCTGGAAATCTTGCCATTTCAAAGAAGATGAATTGGCTCAGAAGAATATCCATGTAGCTAAATGGTGTAGCTAGTATGAGACCCATATTTGTCCACTGCTGTTCATAACAGCATGTACAGGTAGAAACACCAGGAAGATATAGAAACACATGCCAAACAGTAATTTTCCGCCCATGGGCAGAGCCATGATATGCTGTTATCTGACTTGTTGATATAGACGTATTTCCTTTTTGTAATATAAATGAAAGGAAAGGAAAGAGAGAACATAAAATTGAGGGCTACAAAAGTGGGGGCGGATCTGGCAGTCGAGGGAAGACTTAGGGGCAAATACAAAAAACAAAAAAAAACAAAAACAAAACACTGTATGAAACTCTCCAAGAACTAGTAAAGATATTTCTGAAAACATTTTAAAACAGTACAAATGCAAACTGACTTTTCTATACATGCCCTTTGCTGTGCTCCACTTTGCTTAGTTCTTAGACATGTAGATTAATAAAAAGCTTCGTACAATGTGATTGTTATTCCCTTGAAGAACTTGCTAAAATTAGGAAGCATTCTAGTGTTTCCGTTTACTTGGTTGTCTTATCCATCAAATTTACACATTAAATTAAAAAAAAATCCTTCTTTAACCCAGCATATTCCTCGGGTCACTTCTCATTCATGGTCCTTTGCTCAAGGACAGCAAAACCAATTGGTCACTGTTCCACAGACATGGATTGCGTTTATTTGGAATGTTATTTACAGTTACTTTCAATCTTCTTCAGGTGATAAGGCATTTACCTCTCTTATAAGTTTTCTTCTAAGTTTAGAAGTCCAATGAAGCCTTTTCATGGAAATGACTCTATTTCGCTATATATTTATTTGCTTGCTTATTTCAGTGGTTCTTCTGGGACTTGAACTCAAGGCTTTGAGCACTGAGTTGTACACCACCACCCGCAAGCCCTGTAACATTCTTTTGAAAATTAGACTCTGAATTATAGTAAGTAGGTAAATTGTGCAAAAAGGAGTGGTTCATCCTGAATATAGTAAGCTTACATAAGTATGTCTTTTAGAACAATGCACGGTTTTATTGACCACCAAGTCTCTGAGATCTTCTGCCGTTGACAGTGGCTGTGTTTCTGCATCCTATACAGGAGCAGATGACTCTTCTCTGAGTGCAGCCACTTAGCAACAATCAGCCCTGTTCTTTAGTGTGGTGCCCTGTGTTTGTTCCCCTTCTGGGTTTCTGGGTCACCATCCATTTCCTGACTCATCTCTGACTCTGCCCTCTGATTTGGTGAAAGGTGAGCTATAAAGAAGGCTGGTGATTCACAGGCCATAGCCAGGCTTGACTCTAGGACTTGAAACTCCCACTATTTTTTCCCTTCCTGAAGGGAAGGGCATGAATTATTTTTCCAAAGTCAAAGATAACAGCCCCTTTGACAAAACAAAAAGCTCTGAGACTTACAGAAAGGAAGGGACAATCAACTACACAGAGGGAGAAAGTGACAAACATGGAGTCATTAAAATCCCCCAAGTTTGATCGTGAAATGCCCACACCTGACTTCTACCAGCTTACATTCTGCAGAGGAAGTACATGGCCTACAACCCAGGATTAAGGAAGAGTTCCTCACTGAGTCCATCACACATATTCAGTATGGGGATTCAACCACCATGTTCACATACATGAAAGAGGGAAACAAATCCATGCATCGATAACCATTACCACTGTGTCCCCCTCAGTGAGCAGAGGCCCCTGAGTACACAAGGCAGCGAGACAGCTAACTGCCCTGTGTGGGCAGACTAGGTAGATCTCATGGCTCAGCATTTTGGTGTGTTAAATGAGGTACTGAGGGTCGCACTTTGCATCTTTATATACTCATCTTTCTGTGTATCCACTAACATCATGTTATGCTGTACAGTGTTAAAACTGTAGCACTCTGTTTGGGGGCATAAGTATTCTTTTTTTTTTTTTTTTAAGATTTACTTATTTAGTATACAGTGTTCTGCCTCCATGTAATATCAGCAGGCTAGAAGAGGGCACCAGATTTCATTGTAAATGGTTGCGAGCCATCCTGTGGTTGCTGGGAATTGAACTCAGGACTTTCGGAAGAGTAGGCAGTGCTCTTAACCTCTGAGCCACTTCTCCAGGCCCCAGGCATAAGTGTTCTTGACAAGAGGTTTTTGTTGTTGTTTTGTTTTTGTTTAAGTAAATTCTGACCTTAGCTTTCTGGGATGACTTTGGATCTTAGTTATTCTAAAACTGCCATTTTTTCTACTCTTTCCTGTTTTCCATAAGCTCAGCACACAGTACCTTTTTAAGACTGCACAAAAATCTTTGGAAGCTTGGTGGGGTTAGGCCGCATTATAAGGGGTGAAGTCCTTTGTTTAGCAGCATAGGTGGGGTATGGGGAGTTTCTTAAAGAACAGAGAGGAGTTAAGGCTAATGGGATATTTTAAAATGAGCAAACACAAAAGGGGGAAAATCCATTCATGCAGGTGGGATTTGGCATAGGCACAATTATGAATAGGAAAAATAAAGCAAAAAAAATGAGAGAACTCAGCATAGATGAACTTGAACTAGTATTTAAGTTCTAGGATGGCAGGGCCATTTTTTCACACAGTCTCTTCAGCCCTCAGGGAATTACACATAGCAGCTGAGAATATGCACTATTTTTGTTGAATGAATGTTAGAAAGCTTTTCTAAAGATAAAAATCACTGTTGCAACCAACTTGCAGATGAAACACATTATACACCTAGCAGCCACCCAAACAAGTACTTGTTCAGACAGCGTCTTTGAAAAGAAAGGAAATGGAAGATTTTCTCAATCGAGGACCACCAGTACAACTTTTATCAGAATTATTTGAGAGAAAGAAGAAACATTTACTTTTGAAATGGGAAGTTTGAGACTCTAGCTCAGTTGGTATGTGATAAGGTCTGCTGACTTTTGAAAGTGCTCCAAATAATGGAAGAATAATGCTCAATAAACCTCAGATACTTATTTCCTTTAGACTTTAAATTTTTATGTTTTACATGTGCTGTTATTTATTTAATACTTACTTTAAAAGGCTCTACTTTTTAGTTAACTACATTTATTTTGATCAGAAATTTCACATCATTGTAATACATTAAGAAAGATTCATGTGAATTGCCAAGGATTATATAAAATACATTGCAAAAATTTGTGTTGAAATTCTAGTCAGATTTAGTCACCTGGGAAAGACTTAGAATTTAAAATTAGCTATGGCTGGGCATGATAGAGGCAGATGTATTGCTGTGCACTTGAGGCGAGCCAAGTCTACAAAGCAAGTCCAGGACAGCCAAGGCTACACAGAGAAACCCTAGCTTGAAAAACCAAATAGATAAATAAACAATAAACTTAGCTATGAATTAAACAAACAAACAAACAAACATTTATGAGTGTTTTGAGAGAGGTTAGAATTATCATTGCAAAAGCCAGACTCCAGGCTTGGTGTAACCTGAACGCTGAAAAGGAAACAGGACATGACTAAATTGCTAGGTTTTGAGATGCTGCCTAAGGCTGTGTCTTACACCAACATAAACATCTTAGACTATGAGAAAGTTAGTGACACTGGAAAGTGATCACTACACCACTCAGAACAATGGTTCATATAGGTGGCTTCAGTTGCTTATAGAAAATCTATTTTCCTGGGTGTGGTGGTTTATCCCTATGATTCTAACACACGGAGGCCACACAGCAAGCTCCAGGACAGATGCTATGGCTTTGTCTCAGGGGGAAAAAAAGGTATTTTCCATCAGGTACACAACACTGGATTTCTTTTAGAATATTCATTGCTAATCCATGCGTGTTTTCCTAAGTGGGAACTGGAAAGCTGGCTTGATAAGTTTTACCTCCACAGTGGGGAGGCCTGACTGGGCAAGGGGGGCCGGTAGGGAAAGGTGGAGGGAATCCTCTCTCTTTTTTCTGTGACCGAGGCCTTCAGATCCTGTGTCGGAGGCACTTGCTTTCTGAGCCCTGATGGTATCTAATCCTGTGGCCTTGCCGTGTGTGACCTCATCAAGAACATTCCTTCCACCCCACTTCTAGTGAGCTTAGCTTCGTTACCCAGTAAAGACCATGCACCTCTCTGCTGGGAGGCCTCATCTTCCCCAGGGAGCACGCATGGTGTCCTCTGTAAACATGGCCGCTGAAGCCCAGCCATGCCTTTCTTCCCACCCACAGTTTCTGTGACTTCAAAGCCCATCTACATCCCTGTGCCATAAGACAAAGGGATGCGATTCCCCTGAGGTTCTCCTTAGCTTCTAGATCAGTGGTTCACAGCTGGTGTGTGGGTCATGACCCCTTTGGGGAATCTTTCCTGGAGCTCCCATATCAGATATCCTGCATATCAGACATTTATATTATGATTTATAACAATAGCAAAATTATAAAATAAGAAGGAAATAATTTTATGGTCAGGGGTCACCTCAACATGAACTACATCAAAGGGTTGCAGCATTAGGAAGGCTGAGAATCACTGTTCTAGACAGTAAAAAAGATGCACAGCAAGGGACAAATAAGAGTGGTTGAATTTAGAACTAAAAAAAAGATATGGGGGGCGGAGAGAGATAGAGAGAGAGATAGATAGAGAGAGAGAGAGAGAGAGAGAGAGAGAGAGAGAGAGAGAGATGGTTTCAGGTTAAGAAGAAAAACAAGCTTTTCCCCCCCATCTGAACAGAGAAAGTGTCAAAGGAGGAAGCCTGGCTGTTGGAGCAGGGTGGGGTGATTTATTGATCAACACCTTAAGTATGCACGCAAAAGAAAGATGGAAAATTATTTGCTTCAGTGTGCAGAATGGGAGATATCCAAAGAAGCGGGGGAGATGTGAATTTCTCAGGAGAAAACGAGGGAGTTAGGATTCTTATCTTTAGGCCTATGGAGACAAAGCTTTGGCTTTGATGTTGAGGGAGCTTCAAAGCGCATAGCTGGCCTGTGCTCTTGCTGACAACCTGCAAACGCGTAGACTCCTGCTGAGACCTAAGTGCAGTCAGAGGCGTCTTAGACTTGCCCTACAAGGGACCAAAGGGTTTCTGCAGTCTGGAGTTGGAAGCAGTGGAAATGCTTCTGAGGGATGCTGCTAGCGATGGGAGACGCTGTAGAAGGGCTGGAAGCTTTGTCTCAGTGTAAAGCTTTGTTGTCTCAAGGTGCAGAGACTGTTAACGGAAATAGACGAGTAAGGGCAGCAGCCGGGGAGAGAACAGAAACCAAGGTGAGGTGTGGCATGTAAACCCTGAAGGTGGCAGGAACACCCTTCCCTGTGCGCGTGCTCGCAGAGAACACAGACCATTTTACATTCTCTCCGGAGCCTGACTCAACACGCTCCCCAACTGCTTATTTTTTCCTTCACAAGAGCTGCTAGTTTAAAATGGCATTCTATTCTAGGCCTATTTATAGGCATGCAGGATTTTTTTTTTTTTTGGTCTTAAATTATAGAAAGTAAGATAAACCTAGATCTTGAGTTACGACACCAAATATAGTGAGACATTTTCATTTTCTAAGGTTGCAGATTTAGCCGAGCTAAGTTTACAGTGTGTTTGGAATTTTAATCTCTTAACATATATGCCACTTGCATTGCTCATACTTTTTTTTCTTCCCCAAAAGGAACTAATGCCAGGCTAAGCTCGTCTGCTTGTGCTGTGGCGTCTATCCATCTGATAATCAGTAGAGATTCCACAAAGACACAGTCTTTTCAAACGTAAATACAGAGAGATTGAATTCTCTTTGATAATCTACCTTAGTACTGACACTGACAGGAACACTGCTATGAGAAAGGCAGTTTTAATCGTGTGTGTGTGTGTGTGTGTGTGTGTGTGTGTGTGTGTGCGCGCGCGGGCGCGCGTGCCTGTTGGGAGGGGGGCGGGATTCTAGAAGACACTTCTAGTGTTCAATGTTGCGTTTGAGTTTTCAGAAGTTTTAACCACCTCTCTCCACCAGCTCCCACCCCTGTGTAGGTGTGTATGCGTGCAGGTGAGGCCAGAGCGTGATACTGTCTTCTTCAGTGACTCTCCAGTTAAATGTTTGAAGACGGGGTCTCTTCCTGAACCTGGTGTTCTCACTGAAGGCTCTCACTGAACCTCTCTCACTGACCCTGGCATTCACCATCTGGATAAACTGGCCCACCAGGGAGCTTGGGATCAGCCAGTGTAAGACAGCAGACTCACCACCAACACTGGGCTTTCATGTGGGACCTGGTGGTTCGAACTCAGTCTCTCGCCCTTGCAAAGTGAGCACTTTATGGATTAAACTGTCCCCCAGCCTGGGTCTGAGAATGTGGAAAGGGTTAAGAACCTTCTGTGGCAAAGTGGGTGGGAATACATTTATTTATTTATTTAGTGGTCAAGACAAGCAAGAAACAGAGAACTTTCTTGTCATCATTTAAGGAAAAATAACCTACTGCTCAGAAGCGGTTTTCAAGTTTTAGTCCTTTAATTTGTATTTTCACCGAGCCCACAAAATAAAGACATGGGATGTAGCATTTACTGGTGGATCCTATGACCTAAGGGTAAACTCAGGTTCAGGCAGGGAATTCTGCATTTGGGTGACTGACAGATGGAAGCTGAGGCAGACAGTTTAAAGGGAGATGTGCAGCCAGAGTCCCCAGGGCCTTTTAACAGCTTCCTCCCAGGTTGCTGTTCCTGCCACCACCCCAGGGTCCCTCACAGAGATGTGGTTGCAGTTTCTTCCAGGAGGGAGTTACTACTGCTCAGCAGAACTCCCCTGGCTCAGAGAGAACTCGAAGACTCTCTCAAAAAGGGGCATTATGAGGTAGGGGACCCACTCACTTCAATTTACCACAGAGATGGGGTGGTTTACTGCCTATTGCCGCCTTATCCATGCGTACAGAGAGCACCTGACTCTGGGATGCTCAGCTCCTGTGGACATATCTACAACATAACTTATCTGCACCCAAAACTCAGGGAATGTGGAGGAAGTGAGGACAGAAAACCTCTCAGAGATGGACGTGACCTTCCTTCCTCCAAGTCCGTCCATTCTGTCTGAAACACCCAAGAAACAGCACAAGGTTTCGTGTTTCTCGGAGTCTGTGCACAAACAAGAGGCTATTCAGTGCTAGTCTTTGTCCGGCTGGAATCTTCTAGACTCTCACATTCTGCAAGCTGCTTGATGTTTGACACAACATACAGTTCAAAGAGCATTTGATTACACTGTCTAATCAATTTGAGTTTTCTTTATTAAATTGTTTAATTTTTTTTTTATTTACGTGCATGTGTGTGTGTGCTTGCTTGAATGTATGGGCATCATAACGTGCATTCAGAGGTGAGAACAGAGTGTCAGATTCCCCTGGTAATGAGGTGTAGGTGGTATTGAGTCACCACGTGGGTACTGGGAACCAAACCCAGGTTCTCTGCAAGAGCATCAAGCACTCTTAACAATGGAGCCATCACTTGAGGCCTGAGATTAAGTTTTAAAAATCATTACTTGGGCTGGGTGTGATGGCATGCGCCTCTCATCCCAGTACTGGGGAGGCAGAGGCAGGTGGATCGCTGTGAGTTCGAGGGCCGCTTGGTCTACAAAGCGAGTCCAGGACAGCCAAGGCTAACACAGAGAGACCCTGTCTTGAAAAAAAAATTGTTATTCAACATCTTTTGACTTGCTGCCCTTAACTTTTTTTTTTCTTTCTAAGTTTTCTGTTGTTAGTGTGTGACTGGAAATACCCTGATGTCCTGGACTGTGAGACAGGCTAACAATGGCTGTCCCATCTCAGAATTTACGCCCACAAATGAAGGAAAAGCGGCAAGAATAACAGCCACCATTATTAGGTTCATTATGCAATGTGAAAAGCTCAGGATCAGACATATGGCAGGTGCCGCCATCCTGAGGATGCTGCCTCCTATGGCCACTGTTGTTACACTAGCAATAAAAGATGTTGGGAAATGCCTATGAAACAGATTGTCCCTTCCAGGAACCAGTGGGCATTTGTCTCTGTCGTTTCTCTGGGTGTGGGGCTCTGCTTTCTTTGCAGGGATAGCAAAGCGAATCCTTCCCTGAAGCTAACTCTTCCCAGGGTGCGGCACTCCTAACTGACCCCAGTCGCTCCTTTCTCTCCCCAGCCTCAGTCGGCACAGAAGACGGGGATAATGATTTATATGTCGTAAGAAGCTCTGACAGGTGCACTCCATCTTGTCCTCCCCCATCCCCAGGACTGATCGGAAGCTTATCTTTTCCTTTGTGTAATAGGGAGCTGTCAGTTTCTATGACCCTCCGAACAATTCAATCATTCATGGAAGGGTTCACCTTGTGGTGAGGACACCGTGGTATTGGAGGAGCCAGGTGGAGGGCTGTGCCCTGACATGTATCAAAATAGTGGCAGTCAGGGGCTAGAGGGCAACATGGCCTAACTGACAAATGCCACTTGCTGCCTGAATTTAAACTCTCTCTGTCGCCACCTACTCATGCCGTGTCTCTAGCGTCTTCGTATGCCTCCTGTTCTTGGGTACAGAATATTTCGCCATCCAAGCGAAGAAGGGCTGTTTCCAAAGAGCAACCTACAGGGAGCAGAGAGTACAAGCCAGGGCAGAGCAGGCTCCTTAGCGAAGCCCGCAGCACTCCTTTGTGGTCTTGCTGGTACCACACTCCCCCCTGCGCATGCCTGGCATCACTCTTACCTTCCTCCTACCCACACCGTGCTATGCTGACTCCCACCTGTGACCTTGGCCTTTTTGTCTGTCCCCTGCTTTCGATCGATCGCTCTTCCCAGTCTTCTAATTGGTTTAGCGCTACAGCTCAAGGATTATTGTTTAGGCAATTGTTCCGTGCTCTTCCTGGATAGATTAAATTCTCCACCATCCTCTTTCTTCCATGCCAGGTACCTCTCCTCTTTATCTCCTGCTATCGTACTGGGTTTTATACTGAAAGTGATTTAGTCTCACCCCATCCCCCCCCACCCCCCTTACCAAGAGATTGCAAGGTAGAGGGCAGGGACCACACCTCCTGTGGGAGTTACTGCAACCCAGGTTACAGAGGGCCTGGCTCACAGTGGGTACTCAATACGTGCCTGCAGAACGGATGTAGAGGGAATAAGCAAGGAACATTGATGGCGATGTTCTTAGCTGGTGTGCGGTGCGGTTGCAGTCCTCTGTAGGCCTGTCTGTACTAGGGACCTTCCCGGGGGGAAGTGACGAAGGTAACCAAACCTGGCGTTGTTTCATCACTTCCACTTCTGAGTCTAACCTCCTGAGACAATTGTATGAACTCTTCTTCACCTTGTGCTTAGCTACGCTGGCACTGAACAGACATTCTATCTCTTAATTGGATGCTGCAGAACGCTAAATTCCTAAAAAATGAGAGAAAGTGGAGTCTCAGGGCAGGGAAGAATGTGTGAGAGGGAACTTAGTTTCTCCCCTCCCGTCTCTTCCCCTTCCTTCTCCTGCTTTCTTCTCTTTAGACAGGGTCTCATGTAGCCCAGGCTGGCACTGAGCTTGATAAGTGGTGATAATGACTTTGAACTTCCTGATTCTCCCACTGAGAGCTGGAACCACAGGCATGGGCCACCAGGCCTGGTCTTGGGTGGCACTGGGGTTCGAATCTTGGGCTGTTCACATGCTAGATGAGCATTCTGCCAACTGAGCTACATCACCAGCCAAAGTGTCTTGTAGGCTGGCCTTGAACTCTTGGTCCTTCTGCCTCATTAACTTCAGGACTCGTCTATGTGGGTATGGCACCATGATGGGACAGGTTAATTTTTAAGTTTATAACTGGATTGGCTATAGTGACAAGCAAGGACACACAGTTGGTATTTCCACTATTTTAAAAGATATGTTCCAAACTCACGAGCTATAAGCCTCATGAGAGTGAGGGTCATATGTTTGTCATAATTGTATGTATGAAGACCAAAACCTTCACATACATTGCAAAATAGATAGAAGTTATATAAGACGGAGGGGTTTTTCATGACCTAATGTGGAATTTCTGTTTGCAAGCAGGATGGACCTGAATTAGCTGTGGTACAAGAAGCCACCGCTTTTAGGAGTCTAGCTAACATGGAGGTCAAAGGTGAGGGTGCTGCAGCTGGGAAGGTAGGTGGACGCAGCGGGTCACTCCTCCATCTGGGACACAGTCTCCTCAATCCTGACACGGGGTTAGGGAGAAGAGTGAATGCGGGTGCAGAGCCTGGCATGGTGTCAGGCAGAAGGAAGTTCTAAGTTGACGTGAATGAACTTGAACTGTCAAGGAGCAAGTTCTCTCAAGCGTCTTTCACCATTAGGTGCCTGTGACTGGGAGGATGCAAGACCCGGGTGAAGATGCTCCTGTTCACGGACACAACTCTTCAGCCAGAACTTTCCGAAGTGAGGCTCACTGCTTGCCACCCCCAAAATAGATCAGTGACTTATTGTTTAGTGGTTCACAGTCAGATAAAAGGGCACAAAGCCGAATCAGTGGCTGGCTTCATGAACATGGAGATGAGAAGTGTCAGTATAAGAGATGGTCCACAAAGAAGGACCATCTCTTTAGTAGACTATTTTAAACAGTAATTATCCCCTATACCTAGAAAAATAAGTTTGATGGAAAAATGCTTCACACCAAATCCTTTCTAGGTAGTATATATTAACGTCTTAAAGTTTTAAAGACACTCTGAAGAAAATGGGAAGCTGGTCTTGCTACTTTGTGGGGTGGGTTTTTCTTTTTTTCCACCCTTTCTCCCTGGCATACCCCCCCCCCCCCGTTTCACTCCCTATTACTAGATAGGAGAGAGGGAAGGATTGGGGGAGGGGAGAGATAGAGATCTTTGAATCTAATTTCTTTCTTCTTGTTTCTTCTTTGAGCATGACTACTAATAAACCACAAACAACCCTCCTGAATGACTAGCAACCACCCACCCTGCCTACTGGGGCCCTAGCCTTTGTATACCCTCTGAAAAGTCTCCAGAATTCCAAAGGTCACACAATCGCAGAAACTATCTGCAGCCTGTAAAACCACACCTCTGCTATAGCACGAGGCAAATCATAGTCAGCTGCTACGAATAGCCTGAAGCAGCCATCCCCTCACGTGAGTTCAAAATGAAAATATATTCTTAATGATATTTCTGTTTTTAAAGAAACTAAAAAACCCAAAACACCCACTACAAAAATGCATCTGTTTAAATATGCTTAGACTATAGCTTCCCAGGTTCTCCCAGCAACATACATTTGTGAACATGTGTGTGTGCTCTAGATGCATTTGACATGTCTGTGGTAAAGAAAACATCATCAGACCACAGCAGCAATTTGTGAAAGCATGACCTGTAAACACTGTCCAGGTGGAAGGTCCTTTCCTTGTGGCTTCAACCACTCCAAGGAAACCAAAGGATTGTTTTTTTTTTTCTGTTGAAAAGATGTTTCTTTCAGTATAAAACTATCCTTTATGAAAGTTTTTCTCCAACTGGTTTCTTGTTTTATGCATCAAAGAAAAGACAGTATCTTCACATCCACAACCCCTAGGGATGTATTTCAAATATCTCGACTGTCTGGTGAGGACTGGCATTTAAAATGCTTACATCAATGCATCAGCTGGAGCCCGGTTGGCAATGTCCTAAGATCAAAGTGATCATGTCCTCTGTTGGGCTTAATTCTAAATCCATTTTGTGTTAATTATTTTCTACAAAGATCTTATGTATAATGAGCAGAGGACCTAGAAAGCCTCTTGTGATTTCAAATTAATTTCTTAGTAAAACTTGGTAGTAAAAGGGAATCTGACATACACACATGCCCATTTGATCTGCTAAGAAAGCCAATTTGGAAAACAAATCTAAGTCAGGTCTATGAACATCCCCATCTACGTTAGCCGATGAGCATGCACATTCCTGTACACCCATTTCAACGCTTTAGAAAATCTTCCCCACTTCCATCATCCAATTATGACTAGACTTCTTCTTTTAAAAGTATAACTGGGCAAGGCATGGTGACACACACCTATAATCCCAGCACTTGGGGAGGCAGAGGCAGAGGCAGGTAGATCTCTGTGAGTTCGAGGCCAGCCTGGTCTACAAAGTGAGTCCAGGAAAGCCAAGGCTACACTGAGAAACCCTGTCTTGAAAACAAACAAAGCATAACTGGAAATTACTTAGATGAAAATGAGCGGGGCAGGTGACACATACTTCTCTTGTGACAGAATGCTGGGCCAGTGTGAACAAGGATTGAAATGTTGACACCATCTAAGCTTTCAAAGCCTGAAAAGACCAGCAGGTTGCCTGTGCTCAGGGTTAGGTCAGCCTTCCCACAGCCCGTCCTTGAATTTAGATCATGAGATGACCAAAGGTAAGGAAGGAGAGTGCTCCATAACCTCAAGTCATGTCTAGCCCCTGACCATGGTGTCTCAAGATAAAGGACACTCAATACTGTGGAAACATTTGGATTTTGTTTTGGTCAAATGTGATTCTTTTTCTGATACTAGGGAATGCTTTAGCATCTTTCCTCCACTGTAGATTAGGCCATGGGCACATTTCAAAGGTCTGGGGAACAAGATACAGTGATAACTTGATCCTAAGCCAGGCATAGGGTTCCATTTATATTGCCCTCTATGTTGGATCTAATTACAGCATGTTAAATGCAATATTCTCGACGTATTTCTGGCATGAAAGATAATGTGACATCGTCAGGGAGTGTGTGCTCTGATTCCAGTAGACCTGAGGAGAGCAGTAACCATGGTAAACTCTCTATCAGTTTGCTATTTTATCACCCCAACTTGTTCAAGAGTATGCAATCTGTTATAGACATATGTACATCTATATATGTATATATACAACCATGTTAGAGATGATGGCTGCTGTTTGGTCAGAGATTGACCCCCCTTCGTGGGGACTCTTATAAAGGATAGTGTTATTAAGAGCACGGACTTGGGAGTCAGACCGAACAGGTTAAAAACACAGCCCTGCCCCCTGGTAACTGTAGGTGTGAGTAGGTTGCTTCAAGGTTCAGAATCAAGGGTCCTTATTTGCAGCATGGGCATCACAGAATTAACTCCTCCATGGGTTTAGTGTCTGGGTACAATGAAATGCGCTTATATCTGTCTGTCAGAAGGTATGGTACATGGTACATGCTCAGGAAATGCCTTCAGTAGTTACTGCTGAGACAGCACTGGGCATATGGTGGCTGCATCCATGATATGACTGAAATAAGAGGGGAAGAAACTAGAGTAACAGGATAAGAAACAGCTAAGGTCAACCATAGCAAGCATCACAACAAACCCATCTAAATCAAATCTCTCACTCAGGGTCAAGGCAACTATATTTCGAGAGTAATGCGCTTTCATATTGGTTTGTACAGACCTTATGAGTGACAAGGAGTAACTGAAAATTGTCATAGACCCTGCAGTTTGAATTGGATCTTAGATGCCATCATGCCAATGGCTCCAATGCTGCTCTCTAGGTCATAGTGGGGAGATGGGAGAGTGCCTTGGCCCCTTTCCTGCCAAGTAGTGGGCCAAGTGTGTGTGCACGTGCAGGGGGCATGTGTGGAGGCAGTGTGGTGCGGGGCATAGGCACTTTCTGACTCTGATGACTGGATGTTTTGTGCCATGACCTAGCTCTAGGTTCTCTTCCTACTAACTTGCCTGCAAAACAAAAGACCCGCCTTTGTCAGCACTAGCAGCTTCTCTTGCTATATGGCAAGTTGCCCTCTCACCCTGGTTTACTCACAGGGACTTGGGCTTGAACCTCAACTTCAATGCATATACCAGACATTCAGTTCTAATAAAAGGCAGAATAACAACATGACTTTCGGAATAAGAAAGACAGTGATTCAAGCCCACCCACCGCCAGTTATATTCACCTCTGTTAGGCAAGTTCCTTGACCATCACAGCTTCGGGTGGTATACCCTTAAAAACGAGGCTCACTCTGGTCCCTCACATACAGGTTTATCCGAAGGTTAAATCATGCCAAGTACTTCTGGGACACATCAGACGCTTGCTAAACATTAGCTTTTTTTTTTTTTTTTTTAATAATTCCAACTGAATTAGCTCATTTGTCTACCATTGAACACAAATGGTATTGTCTCCCTGGATATTAGACAAAAGGGACCAGCCACCAAGAAGAACAGAAATACAATTCTCACTCCTAAAAAGCTAAACAAGTCCAGCCACGGAAGCTCGTCTGCTGCCTAGCTGCCTGGGGTTCCGCTAGAGCGGTTTTTTCCTGATGCCATAACAGAAACTCCATGACACAGACAGATACAATCAGGTAATGACAACAATCAATAATGATAACAGAAATTATTATTTATTTTCATAAATACAAGACTAGGTGCGTCCCGCTGAGTTACACACATCACATGCCAGTATTCACTTTTGGGGCAGTCAATCAATGGGAGCTCTCAATATCCACCCGCAGAGGTAGGAGGGGGAGGATGGGGCTAGGGATGAGAAATTACCCACGGCAGAGTGACACATTCACCAAGTTAATCTAATGGGGGGGGGGTGAGGGAGGGGCCGCTTCCGGGGCTGTTGCAAAGCCTGTGAATATGAAACAGACTTGATTGATTTTTCACTGCAGTAGCTAAAACTCCATTGTTATTTGCAACAAACATCAGGAAAGATGAAGCCGTGAAAGGATTGTATATCAAGTACCCGGTGCAGCCATAAATCAGAAAATGAAGTTAAAAAAAAATTAAAAATGGTTAGAGGAAGGCTATATCTGTGTCCTAAGAGGCATTGGTTATTGAAGCCTAAACCCCAAATTAAAACTAGAGGCAGTAAAAGCCAGTCTCGACTTAACCAATAATCTGCCCCAGGACTGACCCAGAGTGAAGATACCTGACTCGGGACACCCCCAGCTGCTTCCTTTTATGAGTGGGTATTCACATCCACACCACTAGAAGAAAGGGAACAACAGCTCACGTTCCCCTGTATTCCAGGCACAATGCCCGTAAGCATCAACGCCGGTGTAGCCCTGAAGACTCATCTTGGAAACCCCATCCTCACCCTGCACCTCCTCCATTCACTGTATCCCCTAAACTGCCATGGCAACCTTATATGTTACTCTCAGTAACTGAGGAGTAACAGCGAGCCTCAGCCAGCGTCCGTACAAATGTGCCAGCTTTGGCATCAGAAAGCACTCTACAGGAACCCCCAGGCAGCTAGGCTACGGACCAGCCTCCATGTCTGGACTCGCTTAACCTTTTAGGAGTGAAAATTGTATTTCTATTCTTCTTGGTGGCTGGCTCCTCAAGGGTTGCCTGGGGAAGAGTCTTATCCAAGTTGTTAAGACCAGAGCCCCTTGTGATGAGATCTCGCGAATGTTTCTAAGAAGTATACCGGGTGACCAAGAGAAGCACTGCGTTTTGAGAGCCACGGCTCAAACTGATCTCGCACGCAGCTTGCCTCCTCTCTGCACGGTGAGGACAGAGGGGCTCGTTTGTCTTTCTGAGACTGCCTTTGCAGTTCCTGGTTTGTGAGGTGCCTACCATACGTTCAGCACTTGAAATGTTCTCATTATTGTACAAATGTAGCATCAGGCCGAAAGAGCTCTCACTACGCGAGAGACAGGATTCTAGGTGCGCACAGATCTGCTCGCTACTCTTGGGTCCACTTCTTACTATCTTTGCATTCTCAAGACTGCGCTCATCTCTCTGCACCTCAGTTTACAAATCTCTAAAATGGGCGGAATGCCTTAGTCATAGGATTATGAAAAGGAAAGTGTTGTAAAATACACACAAAACTGCTTGGCTCCAAGCCTATCTAGATGAAGGGCTGAGTAAATGCAGTTACTATTCATCAGCTTCAACTGGCAGAGTCCAATCAGCTCTCCTAAAAACAGATCGGGCAGAGGGCGGGGTGGCTGGAGAGATGGCTCAGCGGTTCAAAGCACTGATTGCTCCTCCAGAGGTCCTGAGCTCAATTCCCAGCAACTGCATGGTGGCTCACAACCATCTATAATATAACCTGATGCTCTCTCTTCTGGCCTGCAGATGTGCATGTAGACCACTGTATAAATAATAAATAAATAAATCTAAACAAACAAACAAACAAAAAACAGATCAGGTAGTTAAATTGGTAGTATCATTGAAAAATTGTTCTTTTGGGAGAGACTAACTTACCATAAACTAACTCTCAAGATGTTTCTGTCAGGAGCAGGAGCTGGTGGGTGCTCGTGCCTGTGAGGCCATAGCCTGGAGGCATCTACATTGCCATTAGTATGATTTGCAAACAACATGGTCACATTAAGAGGAAATAGGTTAATTCTGCAGAGTCAAGAAAATACTGTTGTCCTTAGAGGTGGGTGGACATAGTCATGGACACGAGGCAGGAGCGTGGACACACGACAACATCTAATCATCCAGAGAGAAATTGGTTGGTCTCTGTGAAGCTACTCAAGAGCAAAGTAGCCCTTTCAGAGTCCTCAGGCCTCTAAACGCAAGCTCATGAATTAAGAAAGCTGTGACAGGACTTCCAGGAGATGGAAATTAGTAATGAAGTTCCCCGGCAGTATGATCACAAATTAGCATTTCCTTAGAGAGCAAAAGCTAAGGAGAAAAGGGAATGAAAAAAAAAATCACCATTAGATGTTGGGTCAGACTAGGGTTTGGATACCAGCACTGCCACTGTAGAGTTGTGAGACGGTGGGTGAGCACCACGCTTCCCCTAACCTTTAGTCTCTGCTTCAGTGCAATCCACTCTCTTGACAAATGGTGACCTACTGCCCACCACATGTCTGCACTGCTCCAGTGGCTGACGCGTCACCCACCGCCTTCCATAGAGTGTGTGCTTTTCTGAAGGGTGCGGCGAAGCAGGCAGTGAACAAATGGTTTATTAAGTTATGCCCAGAGCTCAGAGAAAAAAAAATATCATGCGAAGGACACGGAGAGTGACTGGGAAGGAGTGAGTATGCCATTTCTCACCAAGTATTCCGGGAAAAATTATTTGATAAAGTGGTACCGGGGAGACAGCTGACAGGAAGTCTATGGCTTCCGATGACCTGGAGAGTAATATAACCTTCCCGGGAGAATTACTGTACTGATTCAATGGTATAAGGACGCAGAAGCCAGTACCTAAAACCCAGAAAGCACCCAACAAGCTGTGTTTTTAAATCATAGTTATTTAAATACTACTCCGTTAGCTGCGAGGGCACTTTGGATGAAATCCATTAGAAAACTTAACTCACATCCTCCTCCTCATCTTGCAGAAGACGGGTTATGACAAGTCACACAGCTTGAGAGCTCACACCCTTGAGAGTCTATTTATAACAGGCTTAAAAGCAAATGTCACCCTGGCCTAGGTTCCCAGGGCAATGTCAACCAGCCGTAATGAGGCCCACAGTATCTGCAGGCTCATGCTGCAGGGCGAGAGTGCCAAGGGTGATTTCTTACCACCCAGCTCCCACCCATGACTGATTAGCTTACTTGAATACGAATCCTGTTGCCTAGAAAGGGCTCTCAGGGACCATTGCCCCTGGGTGCTGGGAGCCTAGGAGAGAAGGGTGTGGAAGAGCTGGCTGAGCACAGCTGCGTAAGGACTCCAGGGCTTTGTTTCTCTGTGCTGTCTTGGGAAACTCAATGGCTGTGTGAAAATGTGAGTGAGCGAGTGAGTGAGTGAGTGAGTGAGCGAGTCTGTATGTGTGTGGGGTATTGGGAGCATCTCTGACCAGGTATAATAAAGACACCAATCACTAAGAGTGGCAGTTCAGTGGCTGGGAAGACAGCTCAGTGTACAAAGTATTTGCTGAGGAGGGTGGGGATTAGAAACAGGATCTTCATCTCCCAAATACCAGTTGGGCATGGCTGCCTGCCTGTAATTTCAGCTCACAGAAGGCAATTCCAGGGAGTCCCCAGAGGAAGCTGGCTAACTATCATCTGGTGGTTATGTGTGAGCTTAGTGCTGAAGTGAGAGACCCTGCCTTGATGAAGATGGTAGACAGCAACAAAGGAAGACACTGGATATCAGCCTTGGGCCTCCACACGCAGGTGCACATATATATGTCTATGTACAGATATGCATACTCACACACATGAACAGGCAAACACACCTGCACACAAACACACGTATATGCACACACATGTGTACCCACACACGAGCATGCATACACTCCTGCATGCAAACATGTGCACATCCATACACACATGTATCCACACATGTGAGCTTGCATACCACATACATACATACAAGAAACAAGCATTTCAAATGCCCCAGTGTAGGTGTATAAGGCTGAGAGCCCTGGCTCTGGCTTAGGCCTTAGCTGTGAAATGACAACTAAATGAAAAACAGGACAAGTCGCTTTCTCCTTTGGAGCCGGTATCAAATTTAAGGGTTGCGTAGCAAAGCAGAGTGTCTCCCTTACAGCCCTGTAGTCGGAGCATGGAAACTCTCCTCTCGGAGCTTCGTATTATGAGCAGTGGACTCAGTTTCTGGGGCAGCTGCTACAAACAAGGAGTACAGCATGCATGTGGCATAGCAAAGACTCAGCAAATACTAGATTCCAGTAACTTCCTTGCCAAATTTCCACACCATTCTCCTCATTGTGTGTCTGGAGATGACCTGAGGCATTAGGTAAGAAAGCATCCAGTGGCCGATACTCAATTATTATTCTGATTATCATGGGGATGTAAGGATGCTGAGCAGGGAGACATTCTTCTGGGCTCCTTGGGTAACAAGTGATTGGATTTGAAAGAGCGTCTTCCATTTAAAAAAGGCAGACAGAAAAAAAGAGCCAGATTTACACTCTCAGTTTTAAGAAGCCGAGCCTCTCAGAATTGAAGCAGGATGGGTTCGTTGCACAGTGAGGATTAATTAGCTGTCGGGTATTATTAAATGTTCCCACTCTCAAGACCCACGTGGAATTGGATACTGTGAAAATGATCAAGTGGTAATCATCGTCGGGGTGGGGGTGGGAGGCACAATTGCTGGCGATGCAGATTTCAAGAGCAGACTGCGCTGGTAAAGTGTAGTCTAATTAATATCGTGTCAGAGTGCTCTCTGTTTGGGATCACTGCTCTGAGTCTGGATTTCAGGGTTGCTGGTGGTTTTCATTTTGTTTTGTTTTGCTTTTGTTGTTGTTTTCTTCTTCTTTATCAGGATCAGAAAGGAAGGGAACATGGCCTTTTTGAAACTTTATAGGAGAATGCGCATATGATGTGGGTATTTACATGAAATGGGTGTTATTTTAAGGCCCCAGAGTGATGAATGGAGTGAAACATAGGTACAATAATGTTTATAGCAAATATGTATATACTGTTATAATTGCTGCTCACGTGACTAAAAGGTAACTGAGGTTTAAAGGAAAAAGTCACAATTCTAAGGGGCTTGGTAGATATTAGGCCCCGGTGACCACAGACCCTGGTCTTTTAGCAAACCCCAGTGTGAGTTTCAAAAGTGCAAATTGGGCCTCAGAGGGTGTGAGTGTCTCCAACCCTTTTGCTGAGCAGCTTAAAAGCAGGAGAAAAAGAAAAAAAAAAAAAGGTGGATTGCACTGTCCAGTGCCACACAGCTGGTCGCTAAAGACTGGAGTTAGAACTGCTGTTTTCTAAGTGGCAGCAGCAGCTCCGGGGCCTCTGTCAGGGGTGATCTGAAGCTCACTCACTTCATTAGCGTCACTGTCTTGCCACAGTGGATCTCTCCTCCAGAGGGAGTGTGAACAGGCCTTCTCTCCTCTGATGCTGGGATGGAGCCCCCAAGGGGTTAGACACAGATACATGGGATCCCTTAGCTGCCCCTGGCAATGAGAAACCATAGTGGCGGCCTACAGATGGCCTCTGAGAGATTTTCATGTACGTAGCAAACAAAGGCAGATGTATCAGTTAACACATTAGAGATAATTTCAGCGGCACCAAAATGCATCGATGTCACAGTAAGAAACCAAGACAAATTATTTCCTTTTGGAATAATTTGATCAAGACTGAGGCCAAATTTAAGTTCTACTTCTCTCCCTTTATCTTCCATCTGTCTGTAGCTTGAGATTACTGGTCTGTCTGTAGTCTATCATGTGTGTGTGTGTGTATGTGTGTGTGTGTGTGTGTGTGTGTGTGTGTATGTGTATGCATGTGCGCACATGTGTATACATGTGTTTGATGTTAGTCTGTCCCTAAAAAAATAGGCTTTTCTCCCTCTTTATTGAACAGCACAGAAAATGTGGTGTGGGATAGAAATCTTTAATGGAGTTTTACAAGGGAAGATTTTACTGTTCTCAACTGACCCAGAACAGTGAACACTACTACAAGCAGATGTTACCAGGCTATATCCGTTTTGCTTCCAACATTTATGGTGGTAGTTGTGTTAAAGGTTGCTTCCAACCCACTGCCTACTTTAAGCAAATGATTTCCACAGCACACACATATACAGGGAGATCGTTCTGGGTCAAGGGCATGGAGGAAGAGTATAAAACATAAGATTGGCTATTCGTAGTAAGCTTGTTTACATTGCTCTCTTAAAGGAAGGTTAAACTTAAACAGGCCAAGCACACAGTAGGACAGCAGGTTAAGTACACAGTCTTAAATGATCTCAAGGGGTATTAACTTTGTGTCAAGGCCTGGAGAAATTCAATCTCTTTGAATGCAAGAGTTATATTCAGAACAACGTATAACTACAGGCAGAGTCCATGGCAGAACTCAGGGGCACCATTTGTTTTCCTCACAGGACTGCCATATACTGAGGGACAAAAGTCAGTCTCATTTCCTGTCTTATTTCTGGCACAGTGCTTACTCCTTATTTGTAAGTAGCTTGTGGAATGAATAAAGCAGTACTGAGAGAGAGAAAGAGGGAGAGAGAGGGAGAGAGAGAGAGAGAGAGAGAGAGAGAGAGAGAGAGAGAGAGAGAGAGAGAGAGAGAGAGAGAACCATGATTTCTCTTTCTTGCTCACATATACATACACACACATACACAGTGAGGGTAAGAAAGGGGTCTGGAGAGATGGCTCAAAGGTTAAGAGCATTGGCTGCTCTTCCAAAGGTCCTGAGTTCAATCCCCAAGAACCACATGGTGGCTCACAATCATCTGTAATATGATCTGATGCCCTCCCTCTTCTGGCATGAAGGTGTATGTGGAGGATGCTGACAGTGCTGATGGTCCTGAGGATGATGATGATGGCTGATGATGTTGATGATGATGGTAATGCTAAGTAAGGAGCTAGCTTGGAGTGTTCCCCATGGACTAAGCTCTTTATCACGCACACAGTGTCACACTGAATCTGCGTAAGGACTATGGTGAATAGTGACCACTGTCACTGGAGATACAAGGTTTCAAGTCAGATGCCCCCCCCCCATCCCTAGCTGGAGAGCAGAACAGTCATACCTTAGCCCACTTCAGCATACCAGGACCTTCCTATTCTTCATTATACTTTTCTCAAGTCTCCCAAACCTCTGCGCTTTTAGAACAGCAGGTTAGGTTGACACCTCCCCAACCAGGCCTGATACAGAGATGGGGAACTGGCATGAAAACAGAACAGAGCCAATGTGTGTGGGCTCAGAAGGAACACAACTACAGCCATGGTGCCAATCAATACAGAATAAGCCCCAATAGCCCAGGACTGTGGCCAGCAGAGTGTTTGAAAGCATCTGATGATAAGATAGATGGATGAAGGAACCTGTGAGCCGATAGAGGCACACAGCGATCACCAATGCCCACTTCTGCTCATGTACCCGGGTGAGACACTCTCTCCCCACCAACATGTGCTCCCTTTCAGATTTGGTCCTCTGTACAACAGCTGATGTCTGGTAGTACATATTTCCCAGTTCTATAAGTCCTGTGGGGTTAGGGCTGGTCCCAACTTGTTCTTGCTTTACTGTTTACACTGAATAGATTAAAAATAAACCACCTTGTATTAAACCACTTTTTACCTACATCTAAAGCAGCGGTTCTCAACCTGTGGGACCTGACTTCTTTGGCGGAGACAAATGTTCCTTTCACAGGAATCACCCAAGACCATCGGAAAACAGATATTTACATTATGATTCATAACAGTAGCACAATTACAGATATGAAAGTAAGAATGAAATAATTTTATGGTAGTGGGTCACCACAGCATGAGGAACTGTGTTAAAAGGTCTCAACAGTAGGAAGGTTGGGATCCACTGCTCTATGGAGGAGTCTTTTCCTAATGCTCCATTTTCAGAAATCCATTTTACTAGCACCCTCACCTTTCCCTTCCCCGGGGCCTTTCCTGGGGACCAGAACCAAATGCCATTTCTTTTTTCCTTTGAACAAACAACAACTCTCTGACTGTCTCTGTCTGCATTTGTCTTACTCTGTGTAGAGTTGGAGCCATTTGAGTGTGGGTGCTGTAATGGCCCCCTCCTTACCAGGCTGTGCACATCTGGCGGTCCTAAGGAAGCCACACAGGCTGAGAGCGAGGCCTACACATACATGCTGAGCGTAACTGCCACAGGGTAGGACTTCCCACCTCCTGCCTTTCATATTCACAAGTTCACAGACAATAGGATTTCTTTCTAGTTACAGGGGGAGAAAGGAAAAATAAATTGTCTGACTGAGGTTCAAAAGGAAATGTTCAAAATTTGTCTGACTAAGGATTGAAAATGAATGTTGTGTTTTGAATACAACTTCCTCCAAACAAGGCTCATGTGTGGAAGGCCTGGTCTTCACGCTGGTGGATCTTAGCACCCAAAGGGGATTGGGCTCATACAGGCTTTCTTCAACAAGTCAGTGTGTTGCTGGGGGTCACAATTTGGTGGAATTATTGGACTACAGGGCCTGGTTGGAGAGAGTATGTCTGAGGATGTGTCTTTGGAGGATCTTGTCTCTGGCTCCACCTTGTCTGTCTGTCTGTCTGTCTGTCTGTCTGCCTGCCTCTTTGGTTTCTGACCACTATGAAGTGAATCCACTTGACCTATCACTACCATTTTTACTATCTTCCTCAGCACAGCCTGGAAGCAGAGCCATCTGGCCTTGGACAAAATCCTGGAAACTGTGGGCTAAAACAAACGATTCTTCCTTTAAGTGGTTTCTGTCAGTTAAAATAAGCACAAGGACAACTACAGTAGCCATGTAAGGTTCTGATGAGTGACAGGACTCCACCCCAGGTCTGGTAGATTTTGATGCTTGGGTTCTAAAAAACAGAACTCAAATTTTCCATCCCAGCAGGCTTCTGCCCCTTATTCCAGCTACAGAAGGTGTTCAAGACATGCTAGATAACGCGACTAGACAGGCTCAGAATACAGCGACGGATGGCAGCGGCCATGTGGCAAGTCCTTGGGGACAAAGCAGAAGCACGGATTTGTAGTCATTAGGGCCTGGCACCTTTCCCACTCCTCCATCTGCCACCAGACACGGGTAGGCTGAGGCTCTGCCCACTGCCTTCAACCATGTCTCACAGTTGTAGTCTACTGCTGCGGCCAGCCCTTGCCCAACTTTAGCGGGGTGGCGTTCGCTGTACCCTGATGGCCCAGGCTGCTGAAAGGCATGGCTGGGACAGTGACACTCACCCGCAGGGTTGTGATGGTGGCAGGATCCCGGAGCCGGCCCTCTTCATCCTTCAGGTTGTAGCCTTCTGGCCTCTTATCACGTTCACTGACTTTCCACAGCTTCACGGTTTTATCTGTGGAAGGCAATCGGAAGTCAGGGTGACTGACAGGGCAGGGAAGCTTTCTCTGGGGGTGGGGAATGGGGGGTGGTGGTCAAGGTAATGAGGGTAAGATGTGATATAAGACCCAGTCCTGAATAAATCTCATGTGATTTGAAGGCAAGTGCTTACTCCGTGTCACAAGGCAAGACAAAAGCACAGATTGTGTTAGGACAAAATGGCTCTCTCTGATGATGCACTGTTAAGCATATACCTTACATTTTAATTTGAATCATTCAGTAAAAATATTGATTGAAATTCAATAAGAATAGTCACGTATATGGAGTTCACTATGTAACTGTTAGCACACGGACAATTAATCTAATGTTCGTTGGGCAGTAGGACACTGTTGCCATTTCTGTTTTTAGCATCCACCTACCTCTCTTAGACACTGTCCTCACCATGCCTGCGAAGGCGCTTCATAACCTGGCACTCTCGCCTTCCTTGGCCCTCTCATATTGTGGACCATTCTGCTCCCTGACTCCTGTGCTATTCTTTCTATGCCCAGAACACTATGTGGCTTCTTTCTATGCCCAGAACACTAAACTTCTGTCTCAGGGCCTTTGAACTCACTCTGCCTTCTGCCAGGAAAGCTATTTGCTGTCTGCCTGTCTGTTTATCTGTCTGTCTATCTATCTATCTATCTCTCAATCAATCATCTATTTCTATCTACCTTCTATCTGGCACCGATGATTAAGCCTAGTGCATGTAAATGCTAGAAAAGTTCTCTGCCAATGAATTATCTCTCAGCCCCCATGACCTTTTCACATGACTTACTCATTTTTGTTTATGCACCAACCCCAGAATAGCTTGTATAAAATCTACATAAAAACATAGTTGCATTGAAATTCTCCATTCTTTTCTTCTCTTTGTCCTTGACTTCCACCTCTTTCTTTCCTTCTCCCTCTCTGCCTTTTCTTCTACATAGCATGCTTCACCATCAGTTGGCAATGGTGGTTGTTTCTTAATATCTATTTGTCACTAGAAATCTTGAGTTTTGTCCGTTTTGTTCATTGCTGAACTTCCAACATTTAGTGGTACCTGGGGTGTGTCTGAAGCTCCATAATATCAATACCAACAACGAATAAATATTAGTTTGAATATGAATGATCTCCTCACTTTAAGAGTGTATTTTAGCAATTTTCAGGGAACTAAGACAACATAGAGATGAAGCAAAATGCTCTTATCAGGCTGGGAGCATAACTCAGCTGCGTAGCATACACAAAACCCTGAGTATCAGTCCCTCCCCTCCCCCTCTCCTCCCCTCCTCTCCCCTCCCCTCCCCTCCCCTCCCCTCCCCTCCCCTCTTCCCCTCTCCTCTCCCCTCCCTCTGTTCACTTTTCCTTGCTGCTTCCTGATAGCTCCCAACCACAAACTATAGTTTAGACTGATCTACCACCTTGCATCTCCTGGTGACACCTGCCCTTTTCCATAGTCTTGAACCAAAAATGAGAGCTCTGCCTCCAGATGCTGACAGCCCAAGGCAGTGATGGAGGGAATCTGGAACTCTGAGGAACTGGTGAGGCATGCCCCGCCCAGGTTCTCAATTCTACATTTTTAGAAAACATGTTTGGGCTAAGCCAGTCTTGACTGTGTACCATATGGTCCTGAACACCTTCCTTATCAGATCACACATCTGTAGCCTGTACTTGTTTTTGCCTTTCCTTCTGAAAAGCAGGGACACACTTAATTCCCCTGTATCTGTCTCTGTTGGGCAGGATTTGGTGTGAGATACTCTTGGACCTAATTCCCACTACTGCCTAGATTGCTGTTAGCTCTCAAACCCAGGACAAAAGGCTGAGATACCTATTATCATACCAAAGCCGACTCTGGCTGCCAGGTTCTCCCAGACCCCTTCAGTCCCTACCTATTACAAGGTCCTTCTGGCTAGCATACCCTGTCTCTTTCCTGAACTTTCCAGCCCAACAGCTGGGCTGCCCCTTCTCCGAGCTCCTCTGATCTGGTTTGGGTATGCCAGTCTCTCAGGCCAGGCTGCCCCTCTTGTTTACCAGCTCCCTTTTGCTCTCCCTAGTCTTTCCACACACGGCCTGGCTTAGTCTGACCATATTCACTCTGGATACTTCCAGATGCCTTTGTCTGTGCCTCTGGATGTTTTCTCTCTCATATGTTCAATAAACCTCCTCCTCCACCATACCTAGGAGCAGTCATGTTCTCTTTCTTTTATTTCTTATTTTTCATTCAAGAGCCACATGGCCAAGGACTATGGTCCTTGTAAGAAGGCACATACAAAGTAGTGCTGCAGTCAGGATTGGTCATCAGAAAACAAGGAAGTGCAGAATGCTCACTTAAATTTCAATTCCAGATTACATCCATCCACAGATTTCAACAGTACACAGTTGTCACTCTGTACCCCAGTAGGAATGGCATCTTTCTTATTGGGGGTCTTATGACAGAATGAATCAGCATCTTTAACCATGTTGGACTTCTAATGGTAGTGTCCAAATAGCAGCTGCCATTAGAATTAGCTTCCCATGCCTCAATTTGTAGTACGAATAGGTTAATTTCTTGCCTTGAGCTTCATCCCACAATAGAAGTCTCAATTTTCTGGAGAGAAAAAAAGGCTGTGCCTCTAATTGCCTTTAATATGACTTCTTTGGTTTTCTCCATGACTCTCTAGGTGCTACACCATCCCTTCCCAAGTTTTTCACCTTTGGGAGGACCACTCTTGCAGACAAAGGCACAGGACCTCACAGTACTTCATGTCTTGCCCTTAGAGGTCTTAAAGTACCATGTTGTTGTCTGTCAGCAGCTATGGGGATATTTTAGTAAAGATCCAGGTTCATACACCTGGGTGTTATTTGGGCATCCAAACCTACTCTCATGTTTGGTGTGGGATCCATGCCCTCTCATCTGTGTGCTCACTTTGACTTGTACTGGGAGGAGAGCCTGTCCCAGCTGGGGGCTTAATTTAGAAAGTGCTAACTCTATGCTCACATCCCTCTTGTCCCACGCTCTCTTGAGAGCCTGTTCATATGAGGATGCTTTTTTAGAGTGAGAAAGTTAAACGCGGACCATATGTATAGTCAGACCCTTGATTTGTTCCTCATAAGCTGTGGCTGAGAGCAACCTATGAACCGGTCAATTTCACCACGAAATCTTTTCTCATTTTTTTTTGGCTTTGAAATGTGTCCAAATTCATTTTAATAGTATATTTTGTACTATAAATGACAAATTGATGTAGAGATAAATAGAAATCACAGGTAAAACACAAAGATAAGAGCTGCTTATATGGCCTCCAGTTAGGGATAATCCATGGTCAAAATTTTATATACATTCTTTATTTTATTGACTTATGTCTCCCTATATAGCTCTGGGTAGCCCAGAAAAGAGACCACCTTTATCTACCTGCCTAGTGCTGGGACTGCAGACATGCTCCATCATGACTATCTCTTATAAATATTCCTTTATTTTCTGTGCGCAGTATCTTGAGGCAGGGAACTACAATGATATTATGTATACTAAGTTACGTATTTAATCATTTCCCTTATTTTATTATATAAGAGGTACTTGCTGTTGTAATTGAAAAATGAGAACGAGCAGAAAGGTTAAAAAAAAAAAGCTTCCCTTAGTTCCGGTAGTCGAAGATTACTGTGTACATTTTCTTTATAGTCTTCTACTATTTCCTTGTTTATCTATTTCTAACTGTGCCATATAGGTAATATATGCATTTTAACTGATTGTACATTTATACTAACATCTATCCATATACATGTGTTTACTGAATTTATTATGAGGAATGCAATACACTACTGGATATACAATTTGGAGGAAGAACGTGTTAACCACTAAAAGCCTAATAGTGGGAGACTTGTTATTAAGCTACAGAGGAATCAAATCCTATGAGGAAATATGCAGTCATATGGTATTTTAATAAAATATTGGCTAGGAAAGTACTCTTTTTACATTATACTTAAAAACCTGGCTTACAAATACCTGTAGAATATATCATCTTTCTGTTAATAAGCACATTATTTACACCTTTTTCTTTTTCTCTAAAAGACACTAGCTGGAATTCTCATGTATCAGAACATACATTGTCTTTGTTTTGTGTCTGGGTATTTTCTTAATTTTCACTACCAACACCTCAGCACTCTGCCTTTCTCAGCATAAGCATCCAGGCAAGATAAGTAGGCTCGACACATCAATGTACCTTTGTGTGACAAATAACCTCAAGGCCCCGTTTCACAGTGGAATGTTAGCTTTACTTTTCTTTAAATGTTGTGAAGTTAAAAAACATATTCTAGTAGAATTAGAAACTCTACTCAACTAATGAGATAAGCACCCTTTCCCTCAAAAAGATAATTGACGGAGAATTCAATCCAGTTCCCCAAGGTTCTGTTGCCTGGGGTAGTACTTGACTTTATTATCACAGTATTTTTATTCGACTCAGAATCTTGAAGCTTTGTGGCGGGGGTGGGGGGGGGTGGGGGGGTGGGGGGGGGTGGGGGGGTGGGGGGGGTGGGGGGCTGGGGGGGGTGGGGGGGTTGGGAACTCCAAGGCGCATGCAGCTGTTAATGTGAATAACGGTTTTTTCTTTCTTCTGGCTTGGTCTCTGAGTACTTTATCATCACTTGTGGCAGGCTTAAACACAACCTTATCATTTATCTTCATTTCCTCTTTTATATAAGTAATTCCCATTGTCTTCCATTAAATTTTGAATATGAAACTATTTGCCGTGTGTGTGTGTGTGTGTGTGTGTGTGTGTGTGTGTGTGTGTGTATTTTTAACCTCAATAGTAGCATAGAAAAGAAAACCACATAAGAACATGGGGATTTTTCTTAGAAGAGTCATTTTGAGATGTGGTTGGCATGTAAAATAGCATCCCAAATGGGAAGATAATATCCTTGTTAATCAAAAAACTATTTAAAAACTCAATTAACAGAACATTATGCTATATAATTAATCTTCATTGAATTTTGCTTTCTTTCCCATCCCCCCTACAAAGTAGTTAATAAGCCTTTGGATTTTACTGCAATAATCAATAGGCTAAATTTCATAATATAATGTAATCTAGCTATGGAAGACAATCAGACACTTCCCTGCAACTGAAGTAATTACACTAAAACTACCACGAGCCTCTTTCATTCTGAGTGGTGGGTAGCAACAAAGTCTTTAAACGAGACTTGAACAGAAAGCAGCCACAAGAGAATAAATGAAAATAAGGTGAGGTTATTTGGACTCCAAGAGACCAAGGTTGTGGAAAGTAAACAGGACAAAAACAAAACAAAACAAAAACAAAAACAAACAAACAACCCAGCTATGAGAAGAAATGACATTAATTGGAACCTAAAAAAAAAAAAAAAAAAAGAACGAATAATGACCTGTTTATATTGAGGTATGTTTGAATAACTCCCAAGTAGCTAATCTAGGAATGTCATGTTTTAGATCTATACACCGCCTTTATATTTGAGGAATTTGGGGACATCTACATTACATTCTCCCCCCCCCCCTTCTTCCATAAGGCTGATCTATGACTCCACTGTATACACTTTCAAAATTAAAATGATAAAGGATTTACAAGTGACCCACAATGCACAGCCAAGACTTAGTAATAGGAACTCTTTTGCTATGTGCCTTTTTCTTCTATCAAAAAAGAATATCTGCTTGATTGTAGTGTAGACATCGTCTCCATTTTTCTGTCCTTGATATGAGAATCTTTTTTATTTTATTTTATTTTATTAATTTATTTATATTACATCTCTATGGTTATCCCATCCCTAGTATCCTCCCATTCCTCCCTCCCTCCCATTTTCCTCTTACTCCCCTCCCCTATGACTGTGACTGAGGGGGACTTCCTCCCCCTGTATATGCTCATAGGCTATCAAGTCTCTTTTTGGTAGCCTGCTATCCTTCCTCTGAGTGCCACCAGGCCTCCCCATCCAGGGGATGTGGTCAAATATGAGACACCAGAGTATGTGTGAAAGTCATACCCCACTCTCCACTCAACTGTGGAGAATGTCCTGTCCATTGGCTAGATCTGGGTAGGGACGATATGAAAATCTTAAGTTACATTTAAACATGTATTTGTCACACAATGAAATGAATGAATCACTCTTCAACTCCTTTCCTTGGGCAATGGTCTTTAATTTTTCTCTCTGAGTCCTCTTGTTACCATTTTCCATTAGCATCCTTCAGTAGCGACTGAATTCCAGCTGGCTTCCCCCCCACCCCCAAGAATAGGGCTAAAACCCTGGAGTGCCATCATGGCATGACCATGCTTTAGTCACCCCCAGTACCCAATGCCCTCTTTTCTATTTATGTCACTTCTTCCTAAACAAACTCTAGGACGTGGGGAGTTGGAAGGCGGATTAAGAGACTATGTTTCTTGACCAGTTTTTGGAAGCATCCCCATCTCCTCTGGTCTTGTGCTCTCGGCTCAGAATGTGATTTCCTCAGATACACAGACATCTGCTTTGCAGACCCTAAATTATATTCAGGGATTAATAACTATTTTTCAAAAATGCCGACAGCATGTCGAGTTTCCTGAAATGCATTCCCAGAGTAACATGCAATGAATCTTAAGACAGGAAGTGACATTCCCCAACACCTGCAAGCAATCTACATTAGGAAACTGCAGATAACGGGTTCCACAAAATTGGGTCATAAATTCGATATTTATAAAAAGCATAGCTACTATTTACAGAGTCCAACTCCATGTGCACCATGAATACTGCTAATTGTCTTGCAAACAGGGTTTCTAAGTTTTTCACAAGGGACAGAAGAACACTGAGGCTAAGGGAGACTAAGAAGTCTAGTTGATTGTAAAGTATCAAATAGGAATAAAGAAAAACCCTCCTCCACGTACCATTGGTAGACAGAAGAAAATAAGCTGCGTTCTGCTGAGGGAGCCATCTTATCTTATTGATTTTTTCTTCTATTTCTAAACTCTTCAGGTAATCGAACTCGGGCTCATGGCTCTGGAATGTGCTGTAAACATTGTATTCACCCCGACGATGAACCTGGTTTTTACTCTGTAGGAAGGTAAAGCACACAGAGAAGGTTAAACCATTTAAAGCAAGTGCCAACTCATGGATTCTTTTTTCCCCTCTGAGAAAAGCCATTAGGGGTGCTCAGGAAGGCTGCATCAGGGAGAGTGGAGCCTAAGATCACTGCAGCCATAGGCTCAGCTTTGGCTTACTGGTCCCAAAAGCATGCAATGTGTTGGCAAATATCAGAAACACATACACACACATGCACATACATACATACACACATACATACATACATATATTTGTAAATTACATATTTAAACTATATTAACAAAAAGTATATATCATAACATATACATAGAAACAAAATTTGCAAGGCATGGTGGTGTATGCCTTTAATCCCAGCATGGGAGGCAGATGGTTCTCTCTGAGTTTGAAGCTAGCCTGGTCTACAAAATGAGTTCCAGGATAGCCAGGGCTAAAACTCTGTCTTAAAAAAAAAAAAAAAAAAAAAAAAAAAAAAGAGGAAGAGGACGAAGGAGAAGAGGAAGAGGAGGAAGTTAAAATAGGAAAAGACAATACAAATAGAAGATTTAATAGTCACATCTTTGTGTGTTTCAGGAAGTGCTGAGTGGGCCATTCTGTGGTTATGCTCACACATACTTATATCAATCCCTATGAAAGATGCAAAGCTGTAGCAAAGGCTCACGGGATCTCGGAGAGCTAGGTAGAGCAACCACCTAGATGGAACCCAGAGGCTCAGAGAGATAAGTGACTCTTCCAAGGTCACATAGCTCTTGAGAAGCAGATTTGGGCACAAGTCCCTCCCACCTCCCTTTTTATCCAGCATAAGTGATGAAAGAGCCATCTGCACATGAGCGCCATCTGCATCATGGAGAGAGTGATGGGCTCTACCTGTGACTTTCCCCTAGCACTAATTATGTAAAGTGCAAACAGCAGGAACTAAATAAATGATGAGATCCCGGAACACAAAGCCAAGGCCTGAAGACAGGGAAAGGGTGAAGAGAAGGAAAAAAAAAAAGCTTATTGAGGAGACAAAGAGAAAAAGAGACAAGAGGGAAGGTCATATTACATGAATTTTAGAACCATGTTACCTACTGTTTTGAGATTTGGTTTGAAAATCTGTTCAAAAATTAATATTTGGGTCTTATCAAACACATTTCAAATCGATGTTTGATTTTAAAGAGAAGGCCCGGTTTAAGATATATGATTTTAGATGGACACATGACACCCACAGGCATATCTCAGTGTGCCCAGAAGCGGGCTCTTCTGCTGAGCCTAGAGGGTGCAGACACTGAGACTGGGGTCCTTTTGAGCAGTTTGTCTGGGAGCGACTGAAGAGCGCCCAAACGATGTCTCTAAACTCCACCATCCTCATCCTCACTGACTTCTATGTCCCAGTGAACGCACTCACACTACCTTGGAAGGTATGTCCCCATCCTTTTCCCAATGGGTCAGGCTCCCCAAATCTCCTCTTAAATGAAAATAGGTGAAACCTATAAATAGCTAGCAGAAAATGTGGGGTGGAATATTCCTGGTAACATGCAGCCTTGGGTAATTTATGCTAAATAGTTCCTCTAGTTCCCTTAATCATAGCTGTGAACCTAATTGGATTTTTTTTTTTTTAAATTGGAGATTTGAAAATCAGTTTTCAAAGGACTTTAGAAGCTGACATCCTTGCCATTCTCCTGCTTATTTGCAGAGACCTGGTCCATCTAAACAGTAAATTTCTAAGAGGGTTGATTTGCTACCATCCAAATCAGACTGTCAAGTGTGTGTAGCATGTGCCAGACCAATTAGCACCAGGCAGCTCTGGAAAGAGCAGGAAAAATTCCAGGTCACGAAGAGCGATTTAGTTCTTACTTGCCAACTATATTTTCATGTTACTAGGGCCAATGTAATAGGCTGGGTGCCTGATTTAATGCTGAGCACTTGAATTTACACAGAACCCCCGAGGGATTACGACGCCCTTATAGAAATTAATTGCAAATAATGTGCAATTACCAAATATATCACCCCTAAATGAGGCTTTCCTCTTTTGAGGGGGAGGTGTAATGCAAATGGCTTGGAGGCACAAAGCGAGGGCATTAAATTGCTCAGGAAGTCTCTTGTGGAGCTGTCCTCTAACACCGGGCCTCCCTCCCGCCTCCCCAGTGCCCAGTGAATCTCAGAGGCAGGGCAGTGGCAGATGGGAGAGTTGCTAGAGCACAGACTACCCTGCTGGAGGGACTAGAGTGTGCCAGGAGAGGACAAGGAAATCAACCCAGGCCATAATTCCTTTCTGAGAAAACAGAAATAGGAACGGGAGGGGGAGCAGCCTCAATTTATATGAAAACGAGAGAGAATTCCTAGCAGAACCGAAGCCTCAGGAGGAAACCAGCCACTGAAATGGCAGTTATATGACACACCCAGCTCCAGGGACCCACACTAACATATGCCCAATGCTGGGCGGAGGAGCCTTTTTGGAGGGTTTTGCCTGTTGGGTAGGCTGAGAATCACTTTCCTCCCTATTGACCCAACATGCCCTCTTTACAACTGTTTTCAAATAAAGATATATATATATATATGTTTTTTTTTTCTCTCTCCTATGTATTCTAGCAGTACCTGAAATGAAGGGAGATTGAATTTCAACACCCGGAGGAGAGATCCCAAGACAACAGCTGGAGTTTGCTCCTCCACAAGCACCTGTGGAATTTTGTAGGTCAGATGAGAAAGGCTGCTGCTTTCCACTGTTCACTATGCAGAATGAGAAGGCCTGCCCAGGGAGAACCCTCTGTGAGGTGCGTTTGTGGGCTTGAACTTAGAACAGTGGATGCTAATGACTTTTTTTTTTTGGCAGTTTTACTGTTGGTGAGCAGAAGCGGCAGGCAAGGTTAAGGGAGACAGACACATGAGGATTAAGGCACAGTGGGAGGCCTCCTCTAAAAAGGGAAGAAAATGGGAATTTCCAATTGGCTGATACTTACCTCCTGTTCTCGCTGAAATATTACAACCCGACCCCCCTTGTCCCCGGTCGCTAGCAACTCTCCCGTGTGGTTGAATTCTACCGTAGAGATAATGTCAGCTGAAAAGAAGAAGACAAAAGCAATTTAAGTAACTGCACACTTACTTTGAAAGGCTAGATAATAGACACACTTTTCTGTGCATTTAAAGGCTCAGGGCTCTGGCTGTGCAGCGGAATTTACAGGGTTTTATATTCTGCATTGTAAGTACCACTGAAGTAGCAGTTAGGAAAGTGGATTCCCTTAGGCGCCCCACTGCACTGTGGGCTCCTGGAACATCTGGGGCCAACAGAGGGGCAAGGTGAGTTCACACCCTTCTGTTTTATAGGAAGAGACAGTGAATTTCTTTTTGCCCATGGAAATGGTACTTTTTCCTTGTTAATTTTCACTAACCACAGAGCCCTCTTCTACTCCAATAAAGTCCCCGAGACAGGTATCAGTGCGGTGGCCGGTGGTCAGGGTTAGGCCTGAGCATGGAGGGTGCACCTGCATTGATTGATGCTGATGCCAATCACAGGAGAGCCTAGGTGTTACTGGGGTGCTCCACTAGCCCCCCAACTTCACTAGTGCTCTCTCCCCTCTTGCATAAGCCCAGCAGTCCTCTGGAGAGCGCACCCTTTTCCAGGACACGGTACTGGAAAGACAGTGTCATAGGGTCAGGGGAGTATTATAGAGAGGCGCAGGCAGCAGGGAGCAGGGACTGAGAGCACAGACAACCGCAAAAAGAATATCAGCATCAGCACTCGTTACCACCATGGCCCAAGGACTGGGTGAATTACCTATGCCTGGCTTAGGGACAGTTTTAGAAAAATGTCAGAGATTAATTCTCCCAAATCATCCTTTCATGCAGCTTCAACAATTGGAGGGTGCAAGTAAGCTTAGAGATAAGGAAGAAAGAACATGAAAGGGAAAAGAACAAGAGGTAAAGAACTGTGATCATGGCTTCTGAACAGAGGACTGCCTCAGCCCGAACCTGTGACAGCAAAGGCATGGGTGAGGGGAGAAGCCGTGGTGACGATCAAGTCTTACATCTTACTTGTGTATCGTTTCACGATGTCCTTGTTATGCCCTTTTCTTCAGATAAGTAGCATAAGATTCTTTCTTTTCTAGATATCGAAACTATTCTTAATTCCTCCTCTTTGTGCAGAAGGCAGGAGAGTAAGTCACAAGCCTTTGTCACTTTCAAGTGAGGCTCACTTAAAGACAGTCCAAGTTTTATTTTGGCCTTATTAGGAGTCAGTTCAAACTCTCCAGGGCAAGGAAGGATCATGGATATTAGCGGCCCCTTTTGAGGAACAAGTGTAGCATGGTGCATGCTGTCTTTGAGGAATTGGCACCCAGGCATGTAGATCTTAACATAAACATCTCAAATTCTTATACACCAATAATATGCTTTCTCTTCAATACATGACAATAAAAACAATATATGCTGTTTTTTTTTCTTTTCTTTTTATGAGACTGGGTCTCTCTGGGTGATTCAGATCAGATCTGTCACAGGCTGATTTCTACCTTGGCATCTTCCTGCCTCTATTTCCTGAGATCTGGGATTACAGGTGCATGCTACCAAGTTCAATGGTAAAAAGAAAATCTTTACCATTTTTTTTTCTTTCAGTTTTTTTGAGACAGGGTTTGTCTGTGTGTAGCCCTGGCTGTCCTGGAATCACTGAGTAAACCAGGCTGGCCTCAAACTCACAGAGATCCACCTGCCTCTGCCTCTTGAGTACTGGGATTAAAGGAATGCACCACCACTGCCTGGCTAGAAAATCCTATATGTAGGCTGAGCAGAAGGCTTGGTGGGTAGAGTGCTTACTGTGCAAGCATAAGGATCTGAGCTTGGCTTCTGAGTACTCAGACAACAGCTGAGTGTTCAGTGGCCATCTCTAATCCCAGTGCTAGCAGGTAGAGTCAGAAAGATCCTGGGACCTCACTGGTCAGCTGGTCTTAGCCAATTGGTGAGCCCAGGTTCAGCGAAAGAGAATAAAAAAAAAAAAAAAAAGGGAATAAGAAGGGTTCAGTAGGAGTGGGTGGGGAATTACAGAGAGTAATGAGATGATGTGTTTGAAAGTACATTATACATGTGTATGGAAGTGCCAAACAATAGCCAGGCATGGTGGCACGCACCTTTAATTCCAGCACTCTGGAGGCAAAGCCAGGTGGATCTCTGTGAGTTCGAGGCTAGCCTGGTCTACAAAGAGAGTTCCAGGACATCCAAGGCTATTACACAGAAAAATTCTGCCTCAAAAAACCAAACCAACCAAAACAAAAAACCAAAAGCCACCATCACTACCAACAAAAATGTCAAATAATTTTAGTATATCCAAAAACTATGGAAAGAAATGGAGGAAGACAGAACAACAACCTTTGATTTCCACAGACGCACACATGTGGGCGTGCACCTGCACCATCACACAAGCACCATGCCCACACAGGCATATCCGCTCCCACACAAATCTTGTCTATGGCTTGCCCATGGTTTGTGGGTCAAGTGTCTATGATTTCTGGCTTATAATCATCTTCATTTAGCTAAGGTGACCTCAATCCTTATTGATCTAAACTGGAAATCAATTCCATTTTTCTCAGGAAATGAAGCATAGAATAAGCAGGGATGGTTGCTAAGCCCTTGGTATAAGGTTGGAAGGCCAGTTCACACACCAGGCACCCACAAACCAAGGCACAGTGAAGACCAACACGGCTGGAGGACTTGCCACTTCACACAAAGCATCTGATCCCTTCTCTCCCTTACAGCCTATGTGTCTTACCCACTTACTCTTTGCTGGGAGAAGTCAGCTGCTAACTGTCTGCAGCTGCCTTAGGATGCCCTCTCTGAGGCATATTGAGTGTTAGTGTGTGCTGCTGACATCTCTGCTGCATCTGGCCTTTCAGTGAGTCCAGAAATAGCTTCCCGAGCTGTCTAGAACATAAGGTAGGCTCAGTTGTCTCTTTGGTTCCTAGCTTCTGTCAAGTGCTGTGAAATGAGTCAAAACTCAAATTGCTCAAACACTAGCATATGAGAGAGAAAGCGAGAGAACGAGAGAGAGAGCGAGAGAGAGAGAGAGAGAGAGAGAGAGAGAGAGAGAGAGAGAGAGAGAGAGAAAGAGAGAGAGAGAGAGGGAGGGAGGGCCTGTAGGGAGACCCAGGCTCGAACAAAAAATGCCAGGTTCACATCAGCGTTGTTTGTTTGCTGTTGTTGTTTTCTTTTGTCTAAGATAGGCCTCAATTTGTAGTTCAGGCTTGCCTTGGCCTCGGGTTTAGGTTGGCCTCAAACTTGTGATCTCTCTGCCTCAGCCTCGAGTGCTGGGGTTACTGGCGTGTGCTGCCATGCCTGGCTCACTGCGGCTAAGTTTTAAGCTCCTACAGTTTATACCCTTGCCTCGGGTGGTAACGTTGACACACAAACTCTGGACCGTGGCTATGGAGACTCTCCAGTGAGAGCCAAAGGTGACCTCACCTGCCTAGAGAAGGCCATTCTCAGCAAAGCAAAAGCTACTTGCCCAGAGACGACAAATATGTGTCTTTCTTTAAAATCTACGTAGCTGAGAATAGGGGAGGATTCCATTGAAATCACATAGTCCTAGCCAACACCACTAGAACCCTCCTTTATGGAATACAAGGTACTGCGCTTGACCATAAAATGTGTCTCATTTGTTTTGCAGTTGCCCCCTTATCCAGGCCTCTCTATCTTCCTTGAGAACCTCATAAGAGAAAGGGTGGCTTGAACGGCAATTCCTTTGTCCTCTCGCCAAGAATTCACATTTGTTTTAACCCTACCAGCCAGCTGGTCTCTATAGGCGGTGGCTGCAGTCCAGTTGATAGCTGTTTTGAACTTTGCTGATGCCTGGCTCATTTATCACGGCAAAGCAGCTAGGGGTAGTTGGAAGACGTCACCATCCCATCCATCTCCACTTATCTCCATCTATGACTGCTTAATAATTGATGGGAAACTCATGAATCACCTCCACATTCCAAGTTCAAAATACCAAGCCCACGAAGGCCCACCCTCTTGTGTTTGAAACACGCTGTTAACAGAGTGGGGCCATGCTGCTCAAGACAGGAGAATGTCCATGAGCCTAGGAAGAAGGGGAAGTAGCCATAGTCATAGCCGTAAGCTGCCAAACTTAGCGACAGCAACCTCATCTCAATGCATGGCCTGCAGAAACCAGTCCTTCCCAGGCCAGGCAACTTGCACCCTTAGATAGTTTCTAAGACAACTCAATATTGCATTACATTTCATTTCAATCTAACTGCACTGTTGAGTAAGAAATTAAAACCTCAAACATTTCCCTCAAGTTTCTATATGTGTGTGTGTGGCGGGGGGGGGGGGGGGGGGGAGGTTAGAGTACACCGACTGAAAAACAAAGCCCAAACAGTGGGTGGGGTTGAATGTGGTTAGAGGGTTTCTAAAGGAAACCCCATGTGGTATGAGATTGGCCGCGCTCTCCATCCGATCGTGCTGATTTAATTTCCACAACACGGGGGTCTCACTAACCCTGTTTCTGGCTCAGTCGGTGCTGTGAAGACTGACTTATTCCTTTTACAAACCAATCTCTGCATCTTACAAGATCTTCACACCAGTCATTTACTAGATCGAGTCTCTGTTTACCCGAACAGTGGATATCTACTCGGTAGCTGTCTTCATAAGATGGGAGGCTGAAGGAAACAGAGGGATCCCCGAGATAAGCTGATATCCCAAAGTGTCACACACACAGGCCGGAAGTCAGGACGGAGCACCCAGTCAAAGGAGGTGCGTGTGTGATTAGGTGTCATACGGACTGAGGTGGCATTTTGATCAAAGGACAATGTAGCTTAGAGTTAGACAGTCCCAGAGCCCACTGGAGGAAGCCTCACACTGACCAGGTCACTGGTGCTGCCTCTGGACATCAATCACAGTGATGGAATGAATGGGGAATGCAGTCCAGCCTGATCTTTAATCTAAAACACATTCTGAAGCTAGCGAGCCATCTGCCCTACTGTATCAGCTGCCCAGCTCTGTTCAAGTCAAGCCTGGGATTTCTTTCCTGATGACCAGGTAAGCTCTAGGCTGGTTTTTTTTTTTCTTTTTTTCTTTTTTCTTTTTGTTACTTCACTTAGGACAGAATGTTGGGGATGATGAAAAATACACCTCATGGCATTCCACAGTAGTGAAATGATGGCAGTTGCTAAGATTGTATTAAGGAAAATTGGGAGCATCACTATGGATGAGGTGTCAATATTCATTGGCAGTGGGAGGATGGAGAGAATAGGCATGTGCATCCCACGCTATCTTCATAGCGATCTCTAATCCTCCAACAGCCCTGTAGACCATCAAAGGAATGGGGAGCTCTTGGTCTTCCCATGCTAATCAGTGACTCCTGTCTCTGTGAGACTGTTGTCCCCTTTCCTTGTCTTGGTTCTCAGTCATAAGTCAGCTCCTATGCTTTCAAGTCACGTTTCCCTCCCCTCCACCCAGGTAAGCTTTGGCTACTGAAACAGTGCATTGGACTATATTTTCTACCAACACAGTCAGAGGGAGGGGAACCAATGTGGTTATGGCCCAGGAAGAGGCAAGATACAAGCAGTCTCTGCTCTAAACTTTCCATCTAGACTTGATTTCTGCTATGTGAACCCTATCTGGGGAACTGAATCCTTTTTCTTTAGTTGGAGCATCATGAATTGTGTCTACATTGGTCTTAACTTCAGCCTGATGCTGGTGTTCCTCTCAGAGGAAACCATAGGTGGACATGTCCAATAGTTTTATTTCCTAAGGGTCATACCACAGTTGTGTCCTTAGTTAACAGTGTGCACAGTATTGCGATTGGGAGTGCTAACTGGCAATTCACCTTTCCCCTCCAAGCTCGATAATGGCAGGCAGTGTGCTATGTAGAGACTCTTGCTGGGTTGCCTCCACCCGGTGCTTCTTCCTTGACTGCTTTCCATGGTCCAACTACAGAGGTTGAAAAGTCTGGATATTGCTTATCCTTGTTCATAGTCACGTGGCAAAGACCTGACTAATGAGATAAAGAAATGTGTTTGTGGGGTAGAGGAATGGCAAGAGAGTGCTGAAGATTCCAAGGGAAGGGTATTTTTCAAAATTAATTTTTATTATTTTTAAGTGTGTGTGTGTGTGTGTGTGTGTGTGTGTGTGTGTGTGTGTGTGTGTGTGTGTGTGCGTGTGTATGTGAATTCGGGTGCCCACAGAAGCCAGAGGCATCAGATTCCCCTGGAGCTAGAGTTTTAGGTGTGATTGTGAGTTTCCCATCGTGGGTGCGGAGGGCTACATATTCTTAACTGCTAAGACGTCTCTCCAGCCTGCTGCGGGAAGGTTTCATTCTTGTGTTTTATGTATTTATGTGTTCTTTTGATATATGCCTTATGTCTTCATGTGATGGTATGTGTTCATGATATGTGGGTGGCATCTCTCATGGGATGTGGGGTAACAGAGGATGACTTTAAGAAGCTAATGGACTGCATGTAACAGTTGAAGAAATGGGACAATATTTTTAATGACAGATGAACAGCTACGACCTTCCTCAGGACAGCTAAGTCCGAACTAGTGAGATACTTGGCACTGTTTCTTAAGCTGCTATTAGAGTGACTTCCCTGTTATTTGAACTTAAAAGTATTCTTTGTTGATTCTTTTGTGGAGCTGAAGATTAGACCTTAGGGTTTACTATATCTCAGTCCTAAAAGCATGTCCAAAAGCATGTAGCTGGGTCTTCCTCATAGCACTGTGCACAGAGCCAGGTCATTAATGAATAATGAGTTGGAAAAACAGGGCTCCTTGCCCCCAAACCTCCTTCCTCTGGCTCACATGTGCACACATCCATTTCACTACCACACAAGCAGTTTTCCTTTCCACTTGCTTAATTAGCAAGACCCCGAGAGGTTCGCTTCCTTTTTTCCCTGCTGTGGAGATGGTGCCTTATTTTTCAACCGTACAAATATGAAGGCAGGTGTGAGAGAATGCCCACTCTGGTTTACACATGGCATCCATTATAACATTATGCCTTCGACGGGACATAACCACACCCTCCTCAGGAGTTTTGTTCTCCCTGCCTGCTGAACTGTGAAAATCCAGATGGTAGGAGGCAGAAGAGGGAGTCATGAGCACTGCTGTTCCCATGAAAAGGCACACAGCTTCCCTAGGATGACCAGATCTCCAGCACAAACCATAGAGAGGCAACACAGACACATGTGGGCTGCTGGAAGAGGGTGCTTCCCTATGGATGGACCAATTCTTCCCCACAGGGTAGAGGTATCTTTCTGAGGACAAGTCTCTAAGCTCAGAGAAGTGCAGTGGGAAAGGGAGAGCTGTCCTGACTTGCCTGAGAGCCTATGTGGGGAACAGTGGAACCTGCTGTCAAGGTGTCTTCCATCTGTCACTCACTCTTCCAAAACACAGAGGAATAATTAACTACTCAGGTGATGCAAACCCTGCCAACCTTTCAAGTCTCTTATCTGAACAATGTAGGGCATCTATAGCTGACCCTATTGTTGGTGTGGATTCAGGTCTAAAAGGAGAAAGAAGGGTGGGTAGCTCCTAGACAGGCACTGCGCCACCTAGGCACACTTACAATAGCATCTGATTGGCATATCTGTAGTCAAAAATTGCGCTATGCCAGATGCTCTGAAGTTGTTAAGGTAAGATGTCCATTCCCCTGGAGCTAAAACTCACCTATTTGAGAGTTGGCTCAAATATCACTTTTCCAGTGTGTGACTTCTCCCAAGGCCAGGCCAGTTCCCTTTAATTTGCAGCCTCATTGCTCCTTTTACTTCTCCTTCATAAGTTATCATCTCTTGTCATTAGCACTTATTACAGTGGTTGTAGGATCATTTGAATGCCTCGCTCGTGCACTAAATTATAAACTCCACAAGGAAACTTCAGTGCCTAGCTGGATGTCTCAGCATAGGTTGCAGGCCCCTCAATGTTCTGTCCTTTGGTGGGTTGCTGAGGAAGAGCCAATACCAAAGTAGACAATTACATAGTGAACAAAAGAGCTCCAGGCAAAGTAAGAATGACACACTGGATGGATGCTCAACGCGTTTTCTTAAGTTGTGTGGAGCAGGGAACTCTTACTTGAAACAGTGAGTGATGATTATAGAATCAGACAGATGGATCAGTGAATATCAGGGTCCTATGAGCCACAGGTATAGAAAACACACAGTTAGAGAAGGAAAGGAACCAAGGCCAAGCAGACAGGGAGGTGACAATAAGACAGACAGTCAATTCTTAGTCTGTGGCTAAGATATGGAAGGACTCTGTCTAATGAATATATATTATTTACATGCCATGGAGCTAGGGGTTTAGGGATATGCTAAAACAAAAACAAAAACAAAACAAAACAAAAAAACCAAACAGTTCCCAAACACAAGTGGTCCTTGAGCTTGGGAGTATCCAGTTTAGAAGACTGAGAAGTCATGGTAGATTGAGGCATATAGGAAAAAAATTGCTGGAGAGAGGCTGTAATGCCAGTTTATTTGGTAAAGTGCTTGCCACACAAATATGGCATCCTGAGTTTGGATCTATAGCACCTGTGTAAAATCTGTGTGCTCCTGCAACCTCAGTGCTAGAGTGGGGGTTGGGATCTCCAGAGCTTGTGGTCTAGCGATTCTAGCCAATAGGTGAACTCCAGGTTCAGTGAGAGACTCTGTCTCAAAAGGTGAGGTAAGAAATGATTGAGGAAAGCACCTGATACAGACCTTCAGATTCCACACTTCTTTTTCCCCTCTTATGCTATCCCCCCACTGTTAGGGGAGAGGTTGTTCAAAGATGCTAGCAGTAGAAGATTTTGGATCACATACTACGAATCCCAGTTTTCACTTAAAAAAAAAAAAAAAGCAGGAAGAAGTCACAGTCACAGCTTGAGGTGACATACCTCTGCTATGTTCCTGCATTCAACAGTTTTCTATTGTACAAAATAAAGGCAGTTGAACTCTAACATACTTTCCTTCTTAAATTCTATATGGGGCTAAAGAAATGAATGAAAGCAGTAAGAAATGAGTTGGAGTTTCCTCCCCCAGACATGAGCTTTCTATGGCAACATGAAGACAGCTCTTAATTCACAAGGTATTATGGTAAGTTTGGTATTTCCAGGTCAGTACTAGAACCGGGTATGCCAACATTTTGACAAATCATGTGAAAATTTGTTTTCCCTGTTTCTGACCAGAAGTTGAAGTGTTTTGAGGATTATGATTAAAAACATTATTCTACTTCAGGTAAAAATTTCCAACCTTAAAAGCAAGACCAGATACACAGAGCAAACAGGGAGATAGAATCAATAGTGCCAATTTCATCACCAATGGGGCCCAGTCTTTAATTAATATTCACAAGGAAAGACACAGCCATACACACCTCTTGCTTTTCTTTTCTCTTTCCATTGATAACTGGACACTTTGAAAACACATTGTATTTCACTTTCCAGGGAGTTGAATGTAACAGTTTATATAATGATGAAAAATATTAAACAGAAAAAGCAAGAATGAATCCATGTTTGCAGATGCATTCAATAATCCACCAATCCATCCATCATCTACCCATCCATCCATCCAGTGGATTTTTAGATTCCCAAATATGTATCAAGAACTCTTTCAGGAATTGAGATAAGTAAGTTAATAAAATTTTAAAAATCCATTCACATGGAGCTTATGTTCTACTTGTGGGGGGATTAGACACAAAAATAACATTTTGTATTGTGTTCTATGGGGATCAGATAGAACTGAGCAGGAGAGATGAACAATGCTGAGGCTTGAGAGTGGCATGAAAGGCCTCAAAGGGCAGCCTGAAGTAGGCAAGGGGTTTCCAGACTGAGGGGTCCAGGGAGAGGTCCTAAGAAGGAACATGCATGCGTCAAGGCACGAGGGTAACCAGAGCAGGGCAAAGAAGGAGAAAACAAAGGAAGGACAGTGAGAGGTCAGATCATGTCAAGGTCTTGAACAATTCAGCGGGCACTTTGGCTTAGACTGAGCGAAATGGGGCCAGCAACACAATATACTAGGATGTCACCAAACTGCACATTAAAACAATGGTTAAAACAGTCAGTTTTAATGGGGCCCCATCCTTAGACAAAGAACTGCAGGCAACTACTGACTGCTGAGGGCAGGAGAGTTAGTATTCCCCAGGGTTGAGCATCCTGATTTGTTATCTAACAACAAGGGGCCACGTACCCTGTTATACACACACAAGCACCACCAAATGGACCCATCAGGTTGTATTTATATAGCTGTGCATAAGTAATGTGTGCATGTAACAATTACAGTGAAAAAGTTGTCATTAATTTGAAAGGGAATGAAGGGCAATGGGAAGAGCTCAAGGGATGGGGCATAGAAGGAGTCAGAGGAATGAAAAAGAAGGAGTATAACCCTATTTTAATTAAAAATTTAAAAACTATATTTTGTCACATACAGTTCACTATAAAGCAAAATGGAAGGTTGCTGGGGAACAGTCAACAGAGGAAGGGCAGATTTTTATGATAATCAGTTTGGGGATGAGAAGCTGTGCCTGGAGGGGTGCAATAGAGTATACAACAAGGACCACACTAGCTCACCCAGGTGAAGGATAGAAAGATGGAGGTGCTCTGATCAAGGCATCTGCTGTGGAGGCGGGGAGAAGCCAGGCTCTGCAGGTGTGTTAAGGGCAACCTGTTGGAATTTGGGCATGAACTGATAACAGGAGTGAGTCCACGGCCTTTGCCCTCAGAATTGCCATACTGGAGATTTGAATGTTAAGGGTGAAGAGGGCGTTTGCAAGGATGAACAGATGCTCAGTTTCATGTATAGGAAATGTGAGAGTTTCTAAATAGAGCTGGTGCGTGGGCTGCTGGGAGTTGGGTCTAGAGTGCAGGGCTCTTAAGATTATTAGCATTCAGATGGTTTTAAAAGGCACGAGAGAGTATGAGATCTCAAGGAGATTTTTTTATTGAAAGAAAAGAGTGGAACATTAGGGCATTCTTCTCCAAAAAAAAGGTGAGAAAAGGGGCTAGAGAGATGTCTCATCAGTTAAGAGCATGGTTGCTCCTGCAGAGGATCTGAGTTCAGGCCCTAGTACCCATATAGTGGCCTACAGCAACCTGTAACTCCAACTACAGGGGTTCTGATGCCCTTTTCTGGCCTATATGGGCACCATGCACATATCATACATGTCTGCATATGCAGGCAGACACTCATACACATGAAATAAAAGCACTTTTTAAAAAGTTGGTGAAAATCTTGGTGTCCTGGATGCCAAATGAATTGTCCAATACAACTGATAGACAAGAGAAAAGGCTAGAAGACATATTTACAGTAATAAGGTAAAAGTCACATTTTGCTTTGAGAAGTATAATTTCTATGGACCTGTGGGAGTGTAATTAAAAAAGAACAGAAGGAGAGAAATTTGAGATGATAACTAATATCTCAAAGAGCTGTGCTGTACAGAATAACAAAGAAATATGTGTGTATGTGTGTGTGTATGTGTGTGTTGTGTGAACACAATAGTTCATAGCTGAGTGCTTGTCTAGCATGGGTGAGGTCTTGGGTTTCATACTTAGGGCAGCACAGAAAGGGAGAAGGATGGAGAGCAATGAAGGGAGGAAAGTAAAGGAATTTATACTATTATAGAAACAATAGCATGCTTATATGCCAGCGAGAAAGCTGCAACATCTGAGGAGAAATGAAATGGTGAAGGAGAAACAGCGTGGGATGGCTAAATGAACATAGGACTGAATTTATGGAGGAACCAGGACATGTCACCACTAACTCTTGAGGGAACATCTGTGCAGGTTCCATTTCTACCGAATGCCAAAAGACAGATAGTAACGATGACAACAACAACAAAACCCACATAGTTGATAGCCTGAAACCCTATCTACACATAACACTTTACAGGACTATGAAGACATTTAGCGCTGTACTTAATGGCACCAAACTCCACATTTGAAAAGGATAGGAATGGCATATTTTCCAGCATCTATATATATTTCACTGCACTTAAAAACCAAGGTGGAGAGGCAGCCAGAAAGTGCTACGTTTCTCCTCCTATACTTTGGCATTTTAGAGACCCCCATAGCAGCTGTGAGGGAACCGAAACCCTATGGTTGTTTTGTTTCTTCCTCCCTTCCCACCGATTCCCACCTTCTTTTTCTTTTGAAGCCAGGCACAAAAAGGGCTCTATTCTTTTACCTAGCAGTCTGCCTGCCAAGCAGAAGGCTGCTCACCTGTGGGCACTTTGAAGTGACGTGCAATTACCAGCAGATCACTTCCACATGGGCAGTCTGACCTGCTCATGGCCTTTGATGAGTGGCTTTCACCACTGTTCCTACCCTATGGAAATAAGTCTGTCAGAAGTGGAAGGAATCCTTTGCACGGTCATCCTTGACCTGTGTGAGATTTATAGACATTTGCCAATGGCCAGATCTGAGTGATGGTGCCAGGGACAGTCCAAGCAATTTGTGCATGTGTCTTCCAGGAAGTCTGTCTTTAATGGAAACTCTGGCTACAAATTCCCCACTGTGCTGTGACCACAGGGAAAGGAGTACTATTGTCAGGAAGAAGACTCAACTAAGATGAACGAGCTATTGACTCAGCTTCGAGCACTTTCAGTCTTAGGGCAATGTCATGATTGCAGATTAGAAAGGCAGAGCTCTCTGGAAAGGTCGTTTGCTGAATTGCTTTACTACATTCTAGACACAGAACTAGACCCTGTGTGGGTACCCCTCCCCCCCAGGTATGTTTCCAACATCATCCACTGAATCCAGAGGCTGAGCTTTGGGCTTTACACTGTGTCACTGAAGTAACACTCCAATTTCTTGACCTTAAGATCTTTCTTTATTGTTCAGGCAATGGTAGCCCAGAGGGGTCAAATAGCTTGCCCCAGTTTGGGAGCCTAACAGGGGAGCTGAGATTTGAACTCAACTGTAGTTCCCACAACTGCTTTTGTATAAAAACGTGGTCTCATTCTACAGTCCAGGCCATCCTGGATATCACTATGTAGTGTAAGCTGGCCTTGAACTCTTGGCAATCCTCCTGCCTCAGCATCTGAAGTTCTGGGATAGAGCCAGTGAATTTGTCTCCAAATCTTTATTTTTTCATTTATATATGTATTATTGCATTTATGTGTATATGTCTATGCATACCTGTATGTAGGTGAGTATGTATTGCCATGGTGTGTGTGTGTGTGTGTGTGTGTGTGTGTGTGTGTGTGTGTGTCTGTGTGTGTGTGTCTGTGTGTGTGTGTAGGGCAAATGGCAATGTTCAGGAATCAGGTCTTTCCTCCTCCTATGTGGGTCCTAGGGACTGAAGTCAGGTTTTCAAGCCTAATAGCAAGTACCCCTACCTGCTGAGCCATCTCACTGGCCCATTATTTTTTTTTAAAGCTTTTCAAATAGTTTGACATTACATATTTAGTTATTTTGTGTTTGTGCCAATACTTTTTACCAATTGTAGTTTTTAGAAGCAATACTCAGAAATGTTAAGGATCTTTATTCATATTTAAAGGTTTTCTCATAGAGAACAATGGCACCTTATCTTTATTTATATTTTTTTAAAAACAATTACACTGTCTTTGTAAAAAGAGAAGTTAAAGTTTAAGGGGGCTCCAAAAATTTTTTTCGCCAACCACATTTGACTGTGTAACTTTACCATCCAATGTACTGTGTTTTCTGCTATAATGTCTGCTTTTGAAGAAGATCCTCCACATGTGCGTGTGTGTGTGTGTGTGTGTGTGTGTGTGTGTGTGTGTGTGTGTGCGCATGTGCGTGCGCATGTGCGTGCGCATGTGCGTGCACATGTGTGGCACAAGTGTGGAGGTCAGAGGACAATTTGTAGGAATCAGTTCATTCCTTCTACCATGTGGGCCACAGGGATCAAATTCATTTTTCAGGCTTGCTGGCAGGCACTTTTACTCCCTGAGCCATCTTACAAGTGCTCTAAAAACCTACTTTCTTAATCATAGTGTGTGTGTGTGTGTGTGTGTGTGTGCCTGTGTATGCATGTGTATGTGTGTATGTGTTTTTGTGTATGGGTCTCTATGTATATTTATCTGTGTGTGCCTGTGTCTGTGCATGTATATGTGGGTGTGTGTGTATGTTTTTATTAGGTTTTATTAGAAAGAATCTTCCTTAGTCCATCATCCAGAACTTCGGGTTTTACTCACTAAGGGGCAGGGTGTGTTTACTGGGCTCAGCATAACACCATCATTGTCAACACTTGATATTTCAGCCAAGTTAGTATTTCACCCTCTCTAGACACGCATGCTCTTGGCTGACCAGCTCTCACTCCATTTCATGTACCTAATATTTGAGAATTAGTGTATTCTAGAAACAAGGCAAGAACAGTTTCCATTTAAAACTTGGCTAAGCTAGTGGGCATCCTCTTATTGAGTATGACTCATTTAAATTGGGTTATGGTACAACCGCCAACAGATGGTTTGAGTCTATGAAGGTTGTATGTTATCTCCCTAACTATTTTACGAGGTCCCTAGGGACAGAATCTTATCTGTTTCTCTGCCATCTCCCTAGCCTCTGTCTACGCTCATCTACTGTGCACAGCATACATGACAGAGCTGGTCCACAGCTGGCAAGTTAGGATGCTCATGGGCACAACTGTTGGTCTGTGGTCTACAATCCAGACATCAGCTTACTTTCCTAGAGCGTGTTATTTCTGGTAGTTCATGGCTATAGCATCTTGGTCTGGTATACTTCTAAAATAAAACTGGTTCTGGGGAAACCAAGCAGCCATTTTTCAGAGGCAGTACCCCAGAACATGGTAGATGGGAGAGGAACAGAAATCATACCAAGTTTCCATTTTTTCCAAGTTAGCTGCTTTTAGGGAAATTTTCATCAACTCATTCCTTCAACCTACATCTTTGCCTTTGAAGAGTTTGGAACGGCAAAGGCCTCAGAGAACCTGATTGCTAAGAAATTGAGCAAGAGTTTCTTAGCTGTGATTGTGATGTGTTGATTATGATCTGAAAGTTCTTGGGAAGAAAAAAGATGTCAGTGTCTTACCTGGTAACAGATGGAATCCAATATTAAACACTAAAAGTCATTCAGTACTGGCTGGCTATGAGCTCAAGTGTACCACCTGCTTCTTCAACAGAATGGAAACCAGTAGTAAAATGTACCAGACTCCATACTAAGGGAGCTGTGGGCTAACATAAGCCTTTGCCACTTAACGGTGAGGAAACTTTGTAGAATTACATGGCCTCTTGACACCTCATCTTACTCTATTCTAATCCTGCACTTGCTTGCAGGGCCCATAAAAATACCTTGCCTCCCTCCACTTTGGGGTGTTCAAAGCAGCTGCTCTCCTGCCTAAAGGCCTCCCCACTTCCCTCAGTCTTGAAAGTTTCCACTTAGATGGCAGCCACTGAGAGCACCCATCTCTGACAACACCTTTCCCAGCTTCTCTGCACCACTCTTGACAAGGATGCCACGCTTTTCCCAGGAAATACTGGAATCTGGCGCCTTACATTTGTTTTGGCATTGTTACAGTCTCCTCTGTAGACAAGATCAGTCTGGATTCTTGGGTTACTGCACGTTATGACCTGGGCTCATGTCCTCTAATACACACACACACACACACACACACACACACACACACACACACACGTACACAGACATGCACACACACACATGTACACAGACATGCACACACACACACACACACACAGACACACACACACACACACACACACACACAAAGAGTAGGTGCATCAGACCCAAGGAATCATTACCATGTAAAATACCACATGTGCCTCATTCTCTTCAGTGAGGTCTACTCAGCTAATGGCATGCTCACATGATATGCCTTTAGGAGAGTTGCTTGAGGTCTGCAAACCTCATTTGTAAAATATCTGTAGGATGAGGGCAATAGTGGCACACCTTTCCTGGGGGTGTGATTAGGGATAAGTGAGACAAGGAGCAGAGAGGGCTGTGTGGCAGATTCTCAGTGGCTGTGATCATATATTACTATACAGTGGTGGTGATTGTTATTATTAAAGAAAACAACCATCTAGCCAGTTGTGTCTCTCCCCTGGAACTCAGAAAAGGGAGTGCAAAGCTCCAAAGTCTCATAGTAGGACTACCAAACCCAGTTGCACTGGGTAGGCCAAATCTCATCAGTTATTTTATTGTTTTATTCAATAATATCGCAGTGTTGGTTCATACAATCTCCAATTTGTGTGTGTGTGGTCTTTTGAGACAGGGTTTCTTTGTGTAGCCTCGGATGTCTTGGACTAGCTTTGCAGACCAGGCTGGCCTTGAACTCACAGAGATCTGCCTGCCTCTGCTTCTCTGAGTGCTGGGATTACAGGCGTGCACCACCGTGCCCGGCCAGTCTCCAAATTTTTCAACAGGTTGTCAACATTTAAAAATGACAAGGCTTCATTTGTAAAATGCCAGGAATTATATTCTATCTCCCTCCCTCTCTTCTCCCTCCTCTCTCCAGCCCTGGTTGCTCTGAATCCTGCTCGGTAGCCCAGGTCAATATTGAACTTGCCTCCCAAGTGTTGGGCATATAGGCATACAGCACCACAACTGGATAGATGGTTGTTTTCTTTAATAATAACAATCACCACCACCTCCATCATCACCACCACCATCACCACCACCACTACCACCACCATCATCACCACCACCACCACCACCACCACAACAACAACAGGCAGCATTGGGCTGTCATTCCCACACTGATCCTTCAGGCCTGAACTAGGGAGCAGGTCTCAATATAAAAGAAGCCTAGATCTTGACGTTACAGTGTCTCCCACCCTTCTCAAGTGCAGTCCCAGCACAGATTGTATTGTTGATACGTATTTACCCATCTGGGCTTTCCTGCCTGATCTGTACTCATCTTTCACACTACATGGTCTCTGTGGACATTTGACTCTGATTCAGCATCTGAGAGTCGGTCTTGACTTCCCAGAATCCTCTGCAAGTTGGCCTCTCTACAATACCCTGGTCCCCACAGCCTTGGACCACTTATCTGCACCAGCTAGTGGAACTGTCAAATAAAGGAACCACGATTCAGCCAAGGGCTCACCAGACGTTGACTCCAGAAACTCACTCTTACCTCCCCTACAATCCTCTTCTGTTCCATCTAGACTCAGGGTAGAGGACAAAAGAGAAGTTTGTTATGCAGCCATGACTGGAAGCTGAGCCCTTGAAGATATGTCTTACACATTAGCAGTCCATAAGGTGAGAGGGTCCTTGGAAGAAAAGAAGCACTCTTCTCAGGGTCTTTGATTTCTTATGCTGAGGACTAATCATTGTATAAAGTCCAGAAGTCCTGTACAAAGGGGATCAATCCACACTTCATACATCTAAAGATATTCATTGATCACTTTCTATGAGCCAGGGGCCATTCTGGTGTTGGTAACAATGTTGACAGGCGAGACTTCTGAACTCAGGTAACTCCTTTACCATGGGGTTAAAGTAGGATGCTTCACCTCATTTCCGCATCTATCTGCCCAGAGGATGTGCCCAGAGCACTGTCGCTTTGGCATGGCTCACAGCACATCCCAGGGCCTTCCTCTAGAAGCCCTTCACAACAGAGAAATGCTGGAGACTGTCACAGCATTGATGCAGAAGGAAGCCCCAGACCACTCAAGATCAGCACATAGAGAAATGCAAAAAGTCCATGGGACTCCAGTAAGGCCTTGACTTGGGAAGAATGGCAACTTTATCCTGGCTCTGGGACTCAGGAAGTGCTGCCGAGAACATCACGTGAAGGGTTAAGTTGACTTTTCCCTTATCTCCAAAGTAGAGCTGTTTTTCTCTCTCTTTAACGTGACCCAGTTGGAAATGTATTTGTTTTTCACTGTTTAATCTTCTGTATCGCCCACTGTTGATTAGATTTAATTAATTTATGTTTCTAATGAATTTAGAATCTCACCATGCTGTAGCAAGAACGTTTTCAGACAGCATCTGGCTACCAAATGGATTGATTACCTCATCTGAAAAAGTCTTTCAAACATCTGGGGCCAGATTTTTAAGACTTCAGAAGCCTTTGCAGATTTTTTAAAAAGCATGCCAAATATCAAGGTGTAGAGAGAGATGATGCTAGACACAGGTAGGATTCACTTTGATTTGAAAATCTAGATCCTGGCACTCCTCCAGTTTGAGAGCACATTTTCCTGCTCATTGGCACAGCTTCAACGGCACAAATAGACTGTTCTGAATATATTTTGTTCAACATAATCAGAACCCACCGGGCCCAAGCCCAGGCTGCCACCCTGTGAACTTCTTTGGCACTTCCTTCTGAATGGAAGCTTCCACTGATCATTAGGACAAAACATTTACAGAAAACACTTAGAGAGAAGCACTTTGCTCTCATCCATTCAACAAACATTTATCGGGGGGCCCACTGTGTGCCTGGCACTGGGCCATGTGCACCTCTTCATCAGCTGCTCTTGGCAACGGCCCGGCATGATGGCAGGCTCTGCTCTTCCACTCACACAGATATGACCGAGTGGGATGCAAAATAATAATTAAGACCAACAGCACTAATAAAGGATAAAGGTGTACACACACACACACACACACACACACACACCACCACCACCACCACCATCATTACCATCATCACCACCATCACCACCACCACTACCATCACTACCATCACCACTACCACAATCACCACCACCATCACCATCACCACCACCACCATCACCACACCACACCACACCATTATCACACTTTACAAGCACGATCTTCTTCACCATTCCCCACTCCCCACATATAGGGTAGATATCATTTTCTTGCCTTCATTTTATAAAAAAGACCCAAGGCGCCTGGAGTTTATGGACTTGCCCACAGTTATCTGGCCAGTTCTCAGCAGCACCTGCCCTCTAACTTGAGAGTCTTTGCTCCTTGCCTCAGGGATATCCCTGACTAGATACAGCTCTTTGAAGACCACATTAGATCCCAAGCCAGGGCTATTAGTGCATTATGTTTCACACTCGCACCTTATCCATCGAGTTAATACCATTCTTAACGACAACGAGGATGCTGAAGGTCTGAAACAAGGAGTGGAGGTCATTGGCGGAGCTGGCAACAGAACTGAGGTTTAGCTCAGGGCCGGAAGGCTCCTCTCTCAGCGCTGTCTGATGACAGACGAGGCAGGGGAGTGCTGAGAACTAAATAGCTTGCTCAAAGGTGCACAGGGACAAGTAAGACAAGTCAGAAGTCCGACTCTTTCCAAAGACCCACAGGAAAGGGGCGGTGGTGGAGAAGCTGAAGAATGCGCAGAGAAAAACAGCTTCATCTTGAGAGCCAGGTGAAAGACATTGGAAAGGGCACTGACTGGTTTTTCTGGCTCAAGTTCAAAGGGAGCTGACTGACAACCAGGTGGCTGCCCATAATATAAGCTACAGTAAAAGGCTTGTAACACGGAACATCTGAAAATTTATGGATGACGAGCTGCAGACTTATTGTGACAGTCAGCTTGCCAGTTCTGTGTTGCTCTTGAACAAACCTGTTTTGACCTAGCTTCTCCTGACAAAACAGAATTTATTGCGTCTGGACACATTTTCTTTTGTTATAAAGGCTTCTTATTTGCTTCCACTTCGCCCTAACCAGCACCTCAGCACAGGAGCCCCTCCTACCTCCTCTCACCCTGCCAAGCCAGTCTGCAACTCTCCCTTGGTCTGTGGAACCCATGTGCCTCCTGTCCTCAGGCTCCAGAGTTCTCCCAGGAAGTCTCCCTTCACTTCCCTATTCTGGTCAGGTTTTCCTGTAAAGCACATTTTAAGCACCTTTACTCCCTCCTACACTACACTGTAAAGTAACTGTTTATTGGTCTCCTTGTTGATACAGCATGTTTATAATCACTGTCTCTATAGTGCGTGGGTCTGAATGGAAAGGGAGGGATTGTGAACCTCACAGCATGCTCTTGCCTGGCCTTCTTGTTTGAAATCTCTCACTTTTGTGCTTCACACTACATCCTAGAAGTTAGTAAATGCCTCTTTAAGCTGTCGTTATTTTTACTTTTATCACTGCTCTCCAAACCCTTGCAAAGAGATCAGCATAGGGATAAATCCTAGGGAAGAAGGGATTAAGTCAGAAGAGAGCATGAGATCTTATGAAGTCCCCACAGCACCCTAACCCTTACTCTGGGTAACAGAGAGTAGGTGTACACATGTTAAAAAAAAAACCCATAGGGATGGACAGTGAGAAAGACAGCTCTTCTCTGTAAGTAATATCTTAGAACAAACAAGCCCATCCTTTGATATCCCAGTTTTGTTCACAAGCCCCAAAATCTCCCTGCTCTGGTGTTGGAAGCTGGTCACGTTGATGCTTGTCAAATTCGTTTTTCTCGAATGAGTGCCCTGATCTTCTGAAGCCCTTCTCACTCCCGTGTCTACACTTAAACTCATTTTGTGACTCTTACCCTAAATGTCTGCTTCTCTTACTCTCAGCTTCCAGAAGCTTCTTCCACTCTTGAGGGGTGGAGACAACTCTGTCCCAATCTCAACAAATACGCAAGCCTCATCAACCTCCTTTCTCTGGGGTCTCTTGTATGCTTTCTTCCTGCCAGTTTTTCTTGAAGACGGTAAGCTCCTTGGAGGCTGGAACTCTACTGTATTTTGTATTCTTATATTTAGTTTTAAAGGAGCTGGAGCACGGACTGACCTCCACTCCTAGACCCCTAACAGCTGTGAGCGTGAATATAGGTTAAAAAGGCCGGTTTTCTGCCTTTTAAACTAAAAAACATGGTAGTGCTCTGAAAGGACTATTGACTTAGGATTCAAATAAGGTTTCAAACCCAGATTTGCCAGTCAGTGACTTTATGACCTGGTACAAAGAGAGTTGCCATGACCAAAATTAAATTTCCCCATTCAAACAATGTGGGACTTTCTCATAGGCTTGTGGGAGAAGTAAACAGGAGCATAAATATTTTGAGTTGACATTTGCTGGCGTAGTCACTTGGATAAAGAAAACACAGTCACACCCCAACAAAGCCCATGCTTTCATCTACCATGTGGAGGCTGCAGAATGGCCACTGACTCCCAGGAAACACTGAACACATGCTAGATCTTATTATCAGAACTATTACACATAAATGAGGTGGGTATCAGAGAGAAACACCAAAGGATAAGGATGTAAACTCAGGAAGAATGGGTGTACCATGAGCTGTACACATGTGCACATAAACAGAATGCATTTCATCCATCAGACTTTCCTTAGAGAAATTCCAGCACATCCCATTAACACAGTCCCCAAGGCAAAAGATGGCCTTTGACCTTTACGTATTTAATATCTCCGCAAAGATTCAAGCTGTAATCATCCTGAAATGGTACACAAAGACAAGTGTATCTGGGAGTCCCGACAGCTCTCTGCTTTAGCTGTCGCTCATGTGACTCTTTCATCACCCTAATTCCTGGTGCTTCCCTTCAAACTTTTGACCTTAGGATAGCTCTTTGATTGCCCAACAGAATTTTGACAGGTAGGAAAGAAGAACACCAAGAAACGAGTTCCATTGTGTTCTGACACACTCATTTACAAGACAACAGTTTAATAATTCTAATTCATATCCCCTTCTATGCACGCAATCAATAATTCATGGCAATCCCTCTGCTGCATTTGTAGTGACAACAGAAAGGGCAAGATGCTGCTTCTCCTCACCTCACCCTCCTTTCTTCACTTAGTCATGCCTGGAGCCTGGAGAGTTCAGAATCTCAAGAAAACAGTTTCCATGGTGATTCTCCCTTTGAGTACCCAACTGTATTTTACTCTTTCTGGGGCGAATTAATGCTCCTTATTGCTTTCATGCTAAATATATTGAGGATTAGATTTGATTTCCTCTGCAGTGATACAGTTTTATCAGGAAAATGGAAAGGGGGAAAAAACACAGCATGAAGAAACTGCCTTTCTGCCACTGTTCTATCACAAAGGGCAAATAAAACAGTTCAGGAAAAAAAAAAAAAGCAACCAGCCATAGGCAAATGCGTGCAGGTGTCTGGAAGCTGGGATATGTACACATGCTTTTACAATGTTAGAAAACCTGTCTCAGGACAAAATGATCTCAGTTCCTCCAACTGTTGAAAGTGGTATAAGTTGACCATAGAACCCAGGCTACAGAAAATGCTTGGATTTTCAGTGAATTAATACTGCTCTCCCTAATATAATATATAGAGATTATACTGAACACAGAAGTCTTTGAAGCAACAATATCACATCTACGGAGACTTTTGCTTTCTTTTAATCTACTGGTCTTTATTTGTTAAAATAGGAAACGTTCCTAAGTCTCCCATAGCAACCTGGATTCTCTCTAAAGAGCTTATTGCCCTAATACCTCCCATCTACTTGTTCACGTTTCCCACTAGACTCTAATAGGCAGTGTCTGTTCTGTTTATGGCTCACCTCTTTGTCTGGCACAGCACACGGGGGTGGGGGATGGGGATGGGGGGCAGGGCAAAACAGAAAATTAGAAGAAGAAATTTATGAGCGGTGACTCAGAAGCATGGAAGTCTCCTTTAAATCAATCAGAAGCATTCCAAGTCCTCAATTCCCTTCTGCCCCAACTCCTGCTCCCTTTCTGTCTTGCAAGCAACAAAGGGTTAAAAGGAGTATCCTGTGTCTGGGAGGAGGGGTGAGGAAAGGGCACCTTCGGGAGAGTATTTTTCCACCACCACACGCCCACTCACACAGCTTGGAGTCTCCAGGCACCAAAATCAGAAAGAAAGGTGGGAGCTAGCTGTTTGGAGCAGTGGTTCTCAACCTGTGGGTCGTGACCCCTTTTACAACCCTCTATCTCCAAAAACATTTCCATTACAATTCATAACAGTAGCAAATGTACAGTTATGAAGTGGCAATAAAAATAATTGCATGGTTGGGGACGGGGGCGGGGGGCGGGTCACTACAACATGAAGAAGTGTACTAAAGGGTCACAGTGTTTGCAAGGAACCACTGATTTGGAGCCAACTAGTGGGTAGTATATAGTATCTACATCAAACTAAATATGACTGCCCTAAGGGTCTAGGGGACAAAGAAGGGAGTAGAATTACTGATGCCTGGCAGTGCGTGTCTGGGAAGGGTTCTTTTGGGATCACCAGGAAGCAGGGCAGAGTCCCTCGCACTCCCACCCTCAGATGTGAACAACGCTTTCAGGCCTTCTCCGTATCACACATGCGTGGACTCTCATCATCTGCCTAACAAATTCATGTATTAATGTTATTACTTGCCCACTTGATTTAAAGAAATTCAGATTGGGAAAGGTTAGGCAGTGTCTCACCTCCCAAGTTCAGTTAGTAGAAGAAGCAAAGATTCAAATCCACACAGCCTGATCTTTGAGTCCGTATCTTAACTCCACCCTTGTGAGTCTCAGGCTCTGTGGATATGAGCTCAGTAAACTCCTGCACAAAGCATCTTCCATAGCCTCCCTTGCTGGGTAAAGTACCAAACTCCTCTATGTTCACAAACGCCACTGGGCAACCATCAGGATGCCTAGAGGGAGGGCCACAGAAAATTCAAAAGGGAAACCACCTCACAGGCTGTGTCCATGTTGGGTTTAACCATACCTGTCAACCAGGCTGTGCACAGCTGTGGCAGGACTTGGGTTCACATTTCCATTTGAAGGGGCCACTGGGAGGACAGTTGATTATGGTCTCTCTTACAAAATGCCATTCTCTAGTGTTTTGAGGAGACTCCTCCCTACTCCCTCACAGGTGTTTGTTTATTTGTTTGTTTTCTGTCAGACACTGTCTTTCCTAAACTCTCTTGCTGAAACTCATAATTTAGCAGCAGCCGGGTGATCTACTCCACTTCAGTTAGTGACATAAACGAGGTCTCAGTATGCTGGCCCCTCGGTTTCTTTCATTTCCTCCAGTGGGTCCCCTCAACGATGTTAGACATCGATGCGACTTCTTAAAGCCAGGAAGGAAGCAGCTAAGGCTTAAAGAATCAAGATTGTATGATATGATTTTTCTTATTTTAGTTTTCACTTTTAAATGATGCATAATAGTTGTTTATAATTATAGGGTACAGTGTGCTGTTTCTGTATATGTTTACATTGTGGAATGATTAAGTCAAACTGATTAGCATAACCTGTTACCTCATACCATTTGTTGCTGTTGTTGCTGTTGTCCTTGTGAAACCATTTAAAAGCTATTTGTTTGGCAATTTTGAGATATACCTGCAATATCTTTATCTGGAATTACCCTGCTGTATGATCGACCACCAAGATGTCTTCCTCCTGTCTAACTAAAATGCTACCCCCTTCAAACAACAGCCACCCCTTCAGCCCTTGGAAACCACCATGTAACTCGTTATTCTGTGAGTCTGATTTCTTTAAATTCCACATATATGTAACACCATGCAGTATTTATTTTTGTGACTGGGTGAACTTTCCTATTTTAATTTTGTACTTTGACACAGTTCTATTTATCAGTTTCAGCATTAAGCATATATAACTTTAAATATCATAAACTAGGTAGCATTTTTTTAAGAAAATGAAGTGATTTCTCAGCCAAAGAAGGGCAAGGCACGGGGAGATTTGGTCTAGAGAGTGTTGTCCATGAGAGCCAGCATTAGGAAGGGAATGAAAGTCTCAGTGTTCCTCACGCACTGTGTAACTCCTGTGGGTGAAATGCTTGAAAATGAAATCATCTCCCCATATTTAGCAATAAGGGAAATTATTACTTATTAAGCATAAAAAATCATTAATTTTCTTTTCTGCCAGATAAGAGAAAGGGTTTAGAGATTATGTTCTCTATACACCCAAAGACCACAGAATTAACCTCAGATGTATACAGAACATAGAGCCCCAATAACTGTGAAGATTATACTTCTGTCAGTAAAGAGAAGTGTGTCAGGGGCAGCTTAAATGGCCCCAAACATGTAGCCAGAGATAACTCTACATTCACGAGAAACTGAAATCTTTGTAGGTACAAATGAGGGTGGGGTACTCCAGGTGTGAGCTTGGGAGGAAGAACTTGGAGTGAGTGAATATGCCTTTCTGCCAGAATCATATACCACACACTCATCGGTTGGCTTCTTTCTAATCTCCTCATTGTTAGAGAGCCCAGAATATATTTTTTAATATTTCCATAAACAAATTATATCATGAAGATACTCCTGATAGCAGATAGTATTCCAAGGAATTCAGGTTTGAAGCCATATAGATCTGGGCATCAAAACATAGTGTGTTATCTATTGGCTGAGAGCCTTTGGGAGATTCAGTTCCTTTGGAGAAACAATATAGACATATCCCTATCTTTTCATAGAAATGTGTGAGGGTGAAAAGATAAAGGAGCTAGCAGAATGCCTGGCACGAGCTAAGTCCTTAAAAAACAAAACCAATAAGACAGGGATGAAAATTTGGGGACAGAGTGTGTACATCCATTGAAATGTTTTATATTTTTCTCTATGAGAGTTTTACTATCTCACAATAGGGTTATTCCTCTATCTGTATAGTTGGCTTTGGCTTCCCTTCCTCATTCCCAAGTTAGAACTATAAATAGCTCCCAGTGACTTGATGATTAAGGTGAGGGCCAAGGACTTTTCCTCCATTTGCTGTTTGAAAACAACCTTTTGAAGAGATACTTGATGGCTTTCAGGGATATTTATGACTCAGACCTCCTGGCAAAGGCCCTGCTGCTGACTCATTTGTTACCCTGAGAGAGAAAGAGGCAACTGAAACCATCACTCATTTTTCCTGCTTATCAGTGATGGCAAAAGGTCAGAGGTAAGCCACTCAGCATAGGATGACTATGAGAATCAAGAATTTCAATAATGCCCCTTGGACCACATGCATAATAAGAGGGTTTCTGGCATGCATGCACTCATAAAAGTGCCAGCAAGGTCCTCCTTACTGCAAGGCATTGCTGAGGCATTGCTCAAGGAAAATTTTCTGTGAGACGCCTCGTCCTTCAGCTGTGAATGCTCAGAAACTATCCTTTATCTTCAAAGCAAGAGAAAACAAAGTGATAGCTGATGAGAAAGGTGGATGGACAGAACAGAAAAGAGGCATAATCTGGAATTTCCTCGGTGGCTTTGGCCTTGAAAGTAAGAATAAAGGGAAATCTTATTGAAATGGAAAAGAGAATACAAAACAATAGTGATGGATTTTATAAACATTACCATGAACTACAATAACATTAATAAAACCATGGTGTTTATGCTTTTACCACCAAGAAATATGGCATCAATAAAACACATCAAAGGCAAGAATTTTGGAGTATGAAAATAAATGAGAGAAGAAACACTAACAGCTAACAACCCCTGGGATATTTGGGGTCAGAGGTTGAGCTATATACCCTTAAATGGATTATTTGTTCAACCCACAAACATGACAAAACATGTGTTTGTCCAAGTCCAGTTTGCAACTGGGGAGCATCAGGCTTGATGATGGCGGATAATATGCTTAAGAGCACACAGCTGAACCTACTGATGCTAATCTTGCACTGTTGCAGCTTCAGCCAAGAAAAGTTGCACTGAAAACAATTCCATTTGTTACTTGTAAATTATTGACACACAGTTATTCAAAATTTATGTACTCAACATTACTCTTGGCTCTAGATAGAGACTATGAGTGAGAATTTGGATCAGAAATGGACTTCTGGACCCCCAGGAGATCTCAGCATCACTGTCTCTACATATGCAAGCAGCAGAGGCCCTGTCCTCACCATTTAGTGACTCACACCCAACTCAATAAGCAAGCAATGCAGTCTGTATGCATCTGTGAAAACATGGGAGAACATTTACAGAATTGTGAAAGCAGGACCTAGCAAGCAGCACAACCCATGGCATTTATGGGTTTGCTGATGTCAACAGAAAATGCTTTGCAAGATAGGAAGTTAGCTGGGTTGTATGCTTCTTTCCAGTTTCTGAACAGATGGGCCTAGTGGAATTATTTTCAACTCTAAATAAATGAACAAGTCTCTAATTCTAAGTAAGTGAAGTCTGAATGTGTTCTAAGCAAGAAGCTAAGAACTGCCTGGAGACATTTGTCTTTCAGCAGGAAGATGTGGATTGGCATCAGCTTCAAAAGGGTATGGGTGCATTAGAGGCACTGAAGGTATACAGAGAGAGGGAGAGAGAGAGAGGAGAGAGAGAGAGAGAGAGAGAGAGAGAGAGAGAGAGAGAGAGAGAGACATATACAAACATACACAGAGAGAGACAGAGACAGAAAGACACAGAGACAGAGAGAGAGACAGAGAGAGAGACAGAGAGAGACAGAGAGAGAGACAGAGCTACACACGCACACACGCAAACACGCATGCACACACACACACACAGACAGACAGACAGACAGACAGAGACAGAGAGTCAGTCAGTCAGTCGGTTTAGGTTAGATTGAATTGCAACACTGACAATAGATGTCAAAGCATTGACTGTGGCAGAAGCAGGAGTAAAAGTCATAGCACTGTCAGTTAAAACAGCTAATATTTACTGAGCATGTGCAAGTGCTGTTCTTTTCTTCCTTGCAGTATTAGGGATAGAAGCAAGGGCCTCACATATGCTAGGCTCCAGCTATAGTCTCTCAGAGACTGTCTCACCTGCTTGACATGAATTGGAGAGTTCGTTTGAGAGTCAAATAGGTGGGGCAGCATTACCACTCAGTTTTTGGAGATGGAGAAATTATGTTAAGTGTTCTTCCCATTCAGCCTATATAATTACTGATGTTTTACTATTCACGTCTTATAGCCAAGGAAACTGAGGCACAGAATGGCCACTTGCTACTTCTGCCAATAGTCTTAATAACTAGAATTCACTACTAGGTTTGTTTGATCATGGAGATCCAGATCTGAACTGCTGTAGTTTTGGTACCAAAACTTGGTCACAGCCAGGCATCCCTTTGGATTCCTCTCATCCACTCTATGTGTTCTCATGAGACTGAGCTGCAACATCTCAGTTTCCTCAGAGGTCAGACAGGGCAAAATTGAGTATGTACTCAAATGGCTGGAGTGCTAGCCCAGGATCTACAACCTGGAAGGGGTCTCCATGGTGCCTCCCGTACAAAGAGCTGAAATCCACGTCTGGTAACCAGGCGGTGTTCTCATCACAAACCCACTGCACACTGACGGCATTTTCTCACCGGGTCTGGAGGAAGATGAAGGTATGTTTTCCCAGGAGAAGATACAAAGATCCAAGGTTAATGTGTAGGGGATAAACTGAGCCACACAAGAGGAAAGGGAGTTGGAGAACGTGCTCTGGATTCCACTGCCAGAATCCCCATCTTTTTTTTTTTATTATTTGTATAAATCATTTGGCTTTGAAGACACCAAAGGCCAAACCTCCAAGTGCACTGATGAAAATAAATTGGATAGCACAATAAATAACGGGCAAAACCAGGCTGCCAAATGAAGAAGGATTTAGATCATTTAAATCTTAGTCTAGGAGTTGTCAAATCCAGTTTAATGCTGATAAGTGTGGGATAATAACTCTTTGCGAACAGCCTTAACCCACCAAATAGCCCTGTGCGACCCCTTTAGGTCTTTCACCTACCCTTTGCAAGCAGAAAGAAACCTGAGGGGATTTGCAGAGTGAAAAGGGAGCAGAAATGAGCCCAGGTTATTATGCAATAATCCAAGACGCCTCTGCCGAGCTTAGAGAAAACATGAAGCGCTAATAGAAAAGCAGTGAGGTTTGATTAGCTACCAAAAGGATTCTAAATCAGAGTAGGCGTTAGACTGCTAATTTGGACAGAAAGAAGGAGTAGAGCGAAGTTAGGTATAATGTAAGAAAGAAAGAATTATAGACAATGCTGGGTTGGCTACTCCATGGCCTGAGGGTAGAGTAAATATTAAAGGATACATGCTACAACAAAAGAAAATGTAGTCATCAGATGGCCCATCTCAGCATTTTGGGCTATTTATGCTGGACACATGCCTACACTCAGAGACTTGGCCGAGAGGACAGAAGCAGAGCCCTGCCTGATAACACTAGACTCTTAAGAATGTTCAAAATCAGCCACTGCTTGATGGAATAATGAATGATTTCATTCACTCAACAGATATTGATTGAACAAATATGTGCCACACATTGTTCTGGAGCCAAGGGGACATCATTATGTAAAACAGCCTGATGATGGTGACAGTCACTAACAATTGAGCATTCACACTGGGGCTGCACCATTGACATGCATTTGCATCTTTCCCAGCAAGTCCATGATGCAGGTACAGCCCAGCGAGAGAAAATAACTTGCCAAGGTAATACAGGGACATGTATTATGTTAGCTAATGACACAACCAACAATAATCTCTGCCTTCTGCCCTACCCTGCCTGCAGGCTTCTGTTCTCCAGTGCTTCCAAAGAAGGAAGTCACCAGCAGCTGCCGTGAAAAGTGTGGGCATCTCTTCTGCTTCTTCCTGGAGTCCCCGGTATTACCACCCACCCTAGATCCACGCATGGACCATGTATGAACTAAAGTGACTAGAGCATTCATGCTCTGTTGTCATTTGAGACTTAGTATTAACACTACCATGAGGGGACAAAAGGACAGACCCAGGATTCCAGCTTTGTGTTTTCATGCCTGGCTTAAGCATTACCAAGTGGGTTGGTAATTATTAGGTCACTTCTGCATGCCCAACAGGTTCTCTTTACTACCAACGCCTGCCTTGTATTTTCTAGCTTGATACTGTCTGACAGCAGTAATGATAGTCACACTTTTCATTTTAAATGTTCTATAGTAATATTTAAAAAGGAACAGATAACTAATATATCTTATTCAATCAAAACTATTAGAAATCCCGCTTAAGCATTTTAATGAATATACAACATTATTGAGCTTTGCCATCTGCTTACGCTAAGTTTTCATCTCTGGCATGCATTTTTACACGTACATCACTGGACGTGAGCTCTCACTGCTGTTTTTGTGTTTCTTCAGCTTGTCCTGACTAGCGTTGATGAGCACTGCCTTCTGCTGGTATGTACTGAGTGTCTACTTCATGCCAGGACTTGTACTGGGCATTTTCACATACATCACACTTCATCTTTCCAGGGGCTTTCCAAGTAAACATCACTGGCTTCCCATCACAAGAGGAGGAACTGAAGACTTCTGGGCCAGAGGGAAGATGTGCTTTCATCTCTTGCATACTTCCTATAGTGCCTTGCATAGAGCACGGCTCATCAAACATTTTGGGATGGGGCGGAGGGTCACTTCATAAGTCTGCAGAGGAGCCCAGGTTTGAATCAGGTGGCCTGACGCAAAGACCTGTGCTTTTTTACCCAGGCCCCTTTAATTCTACTTTCCCCCATACTTTTGTTCTCGTGGCATTGCTATGGCCCCTAAGGCAAGGCACAGAGACGCCCCAGTGCTTATGAAGCAGGTCAGCCTTTTGTCTAAACAAACGAATTATAGGTAGGACACTGTTCACTGAGATGTTAGGTTTACTGTGTCTATGAGATTTTTATAGTTTCTTAGTATCTACAGATAGCAAGAAGGGTGCTCAGCCTTGAAGGATCAAAAATCATTGGCACAGGTACCTCACCTTCAGTGTCACTTGGAAGACTTGCTATGGTGTGTGGGTGTATGTGTGCATGCATGCCTCTCTCTCTCTCTCTCTCTCTCTCTCTCTCTCTCCTGTCTCTCTGTCTCTCTCTCTGTCTCTCTCTCTCTGTATGCGTGCACATACATGTTAGAATGGGTTGGAAGTGACTTTAAATGGCTTCTTATCACTGAATGAGATACCATCTAGCATTAATTTATCTGCCAGTTGTAACACAGGGAATGGTAGCATTCTCAATAGTGGGTTTTTACAGATTAATATGTGTGTGTGTGTGTTTGTGTGTGTGTGTTTGTGTGTGTGTGTGTTTGTGTGTGTGTGTTTGTGTGTGTGTGTGTGTTTGCATGTCACAGTGAAAGGGTGAGTTTGCCAAATTAAAGCAGTATTTGTAAATGAGATTTTATATGTGCATGCAGGTGAAAAGTTTACAATGGATAGTTATTTAAACTGCTAAGCACAGAGACCATGCTTGATCTTAGCCGAAAAATTGGAAAGGGATGATAGCTGTTTACACATGTGGTAATTCTGTCGCCATGCTGGAAGCCTGAGGTTTTGATATATGATGTCAGACTCCCCCGCCCCGCCCCCCAAGAATGAATCACTGTGTTTTATAGAGACGATTTTAGTTACTGTTCATATTACTGTGACAGAACACCCGTGTTCTGGTTCATGGCTTAGGGGCTATGGCCCATCATTATGCCGTGGTAGGGAAAGAATGGTGGCTGGTGGCTCTGTGATGGGTAGAGAATGTGACAATAGTTCTGCTGTGCCAGTAGTCGGCAAGCAGAGAGAGCCTGAGTGGGACTAACCTATATAAACTGTTCTCTCTCCTCTCTCTCCCTCTCCCTCTCCCTCTCCTTCTCCCTCTCTCCCGCTCCCCCCCTCTGCCCATGGTCCCACGATGTTCATCAGCAACTGATGACCAACTATTTCAGGTGAATGAGTGTTAGGGGGACAGTTCATATCCAAACTTCAACCAAAACACTATTGTGGCCTAAGTGAGGAATGCCCTCCCCCAATAGGCTCATGTATCTGAGCACTTCGCTGATGGGGTTGGTTCTGCCATACTTAGGACGTGGAGCATTGCTGAAGGAAGTACATAATTTGGGGTGGGCTTTGATAGTTTACAGCCTTGATCCCACCTTTCAGTTTTCTTTCTGCTTCGCGTGTTCAGTTGAGGTGTGTGAACGTCTAACTCCCTTCTCCGGCCACCAAGCCTGCTGCTGCTGTTCAGTTCCCAACATTATCAAGTCTAGCCCTGAACTTTCTACCTTGAGTGGCTCCTGACCATGTTTTATAACAGCAACAGAGAAGTAACAAATATAGACACATACAGGAAAAATACTTCATTTTGAAAACAATGGGTAGATAATGAGGAAAGTCTTTAAAATTTTTTTTTTCAATTATAAATAATGAGTGTTCTAAAAGAAATGAGGGTCATAGGAAGGGATGGTTCCACAGACAGTGTCTCACCAAAGGAACACATTAAAAATGGTCCATGCCTGGGTCCTATTCCAGTTCTGACTCGTTAGGAATACAATTTAGGAAACCTCCATTTTAAAAATACCCTCCAGAAATTCCTAAGCTTGCCATAGAAAGTTAGAAAATCCTTGGTTGGCAAGGCTAAAGCAGACTCCGTGAGAAAGGTTCCAACCTGGCAGACGCCCTTTCTCCACACATGTATGTAATTTAGGTGTTAAGAGTGTGAAGTGAGCTTAGTGCAAGGTCATGACTCACAGAAGCAGGCTTTTCCCCTTCCAGAACACTTTATACATTTTCAAATGTACTGCGAAGCTGAGGGTGGAGGTGCTCTCGCTAGGGGACGGGAGCAGGTGTGAATTATTAGCTGCTGCTGCTGCATGCTCATACAAACCCCACCTCTCGGGCAACCGAATACTTTTTTCTTCTCTTATCCCTTAGATTAGAGTCAATATCTAGAGGGAAACAGTCTCCTGGGGCTGCCCCTCTCTGCAGGTGGTGAGCAGTGCACATGCTCTGAGGGTCGCGTCATAGCAAGGCTCAGGCCATCCTCTTCTGGGGTTGATAGAGGTACCACGCCTGCCTATGATGCAATAGTGAGATCCCATGAGTTTTAGGTCACATTACTTTTAATTTATTCCGCTATGCCATATTTTATCCGTTCCTGTATGTTACCCTAAATTAGTTTTCAAACAGCGGAGTGAAAAAAAAATATATATTTTGGGTCAACTGTACTTTGGCAGATCGATATGAACCTGATTTCCAAATATAAATGTGGAACATATGGTTCTAGATAAGAAATTGAAATTGCTCTGTGCTTGTGTGAGTGAGAGACAGAGCAAGTGTTCTGTGGTGTGTGTATGTGTGTGTGTGGGGGTGAGAGAGAGAGGGAGGGTACTTGCTTGGGTTTATACCTCACTGGCGATTCTTCACGGAGGTAATAGGATTTCCTTAATCGAGCCCATTAGAATACCTTCTTGCAATTATCTCTGGGGCCAATCTGTCTATGTAATGGGCTCTGGAGGAATCAAGCCTTCACGTCCTTACAAAGGAAATTGTTGTGCCTGTGTCAGAAGAAAGCCATCTTGAAGAGTTACTGGCTAACTGTCTCAACAACAACCCAGGGGACTGTGTTGTGATACCAAAGGAAACTGTTGGAGCTGGGACTTTATTGCTCCAAAGGGTATTTCTTTTTTTCATGGGCTTTTTAATACATTTAAAATGTGCATGATGCCAATGGCTTTGGGGACTCCATGCCATCTGCTGAGGCCGGGCAGTCTGCTGCCTGCCTGCTCTCTCTCTCTGAGAGGATGTGAAATCTTAAGGGTTCAAGAGACTGCCAAAACTCGCAGTGGCTTCAAGTGTAACATGTGACTAGCTCTCTTGCCTCACTAGGTTGGACTAGCCTGTTTTCCTTCCTTGACCTGTGAACGTCTGGCCCCGTGGATGTGAACAGTGAGTATCATCCACTGTACTTGAAGATAATTGCTTGATGCATCAGGCATGCATTATTTCTCCATTTCTCCCTATGCAAATTAGTAATGCTTCAGGGTAGAGAAAGGATTTATAACAAGGAAAGCAGTGATGACAGCATAACAGGCAATGAGCTGAATGTGCCCCTCCAAAGCGGAAGTGCATAAGTTCTAATCCCTAGTACCTCAGAATGAGACTAAATTTGAAAAAAAGGGTCACCACAGAAGTAATTGTTTTGGATGAAGTCAATAAGATGGGTTCTAGTCCAATGTGATTGTGTCCTTATGAAGGAAGAGTTGGGATAACGCGATGTACCCACGCAAAGAGAAAACACCATATGAACATGAAGGCGGAGAAGGAGTGGTACATCCCTCCCCATGGACCGCCCAGGACTGCGGGCAACCACTAGAGTCTGGGAGCCAGCGTCATGTGAGACGACGCGTCTCTATTGGTAACAGTACCCCTGTGTTTTCCTCACTGTTTGCCCACTTGTTTTCCACAAATGCCACCCTAACTTCTGACATGCCAAAGCTCAATCATGCTAAACTTTTAAAATAATCATTTCATTTTTGTGGATTCTGCTTAAAACGTATAAATCCTCTTCCTGTCAAGCTGATATCGTCCAGCTTCTTCCCAGTAGGCCCTTTCCAGTGCAGAGAAGCAGAGAGCACTAACCTGTAAAGCCAAAAGGAGGAAGACCGCCCCCCCCCGCCCCCGCCACATACACAAGCTGTAAGTTACAATGTACCTCAAATATGATGGTCACAAAATCATTAAGCGAGTATTTCTGCCAATGGGTCTGCCTCCGCGAGCTGCTATGGGTAGGATTACAAAGATTAAAACCGAGACCAACAGCGTGCAAATATGGGCCCCACTGACCTTATTGATCCTTCCCCACTGAGAAAGAATCACAGCTTAGCAGGCAGAAATCAATTCAACTGCATTATGTTAAGCTGAGTGTAGGTTTATTCAACACCATGCCTGGCAACCACTTTATAAAGTAGCAAAACCCAACAAAACCAACAACCATAACTATGTAAGAATATACATGATGGCTTACAGATATTCATGTATTTACACAAACATAAAATAAAATGGAGATCATAGGCCCTTTGCTTAGTCCTTGCCTTCCTCCCTCTATTTTTTTTTTTTTTAATACTTGTGTTCACTTGGCCACTTCGGCCATCCCCAGATTTTAGGATGGAGTGACAAGAGTAGACACAGTTTGTATTTCAGTAGAAGCTGCTTATTCCTGAGAAATTCATCCCTTTTGGCTTTTACATTAAAGGAAGCTGGCCCTTGGGCTTCAGAACACCACGGGGAACAGAAGATCCATTCTTTCCTTCTGCAGTGAGAACTCACAGACCAGCTGAAGAGAGCTTTCAGAATCAACAATGGGTGGGAAAAAAAACTGGCCTTCTAGCAGGGAGCAATGTGACCATCCAACCCTCCCCTCCCGTGTGTCACCAGGGAACCATCCTGTGTGCTCCTTAGTACCGGGAGCCGAGCCAGGCAATCATTTGCGCTTAGGGGTTCAGCCTTAACCTAAAACCCCTCATTAGAGCCAAAAAGAGCGCCTTTCCATTTCCGATCGCTAGGCAACACTGAGCAGCAACACATTTTACTTCGAGGATTTATTTGTGGTTCTGACTGAGAATAGCTTCGAGTTGTTTCTCCTTTAGCCATGCTATCTACTCCACAGCCAGCCTTGCCTAGGAAGACATGTTTCTTCTTCCTTTGTGGTCTTCCACAGCCATTGTGGAATTTTAGGCAGATTCTGGGCCTCTGGTAAGCAGCCTATGAGGCAACTGAAGTGTCTTTATCAAACCCAGATGGTCAGCACAGAGATCTGGAAATTAGGAGACCAAGGGTCAAGTCTGTTTATTCCAAGTTGTCAGATTGTTATAGTCCAAACATTCAGTTTGGAATAGAAACTGTCCATTCTCATTTCAAGAGGGGAAAAAGAATCATCAACCCAAACTCTTGTTCTTCCATCCTTGGTCCTCCGAGGCAATAGGAGACAACTTTGCAGTAGTTTATGGAGCCTCATCTGCCTCTAAGTCTCAAATGTGCTGGAGTGATGTGGTCAGGGATAAGAACACAATGTGAGGAACAAGAGGTCAAAGCTATTGAGTCTGAACACAGATCCCAGCTCCGCCACCCTGCAACCCTGCCCAGAGCTAGCTTCAGTACCCACAGCTTCCTCACCAACACAGCAAATAGGATTCAAACTACCATTCCAAGCTTTTGAACTGAACAGGATAATAGAGACCCAACAAGATTCTTTTGGAACATGTAATAATTAATAGACTAGCAGTCTGGGGAGCTATGAAATGATGATGATGATGCCACGTAGGCAGGAGAACATTCCTCAAGGACTTTTGCCATGAGCATCCTGTGTCATAGTCAAGGGACTCTAAGCTTCTAAGTCACTGAATATCTTTGACCTCTGGTTCCCCCTTCTAAATTGCTTCTCCCTTCACAGGGAGAGAATGAGGTAATGGGCAGCATGGCTGTGTTTGAAAATGGTGAATCACCCTAGAAAAGCGACTCCCCTTTAGAGAAACCCACTTTGGCTTTTTGGCTTTAGGAAGCGCATGCAGTCAGTTCTTGGCTCAGTGACAGAGCTTAATTGGCCTGGCTATGAAAACCTTGCAAAGTTATTATGTGCTACACCTGTGATGGCCATGCATCATGTTAATCAAAACAATTAGGTTGGGGACCCAGAGAATGGCTTTCACCACTGTGCATAACCCTCCTTGCTTCTGGAAGGCAATGAGCAGCTGCTTTCTGGTCTCTCCCATTGCTTCCCATTCTTGGAGCAAGAACTCAATCAGATCCACCTCAGCTGAATAGCATTCATCATGGTGTCATTACACACCTGTGAGGAAATACTGACTTTGACTTAGAAACAGCTTTGGGGCTGTGGGTAAAAACAAAACAAACAAAAAAACCCACATGTACCAATCATTAGATAGAACAGAGAGCTGATGACATCCGGAGTCAGGGGTAAGACAGTTAATTCCAGTGATGTCTTCCAGAGGATGGGGGAAAATGAATGGGAAGATGGACAAAGAATTGATTCTCTAGCTTGTGAAAGGAAGAATGAGGAAGAGACATTTGGGACAAAGAAACTGAAGAGTCAGTATACAGATAATTTGTTGAGTAGATTTCTTTTGCTCCACAGGCAAAGTAGCCTGAGTCAATAGAAAAAGTTCCATGAGTAAATGTTGGCTCTGTGATGCCATAACACTGGGTTTGATCCCATGGGATAGGATGAGCTTGGGGGCACTGTAAAGCCCTAGGGACACTTTGCAAAGCCTACTGTGAGCTGACGCTCTGGAAGGGCAACTCAGCCAGTACATGTGTTGGACTCAAATACAGGCTCTAGCATTGAACCTTCCCTACATTGGGCTGGCTGCCATCTGTGGACAAAATGCAATTCAAGGGCTGCAGGCTGGGTGAGGCTTACTAACAAGATCACAGCCCCTTCATCTGCTGTGGAATTCAGTTTTGAGAAAAGGATCTTTCCAAATGGATCCACATCTCTAAAACACCAGTGATGGAAAGGTCAGTACCCTGTTCCTAACCACCTTTCTCTGCTGCCATTGAGTCAAGGAAAACAGCTCCTGTCTAGCCCAGGTGGACAGGTTGCCTGTGAGATAATTCTAGGGACATAGTGAACAACATCAGTAGATCATTTCAACTGGGAAGATCCTGATAGTGGCTTTTGGTCTGGTTTTATATAGTTTTGTCTAGGGAAGACCAGAACGAACCATTATATCTGCAGTTCCAAACTAATGCATCAAGCCATGGTGTCCCAGTTAGGTTTCCTTAATTGTGGGGAAAAAAACCACCATGAACAAAACAACTTGGGAAAGACAGGGTTCATTTGCCTTACACATCCACATTATGGTGCATTGTTGAGGGAAATCAGGCCAGCAAATACTCAGGCAGGAGCCATGGAGGAACATTGCTTACTGGCTTGCTTCCTATGGCTTACCCGGTCAAGAGATTGCCCTATGTACCTGCCTATATGACAGATCTGATAGAGGTATTTTCTCAGTTGAGGTTTCTTCTTCTTAGAAAACTCTACCTTGTGTCAAGTTGACAAAAGACTGGCCAGGACACACAGCAAACCTCATAGAAAGTGCTGTAGGGTATTTTAAAAGCGGAGGGAGGAATAGAGTTAGGTCACTGGTGGATGACTTATATGGCCTTACGTGGTGTGCACAGAGCCCTGGGTTGTGTCTCAAGATCACAAAGTGAGACCAAGCTAAATGAAATAAATTCAACATCTGCCAAATACTGTGAGAACTAACGTCAGGGAACTTGATGCTCCAACATTAGTATGTGGTTGGTGACATATTCCCTTCAAGCATTGCAAGGATACATTTATAGAACTGAACATGATTAAAAACAGACTGGATACAAATCAATGCCAAACAGATAAGGAGACACCCAAACAGATTCCAAGATTGGAGAATCTGGGTGGAGTCTATTGGGGGTCCATATAATTATAATGCTGAAGGAAGTGAAACCTTAATTAAATTTACGTGCACTATTTCTTTTGAAAAGGTTACCAATATACATGCTTA